>NC_136068.1:1011812310-1012412310 GCF_964261635.1 Lissotriton helveticus
AAAAATAATTTAAAGTTATTAAAAGACATGGGCACTTTTATGGAGATGCAGTGTAATCAGCGGTAAGCGTGCGCAGTAAGGGAAGGGCATAGGAAGGGCTATTCTCGCTAACGAGCAGCGCATGTGGGGGGCATTTGCACTGGAAAAGGAACAAGCTCTCGGCATTGCGTGGTGGGGGCGGGGGAGCGGCACTGCGTTGCGGGGGCAGGGGAGCGGCTTCCTTTGAAGTCTGATGCAGATGGTGTGCGATGTGCACGCACCCGGCTCACATGCACTGTACGCAATCCGCCTTTGGGTGCGTTTTTCAGAGCCCTTACTTTATATCTCGCAAAGCATCCCTAACGGGATGGCTTAGGCTCGGCCTAAAAACTGCAGTCCTTCTTCTATTTTCGTGAAATGTCCCGGTTTTTAGGTCTCGGCTAGCGTAGGCTGCGCACATGCGCAATCTCGCTGGTGAGATTTAATGTCTCTGAGTAGCGAGGTTAAGCCCCGCCCCTCTTCTCCATTGGCTGGCCTCCTAAACGGCAGCCAGCCATTGGAGAAGAGGTCCCAGTGACGACATTCTCTCAATCTAAGCCCCATCCTTTTCGGATTGGGGGGCGTGTTTTTTAGTTTCTTTCTCCCCTCATTCTCCATTGGCTGGATGTAAACAACAGTCCAAAACACACCCGTTGTTTATATTCCAGCCAATGGAGAAGAGGGGAGAAAGAAAAACACCCCCCCAGTCTGAAAAGGACGGGGCTTAGAGCAAATGGCGAGCGCTTGTTGCTAGGTCATTCTCTGAGCACAGAAAGGTTACGAGGTGAGGGAGTTTCCGGCTTCCACGCGCTGCTGCCCTCGCACGGCTTAGGGTCAAGGCTGTGCTTTGCAAGGCCGGAGCTTGCGGTGTGGGTGTACTTCGCTGGAGTCATGGCGGAGCTGTGATAGGCTGCGAAACGCCTTAGGAGACCAGAGCACAAGTGCGTTGTTATGAAGTCCCAGAAGCACGGATGCCTTGTTAGGTGTGCGGGTGCACACCGCTTGATAGCCTCTCCCCGGCCCAGCCTCCGCCCCTTCTGAATGCTTGTCTCAGTGTCTAATCCTAGAGGGTCGCCCATGACAACCGCCCCCAGGAGTACCCGGGATCGTTCATCACTTCGGCTTGTCATGCCTGTGCCCTGACCAGTGATGCGTATTAAGCTCAGGGCAGAGCCGGCGGCGGGGGTGGGGTGGTGCTGGTAAAGAGCATGTACAGTGAAGGACAGGGGTGGATCGTGTTCGGCCCTGTGCCTTTAAGCGGAGCCACACCCGTCTGGCAAGGTTCCTGCTTCCTCTGCCGTCCCGGCCACTCCTGCATTCTCCCTCAGCCTGCCGTCCGCACTGCCCTCCCTCGCAGCCCCTCTGTCTGCCTAAGATCACACCATGACCAGGGTGGCGGCCGCGCTGGCCAAGGAGCGGGCTTTGGCCAATGGCCTGGGCACCAATGAGCAGGCCATCAAGTACTTGCGGCAGGACTTCGAGGCGCTGCGTGCCGAGTGCCTGCAGGCGGGGCAGATCTGTATGAGTCATGGGTGGATGCAGTTGAGTGGTGGTTGGGTGTATGGAGTCAGTGGGTGTATGGAGTTGAGTGGTGGTTGGGTGGATCGAGTCAGTGGGTGGAAGGAGTTCAGTGGTGGTTGGGTGTATGGAGTCAGTGGGCGGAAGGAGTTGAGTAGTGGTTGGGTGGATGGAGTCAGTGTAGTGTAGTTCCTATCTTCCCAATAGGCTCTGCGCATTGGAATAATACCTACAGCAGTAAAGGCCTAGGCCAGACGTTAACTAGGTCTACTACTGTCGATACTAGACTTAAAGTTTTGGGTTTGCCAGCTTAGCTCAGAGTTCACTAGAAACTTTCTCGAATGTTCAAGGAGGACTTAACTTCCCTGATTAGACAAGAAGGGATTTAGTTTCTGACAACCATAGAACATGACAACTTTGCTCTCCCCTAATCAAGAGTCAATCTCGAGAGTCGTGTGAACAAAAGGCAAATTATTTTACTCAGTCAGTACGTGCATTCTTAGTCTCATCAGAATGTAGAGAAAAGGAAGAGACGGGCGTGTTCAATAAAAAGGTGTTATTTATTGATCAGTCTCTTTTCTCATACAAGAGAAATGGATCGATATTATTGCAATACTTATAGTTAAGTAAAGTGCATACATTAAGAGCAGCAGTATAAAATAATACTGTAAAAACATTGATATGGTTTCTAAGCCATAAGATGTTTAAAATGAATAAAATATATTACATACACATATACATTTGACTAAACGTACTCAACTGGTGTTTCTAGATACGCCTACCCCGTGTACCTGACCTAAGTCTAATACGAGGGCGGGAATAGATAGTTACAGTTTAAGTTAAGTTTGTTTTTGCCAAGTGAATAACTAAAGAATTCTCTGTGAGGGGTTATTCAGTTCTGTACCTGGAAGTTAGGATGAATGAGGAATGGTATCTCTCTCTCTGGTCTCGATATTCCAGGCTGCCTGCGAGGGCTACCCGGAAACGCCGGTGCTGGATTCTCGGCAGGAGAAAGCAGCTTCTCTCAGCGCGTCAGGAAGGCGGGGCTGCTGCCAGCGGGGTCTGCTCTGCTCTTGGCTTCGGCAAGTATGGCTGCTCCGTCTCGTCACCACGCGTGTGTTTGCATATGGCAAGATCGGTAATATTTATACCTTTAAGGTGCCGAGATTGACGTAAGGATGGACATAGATACGTCAATAAAGATGTCATACGATTTGCTCGTTAGCACATTCTTTTACTAAAGTTCTTGGTGAAATCAAAACAATGGCCGCAGGGTTTTGCCCAGGTTGTCATAGGTTTGATTTGTTATGAGAACTCCGTATGCCTTATCAGGGGCTGGAGGAATATCGCTTGTCTAATTAGATCGCAAGCGTTATGACCTAATCAGATAACACGTTCCTGTGCCGTAGTGTGACTGCGTCAGATAACGGTATCTGCATCATGGGGGTTTTCTGCCTCATGGGCTGACTGCTAGTTAACTTGTTGGTTTGTTTAACTAGAATAGGGTCAGGAATAGGGGGATCGATTCAGAACCTATAGGAATACATGACACCCACTCCACGCTAACTATGGACATATTTACTAATCTAGGCATAGTATAACATAGTACAACATACTATAGAGTAGTGTGTATACCTTACCACCCCAAAATACATAAATGCATTTTGAAATTCTTCAAATATACTGAAAAATTGCAGACATATACATTGTATGCACTCAAGCTGTAGAATAATGCCAAAGTAATCGCATTTGTATACATTATTGCTCGTTTGGTATATGAGAATTACACATGAAATGGTTTCTTAAATACAGAAAAAAGATTCGAGACCATTCCATCACAGAATAAAATATTTATGAACATACCAGCGGGCAGCTAAAGTCTATAAAGTATCTAAAAATAGAAATCTTAGTTCTTTAGGAATAGTTTCTTACTTTAAGCAGAAGATAAGTGTCCCGAAAAACCGAAAAAATGAATTGGGGCTTCTGAAAGAGTTGCTGTCCGTGAACTGGAGTGAAAAATAGTTCATGTGACTTTATTATTTAAAGTTTAAGGCCGAATTCAGGGAACGCCGTGTGCGAGCTTGCTCAAAAGTCTCTATTTCTGTTCGGGTGAGAACATCATATCATTTAGGCTTTCGAAAAAACTGTCAACAGCTTCCTGGGAAAGTTCCACTAACTCGGAAATAGGTGTAATCATGCATTCTTGTGCATGATTGTCTCCATTGACATTCTGATTCGCATTGCTGACAGAAGGTCGTACCTGTTCGATGCTGCTTTCATCTTGAACTTCACTACCCATCAATCGTAGTGGTGAAGCTTCCACGAATGCCGTCATCAGGATTGGTAGCCTTTGAGGGCAGCACAAAGCATGAACCTTGATCGGGCTCAACAATGTTTCTGCATCCATCGGCGCATCCGATTGTAGCGTCAGACAGGTGTCTAACACGCATTCTTCTCCGCATAGCAGACACCTCAATACAGGTAAAACACATCTTTGCCACATTGGTCGAAATGATAGAAACCAAGTCATGTTCAGGTCTCTAAGCTGGGAGAGTCCCAGGATTTTTGATATCCGGTCCCGGTATCCAATGGCTAGGATTGTTTCTTCCCTTGTCGCAAGAGTTTTGTCTGTGACATGGGTTGCCATAACGAAAAATAAGGACTAAGAATAGGATTCCTGCAATTAGTCCCAAGATCAGGGGAAGTCCGCCAAAAATCGAATGGACGAAATCTGGAAAAATACCCAGTATGGCTTTGAATGGTGTTAATGCCATCGAAAATACTGTCTTAAATACCTTTGAGACCCCATTGGTATCAGAAATATTTAAGATTTCATTCAGGATTTCCGCGAAATGTACGGGGGAATTAGTTGATAATAATGTATGTATCTCTGCAGTCGTCCTTGCGACTTGTAGATCATACGTTTCTTTTGATGACGCGAGCCTGGTAGGCGTCTGAAGAAGCACTGTTTTCATTCTGCTTAAAGTATCTATTCGAATAGAAGTAATTTTCAAATCGGGCCATGCCCTTGCCTCCCTGTCTGGGAAGGAGCTGGGGAACAACGAGCGTCCACAGCACTTGACCTTCGCAGTCGTAGTTACTAGATAAGGAGTCCCGGGCATAAGACTACAACATCTGCGGTCTACAATTAGAATGTAACTCCCATTATAGAGTCTTTGAAAGAATGGTTCTATTTCTGTTGCAGGTGCGCCTTGTTGGTGACATGAAAGGTTGTATGAATTCCCTTCACAGGCTCCATGCAAACTAATTCCGTTACACAGAAGTGTGCCACTTAGTGACATCGCACAATTGTTGCCACTAAGAAACACTTTCTGTCCTTTATTACTGACACATGCATGTGAATAGGACAGGTTCCATGTTGTTTTAAGGTACCCCTTTCCCAATTTCTCGTACATGCCAGCCTGTATATATTTTTGGCAGTATTGAAACCTGAAGGTTGAGATTGGAATATTTATTATCCCATGTATTATCCATTCACTGACAGGTCGTTCTGACATTGTCATTGGTAATCTTTCTAGTTTTTCAATGCTCAAGATTGTATAATCAGCACCCTTTTGTGCCATACCGATTTGTCTATCAGTAAGGTTAAAGATTTGGAATAATGACGTTGTGTTGATTAGACGCCAAGGCACATAGCCTGAACGCAGATTTTGTAACGTCCAGCCAAGCTGTACAATAGAACGCAATTGTGACTGACCGTGTTGTAATAACAGTAAGTCTTGCGATAATATGTCGATTGCTGAAGACACAATGCTGTCCAAAGAAAAAATTCTGGAGGACAGAGTCATTAACCCATTGTCCACTACAGAAAGTGATTTTTCCAAATTAATACGGTCAATTTCCCGTATTCTCTCTGCTGTTTCAATTTGAGTAACCTTCCAGGCCTCATTGTATGCTGCATATACAGAGGCTGCTATGAAACGCTTTTGACGCTGTTTGCGTGGTCCCAAAGTGAAATCACGCAAGTCAGCACCATCAGTAAGTAAAGTTAGGTGTTGCTTAATTTCTGCCAGTGTGGAAGTTTGTAGCCATTGAAGGCATAATTTGCCCACACTGTAGGTTGTTATTATCCCTGGGTGATGTCTTTGAGGATATCTAGGGTCTGGCCTGGTCATTTTGAACCCCTGTGTTTTGTTCAGGAATCTGTCTTGACAGTTATTAGTATCTGTGGGCCAGATCAACCACTGTTTCCAATCAGGATGTGTTCTGTTTTGGTTTAATATATGGTTTACGTCTATCTCTTCATCTGTATCAGAGTTATTGCTAAACATTGTTGGCATTGGAATAGACGGTTTATTTAAATCTTTGATTTTGGCTAGGCCAAGACAGGTGGTTTGTTGAACAGTGTCATTTAAAAATATCATTTGTTCTGGGATCATGCAGGCTCTAAACAAAGCTTCTATACCCTGTACTTGCCATTCTTTTGTACCCCAAACACTTTTCAATTCAACATTTTTGTCCCAATATTCAAAACCAAAAGTATTCATTTTTTCAAAGAATGAGTCTGAATATAACAATTTTGTGTTGGTTATCATGGTCTTGGTCCCTGTTTTGTTTGACAATTTAAAATAAAATGTTTCAGCATTACTTGTGTTAAAACCTGAAAAATATGAATATTTGTCGTAAACGGTTCTTGAGCTCCCTTTTGGAGGTGTTGCACAATGTTCCCATTGATTATAATTTAAAACATTTCTAGGTTGTGCAGATCTATGTAAAAACTGGTTACCATAGTGGTTATAGCAATACATACTATCATAATTTGTAGAACCCTGCAAATAATCATGTTTGGTAAATTTAGCAGACATTACTAAGTCAGACATCATATTATTAATGCTTTCGAAGTCCCAATCATCAGCAAATGAGTTTGGTTTTGCAAAGTCACTCAATGAGATCTTAATTTGGTGTGGATATTTCAGGATCTCGACCGGACCATAAATTTCATAGTCAGTGTTGTCCCAGGCTTCCCCACCCGGTATCGGATTGGCTGTGAAGTTGGCTGAAGAAAGTTCTCTTTTCTCGACGTGTGAGGATGTGTGTGGTTTGAGGATCAAGTTGATTTTCTGACTTGCTGTGTCCATTTTAGCATATTTTCCCTCAATGAAGCGTCCCAAAGTAAGTACCATGATGAGCCAAAGTATGAGGATAAATGCACCAAAACCCACCCAAAATTCAATCCATGGAGAAATCAGATATGTTTCTTTCAGTTGTTTCAAAAGTTCCTTAGCTTTATCTTTAAAGGTTTTTGATGATGGCTGTGTCTTTGATTCACTGAAGCCTTCAGAGGAATCATCGAAGTTTATGAAGTAGCCGGATGCAGTTCTGTCAATTGTTCCAATTGGTTCAGGATTTCTGTTTCTTGCATTTTCACTTGTTACTTCATTATAGATTGGTGTGTCTCTGCTAAATGTTTTTATTTGGGTTTTCAGAGGTCTGAGTTCTATTGCATTGCTGCATAGTCCTTGTTGTTCTTCTGTAGGCGTTTCGAATGTGATGAGCCTCTTTGTTAGGACCTCTGTACTGGTAGCAAACCTTGGTGTTCTGCTACTTATTGGGAGTCCACTTGGCCTACTGTTTGTTATCGGCCACATGTTGTGGTTTTACCAGGTCGATTGATACAACTCGGTTCTCCTTTTTTCCAGCAAGTGGCGGTAGTACAACTGATCTTGTCCCGTTGACAGACAAGACAGGAACTGCTTTTCTGTAAGAAGGCCCAAATTCCTTCTTTACCGCGATCTTTTCCCTGACTAGATCCCCGACTTTTGGAATCCAGACAGGTCTTGCTGGGACAGGTGGTGGTTCTTCAGTGGTTGTTGGCTGTTGTTTCAACTTTATGTTGCTCAGGTCTTTTCTTGTTTTGTTTAAGTCCTGCAAAATAGCCAAACGGTCTTTGATATCAAAGGTTTTTTCTTTCACCACTGAAGTCTGACTATCAATGTCAGAGATCATCATCCTAGTTCCAAATAATAATTCGTACGCACTGAATCCCTTCAGAGAATTTCTTGGCAAGTTATTGAGACTACGTTGGACACTTATTAGATGTTTGACCCACCCAGCTCCCGAACCTAATACCTTCGCCGTTATAGATTGCTTTATGTCACGGTTTTTTCTTTCAACAATTCCGTTCCCCTCAGGGTGAAATGGACAAGAGTACCGCAATTGCACGCCCATGCTGACCATGGCCTCCTTATAAGCCCGAGAGCTAAAAGCAGGACCATTGTCCGAATGCAGCATGCCAATTGCGTATGTGCCGATAAAGACTCGCAAATCTTTTATAACAGTTCTGGCGTCAGCCGTTCGCTGGGGCCACATCCATATGAATCTCGTGCATGAATCCACTGCGACCAAGATATATTTATAGTTACCATCCCTTTGTAAGGGACCGCAGTGGTCTAGATAAACACATGCTAATGGTTTATCCGAGATTAGAAGGGGCGTCTGAGCTGGACGTCTCACCGTTGATACTTTCATTCTTTGACATATTTCACATTCTAGAACATAGTTCCTTGTTTGTCTTCTCATTTGTGGCCACCAGTATCTCTGTTTTAATAATGATACTGTGGCTGAGACGCCAGCATGTATAGAAGCAAGCCCTTCGTGTGCCGCTATTATTAGTCCTAACCTATGTTCCATGTTTGGAATTGCCCTATCCCCCACTCCAGGGATTCGAGCAAAAGGAACATTGTTTGCATCAGTTATGTATGAGTATTTTACTGGAAAGCCTTTAGGGAGTGGTTCTATCGAATCCTTTTCTGAAGCGCTGACAGCTTGTAATATTTCGCTGTCTGTTTTCGTTTTTGACCGGGTGACGGCAGCTACGGAAGCCGTTTGCACAGCTGCCTTCGCGGCCTCATCAGCCAATGAATTCCCTGCAACGTGAACGCCATCACGTTGATGACTCAGTGTATGTATCACGTGAGTCTTTGGTAGTTCTTTTTGTAAAAGAACTACTTGTTCCCAGAGCATTTTATGCTTGATTGTGCCACCTTTCGCATCCTTGAAACCATTCTGAAGCCAGATCTGCAAGTATTCATTGTAAGATTGAACGCAATAATACGAATCGCACACTATGAGTGTGGGGAATTCTCGATCTGTATTTTCAAGCGCCATCTTGAACGCCAGTAGTTCAGCTCGCTGAGATGTACAATCTCCTAAAGATTGTGTTTTAGTGATTGCTGGTTTAAATTTTCCTTCGTGCCAGCGACCTTTAACGATCGCGCACGCAGCACTGTAAGCTTGCTTACCCCCCACTGCGGGTTGTGCTGATCCGTCTGTATATATTATACAGCCGTAGTGGTCTAGAGGCAGAATTTCGGTCGGCGGAGGACATTCAAATTCATATTGGAGAAATTCTTGTGTTTTTAAGTAAGGATCAAATTCGTACGCCACGTCTGTTGCAGCAAGAGAATTAGCCCATTGTATCCATCTCGGATGGAGTGCTTTAGCATTTGGAATGCTTGCCTTTGTTACCGCCTCTAAGGCTGGTATTGGTGTCACGATTATTATTCGTTTACCTTGTGCCAGGGCTCGTTCTTTTGCTATAGCTGTCTGTGTTGCCGTAAGAATTTTTTCCGTTGGGCTAAATTTCATTTCAGCCTTAGTGTACAAGTGTGATTTGAATGCAATTGGTACCTTTTCTCCCTCATTAGAGGTCAGGTATGTGAATCCACATCTCCCTGGGATGACTCGAATCACAAGATTGCGTGTGTTATCACGTGTTTCTAATTTTGTTTTAATTACCATGTCTGTTTGTAAGGATCTCAAAATTTCTGGGTGTATTTGAGTCCAATTGGATCTTTTAAAATCTGGTTTAATTAGATCATAAAGGGGTTTGACCCTTTCTGCGTAATTTGCAATGTATGTTCTTCCGAAATTTAGGAAGCCTAGAATCGACTGTAAGTTTTTTAGTGTTCTAGGTGCTTGGAGTACGGCACATTTCTCTAGGAAATTGTCAGCCAGGCTTTTGCCTTCACTTGATAACTCATATCCTAAGAATAGGACTGTCAGATGGGCAATTCTGGATTTTTTAAAGTTGAATTTGTAACCCTCTGCAGCGAACCCAAGTATTATGGTGTTCACTCTTTTCAAGTGAGTCTCCAAGTCATCATCTGTTAAGTAAATGTCATCGACATAAGATAATGCTTCATCATCATATAGATGAAGTAATTCTGTTACTCTCGCTGAGAATACCCCCGGGCTGTTCTTGTACCCCTGGGCTAACCGACAGAATTGTTTCTGAGTGCCATTTACTGAGAATGCAGTTAAATATCTGCTCTCTGGTGCTATGTTTTGATAAAAGAATCCATTGGAGACGTCTAAGGTTGTTTTGTATTTTTTGCGCACTATGTTATTCATTAGTGCAGCACTGTGTGAGTTTTGCACTGCAAAAGTTTTGCAACATGTGTTAAGGTGTCGGTAATCCAAAACTAGACGATATGAATTGTCTGGTTTGGAGACCGGAAACAAAGGGTTGTTCATTTGTGAGGTGCAAGTTTCAATCACCCCCTGGTATTCTAGCTGATCTAGTATTTCATTTACCTGTTTTTTAGCTTCTTGCTTAATTGGGTACTGCCTTTGTGCAGTAGGTTGTGATTTTAACTGGATTTTGTGAGGAGGGGAGTCCTCATCCCATCCTACATGATTTTTATATGAAGCAGGTGCTAGAGCCACTGCCCACTTTCTGGCAAGTGTGTATTTTTTATGAATTGGAATTTGATTTGAGAAGGCAGGCATAATTACTTCTTCGCCATGAGGGCACTCCCTGACAAACTCTGGTGGCCAGTCTTTTTCAGCTAGAAGGATGTCATAACCCTTGGAGAGGTTATCCCAAAATAGTCCCCTTATTTTCCTAGTCTTATCTCCCTCTATACGTAATGTTATCTCGTATATCTTGTGAGGTTTGCTAACCCTGGTGTCTGCAGTTTCCACTTGAAGATATTCATTCGTGTCCACTGTCTCCAGATGATTCATAAGGACTTTGCGAGCTATGCTCACTTCTGCTGCGCTGTCTAGCATTGTCTGAGCCCACTCTCCGTTTTTCAGTTGTGTCCTCAGTATTCTCGGCATTGTTAACTACCTTGATACTGGCTACCTTCTTTTTTGGAAATTGTAATTTCTTTTTTAGTTGAGCAGGTTCCTTGTCTTTGGACTTGGCGTGCTCTTCTCTTTGTTCTGATCGTCCTCTTCTTTCCGATTTCTGCGAGGAAGTCTGAAAAGATTGAGAGGGACGCGTATCAATGTCTTGATATCTATCAGGCTTTTTTATATTATCCCTATTTCTAAGGTTATATCTTTTCCCAGAGGGGTCACTCTGGGGTGACCTGTGTCTTTGGTTCGGAGATTTTTCTCTTCCCCTAGGAGACCTTCCTCGGGACTGGAATTTCTTTTCTTTTGGATTGGATTGTTTGTTTCCATCCCAGTTCTTTTTTGGTGAATTATTATTAAAAAATATTTTTTCTGGACTTTCAGTCAGTTGTGGTTTTGCTGGTATTCCACCTAAACTATCTCTACCTAGTTCCTCATAGGATTTTTCTATGATTCTGGCAATTTCAGCTGGTTGGTCTGCTATATCTGTCTCTTTTAACCTCTGGCGGATCGCCACGTTTGCTGCTTCACCTTTTATGTTGGCTAATAATATAGCCGAGACCTGCTTGAAGTCTTTCAGTAATTTCATACCAAGAGTTAAAGCAGGTTCTGGACCGTATTCGTCTTGAATTTGTTTTAGCACATCTGGTATCACCGAAATGGATGGAACACCGTGCGTTTTTGTGTAGATGGAAGCAAAGACTGTACCCCAAGTGTCACAGTCCTCTATGTGTGGTGCGATTCCCATTGGGAGACAGATAGTCAGAATCCTGTGTTTTTCTAGCGGGGTGGTGTCAGGAAACACCGCCTCTATTTGGGTAGTTTTCGGTGCCAACCAGAATGGTATTTGTTCCCGTTTAGCCGGTACTTTACCTAGGCAGGATTGGATGTTCTGTGGTGTAATTTTATTTGTGTTCCCCTGGTGAGGGGTCAGCTGTGGAAGTTTAATCGCTGGCTGAATTGTTGAAGTCCGCATCACATACTGAACTAATTGTCTATGAATTTTTATTAATTGTTTTAGCTGTGTTAAGAGGTTTGGTGCAGACATCCCATCGATGTCTGGATGTGGTGTGTATCCGGCCAGGACCGGCCATGTTGCTCCTGGTCTACCTAAAGGACCGAGCCTGGTAATGTGATTGTTATGTTTTAGGGCGCCATCAAATAAGAGCAAATGCTCTTGGAATTTGAGTGGTACTTCCACCTCCTCGAAAGGAGTGTACTCATTAGGAGGTTCCTCTATTTTGTAATAGTGGAAGTACTTTGTTACAGCATTTGCTGCTGGAAAATGTATCCATGAATAGTATACCTCTGTCTGCCGATATTCGTGTGCCTCAATTACGAATATGACTGTACCACCTCTAGGTGTCAGTCCATTTTCTATAAGTTTTAAGGTTATAGATTTTCTTTTAATGACCGGGATGAGTATTATCTCCGGGTCTGCATTTTGTAGTGCAGTATCAGCTTCTGCTATGTCAGCTGCTAATCTAACTGCCTCCCTTTCTTCATCACTGTCTGCCATTTTACCGACAGGATGGTTATTTTGTTTGTTTGCAGATCAGGTTTCTTATGGAAACAAAGATTAGATGCACAATATTTTGGAACTGTTTATCCTTCAACGTTGACTATACCAAGAACCATACATAGGAGTTCCCTCCTGCGAGGTCTGGCGGATATAACCTTTCACCCACTCCAGACGTCTTTGGAGTATTTGGGAAAAGGGGTCTGAGTGAGAAAGCACGACTGAGTTACTCTAAATGTCTTACGTTAGTTTTATCGCCCTTTCCAAACGCGTTGGGCGCCATGTAGTGTAGTTCCTATCTTCCCAATAGGCTCTGCGCATTGGAATAATACCTACAGCAGTAAAGGCCTAGGCCAGACGTTAACTAGGTCTACTACTGTCGATACTAGACTTAAAGTTTTGGGTTTGCCAGCTTAGCTCAGAGTTCACTAGAAACTTTCTCAAATGTTCAAGGAGGACTTAACTTCCCTGATTAGACAAGAAGGGATTTAGTTTCTGACAACCATAGAACATGACAACTTTGCTCTCCCCTAATCAAGAGTCAATCTCGAGAGTCGTGTGAACAAAAGGCAAATTATTTTACTCAGTCAGTACGTGCATTCTTAGTCTCATCAGAATGTAGAGAAAAGGAAGAGACGGGCGTGTTCAATAAAAAGGTGTTATTTATTGATCAGTCTCTTTTCTCATACAAGAGAAATGGATCGATATTATTGCAATACTTATAGTTAAGTAAAGTGCATACATTAAGAGCAGCAGTATAAAATAATACTGTAAAAACATTGATATGGTTTCTAAGCCATAAGATGTTTAAAATGAATAAAATATATTACATACACATATACATTTGACTAAACGTACTCAACTGGTGTTTCTAGATACGCCTACCCCGTGTACCTGACCTAAGTCTAATACGAGGGCGGGAATAGATAGTTACAGTTTAAGTTAAGTTTGTTTTTGCCAAGTGAATAACTAAAGAATTCTCTGTGAGGGGTTATTCAGTTCTGTACCTGGAAGTTCGGATGAATGAGGAAGGGTATCTCTCTCTCTGGTCTCGATATTCCAGGCTGCCTGCGAGGGCTACCCGGAAACGCCGGTGCTGGATTCTCGGCAGGAGAAAGCAGCTTCTCTCAGCGCGTCAGGAAGGCAGGGCTGCTGCCAGCGGGGTCTGCTCTGCTCTTGGCTTCGGCAAGTATGGCTGCTCCGTCTCGTCACCACGCGTGTGTTTGCATATGGCAAGATCGGTAATATTTATACCTTTAAGGTGCCGAGATTGACGTAAGGATGGACATAGATACGTCAATAAAGATGTCATACGATTTGCTCGTTAGCACATTCTTTTACTAAAGTTCTTGGTGAAATCAAAACAATGGCCGCAGGGTTTTGCCCAGGTTGTCATAGGTTTGATTTGTTATGAGAACTCCGTATGCCTTATCAGGGGCTGGAGGAATATCGCTTGTCTAATTAGATCGCAAGCATTATGACCTAATCAGATAACACGTTCCTGTGCCGTAGTGTGACTGCGTCAGATAACAGTATCTGCATCATGGGGGTTTTCTGCCTCATGGGCTGACTGCTAGTTAACTTGTTGGTTTGTTTAACTAGAATAGGGTCAGGAATAGGGGGATCGATTCAGAACCTATAGGAATACAGTGGGTGGAAGGAGTTCATTGGTGGTTGGGTGGATGGAGTCAGTAGGTGGAAGGAGTTGAGTGGTGGTTGGGTGGATGGAGTCAGTAGGTGGATGGAGTTGAGTGGTGGTTGGGTAGATGGAGTCAGTGGATGTATACGCTAGTGGGTAAATGGAGTTTATAGGTGGTTGGGTGGATGGAGTCAGTGGATGCATGAGTCGGTGGGCGGATGGAGTTAAATGGTGGTTGGGTGGATAGAGTCAGTGGATGAATGGAGTTGAGTGGTGGCTGGGTGGATGGACTTAGTGGGTGGATGAAGTTGAGTTGTGGTTGGTTGGTTAGAGCCAGTGGATGCATGAGCTGGTGGGTGGATGGAGTCAGTGGATGTATGTGTCAGTGGGTGAATGGAGTTGAGTGGTGGTTGGAGTCAGAGGATGTATGAGTCAGTGGGTGGATAGAGTACAGTGGTGGATGTATGTGTCATTAGGTTAATGAAGTTGAGTGGTGGTTGGGTGGATGGAGTCAGTGGATGCATGAGTTGCTGGGTGGATGGAGTACAGTAGTGGATGTATTTGTCAGTGGGTGAATGGAGATGAGTGGTGGTTGGGTGAATGGAGTCAGTGGGTGAATGGAGACGAGTAGTGGTTGGGTGGATGGAGTCAGTGGATGGATAAAGTTGAGTGGTGGTTGATTGAATAGAGTTGGTAGATTCATGAACTGATGGTTGGACGTATGTGTCAGTGGGTGAATGGAGTTGAGTGGTGGTTGGGTGGATGCAGGAGTCAGTGGATGCATGAGTCAGTGTGTGGATGGAGTCAGTGGATGCATGAGTTAGTGGGTGGTTGGAGTTGAATGGTAGTTAGATTGATGGAGTTAACGGAATGCACGAGTCAATTGGTGGCTGGAAGGAGTTTTATGGTTGGATTGAGCCAGTGGATGGTTGAATTGAGTTAGGTGTTGGATGGGTGGGTTGCATGTGGCTGGATGATTCAGTAGATGGGTATATGTCTGGTTGGGTGAATGGATGGAAGATGGAGCTGGCCGATGGATGAGTCAGTTGGTGCATAGAGTCAACAGGTGGATGCATGGAGCTGGCCAGTGGGTAGATGCATAGATTGAGTCAGCCACTAGTTGGCTAGATGGATGGATGGAGTCTAGATGGATGGATGGAGTCTACTGATATGCAGATGGATGAACTACATGAATCTATGCAGCAGGTGTGTACATTTGTTGGATGAGTGGATTGTGAATCGATGGATAGATGTCACTGGTGGGTGTGTGGATGGATGTTTTAAGTTGGTTGGGTCGGTGGGTGGATGGAGTTGAATGGAGTGGATGCATGAGTCAGTGGGTGGATGAAGTCAGTGGATGCATGAGTTAGTGGGTGGTTGGAGTTGAATGGTGGTTAGATTGATGGAGTTAGTGGAATGCATGAGTCACTGGGTGGCTGGGAGGAGTTTTATGGTTGGATTGAGGCAGTGGATGGTTGAATTAAGTTAGGTGTTGGATGGGTGGATTTACATGTTGGATTGTCAATTCAGTAGGTGGGTATATGTCTGGATGTGGTAAGTGGATGGGTGAATGGAAAGACGATGGAGCTGGCCAATGGATGGGTGAAAGAGTCAGTTGGTGCATATAGTCAACAGGTGGATCCATGGAGCTGGTCAGTGGGTGGATGCATAGATTGAGTCAGCCACTAGTTGACTGGTTGGATGGAGTCAGCTTGGCTCTTGGAATTAGGCTCTGTGTTTGTGTGTGGCTCCGTGTGTCTGTGTGTATGGCTCTGTGTGTGTGGCTCTGTTTCTGTGTGGCTGTGTGTGGCTGTGTGTGTGTGTGTGGCTGTGTGTGTTGCTGTGTGTGTGACTGTGTGTGTGTGTGGCTGTGTGTGTGGCTGTGTGTGTGTGGCTGTGTGTATGTGTGTCTGTGTGTGTGTGTGTGTGTGTGTGTGTCTCTGTGTGTGTGTGTGTGTGGCTCTGTGTGTGGCTCTGTAGGTGTGTATGTGTGTGGGGCTCTGTGTGGGCCTGTGTGTGGCATTTGCGAGAGATTAAGCTATTGGCATTGTAAATGACAATGCCATTTATGTATCTGTTTTCAAAACCAACACATAAATAAAAATGTTGTCATTTACAATGCAATTAACTCTAACTTTTGCAAAGGCGAGACCGCTGCATTGTAAATGCTTGTTGACTCTGGTCACCCTAGAACAAGAGAAATCGCACATGCTTAAGTCAATCAATCAATCAATCATGACATTTGTATAGCGCGCTACTCACCCCGAAGGGTCTCAAGGCGCTGAGGGGGAGGGGTCCGTTACTGCTCGAAAAGCCAGGTCTTGAGTTGCTTTCTGAAGGGGAGGTGGTCCTGGGTTCATCGAAGGTGGATGGGGAGGGAGTTCCATGTCTTGGCTGCCAAGTAGGAGAAGGATCTTCCTCCGGCGGTGGCTCTGCGGATGCGTGGAACGGCGGCGAGGGCGAGGCTGGTTGACCGTAGCTGGCGGGTGGGCGAGTAGAAGGTCAGGCGGTTGTTGAGGTACTTGGGGCCCAGGTCGTGGAGAGCCTTGTGTGCGTGGGTGAGGAGTCTGAACGTGATTCTCTTGCTGATGGGGAGCCAGTGCAGGTCTCTCAGGTGGCCGGAGATGTGGCTGTGTCGGGGACGTCCAGGACGAGTCGTGTGGAGGCGTTCTGGATGCCTTGGAGTCTTTTCTGGAGTTTGGCTGTGGTTCCGGCATAGAGGGTGTTTCCGTAGTCCAGTCGGCTGGTGACGAGTGCCTGAGTGACCGTCTTCCTGGTTTCGGTGGGGATCCATCGGAAGATCTTTGGGAGCATGCGCAGGGTGTTGAAGCACGATGATGAGACGGCGTTGACTTGTCTGGTCATCGAGAGGGAGGAGTCCAGAATGAAGCCCAGGTTACGTGCGTGGTCCGTTGGCTTGGGAGTGGTGCCCAGAGCAGGGGGCCACCAGGAGTCGTCCCAGGCGGAGGGTGATGACCCCAGGATGAGGACTTCCGTCTTGTCTGATTCAGTTTCAGGCGGCTGTTCTTCATCCACTCGGCAACGTCTTTCATCCCTTCGTGTAGGCTGGTTCTGGCGGTGGCTGGGTCGCTGGTGAGGGAGAGGATCAGCTGGGTGTCGTCGGCGTAGGAGATGATGTTGAGGTTGGGTTGACATGCGATGGCTGCGAGGGGGCTCATGTAGATGTTGAAGAGGGTGGGGCTGAGCGATGATCCCTGTGGTACGCCGCAGATGACTTCGGTGGCCTCGGATCTGAACGGGGGAGGCGGACTCTCTGGGTTCTTCCGGCGAGGAATGAGATGATCCACTCCAGGGCCTTCCCTTGGATTCCGATGTTGCTGAGACGCTGCACTAGGGTGCGGTGGCAGACTGTGTCGAACGCTGCGGAGAGGTCCAGGAGGATGAGGGCCGCTGTTTCCCGTTGTCGAGCAAGGATCTGATGTCGTCAGTGGCTGCGATGAGGGCGGTCTCGGTGCTGTGGTTGGCTCGGAAGCCGGACTGCGAGTGGTCGAGGGATCCGTTCGTCTCGAGGAAGGCGGCAAGCTGTCTGTTGACGGTCTTCTCGATGACTTTGGCAGGAAAAGGGAGGAGCGAGATGGGGGCGGAAGTTCTTGAGGTCGGTGGGGTCCGCTGTTGGTTTCTTCAGGAGGGCGCTGAGCTCGGCGTGCTTCCAGCTTTCCGGGAAGGTGGCGGTGTTGAAGGAGGCGTTGATGATGTCCCGGAGTTGGGGTGCGATGATGGAGTCCGCCTTGTTGAAGACGTGGTGGGGGCAGGGATCGGTTGGGGATCCGGAGTGGATGGTGTTCATCGTGCGGGTGGTGTCTTCGGTGGTGATCGGGGTCCAGGCGCAGAGGGTGGTGGTGGGGGGCGATGGTTCGGTGGTTGGGTGCGTGGTTGGTGCGCCGAAGCTTGCGGTGGAAGAACGAGGCGAGTGAGTCGCAGAGGTCTTGCGAGGGTGTGATGTCGTTGTTTCCGGCGCTGGGGTTGGAGAGCTCTTTGACAATGCTGAAGAGTTCCTTGCTGTTGTGGGCGTTGTTGTCCAGTCGTTCTTTGAATGCTGTCTTCTTGGTGGTATTAGAAGAAGAAACTTTCCAATCGTTCTTGTAAGGGTGCAGGACAAGAAACAGCTCAAAGGTAATCTGCACCTGAAGGTGCTTGCTCACTACTGTATAGAATGCAAGGTTTACATTTGGTTTGTTGACTAGAACAAAATAATTGGGGAAGCGAAGATGGAAGAATATTTCCAGAAATGTCATCAATTAAAGAAAGTTAAAAAGTGACTGTAACAACAGCTGTTAAAAACAAACTTACAAAAAACATAAAGAGTCCCTCCCCCCCAACAAAACACAGAACAGCTTGGGACAGGTGTACTTACCTATTTTGCAATTGCAAACACTTCAGTTCACAAAATCGAAGTGCCTGTGACTGTAAAATATGTTTATCCTATGCACGAAACGCATTTTAGTAGTTGCTAACATTTTAGAGACTTCAAGTGTTTTTCTGAATGGCTACTGATTTGCAATTTGGAAGGGTTGTGTTGTGGGCGTCCCTTGCGAATTCTGAATCGGTACTATATGCATCAATGGTTTGTGACTGAAATTCCAGTCGTAAAATTGAAAATGCATCATAATTTAGGATGGTAACCTATTTGCAAAAAGTAGAATCCTTCCACTTAAAGAATTGGGGTCACAGTTTCAGGAGGAGTAAAACAACAAATATCTTTTTATTTAAAGCAGCCCATATCCTATAAGGAAATCGGGCTGCTGCAAGAAAAAAAGTTTACTTGATTCAAGATTAATCAGACAGAATGGTCTGTCTCCCTGTGCGTGAAGGCCATCTAGCCGCTGTTTCGTTTGAGAACAACATCAAAATTAAATGAAAGAGCTTGTCTCTGTTAACTCTTAGGATGAAGGAGGTGTACAGGGCATATCAGCCAGCTTCAGCAGCTTGGGCACAGGGCCTGGCCATAAACTAAACCGTCCAGTCAACCTCTGCTAAACACAGCCTATGACAAGAAATAGGAGCATATTTACAAAAGAATGGCGGAGCGCAGCGTTAAGCTAAAATAGCTAACGCCGCACTCCGTCATTCTGGAAATGCAGGGTAGGCATTTTCATCCATACCTTTTTGCTCTAAACGTCAAATTAAGCAAGCATTGGCATAGCCAATAGGTCTCGCCTTTGGGACCTTATATGAGATTAATAAAGAAATGTTGTTCCCTGTCCTTAAAAGGTTGTTTCAAAAGCCCCTTGCATCGGAGGCGCGCTAAGATGGCCGCACCTTGAGGAGCTCCCAGACGACGAGCTGCGCTCGTTATACAAAGGCGGACATTTTGGCGGAATTTCGCGGCAAAAACGGCCGATTCTGTGATCGGAAGCACCCCTCCACTCATGGACATGCTTCTGCAACGAAAAACGGCGGTTTGAGCATTTTTTTTATTTAAAATGTTTTTCCCTTCACTAGCGACTGCCATTTTGTTTTTTAGCCTTTTTCCTCTTACAGCGTTTTTTTTTCTTTCTATGCTGTTTTTGAAACATCTATTGGCCTTCTTTTTTGTCACTGTTTATGCTGGACCTCCTGCCTCATTTGTGGACTCATTATAGCATTTGTATACTGCCAGGTGTATTTTTGCTCTGCCTTATGGAGTTACCTCGCACGCACGTTTGTGCAAGGGCTTCTACCTTTGTCTAAGTCGTTTTTCAGATATTCCTGCCTGCATTTCTGAAAATGTGGAAAAAGTGTTTCATCTTTTCCAGTTGGGCATTTCTTTGCATCAAGTCTATGCTGGTATATTAATTAGTTCCTTCTGGTTCCTCATTCTAACGCTTATTGCCACCATTTTAAGTCGAAATACGTTTGACTGTCTGCGACCTTGTATTGTCTTACTCTACTTTACTATAACCTGGTGCGGTTGCTGATTGTCTCCTATTGCGATTTCATTTTTGCCTCTATTTGCATTTCTGCTTCCTTGGTATTTTCTGACACAATGGAACCCCCACATACTTCTAAGGCTCATGGTGCCGTACCTGGTACTCGTAAGGATCTTGCGGCTACTGCCAAACGTCTTAAAAAAGATCCTCCATCTCCATCCAAATCTCCACTTCCTGTCACGTTGGAGGACATTATGGAGGAATTACGTCTCATTCGTCCATTTATGACTGACACTACTACAACCCTTCAGAGGCTTGACGATAAATGGTCTCCTTTGGACATAAGGCTAACGGATGTGGAACAAAAAGTCAGTGATGCTCAAGACGTTGTAGCCAGGGTTGCCAGTCTAACCAAGGAGGTTGATCAACTTAAAAAGACCACAGAGGATTTGGAAAATCGCAACCGGCGCAATAATCTACGCATTTATGGTATTTCGGAGAATTCTGAAGGGTGTGATATCATCCAATTTTTGAAGACTCAACTTCTTCCTATCACCGGTCTTCCTAAGCACTTGGAGGTCAATATTCAGAGGGCTCATCGCCTTGGACCACAGAATTCTTCTTCCACCTCCAAACCCAGGGGTATCATCGCTTATCTCCTTCTTTATTCAGACTTGATGACTATCCTCCACTCTGCTAAACAACATAAGCAATTGCTCTGGTCTGGTCATAAGGTATTCCTCCCCCAAGATGTTTCCAAACCAACTGCGGCTCGGCGGAAGGAGTTTTTGGACTTGAGACCTGCTCTTCGATCGATGAATGCCCGTTATGGTCTTATCCATCCCTGCTTTTTCAAAGTGACTTATAAGGAAAGGACTCTCAGCTTCTATGATCCTGCGGACCTTCGAAAGTTCATACATACCCACAAAGATGAACTCATGGAACTTAGCAAACCTTAATTATTTGTCTCATGTTTGTCATTTTGTAACGTTCTGTATTTGCCTTCAGATGTAATGTTGTTTCTTGTTCTTTTCTTTTTGTCTCACAGTTTCCCCCTCGCAGTTGTTGTTTTGCATCCCTTTTCCGTGCTGCCTTTTCGTTTGTACTGTGCAACCTTCTTTCCTGCTTCCATTCCCTCCCAATGTTTGGTAAGTACCCTTTGCTTGCTCTACTTGGTTACATTCAGTCTTCGGACTTTTATGTGTTCCTTTTTTTTAACCATAATTGTTGCTTTGTAACCTAATGTATTCTTTTGTCTCCTGCTCGTGCGGTTGTCTGGTTCTTCGCTGCTCCCCCTCCCTCTCCATGGTTTCCTGTTTTAAATGTCCTCTATGACTAAAGCCACCTGGCTTATGGTCATCTCCTTTTTTTCACTTTACCCTTTACCTCTGGGGAGTTTTTGTCCCCCACTTTTTATTCTTTCTCCCTTTATTCTATTTCCTCCTCTCTTTTCCCTCTTTCCTCTTTTTTCTTTTTCCTGGATTTTTTCTTCTTCTTTTTTACTATTTCCTTCTCTTTCTTTTTGGTAACTCTTCTCCTATCCATCTACCTCTTGTTTTTACCGTGCATACACAGATTGATCCATTTTCTACTTGCACCTCTTCCGTTTCTATACTCCTTTCTATCACTCCTTCCTGCTTTTTTGCTCTTTCTCTACTTTCCTCTGAAGCTTTTCTAATCCTTTGCCTACTCTTTTCCTATCTATTCAAATGAATGGTCTTCAAATCATTTCTTGTAACGTAAAAGGTCTTAGAAATCCTATTAAAAAACAACGTGTCCTTTCTCATTTAGTGAGATTGAAATGTCAAGTTGCTTTATTGCAAGAAACACATGTATCTTTACAGGATTTGTCTTCATTGCGTAAACAATGGGTGGGAGCAGCTTTCTGCTCCCCAGCTGTTACCAACAAAAACGGTGTTATTATTTTATTTCATAAATCACTGACTGTTCAGCCACTGAATGAGTTACATGATATTGATGGTAGATGGTTGTTTTTGGAATGTATTGTTAATAACGTTAAGTTTTCTTTTTGCAATGTCTATGGCCCTAATGGTATTGACCCCACCTTTTGGAATGATTTTTCATTGCTTCTCTCCGCACATGTCACTGAAGATTTAATTGTGGGGGGTGATTGCAATCAGCTAATGGATCCCTTTTTGGACAGGAAATCACAGACCAAGTATATTCCCAACAAGATGCAAAAATCTTTTCATAAAGCAATTTCTTCCAGAGGCCTTATTGACTCTTGGAGAATATCCCACCCTGACTCTCATGAGTAGTCCTTTTTTTCTCCAGTTCATGCCTCACACTCACGTATTGATTACATCTTTCTCACCCAACATGCTTTTCAGTTTATGACTAACTCAGAAATAGGTTCCATTCTCATTTCTGACCACGCCCCTGTTATTTTGGACATAGATTATCCCTCTCCTATTCCTACTTCTCGGCGCTGGCGCTTTACCAACTCTCTCCTTCTAGATTCTCAGTTTGTTGAGCACTTTTCCCTGTTCATGGAAGAATTTTTTCATACTAACCTTCACTCCACTTCTGATTTCACTTTATTTGGGACGCCTTTAAAGCTGCTGCTAGAGGTTGTATTATCGATTTTGTATCCCGTAAAAAGAAAAAAGCCATAGATTCATTCCTCTCAAATTCTCAAACAAATTAAAGATCTTGAACATCTTTATTTCACTACTAATTCCCCTAACACATTGTCTTCTCTTATTAAAGCCAAGATGCAATATAACAAACACTCCTGGGATTCTGCCTCCAATAACCTTCTCAAATTTAATGCTAAAATATACGGTGGGCGTAATAAGACAGGCAAATCACTTGCAAACTATCTTAAAATTAAAAAGCAAAAATCTAAAATTGTATTAATTACTGACTCACACAGTACTTTGCAGTCTTCTGATGCTAAAATCCTTGATTGTTTGGTTCAATACTACTCTACTCTTTACACCCCAGAATCCAATCCCTCTTCTGCACAAATTGATTCTTTCTTTCAATCCACCCCAAACCCCTTGATAATCTTGTGGATCTCTCCTCCCTAGATATTCCTATTTCGGAGAAAGAAATACTTAACGCCATTACTCTTCTGCCCAAAGGCAAAATGCCTGGTCCAGAAGGCTTTACGGTGCGTTTCTATCTTCATTTTAAGAATGTTTTAATACCACATCTACTTTCCTTGATTAACTTTTTTCTTGCCAAGGGAGAATCCAAGTGATCTTTTACTCAAGCCATGCTCTGTCTCATTCCCAAAAAAGACAAAGATCCCTCCCTCTGTAAAAATTATTGGCCCATATCCCTTATTAATACCGACTGTAAAATATATGCAAATATTTTAGCCTTACGGATTAATCATATTATCCCTGATCTCATAAACATTTATCAGTCTGGATTCGTTAAAGGTAGATCTATTACGGATAATTCGAGAACTCTTCTTAATATTATACACCTTGCTTCTAAGACGTATTCCCCTATTGCAGCTACTACATTGGATGCTGAGAAGGCCTTCGATCGGGTAAATTGGGATTTTATGTTTGGAGCATTGCGATGGCATGGTTTTAGTCCCCCTATTATTCGTTATATTCAATTGCTTTATTCTGCTCCTTCTACTTCTATTTGGGTAAATGGCTCACAATCTGACTATTTTTCCCTCCGTAGGGGTACTAGGCAGGGTTGCCCCCTCTCGCCCCTTCTTTTCGTCCTTGCTTTAGAACCTTTTTTGGAAAAGATACGGCGTTCTTCCTCTTATACTGGTTTTATTTATAAAAACGTTGAGATCAAATACACTGCTTATGCAGATTACATTTTACTTTATATTTCTAATCCGCTCACTTCTTTACCTACTCTCTTTTCTTTATTACACGATTACTCCTTAGTCTCAGGTTATAAATTAAATATAGATAAATCTGAAGTTTTGCCTCTCAATAAATTTTGTCTTTCTCATCTTTTCCAGGGATCTGGTTTTGAATGGAACCCTAACAATGTCAAATGCCTTGATATTCTATATGCTAATACCATAAGAGAAACCATTAAAATCAACCATAAAGACATACTTAAAAAAGTTTCTTCCCTCATAGACGGTTGGTCTCCTCTCTTTTTATCCTGGTGGGGGAGGCTTGCAACTATTAAAATTATGTTACTTCCTATTGTTAATTTCTACCTTTCTATGCTTCCTATCTCTCTACCGCATTACTTTTTTAAATCCATCAATAGTCTACTAACTAAATTCTTATGGAATAATCGTAAAGCTCGGCTGTCTTTCTCTCGCCTCCAACAACCCAAAAATTTAGGTGGGGTAAATTTCCCTAACATCTCTCGTTTTTATTCAGCCTTCACTCTTAAACAAATATGGTCTTTTTTGGCTGATACTCTCTCTCCCCCCGTAACCGCCTGGAGTTCTCTAGAGCTTGAGCAACTTGCTCCCTTTTCATTCCTTACAACGACCCATTTATCTCACCCTCCAACACGTTTTCTTGCCCCTACTCTTAAACACTCTAAAGCACTTGCTCTATCTTTATTTCGCTCTTTTCTTTCAAAAGCTGACCTTCACTCTTTTACTCCTATCTGGTATAATAAGTCCCTAAAAATTAACAACAGAGCACTTTTCTGGAAGGAATGGATTGATAAAGGTATTATAACTTATAATCAATTAATTATTGATAACTCCTTGACATCTTTCTCTCACATTCGTGACACCTTTCATCTCTCTAATACACATTCTTCTCAATATCCTCTGCTCAAACATATCCTACCTGATATTATTTCCTAAAATAATTCATTACCCACCTCTCCCCCAACTCCCCTCCCTCCACCAGATTTTTCTCTCCCTCTCAAAGCTGCTGCGATCTATAAAATACTTTCTCAACCTACCACTATCAGGACTAAGTCTAAACTTGAGCTACTTTGGGAACAAGACCTAGCTCAAGAATTTTCCTTGCAGCTATGGGATACTATTTGGTCCAAAATGCATACAGTCTCCCGATCCGCTAGTACCTCACAGACTTTTTATTTTTTTCACAACAGGCTTTTTTACGCTCCTTCTGATTTACATACATTTAAGTAAATTGATTCTAAAAAATGTTGGTCTTGCTCTCATGAGAATAGTGATTTTTTACATATGTTTTTTTATTGTCCATTAGTTAAGTCCCTTTGGTCCCGCATTTGGTCACAATTAAACAACATCTTAGCTACTAACTTTCCTTTTGAAATTGTACATATTTTCCTGGGTGGCTCTTCACCTATTTGGAATGTTCACTGTAATGTTCGTAAGTTTATAGATCTTTTTATAGCAATTTCCTTTCAGATTATTACTACCAACTGGAAGGATACATCCAAGATATCTTATAATGCTTGGTAGAATTTGTTATGTCACCATCATAGGCTTGATCGTGCCTTTGCCACCACGGTTCCTTTATTAATTAAGAGAGACTTGGTGTGGATGCCGTTTACTGACTTTCTTTCCAGAGGTGTTACATAAATGTTTTTCTTTCAACTTTTTATATTGTATCTTGCTGTTTTTGCATTTATAGAGTTGTTTTGCACCTATAGATTTGTTTTGTATTGATAGAACTGTTTTGCATTTACATTACCTTTAAGTATTGAGCTTATTTCATAGGCTGTTCCCTCTTTTTCTTCTTCCTTTTTCTTCTTCTTTTTCTTTTCTTTCCTTTTTCTTCTCCTTTTTCTCTCTCCCCCCTCTCTCTTCTCCCTTAAAACAAAATCTCCTTTAAAAGCTAATTCCCATAGTACAGCTCATTTACCCCCTTTGGGGTTGTTGTTTAAGTTGTCCTATTTCATCAATTCTTACTTCTTTTTGCTGCCTTTTTCTTATATACTGATGTTTTACATTGTATTTCTTCTTTAATAAAGCTTTCTAAACTAAAAAAAAAAAGGCCCTTGCATCTTGACGTTTTCATCTGGAGTCAGGAATCAGAGCAGAGGGGGGAGGTCAGTGTTCGACAGGAGATGGGTCATCCTTGTTGAACACTTTTCTGGCTTTCCTAGAGAGAGCAGCACTCCAGAGTCGGCCGGAGTGCGCCGGCAAAGCTGCCGCATTCTCCCAAAGACACAGCTAATGCTAGCCGTTTGCTGTGCAAGCAGTCATCAGTAACACCAATAACATATTTAAGCCACAGTACAAACCCCAAAGGTCACAACTAGATCAAGCAGAAACTACTTGTAACTCATCCATTGGAATGTCCATTGGCAAATGTTAATGCTATTATTGTCGAGGCAGAAAATACGTTATTAGTATTTCTTCTTCAGTAATGCCTGGTACATCTTTAGTTTGAGTCATTCATTATCAGGATAAAAAGCATATGTGCGTTGCATAATTTGACATTTACAACTTACAAAAGAAAAAGTGGAATGAAAACCAAACATTATGTGCACTAAGCAAATTAGGGCCATGTCACAACGGAAGCCACTGTTCCCATTTTTCACAGTTGGTAGTATTTCCATCAGGCATAAACCCACGCCGGGGAAAGTACACTGCCTGTCAAAAAGTGAGACCAATTGCAAGTTGGATTTGTCCCTTCAAAATAACTCTTTTCCTACTTATCTCGCTCCTGTGAAAACAAATCTTGCAATGTGCAGCCATACCTCTCTGCGACTCATACACATGAGAATGTTAAATTGTTCTGGCTTTGGTTTATTTTACAAGTGGTTTGTAAAGCTTGCTGCGATAGAGGGTGTGCTTACTCTGTCTCATTTACACAAATAAAGCCCTTAGTTGTGTCTACCCTAGGGCTGGGCGTAGTTTGCGAAGTAGCGCTTTGCAAAGCTACGTAAAGTGCACTTTGCACTACGCGAGCTACGCGTAGCACCACGCGAACGGCGTAGTAGCATGTTCGCACTGTGCAAGATGTCGTTTTTAATGATTGCACAGTGCGGACAAACATCCGGCACTGTGCAATCATTGAAAACGGCATCTTGTACAGTGCAAACTGTACTTTTCTGCCGCTCGAGTCGATTTTTACTCGAGCTGCAGCATTCTCAACGCGGACTTGTAGTTTCTCATCGTGAGTGGTCGTGAGCATGCACGACCACTCGCAATGAGAAACCTGACCTCTCCGCGTTGAGAATCTCGCCGGGAGGTTTATTTTCCATGCTCGCAATGGGCAACTTGATGTTGCTGATCGCGAACAAGGAAAAAGTCTCGCGAGGATGCAAGCAAAAAATGACCGGTGCACTACGCTACCCATGTTTGCTACGTGCAGTTTGCGTAGTGCGAAGTTGCGCAAACTTCACAAACTACGCAAGCGTAGTGTACTGCTTTGCCCAGGGTAAGTCTACCCCTACGTGCTCCTTGTTTATTCTTAATGAGCAAGGTGTGACAATCTGTGTCTGCTCGTCCTACTTCGTGTTTATGTGTACTGATTAGAAGCAGATGGGGAGCTGAAAGGAAACCGTGGCTCCGCAGCTTAAAAGGCATCCCACGTGACACAACCCGGTAACTTGTGGTTCACAGCCCATCCTGTAACAAGGCCACCTTAGTCATTTCCCCAAACCTTATCAGCCGTGCACAGATACACAGTGATAAAGGGTGTTATATAAACACTGCACAGAGCACAGCGGTTTGCGTATCTCTCTGACTCAGGAACTGCACACGTTGTTGCGTCCAGACGCTAATTCAGAAGCACGATGGGGGAGGTGTGCAGAGCGCATGCAAATGAGGCACACACACAGCAGTGATAACCTGCGTGCGGAAATGGCCCCTGAATGGGCACGAGCCTGCCTTTTATTGTGTGCGCACTGCCCGCCGACGGAGCGTGTGGGTGTGACATATCTGGCGGCGGCCAGCAACAACTCGACCGTGTCAAAACATTACATCCCAACTCAGTCTCTTTTTCTGCGGCTGGAGGTTGGTTGCTGCACCACCTGACAAGCATAGTCTCTTAGACAGGAGCTTGGTCTGGGATTCCCTCTTAGTCCTTACCTGGGATGATTACCACGGTCAGCATCTTTGGCTTCTGGTAGCTCAGAGATTATTGTTGCCGGCATGCCTGTACCACCGGCCGGTGGCTCCGACCCCTGATGTTCCTCGCCACGTGCCGTTGGGGTTAGGGGTGGCACGGTGTCCATCGAGGGCTCCTCTTGTTCTGCACTGTCGTGCCCCTCGGGACCTTGGGCTCAATCAGCTTCCTGGATGGATTAAGGCTCAGGCACTCTCTTGAGCCAGGAGACGTTCCGCGTCACTCTCTCCCCATCTCTCACCAGCGTTACAATGGTCCCCTTCACAGCGACCGCTGTCCAAGTTCATACCTGGTTCAGAATTTTCCTCTTGGTCTCCTGTCTTTCATGAGTACAGAGTCTCGCTTTTGTAGTTCTCTGGGTATTGCTCTCCGGGTCATGCTGGCAGCGAGACTAATTTGCAAATGGCTGGGTCCAAATTGAGGTGGCGTAGTGGGCAAAGGAACGATGGATTTAACCCAAATCTTTGGACTGAGGGAGAATGTTTGTTATGTCGGCATTCCATTCATTATTTGTTTGCTGTAACACTGCAGGTCATGCCGGCAGCGAGATTTTGCTTCTTCCTCCGCTCTAGGACATCCTCCTCGAGCTATGGGAGTGGGGTCCATCCTGGGCAGACTGGGAGAGTATCCCAGCAGACTCCATTGAACATTAGTGCCCACGGTGTGTATCGGGTAGTACAGTGGGGGGTGCTCTTGTATTCCCAGAGGAATGATTGCAGATGACATTCAGGGTCCACATTTTCTGCTACAGCAATCCGTAAGGCTTTGTTAAGGGTCCTCATGAATCTCTCAACCTCCCCGATGGCCTGAGGCTATTGTGGGGTGATGCGGCGATGTCGTATGCCATGTCTCTCCATGAAATCTAGGAACTCGCTCCCCTGAAAAGGGGGCCCATTGTCATTCTTGATTTCCTCCGGGCATCCGAACATGGCAAACGCTTTTTCCTGTACTGGGGCAACGTGGGAGAACGCATTGGAGCTGACTACCTCTACCAGGGGGTATTTGGAGTGGCTGTCAATCATCACCACGGTCGTCCGACCATCGGGGAAACTTCCAAAGTGGATGCTTACTTTCTCCATGAGGCCTTGCCATGTGCCTCCATCTGTATAGGTGCTGGTCTGTCCGATGCACTTGTTAGCTGGCATGCTGGGCATCTCTTCACGGTTTCCTCCACCCGAGCCTCCAGCCCTGGAAAAAAGACCTTTTCTTACCTTCGGGCTTTCATTCTCTCGACTCCTTGGTGTCCTCCGTGGGCCAAATGGGTTGCTTGGTGTTGTAGGGAGGATGGTATCACTATCCTGGATCCACTTAGTAGGATCCCTATTTGTGTTACGCTCAGTTCATTCCTGATTCTCCACATTTTCAGGAGGCATTCTCTCTCTGGCCCAGCCTAGTCATTGGCTGATTGCAGGAATTGGTGACAGTGACCTCCTTGGATGGCTGTCCGCACATTGGATAGTGCAGGTTCTCCTTCTGCAGCCGTGGCGATGCCTTCCAATGCCAAGGCTTTTGGGCACGTTATCGTGGAAATCATGTTGAGGTGAGCCTCCAATGTTTCGACGACCGAGTCTTCCCCTTGTTCATCTTGAGGGGTTGGGTGTCTTGAGAGGTAGTCTGCTGGATTCTTGGCAAGTTGGTGGTCGGTGATAACCTTGAATGGTTGGCCACAGATGTACAGGTGGAAATGACGGCAGGCTCCTGGGTCAGTACTGCCCCAAAGCCTACAGGACTGGTGTCGACAAGTATCTCCCCACTTTCACATTGCGTCGGCCTGAGTGAGGTTGAAAAGTGGTTCAGCGATGGTGGCCAGGTTGGGGATGAACCGGCCACAATACGTGGCCATCCCCAGGAAGCTTCGTACTTCGGATACTGTCACTGGGGCTGGGGCTTCCTTGATTGCCTGGGACTTCCGTGGGTCCACTTGGATGCCCTCCTGATTGAACAGGCACCTGAAGAATTATATTTGTTTCTGGAAGAAAAGACACTTTTCTTTATGTAGGGTGACTCCATGGTCTTGGAGCCGCTACAGTGTTGCTCTCAGGTGGCGGTGGTGTTTGTCAGCGGTGAGTGGATGAGGATATCATCACTCACATTCAGTACTCCTAGTAGGCCTGTTAGGATTTCCCTCACTGCGCTTTGGAATACCTCCGCTGTGGATGATATCCCAAAATTGAGGCTTTTGTATCTCCGTAGCCCAAGATGGGTGCTGAATGTGGTTATGTAGTGGCTTTACTTGGCTAGGACCAGCTGGTGATAGCCGGCATTCAGGTCCAGTTTGTAAAACCAACGAGATCCGTTGACATCGGCCACTATATCATCCATCACAGGGGTGATGTGACGCTTGCGCTTTATAGCCTTGTTGGGAGGCGCATATCTATGCACAGCCTGATCTTCCCTGGCTGTCTGGGCTTCTCGGCTATCACCATAGGGGACACCCAGGGTGTGGGTCCCGAGACCTTTTCAATTACCCCCTGATGCTCTAGCTTCTGCAGTTCTTGTTCTACTAGAGGTCTGAGATGGAACGGGATTCTCCTGTGTCGTAGCGCCGTCTGTGGTATCGACGAGTCGATGTGTAACTTGACAGGTGCTTTCTTGATCTGACCCAACCCTTGGAATAAACTTGCAAACTGTTCCAGGAGTTCTTTGGTTTGGTTCGCTTGTACCCTCTTCCGAACATGACTAGCCCCAAATCCTCCGCTGCGTGGCTGCTTAGTAGGCCGTCCGCCTCTTGGTTGATGATGTGAACATCAGCTGTAATCTCACTGACTTCTGCCTGGATTGGTACTGTCATATTGCTTCAGATTGGTAGGGGTGGGTCACTCCCATACGCAAATATTTTGGTCTTGGATGGTCTGAGCTCGGGTTTGGGCCTTAGCCGATAGTATTGTTGGATGCCCATAACATTCACCGACACGCGGGTGTCAATTACCGCGCTTACTTCTGACCCGGCGATCTTCACTGTGCACGTGGGCTGCGGTCTTCTGCGTTTCTTCAGCGCTTGTGTGAATGACACAGGGTACGTTTCACCTTCGTCTTCTTCGGTGGACGAGTCTTCAACCTGGTACGTGGCTCGTGCGTTCTTCCTTGCCCCGTGAGATGACACCAGGGACATGTTCGGCAGTTGTCTCACCAGTTTATGCATGAGTCTGACTCTTCTGATATCCTTCCTTGGGCCCTTCCACCGGCACACAGACGCGACATGTTTCGGAATTTCGCAGTGGTACATGTTTACCCCTGTGCGGGGCACTTGTGAGGCTGGTGTTCCTCGTGGCTACAGTACCTGCATTGGCCTCTCAGAGTCTGGGCCGAGCGGTCTTGTGGCCTGCTCCTCTTGTCTCATGTCGTGATGGCATCGGTTCTTTCCGTTTTGATGACCGCGCTTTTTTCATTTCATCCACTTGTGCGCCCGACAAGTCATATGACTGGGCCATGATTAGGATATCATTAAGGGGTGTATTCGGCTGCTGCAGGATAAGACCTCGCAGGATCTTGCTGCGCACTCCCTGTATAAGCTGGGCTGGAATTTGTTCTGCGACCCTCTCGTCAATTAGGTGGGTGCTCGCCAGCTCCCTCAATCTTGCGTGGAAGGCGTCGATAGACTCCCCTTCCCGTTGTCTCGCTTGTCGTAATTTAAATCTCATAGTCTGGATTTTGTTGGGGAACTAAGTGTGCATTGAGCGCGGCAACCACTGCATCATACTCAGTGGGGCCCCCGGTGTTTGGGAGGTGCTTGAAGAGTAAGTACACTTCTTCTTCAGCATAGTGTAGTAGGAGTGAGCGCTTGATGGCTCTGTCCATCTCCCTGGTGGCTATGAAGTAATTCTCTAGGCGGCCCAGCCATGTCTGCCATCGTGAGGATGCCGTAGTAGGGTCAGCAGCTTCACTGAATGGGGGTATTACCCCAGTGGGCGGGTGCTGTGTGACGATGTGGACCTGTGCCGGCTGGCCATCTGGGTTATCCCCCATCTCCACCTCAACACGTGTGGCGTGGCCGGTGTGCTGTGCACACACCTGGTACAGCCGGAGCTATGTGCTCCTACACCCTTGGGGTTGTGGCGTTGGAGTGGCACTTCGTGGGTGGGCCATGGTAGTCCAAAGCGCGGTTGTCCTGCATCCCTTCCCTCTGAGTTTGCCTTGCGCTGTGCTGTAGCTTTGCCGGTCCACTGGTGTGCCAGACGCTGAGGTAGCACTCGGGCTGTGCACATGGGGCACTCAGGGCCCACGTGGGCAGTGCAGGGAATGTAAAGTTGCAGTGCGTGGGCTCTACTGTGTGGCCAATAGGCTGTGTCTTACCAGCAGCCAGGAGTGGTGAAGCAGGGTCTCGCTGCAGGTCTGGCGCGTAAGGGTCCTCTGTGTGCCTGGACAGTCATGGGCAATGACCACATGGCTGCAGATAGTGTGGTCCCAGTAATCGTCGGGGATTGGTGATGCCGCTGGCAGCCCGCGACGATGTGCTGGGGCTTGAGCATAAGTTCCACTCCCCTCATCGCCAGTGTAGCGTCTAGGCGCTAATTCAGCAGTGTGCTGCAGTAGGTGTGCGGAGCGCATGCAAATGAGGCACACACAGCAGTGAAAGCATGCATGCAGAACTGTCCCCGAGCGGGCATGCCCCTGCCTTTTATTGTGCGTGCTCCACCCTCCGACGGAGAGCGGGAGTGCGACATATCCATCGGCATCCGGCAACAACTAGACCGTGTCACAACATTACACTCATCAAAGTTTAAGTGTATGAGTGTATCCTTATTATTAGGATGTATACAATGCAAATAGTAGGTACATGTGTACAAGTCTTATGAGAAAGCACGACCATGTTGAATTTGTTCACAGTACCGTACAAAATTAGTGAGAAAAAAGTGCGGAAAACAAATGAAAAACACATCGGAACGTAAGGCGACATGTAAAATTGGTGGTCGCCACAAAGTATAAAACACACCCAAAGGTGGGCTTAAGAGCAACGTCTTATGAATGAGCAGAAAAGAATTGAGAAAGGCACAATACGGCACAAATGGAAATTGGTGGCCTAAGCACCCTTGATCGGACACATCAGCCTCGCAGAGCAGCACGTGCGCTCTGCTAGACTCGACATAAAAAGGAATAGATTCTTGCGTTCATCAGATCCTTTCTATAGTGTTTGTTAGTTGTAGAAAACACACACTTCACTGAGCCAGCAACTGAGTGAGAAAGCAGCCAGGATAGCTTAAATCCAGTGGCACAGTGAGCCCGGGGCCTACGTCTAGGCATACCCGGCGCACTTAGGGCGAGAAAGAGGCTGAAGAGGGGTGAAACCCCGAAACCAGTCCTAGGATGCTTGTTTCCGCTCCAGGGAGGACCTGGCTTGGCAGTTCGGGCTGGACTGTTCCCATGATGAGGCACAGGGTCAAGACTGATTTGAATATGGCCAGGTCTAAACTGGGGTGGCATGGTGAGCAAAAGAATGATAGATTTAACCCAGATCTCGTGACTAGGGGTAAATGTTTGATTTGTTCTGCATTCCGTCCATCAATTGTATGTCTTTTGCAACTGAGCTGTAGCTCATTAAGATTTTCATTGTTTACAGACTATGCAGCAGTTTATATAGCAAAATCTAATGAATGAGAAATTAGACTGAAGGAAACCTGTGCATGTTTTAAAAGTGTCCAAGATACTGAGTATGGGATTTGCTCATAACATTGTAGAATTTGGAGAGCATTTTTCAAATATGGTCTCTCTTGCACACTTTCTTACATTTGTAAGCCACACATGCAGATAAATTCATTTGATAAAAAGCAAACATTCTACTATCCTGTGTTCCAACACTCCTTCTGTTAAAAATTGGTGTGCCCCATGTGTGGTTGGGCCTATCACCCATGAAAGGAAAGGCACCAGAACACAACATGCAAACATTACAAATGTCACCATCAAATTAACCCTTTCTGGTTACGTGGTTATCTGCAGAATTTGGGCACGGTCTCGGCTGCCGTTTTGGAAACCTACCAAACCCAAACATTTCTGAAAATTAGACACCCAGGCAAGCCTAGAATGTTATGACCTACATAAATCCCACTACATATTCCCATGCAGAATGCCCTACTAACATCAAATTTTGGCTAAGATTACGCTATTTCTCCACAATTCTGAAAAGGCACCTGATTTCTGTGGGCAGGCCCATTGCATGTACCAAACAGCAAGCTGGTCAAAACCTGAGTCCTTTTAAAGTCAATGTAGTATCACAAATATCTTCACAGAGTTACAGTTTTTGTCTGTTCCTTTGACATGAGTTAGGTCCACTCACACATAGGAGAAGTGTGGAAATGCAGCGTGGGAAAGCTTTGGTCATTGGATGGAAGTTGGCAAGTTTTCGGTCACATAGGTATGGGAAAATTATGAATTACTCTGGTTTGTTGGCAAGAATTATGGCCAAAAGAATCCAAAATTTCCTCTTACTGGCGATGGGGAGGTTCTACGCCCCAGAGAGGCGGAACGGCTGTTGGGGAATTAGCAGCTGGGGTGCAGCTTGATGGTAGGATGGGTTGGTTGGCTGCCACCCCTTTCGTAAAAAAACAACAACAAAAACTATCCATGGCATTTAGTAGGCTTTCTGACACACATGGGACAGACTGGAGGTAAATCCTCTTATTTTCCTCCCAGGGAGGACAGAAAGACTGCTGGGGATTTTAATGGTGGGAGCAAGCCCCAACGCTTGGATGGAGAATAGGACACTTTACTCCGCACGCATTTACAACGCGTGCCATTACCCTGCGTTTTTTACTCCGCAAAAACATTTTCAATGCAGGGTTTTACAACGCAATCCATTACAACTCATTGTCCATTATAACGCAATTTAATATTATAACTGCCCCTGGGCGTTGTAATGGGGAATGTGTTATAATGGTTTGCGGTGTAAAGCCATGTGTTGTAAAAGATTTTGTGGGGTAAAAAATGCGGGGTAATGACATGTGTTGTAACACATGCAGAGTAAAGGATGTTTCCCCTGGATGGAAAGCCCCACCTTATTATTATTTTTTTTAATAATCCCTGGATTCTAGTGGGCTTTCTCCCCTTCACCTCACTCTGAGGAGGGCATCTCCTGAGCATTGATGAAAGTGAAATTCTGACTGCTTTAACTTGTATATTGTTACATCAACCTGCTGTGTAAGCTGATCATCACGGAGTTAAAAAAAAAAGTAAGGTCATGGTACGAGGGAAGGTATTTTTCTCAAAGAAAATTCTGATGTAGGTGAAAGAAGGATTTTCTCCCCAATGTGGAGGACAAGACTTTTACGTCCTTCATGGAACAACTGTGGAGTGTGTGAACTTCTCACCCTCCGCAGTAGACAGGTTTTGAAACCACAGTTTAAATGCAGATGCAAATGGGTCTTCATTACAGAAACGTGGGCCAAGGATTCTTCGGGACCTGACCTGGTTGAGGCAGTACCGGATGGTTATTTGCTGGTGAGAGAGGACAGAGTGGGACGTGTTGGGGGAGGGCTGGGCATCCTTTACAGAGACTGCTTTTCCTGCCACACCATCCCTCTCTCCACACCTCAAATTTCCTTTCAGGCCCTCCAGTTTTCTATCAACGGACCTTATGCAGTTCCGTTCACGGGCCTCCTCATTTATAGGCCACCGGGGACCAGGACAGACTTTGGTCAACATATTCTCAACATTTTAGAGCCACACTTTGGCTGTGAGCATTTTACTGTCCTGGTGGACATGAATTTCCATTTGGAAAATCTGGAGTCAAAGGATACTCTTTCCCTATTGGATATTTTTTCCGGATGTGGGATGAAACAGCTAGTTAATGATCCCACCCATCAAGCAGGCCATTTGCTTGATGGGGTCTTCTCTAACGACCCCCGGCTAACCATCGGGACTCCCATCCCTCTCTCTTGGTCGGATCATTTTGCGATTCCCTTAGAATTATCAATTCCGACTGTCAAGAGTAAGGGGAATGAGCCAAGTAAAATGGAATTGAGGCGTAACCTCAAAAGCATTACCAATGATATGCTTGCTCCTAGACTGCCCAGTCGGCTGATTACCTCTGAGGAGGACGTAGGGAATGCAGTAGACAGATTTGATACTGCTATCTTAACTGCCATTGATGACCTGGCCCCTGCCTCACTCCGTTATTCCGCGAGGAAAAGCCCATCGGCTCTGTGGTTTTCGGAATCATTAAGACTCCTTAGACAGGGAGTTCGAAGACAGGAACGCCTTTGGAGGACTAGCTGGGATTTGCGAGAGAGGGATAGTCACAAATCCCTCTTAAAGGAGTATAAAACGGAGGTGATAAGGATTAAACAAGAGTACTTTACCTCGTTGACCTCCTCACTCTCCTCGCCGAAAGAGCTGTTTAAGATCGTAGACACGCTCACCTCATTGAAGGTGCCGGACCCGGTGGTTAGTTCACAGCGGCTCTGTGATGATGTTGCACAATTTTTCCAATCTAAAATTGTGGACATTTATTCGGCCTTAGAATCTCAGAGGTCGGCATTATCTTCCTCTCCGAGCGTTCCTGTCCCTCCACTAACATACTTGGAGGTGGTACCGTTAGGGTGTTTTTCCAGCTTCCCACCCCTCTCCCTGCAGGAACTTGAAGTTCTCCTTTTGAAGACCAGGTCGGGGTCTCCTTTAGACCCGTGCCCTCTAAAACTTCTTAAACAATGCAAGGCTACTCTCTTGCCCCTGCTACTAGAGATCATGAACAGGGCAATGAGAGATGGGTCTTTCCCGCTCCAATGGAAAAGAGCGGTGGTTAAACCACTGTTAAAAAAGCCTACTTTGGACCCGGGCGTCCTCAAAAACTTCCGCCCCATTTCGCTGCTCCCAGCCCCAGCAAAGATGTTGGAATTTCATCTCAACCAGCATCTTGCTGCCTTCCTGGAAACCTCTGGCCTTTTAGATCACTCGCAGCATGGATTTCGGAGAGAGCACAGTACGGAGTCGGCCCTTACCACGGTGCTTGATAACATCCGTACTAGAGTGGATAAGGGCCAGACCACTCTCCTTATCCTATTAGATCTTACGGCTGCGTTCGATACCCTGTCTCCCTCAGTGTTAACATCTCGCCTGAGGGAGATAGGGGTGGAGGGGCCTGCACTTAGTTTGCTATCCTCCTTCCTTGGCCAAAGGGAACAGAGAGTCAAGCTGGGGGAGTTCTTATCTCCATCCCTTCCTGTGCAGTGTGGGGTCCCTCAGGGGTCGGCATTAAGTCCGACCCTTTTTAACATCTATGTGACCCCACTTGCCAGGCTTATTAGATCTTACGGGATGGAGGTAGTCTCCTATGCCGACGACACGCAGATATTGATGTCTCTCGCCCAACCTGTCATCTCGGCTGCCTCCAATTTTAGACACTGTATGGAGGCAGTGGCTCAAAGGATGATTTGCAATTCATTGAAGCTCAATGGCGAGAAGACAGAAATTCTGGTGTTCGGAGGCAAGGAGGATATTTGGTCGGCGGAATGGTGGCCTTCATCGCTGGGAGTGTGCCCTACACCCACTGTTTTAGCTAGGAACTTAGGAGTCATGATTGACCCTTATTTGGGGATGAGCCAGCAAGTAAGTAGGACTATTTCCACCTGCTGGGGCATAATAAACATTCTGAGGAAAATAAAACATTACCTGTCCCCTCAAGCAAGAAAGCAAATAGCAGTAGCATTAATAGGCTCAGGACTAGATTATTGCAACGCCTTATACCTCGGCATTAACAAGAGTCTTATAATGCGACTCCAAATGGTGCAGAATGCCGCCGCGAAGTTTGTGTTAGATCTTCCTAGGCGGGCCTCTGCTACGTCTGCCAGGAAAGCATTGCATTGGCTTCCAATTGAGGCCAGGATTTCATTCAAGTCCCTCTGTCTGATCCATGGGGCCTTGGCCATGAACAAGTCAGGAGGCCTAAGGGATCTGTTAAATCCTTATACCCCCTCCAGATCCCTGCGCTCAGCCAATAAAGCCTTGCTATCAATCCCCCGTGTCCGTAGAGCTAGGTGGGGTGGCAGAGCCTTCTCAACTTTGGCCCCAAGGTTGTGGAACTCTCTGCCGTCTGATATTAAAACTCTTCCCTCAAAGCAAGCCTTTAGAAAGGCCCTTAAGACATGGCTATTTGCCATAGCCTATCCTTAGCTTTGGTTCTGCCTTTTTGATTTTCTTTGTTAGGCGCCTTGATGCCCACGGGCTTAGTTGCGCCTTATAAATTTCATTTCATTTCATTTAATTTCATTTCAGATATGATTACAAAAGAAAACTGGAAACCCACTGAAATTCTCTAGTTAGGCTTAGAACTGCAATCCAGAACTCAAAAAACCATGTATTCCGTAATTTGCACACCAAATGCATGTGTGTGAACTCATTCTTGATGTGACACATACAATTACCAATGTAAACAATCATACAGATGAGATTACATATATTACTTTAGCGCTATAGAAGACATGACTATGCATGTAATATTAATTATTGGTTTGAGCATATATTGTTTTTCATTTTTTGTAACTTCAGGAGTTGTTACTTATTGGTATACATATTGGAAGGTCTTAAGCCTTGCACAGAGATTATATCATGGTTTTTATACCATATCCCATTCCTGTTGCATAAACAGTATGGATTGTGTAGATATTTGCTGCCAAATCTTATTTCAACCTTGAGGTAGCTGCATTTCTTATACAAAAACACAAGCTAGCTGTTATGAAGGCTGTAGTCTTTATTAAATTGGAATACTTGAGCTGCCCAATAAGATTATTCTTAATGATTAACAGCAATGATTTCATCTGATGGCAAACGAAATCGTGGTGAGTGATAATCATATTTATTGGTCACATTAAACAAAAATCCTTCTGTAAACACGAAGTTGGCTGCAAATATTGTTTTTGCTTTACATACAGAATTAGGATTAGCAAAAAAGAACTTTGTTTCCATTGTGTTCCTAGTTGTTGCTAGTATCTTCATAGCTTCAGTAATGCCCTTTAAAATTGATGGTATTTTAAAGTTGAGGTTGGCTGGGTTACCAAAGAGCGGCTGTAATTTGCAGCAGGGCCTACAGAAAATAATTATTTCAAACATTTACTCTAATTAATAAACTGCTGCTGGCAATCACTCTCCCTAGTTTTCCCAGGTGCGTCCTCTGGTTCACCGTAGACACAGCTTGCAGACTCCTGGGTATTCACCCGGATTCACCTCTGGGTACTTCTGCTCACCACTTGTACTCTCTGATAACTCCTCCTGGGTAGTTGCCATGATTTATTCGGCTTCTCCCTCTGGTTCACCACAGATACTACATGCTGACACTCGGTACTCTCCCTGATTCAACAAAAGACACTTCTTCTGGTTCACTACTGTGCTCTCTGCTGGCTGCCAGGTACTCCTGCTTGTTTACCCGGCTTCTCCCTCTGGTTCACCACAGATACTACATGCTGACACTCGGGTACTCTCCCTGATTCTGGTTCACTGCTGGCTGCCAGGTACTCCTGCTTGTTTACCCGGGTACTCTCTCTGGTTTACCACAGTATTTGGTACTGCCCACGATTCACCTATGCCACCCTTTTGGATGTGAAGTGATGCTCTGTGCTACTCGCGAGTATGCCCCTATGTTACTAGAGGTGGGGCGAACACTTAAAGCTAGAGTCGGGCTTGAGCTGGATGCCTGGCTCTGGCTGAGCTCAAGGTCCTCTTGAAACATTGAGCCCAAAATGAGCTACACTTTCATGGCAGGTGATGTGGTCAAATGGTGAAAGCTGCCAAGCATGTATCATCGGGAAGCGTGTTTGAATCCCAACCTTGGTTGCGCATTCTGTGAATCCAGGTGAATCCTGGCAAATCTCACAGTGTAACTTAGTCTGTTTCTATTTTGAAGCACTCTAATGTCCTTGGGCAAGGTTCGCCGATGTATAACTACTCAGAATAAAATATGGACTCTGTTTGTCAGCACGCTCTCATTCTCCACTGTCAACATTCTCCACTCTGACATCCTTACATTCCAGAGTGGACAATATTGGCAGCCAGTGGGAATTTTACATTACTCTTTTCTTTACAAATGCGAACAAATCAAGCAATAATACAATTCTAAACAGTGATATAATCATATCAAAAAAATTAAATATAGTAAGGAAAACATAAAATCAAAACAAGAACTCATTAACTATCTGTAGAAGATGGGTAAATGTCTTACACGACACCTGCTGTGAAGCTGCCTTGGTACTTCTGCATTTACCTGGACTGGATTGCTGTTAAGATTACCTCTGGCGGATCTGGATTGATTAGTGTTACGATCCTCTTCGGTGAGTCCAGATTGATTTGGGCTCAGGCTACCATCAGCAGGACTAGTTTGTTTGGTGCTCAGGTTATTGCCTCCAACCTCCTCTGAATTATGACTCAATGTCAATAAGTACTTGGGTCCCAACCCATCCTTAAACTTCACCACTCTATCTCCATTCCACCAATGATGACCATTGACTCTGATCGCATTCCTTTTGACAATGACCACCGGTTCACCAAACTTCACATCTCCCTTCTTTCCTAACACAGCTTTTTTTTATATGAACCACGTTGCCCACTTTAAGCTCTTGTTTGTACAGCCAATTGCGTCTGTCAAAAGCTTCTTTTTGTTTAGCTGTAGCCTCTATTACTATAGCCCTCACCACAGTATCAACTTCTTTCAGTGACGCAGCCTGCTTGACCCACTTACCCATCGAACTGGGACAAACTTTTGTTGTGGAAATCCTCCCCCTTTAAACCTCAAACAGAAAATCCTGGGTTGAAGAATGGGGGCTGGTGCGATAAAACCAAAGCTTTCTATGAACCGCGTTACTCATGATGCACGTATTCGCTACTGCCCATCGTACACACTGTGCCAACACACGATTAATGTGCTCAACTTGCCCATTGGCCTGGGGTGATAAAAGGACGTTTTAAGGTGGACAATATTACAAGATCTCATAAATTACCTGACATCTTTTTCACAATTTGAACTCCATTTTCCGACACAAGAAACTGAGGAAAACCCTCACTTTAAGAATTTAACAACAGCTTTTGCACTGGGTTCAGCTACAAACTTGACCATTTAGAATAAAAGTCTATCAACAGAGAGCAAAATGTGAATGAGAAGGGAAGACATTGAACGGTCCCACCAAGTCAACCCCCGCTTTTTCCCACGCTTTGCCAGATCATTCAATGGGCTGCTAAGGGGGCTTCATCACAGCCAAAGATGTTTTCGCTGATGAACAAATAACACACTCCCCAACCAAATGGTCAGTTTCCACATTCATGGCCACCAGAATATCTGTCTTATGTACCGTTTGGTGAACGTAAGCTCAAATGCCCATCATGGCAGATCTGATGATTCGGTGCCTAATCCCATCAGGTGGTTCCATCACTCACTCATACAGTCAGTCATGCACCTACTAAATCCTTCGTCCAGACACTTACACATCCACTCATTCTTCAATATGTAAGACATATTTAAACTTTACAGAAACAAAAAATCACTGGATGTTGTTATCAGTGATGTCATCAGTGATGTCATTTGAGATGTCATCAGTGATGTCATCAGTGATGTCACTGACCATGTCATGAATGATGTAATATGTGACATCATCAGCAGTGGATTGCGGGTGCGCGATATATAGTTAGTGCAACTAACTATATATGGAATTTCATTGGTTTTATGTCAATAAAATGTCCAGCTAACTATATATGGTCTCTAACCTATGGTTTTTTCAGTGAATTTTCAAGGTTTTGTAAATGCTAATTCCTAACTATATATGGTCTATAACCTATGGTTTTTCCAGTGAATTTTCAAGGTTTTGTAAATGCTAATTCCTAACTATATATGGTCTATAACCTATGGTTTTTTCAGTGAATTTCAATGGTTTTTTAATAGCAAATATCATAAGCTGTCGAATGTCAAGTACGTGGTAAGTAAAAACATTTTCGTGTTTATGCACACTGATCTGCTTTGAATGCTGCCCCCCACCCCTCATTTCTATTAGGAGTACTCTCTCTTTGCAGATAGTGAAGGGTAGTTAACGCAGGCCTTTGCCCCCGTTGTAATCCGTCGTACCTGCTTCTCTCTCCATTTGATTGATTGTTATCCAAGCATTTACTGTTTTAGAATTGGTTCTCTTTGGTTCATTCTCTATTTACAAACAAGCACAGAGTCGCAATACTCTGTTTAGTCTTTGCAGATAGCGAAAAATCGTGTAAAAAAACAAAAGGAATCGAGCAAAATCAGTAGGCCACTAATGGGATCTCTTTTTGACCTCGCTAAAATAGAAACATTAGGAACAACCTGTTGAAAATAGCAATGTGTATGTACATAAGCGGCGTTCATTTGTGTTCACAGTACCCCTTGTTGATTGTTTGAATCGAGCATTGAATTGTTCGAAGTTGGTTCTCTTAAGGATCTTCTCTGCCTGCAAACGAGGAAGAATAGGAATATTCTCTCTCCCTTTGCAGATAGTGAAGGGTAGGTAACGCAAGCCTTTAACACGTCGTACCTATTTCATTCCTCATTGATTGATTGATTGTCCGAACATTGACTGTTTGGGAATTAGTTCTTTTTGGAGGTATTCCCTGTTTGCAAATAAACGTAGGAAAATCTTTGCAAGTAGTGAAAGTGTAGGTAATGCGGACCTTTCTCCCCCGTTGTAATCTGTCATGCCTATCTACTCCCCACTGATTGATGCACCTGTTTCACCCGGACCATTTACTAGAGATAGGTCATCTGGCCCAACAAGAGAGCACCCCTAGTGAAAAGGACATATGCAATAATAACAAAGTGATCACTGTATCCTGTTAACAGAAACTTTAGCATGAAACAACCTGGAAAGAAAAGAATAGGAAAACGAAAATCAGTAGGCCACTGATGAACTTTTTATTAAATAACAAACAAAGAAACGATAACAATACGTAATGATAAAACCTATTATTGTCCTAGAAACAAGAAACGTTAGAAGTAAGCCCGTAATAAGAAACCTGAAAACATCGCCCCTCACTGCCCCAAAACGTGTCTGTCCCACCGCCTGCCACGGCCAAATAACGGCAAACTGGGAAAGATAGAAGTCAGCAGACATCCGCCCCATTCTAGAAACTTCCAAAGGGCAACAGGTTTTCGGCTACGCCCAGCCGGAAGCAACACATATAAGGCGGGTCCTGCTGCCACGCCTCGGCCAGGAGATCATCACGTAGGGTGTAGCCGGAGGAGAGGCCGAGGCCAGCGGGACCCGGCCAGGGGGATTGACAACGCTGGAGAGTTGCAGGGGGGGGAATGTCCGTGTCCTCGACCCTCCCCTCTCTCTCCCAGTCCGGCCGCGGTGGCCCTTGACAGTTGCAGGTAGTCCCGCCACATTCTCTACCGGTCCGGCCACCAACGGCCGGGGCCGATGGGATCCGGCTGCAGCCGATAAACCAAGGAACCCGTTCATGGGGCCAGAGCAAGGGGCGTCCGGCCGACATCCACCGGAAGCCCGGCCCGAAGACGGACGGGACATTTCTTCTTTCTTCAATAATGGCTTTGACAACACTGGGGGGGATGTCTTGCACATGCCTCCGACCCCCCCCCCCTCGTCCACATCGCCTGGTCCGGCCATAACAAATCTCAAGCGAGACGCCGTGGGGTGCACTGGGAGGGAGAGACGGTGCGAACAGGCCTCTCCCGCCTCCCCAGTGGAGGCTTCCCACCTGCACCCTCAGCGCTCCAGGCGCCCGGAAAAGGGTTCTTCCACTGTGGCGATGCTGCAACGTCTCGCCCGGCAGGGTGGAGCCCGTCCGCTCATTTGACCCCGCGATCGCCAGTAGCTACCAAACTCTCAAAATGGCGATCGACCTGGCAAGAGCGGGCCCAGCATAAAGAAATGGCCCGGTCACTGGTTGACTCCACCACCGTAGTCCTCCACGACCTTGAAGATTCTAGAGGAGCCGCGGGAGTCTCCGACCCCCGCAGACACCCCCGATGGGGAATGACTGCCATGATCGCCCGTGGAGTGACGAAACTGTATCCGCGGGACGTCGGCGCTCCCATGCTGGCGCCAGCCTCACTTTGAATTACTAGAATCCTGCAAACCTCAGTTCCGGTGAAAGCACACTGTGACCCGGTAGGAAAAATTGTTGCACCCCCTCCCCTTTTTGACTGATAGTTCAAACCACCCATCCTTTCCTTTGCCCTTTTACCAGAACTTTGGACTGCCTCCCCCTCTTTTACATTTTCTAGAGAAAACAAAACATTAACCACTACATTAGCATAGCAGTTGACACCAGAACTGTTTTCAAATTGAAAACCAACAACATCTTCAACAGAATCCTTTTTGTTTCTGCTGTGACCCTGCTACAGCACAGGCATTGTCCCCAGCAGTAATTCTGCAATGCCGGTAAGAATAGCTGTGGTGCCTACTGGACTCACTCACCCCCGCGGCGCCCCACGCCGTTATTTGCTGGACGGCAACTTACTAGACATCACCTTCGTGCCATCTAGATTTCAGCGCGTTCTGCTGCCTTCGAACTATTCGCACAACAGACTGCTACTGACGACCCACCCCCAGGCAACATCTTCTGAATTTTCATAATTTGAAAGAACTAGTAACATGTCCTCATCAGGAATTTCCTCATGAAAAGTCTGCAATGATGATTCTTGTAACTCTATGGTCTCCAAACATTCGATAAATTCGCCATCAAGAGATTGATCAAAAAAATCATTCAAGTCATCTCCTCCTTGTGAGAATATTTCATTATTGGTGCTGTCAATTTCAATAAATGTATTGGATAATTCAAAAGAAATTGCCACGGTCTCTTCGTTGTTTAAATGTTTTTACTGTTTTTGTTTTGTTGTATATATTTATAAGTTATTAAAGTTTTATAATTCTACTACTTTGTTGGAGTGCTATATATTTTTAATGTGACACATAAATGTAAAAACTTTGATGTACAAAGAGTCATCCCTGGAATCTTCCGCTTCAGGCTCGGTCCCCTCCCCAATCACAATACAGGATGGTTTTCAGATAGTAGGAACACGTGTGGTGTGACGGATCTCATCGGGTGTGGGCCTTGATCTACTATAACTCCTTTGAAGAGGGGTGATTCTTTACAGCTGGGGCCATAAACTACATCTGCAGGGCTAGCTGATAGCCTGGACAATCGGACACAGAGGAAGAGGAGTGTCAGAGGGTGCGGTAGTGAATAGGGCGAAAGGGAGGTGTCGGGCGGGCACAGAGTGTGATTCTCAGGGAAGAGCAGCGCAGATGGGGAGAGGTTTATTGCCCATGCATAACACAGAGAGCGGGGGTGAGCAGTGCCTGGGGAAGATGCTTGCGAGGGGGAGCCATGCTACGAATCGACAGCGTGCAGAGAGTGGGTCTGGTCAAGGCATCTAAAATGGCTGCCGTGCACGACAAAAGTGTGGCATTTCAAAAAAGGCAAGATGGCGCAAACAATGTTTTTCAACACTTGCTCATTTCCTTCAAATCGAACGTTAACAGACGTTTGTGCATATTACCAAAGTTAAGCGATATTTATCGCTAACGATGCTTACCAACAAATTTTTTACCGCTAAGCATCGTCAGAAATTATCGAAGATAAACCTTGCTATTATCAAGGTTTATCGCAAATGCGATAAAAAACGACCGCAATGCATTAATATCGCTGAAAACTCAGCGATATTCATGCATTACCGAGCTAATGCTCTTAGCCATGTTATCCACCTCCCATTGGATAACATGGCTAAGAACTGCTCAGGGCAGGTGTTAGTTTTTGGAGATATTCGCGCTTAGCGCGAATATCTCCAAAAGTTGGTAATAGGAGATATATATCTTGCATGTTGTAATGCAAATTATTGTGGTATATGGAACTCATACCATAATCTCTCAGGAAAGCAGAAACTGATCCTTTTGGGACCGCCTGAGAAGGCCTAGGGGGTGAGGGGTACTCTACTTTGCCCCCTTTTCACGTTCCGAACTATTTTATTTTACTCTCTTCTGTAATTACACAAAATAGCAGCGATAAGATGCATCAGAGACACACAGTGAGAGAAAGGAGGCCGGAGATGAAGAAGAGATGTCAAATACACATTGGAGATAATATAGTGGGAGAAGGGAAGTAAATATGAGTAAACTTACCATGTAACATAAAAATGTTGCACTCTATACTATAAGTCTCATTTTATACTACAATCACTTCGCTACAACCTCATAAATTAAAAATAAAAATGAATAATGTCTCAAACAATTTTTGATTTCTAAATATAAATTTATTCTTCTGAATTTTCTAAATTTGAAAGAACTAGTAACATGTCCTCATCAGGAATTTCCTCTTCAATCATCTCATCTGGAATCTCCTCATTAAAAGTCTGCAATGATGATTCTTGTAACTCTGTGGTCTCCAAACATTCGATAAATTCGCCATCAACAGATTGATCAAAAAAATCATTCAAGTCATCTCCTCCTTGTGACAATATTTCATTATTGGTGCTGTCAATTTCAATCAATGTAGTGGAATCATTCAAGTCATCTCCTCCTTGTGACAATATTTCATTATTGCTGCTGTCAATTTCAATCAATGTAGTGGACAATTCAAAAGAAATTGCCACGGTCTCTTCATTTTGAGCCATTTTATTTTGAAATTGCTTGCTGTAAATTGCAGAAAAAAATAATCACTTTCATTTATCGTTTTTAGTAATACATAATATAAAACTAACTTTATCAAGTATTTAGTATAACAGAAGGACTGCAAATAAATAACAGAAAACATTTTTCAAATTATCTTCAAGTGTACAACATAGTTCCCCTTACAAATTAACAACTCACCTTTTTAAAAGTAGGAGAAGTGTTAGTACTGTGTAAATCAAACACCAGAAATTCACCACCAAAAATTCCTCACAAATGTACCTCAGACAGTAGTATCACAAAATGGCTGTGGTTTCCTCTCATTTGAGATATATACATAACCAATTAACTTTCATCACACACAAATACAAAACCAAAGTAACATTTTAATTGGTTCTAAATTTCAACACTTTCAAATGTGTTTTCCCCATGCAATTTTCCATAGGACATTTACATACGTCTACAGCCTGAATGGCTGAACGGAATTACACCAAACTTGGCAAAATGGTACATCAAACCTAAGAGGTCAGGAAGGATCTACTATGCCCCCTTATGGTCATTTGCCCCTTCGCTTTGGCCTCCTCTTGTCTCTCGATCCTACCGAGAGACAAGATGGCGGCCGCTACGGACTGTTTGGAATGTTCACAGACGCCGGAGAACCAATCAGCTTCGCTTCACAAAGCTCCGTACCGCGAAAAGTCCGCGAACCGGAGCGCTGCCCGGTCCGCTGTTACAGATATATATCTTTTTTTGAACGTTAATTTCTCAAAATCCACTGAAGCACATATATTGAGACCTAGCAAAGGCACATCGGGCTACCAGTCCCTACAATTTTGCCAAGTTTCGTGCAAATCCATTCAGCCGTTCGGGCTAAAAGTGAGGCCAACCGCCCTATGGGAAACTCAATGTTAAAAACACGTTTTGGGACCCCCCTTTTTTCTCGGCCCCCCCTTGACGAAACCCCCCCAAAGTTTCAGGGGCTGCTCAGAAACAAAATGTTCCATTTTCCTGAAAATTTCAGCCAATTCCGTCCACAAACGCCAAAGTTATTAGACATAGAATTTTCAAAAATCCCTTAGAGAAAAAATCCTAACTATATATACCTACTCTACTCTACCTACCTACTCTATATACTTTTTTCTCTGCTGACCGAATGCAGCAGCTAAACTCATCAGTGAACCTGTACTTCGATTCAGAAATCCATTTACATATGATAATCAATAACCCACACAAGGCATTAATATTTATGTTCATTCTTTGCCATGTAGGTAATATATATTACCTACTGGCGGTCGCCAGTAGGTATATATAGTTAGGATTTTTTCTCTATGGGATTTTTGAAAATTCTATGTCTAATAACTTTGGCGTTTGTGGACGGAATTGGCTGAAATTTTCAGGAAAATGGCACATTTTGTTTCTGAGCAGCCCTTGAAAATTTGGGGGGGGGTTCGTCAAGGGGGGGCCGAGAAAAAAGGGGGGTCCCAAAACGTGTTTTTAACATTGAGTTTTCCATAGGGCGGTTGGCCTCACTTTTAGCCCGAACGGCTGAATGGATTTGCACGAAACTTGGCAAAATTGTAGGGACTGGTAGCCCGATGTGCCTTTTGTAGGTCTCAATATATGTGCTCCAGTGGATTTTGAGAAATTAACGTTTAAAAAAAGATATATATCTGTAACAGCGGACCTGGCAGCGTCCCAGGACGCGTACTTTGCGCGCAACGGAGCTTTGTGAAGCGAAGCTGATTGGTTCTCCGGCGTCTGTCAACATTCCAAAAAGTCCGTAGCGGCCGCCATCTTGTCTCTCGGTAGGATCGAGAGACAAGAGGAGGTCAAAACAAAGGGGGAAATAACTATAAGGGGGCATAGTAGATCCTCGCTGACCCCCTAGGTTTGATGTGGAGGTTTTAAAAGTGCCCCGCGGGGCAAAAAAAAATAATAATAATAATAATCGAATGGCTGAATGGATTTGCACGAAACTTGGCAAAATATTAGGGACTGGTAGCCCGATGTGCCTTTGCTAGGTCTCAATATATGTGCTCCAGTGGATTTTGAGAAATTAACGTTCAAAAAAAGAAATATATCTGTAACAGCGCTCCGCTTCGCGTAACGGAGGTTTGCGAAGCTGATTGGTCATTCTGTCACTGGGCTATAGTTGGGCTACATCTGGCTGATATTTGGGCTACATTTGTTTTTTTGTGTGTCTGGCGGCCATCTTTGGGCTACATTGGGCTACATTGGGCTTCATTGGGCTACATTGGGCTACATTTGGGCTCCAACATATATATAGGCCAATGTAGCCCAATATATATTTTTCAAAGTTAATTTTCGTAAAAACCACTGGAGCATATATCTTGAGACATAGCAAAGGCACATCGGGCTACCAGTCCCTACAATTTTGCCAAGTTTCGTGGAAATCCATTCAGCCGTTCGAGCTAAAAGTGAGTCCAACCGCCCTATGGAAATGAAGGAAATGAATGGGTAATTTGTAATTAGCAAATAGCTAATCGCAAACTAGGAATGGTAAAGAATCGCTATTTATTCCTTAAAGTTCGCTATTTAGGAAATGCAAAAAACTTTGATGATACATATGGCGGTTCATCTCTAACGAGATAAGAAGCATAGGGATACATTTATGATGACTGGCGCATCACCAGGGATGTGTTAGTCATTCTGTGCCGCTGTTCCGTCACCTATGGTGTGCTGCATTTACAATGCGGCGCATCATGGGGCAAAAACAGCACAGATGCGTGATGTATCTGTGCCGTAAAGGTGGCGCATTGCTGGAGTTGTATCGCAAGTGTGATGAAGCTCCAGCAAGGGTCGGGGGTGCCCCTGTCGCAGGGTTTCTGTTCTCACACAGAACTGTGGACAGAGGATTGGAACCTCGGCGAATTAGGGTGTCCCAAAACTCACGTTAGTAATCAAAAACTCCTTAGCAAGCTAGGTACAGTGTCACATTGGATATAACAAACTCTCAATGTTTAGACAATCCAGAATATGAACTTATAGTACCTCAGGATACGTGGAACTCATGAACAGTCGGTCGTTATATATTTCTTAGAAACCAGAACATGGAGTTAAGAAGAACACATGTGTATTTGAAATGTTTATTTACTAATGCCGTCTTCTCAGGCGTAGTATCTTAGATAATACAAGTACACATATTATCAGTAGCAAAATTACCAGCATAGTTACTAGTACATAAAAAGCGAATGGTGATAGTATGTTAACATGCTGTAAATGAATAAGAGTTAGCAACACTTATAAGCAGCCGCGGGCCGTGGAGGGAGTTACGGTGAGGCAGGGAGGCGGGGAGGGGGAGAAGCAGGGTGGAGAATACAAGTACACATATTATCAGTAGCAAAATTACCAGCATAGTTACTAGTACATAAAAAGCGAATGGTGACAGTATGTTAACATGCTGTAAATGAATAAGAGTTAGCAACACTTATAAGCAGCCGCGGGCCGTGGAGGGAGTTACGGTGGGGCAGGGAGGCGGGGAGGGGGAGGGGCAGGGTGGAGAGGGCTCCACCCTGCTCCTCCCCCTCCCCGCCTCACCGTAACTCCCTCCACGGCCCGCGGCTGCTTATATCTCACCCTCCCTAATACACATATTATATTATTTGCTAAGAAGGTCTCTTTGTGTTGGTTTAGGGCGTGCCCATACTTTAGTGTCTTAGATTTGAAGGAATCACATCAGCATACACCAGCTCTCTCTTCATGTGAACCGCATCAACTGTTGTGTATGTGTGTTCGGCAAAGCAATATAAAACCCGCCTCATGCCCAGAATTGGCAGAAGTTGCACTTATGTTATGAGTATGAAGTCGTGGAGATCAGACCTCATAACAATTCTGTATCGTGTTGTTCTTGAAACTTTAGCACTCGCTGTACAGATATAGTTTAACAAGCAAAGCAGATAGTAGAGCAATAACATATTATTCTCATGTAAACCACGATGAACTACCAGGTGGAAAGCTAAAGCAACAACTAAGTGTCGTGTGCAGAAGTTGCAAAAAAGGAAAAATGGCGTTTAAACCGGTAATGAGCCCATGCTAACTTAACACGGTGTAAAGATATCCAGGACCTAGATGACACCTCCCCATGATCCGGAAACGAACTGAATAAGATAATAGAAGTGCCATCTCATGAGAGCAGATTGCAAGTTTATATGTGGACGGTCCGCAAGGTAAAGCATTAAAAACTAGGAAAATTTAATGCTAAAGAAAAATAAAACAGCCAAGTACTTTATCGAGTCTTAAGCCAATAGGCAAGGTAAATAATAAAAACTTGACAAATAAGTCAATGAATTGTCAATGAAATGCTAGTACTCAGCATATCAAACATGAAAAAGGTCTATGACATAACTGTGTATGCAAAATAAGCTGCAACAGCCTCCAATAGGAAGTCACCGTCTTCATCCGAAAACAGTTCAGCCATCCAATTTAAAAGCGGAAAAGAACATACGTGCTCTCCCAGCACCGGATCCTCTATCACCATCAGAGGACAGCTCGGTGGGTTTTCAAGAAAGCTCTGTTCCAAGAAAGACTGTGCTGCCGCCAGTAAATTCCAGGGACCAAGTAGTCCATGCATCAATGCCACAGCCATAATCCTTTCGCCAGGACAAACCAACTCGTGAGTAATGATAGGAGTCATCAGCTGATTAAAGTCGACGTCAGGAGAAACCGGTCCGCAGAGACACAAATTAATGGCCCAATCGAAATCACAGGTCAGGCAGTGAAATACAGGCTGGACACAGGTGAAGTAGGAGAATCGAAAAGATAATCCATATGCCGTGCTTAATATCGCCAACGGCATTGTGCCATAATATTCTAGCATGCGATTGCGGAACAGTGTCAGCAGCTGCAGGGTGGGAGGTTGCATAGGAGGGACATCCATATTTAAAAATGTAAAAAAGCACAAGAGCGTCCGCTGGTAATGCAAGTAAAAATGCCAATCCACGAACCAGAGTGGAGAAAATAGAATGAAAGGAAGCAGGGATGACTCCAAAGATTTTCTCAAATGAAGTCACGAGACCACTGGTAACAACTTTAAAAAAGTGCGCCAGGGTCTTTGTGGAGGATGCGTTAAAGATAGTCGGAACCATCTTGCTGAAATTGAAAGGCAAATCTGAATTGAAAAGGGTCTGCACCTCTGTACGGGTGTTCGCTATGTGAAGCACGAAAGTTTCACGGGCCAAACTCAAGGCCACCTCTCTCTGAGACAAAAGAGCTCTTATTCTTGCCATGCCGTTGAAATCTGTCCCAAGGTTGGTATTTGTGGCCAGATTGAAAACTCCCTATGTTCATGTGTGGGAGGAAATAGAACATTTCTGCAGCAAATAACCCGTTCACTTACTGTTACGATAAAAGGAATACTTTTAATTAACTCAGAACAATCTTCATTATTGAGCATCAAATAACTACCATTTTCCAACAACTTGAACGTGGGGATGATAGCAGGAACTGGCGTGCCTTGCAACACGCAAGCCATATTTGGTCGGTGTTTGTTGCATGAACCGTGTAACTGTATGTGCCTACACATTAGTGAATGATCTGGCGTCTCAGTGCATTCCTCTCCATTCAGATAAACTTCTTGATCATCTTTGAAACATCTGTATGTGTATGGAAGCGACCAGACCTCATGAAGAAAAGCACTACCTAAAGGTTCATAACGACCTATTGGTATATATTTCATACAATTTGAAAACTTATATAAAGCAAAAGGCAGCGTTATTAAACCGTGGATAAGGCACGTTGCCAAAAAACCCGCAATCCTCTGCTGATGATGTCACTGAGCATGTCATGAATGATGTAATATGTGACATCATCAGCAGTGGATTACGGGTAATAGTATCTCTAGTTTACTCCCCTATAGCTGTCTTTCTTTTAACATAAGTGTCTGTTTCCTTCCCTTATACTTACTGTTTTTGGTTCGCTTCCGGTTCGCGTACCGGCGAGCGAACTGGGAAGCGAACTAAGAGAAATAGAGGTTGGCACAGTTCCAAATATTGTACCAATTTTTTAATAACGGGGAGGTAGTTCTGAAAAGAACTTTTTTTTTTATTGTTTTTGTTGTTTTATATTTTTTTTATTATTTTTCGGAACATTTTTTTACTTTTTTTGAATTTTTCTGAACAGTTTTATATTTTTTTGGGTTTTTCTTGGAGGGGGCAATGAAAACGATTCATTGTAAAGGGCTCAACAGGAGCAACAAAACAAAAAAAGAAGTATTTATTATTTTGGGCGTTTCGTACAAACTTGCATATGATAGTCAATAGCTCTGTTGATCAGAGTGATGCTTCTTTCTCCGTAGCAAATGAATCCATCGCAAAATACGCAGATGTGTTTTACTTCACCAAATCTCATTTGTATATTTGGCACCATCTCCCTGCCCTCTGGTCCCGTTACTTCCGGTACAACAGATCTTCTGGCCATAATAGGGAGATTATCTAGGTCGTTCCGAAACTGTGCAGCACTGTAGTTGTTAGGATGCCACCTAGTCATATGGCGATGCATTGTGTAGTTTCCGAAACTGTATTTTTTCTCGGTTCCTCTGGACAGTCTATCTTGACATATAAGGCAAGTTACGTATCTTGCATTTACTTTTTTCTGACCTTTGGGAATTTTAAAAAATTGCCAAATGAAGTTTTCTTTCCGGTGAGACGTCCTGGGCTGCTCAGGCAAAAACTGCCTCTCTTCGTGCTCGTCGTCCTGTTCCTCTTCTTCCTCTTCTTGTTGAATTATAACTTGAGCAGGTGGTCCACTCTTCCTTGGATGTGGTGGAGGTGGTGGGGAAGCACCAGCTGAAGCTACTAAAGAAGCCATTGCTCAGTGATCACAAAGGGTCTTTCTCTCACAATGATGAAAGTCAGAGTGAGGAAAGAAGGAGGGATTTTCATCATTTGGGAAAAACAAGAGTTCTCAACCAATCAAAAGTGTTCATTTTAGATTATATGACCTAGTCTTACATCATTAGGAAACCAAAAGTGAAATGAACCAATGAAAAGTGTTATTACCAAGTCACATGACTTGCTGTGTTTACGTTAAGCGCTTTGCAGGGCCTCCCGGTTTGCTTCCAGAAACCTGCGCTTTGCGACTCGCTTCGCGTACCAGTTCGCTAACGTAGCACGTCATATGACGTATCACGCGAGAACGTGAAATGTCATGCGGACGGGAGGCGTCACGATGTTGTTTTCTAACGCGGCACTTGCGGTAAAGAAACGTTTACCGGCTCGCGGTCTATTTCGCGGCATCAAGGTCAGCTAACGGGAAGCTTCCCGATTCGCGAAGCGGGAACGAAGAAAAAAAAATATTTTTAAAAAAAATTATTCATAAACATATAAAATATATTTTTGGATTTAAAGAAGAATACATTTTACAGCTACAGATATTAGCTGTTAAAAAACCAATGAAATTCACAGAAAAAACCATAGGTTATAGACCATATATAGTTAGGAATTAGCATTTACAAAACCTTGAAAATTCACTGAAAAAACCATAGGTTATAGACCATATATAGTTAGGAATTAGCATTTAGAAAACCTTATTTTACTCACACAAAACCATTGAAATTCCATATATAGTTAGTTGCACTAACTATATATCGCGCACCCGCAATCCACTGCTGATGATGTCACATATTACATCATTCATGACATGGTCAGTGACATCACTGATGACATCACTGATGACATCTCAAATGACATCACTGATGACATCATCTAGTGTCTGTGTGTTTTTGTAAAGTTTAAATACGTTTTACATATTGAAGAATGACTGGATGGATGGAAGACTGAGTGTGTGTGTGGCTGGCTGGGAGGTGTGTGACGCTGTGCATATCAATGTGTACTTGTATCAGTGATTGTATAAGAGAGTAAGTATGTGTTAGTATATGTGTGAAAAGTATGGTGTTCTGTGTTTAACTATAGATGAGGAAATCGAAGTGTGATTGATTCTTCACAGGACTGACTAGGTGTATGAGTGCATATGATAGTGTTCTAATAATAACTGACTGTATGTATGAGTAATTGTATGGGTGAATGAGTGAATGTGTGTGTAGACGTACGAATCAGTGAGTGCGTATGTAGTAACTGGTATTGGTGTGTCATGATGTCATCAGTGATGTCATTTGAGATGTCATCAGTGATGTCATTTCAGATGTCATTAGTGATGTTATCAGTGATGTCACTGAAGTATGGTGTTCTGTGTTTAACTGTATAGATGAAGAAATGGAAGTGTGATTGATTCTTTACAGGACTGACTTGGTGTGTGAGTAACTCCATGGATGAGTGGCAGTGTGTGACTGTCTGCATAGGTGTATGAGTGCATATGATAGTGTTGTAATAATGAGTGACTGTATGTATGAGTGATTGTATGGGTGAATGAGTGAATGTGTGTGTAGACGTAGGAATCAGTGAGTGCGTATGTAGTAACTGGTATTGGTGTGTCATGATGTCATCAGTGATGTCATTTGAGATGTCATCAGTGATGTCATCAGTGATGTCATTTGAGATGTCATCAGTGATGTCATCAGTGATGTCACTGACCATGTCATGAATGATGTAATATGTGACATCATCAGCAGTGGATTGCGGGTGCGCGATATATAGTTAGTGCAACTAACTATATATGGAATTTCAATGGTTTTGTGTGAGTAAAATAAGGTTTTCTAAATGCTAATTCCTAACTATATATGGTCTATAACCTATGGTTTTTTCAGTGAATTTTCAAGGTTTTGTAAATGCTAATTCCTAACTATATATGGTCTATAACCTATGGTTTTTTCTGTGAATATATATATATATATATATATATGTATGTATGTATGTATGTATGTATGTATGTATGTATGTATGTATGTATCTATCTATATATATATATATATATATATATATATATATATATTTATATTTAGGTCTGCGTGTAACAACTGGTGCTGAATGAAGTACTTGCGTGTGCGTATCACACTGCTCTAGTGAACCAGGCGTGAGGTTAACTGAATAAAGACAGACAGCGCACGGCAAGAATGTGCGTGGCAGGGTGTGTGAAGAAGCGCCCCCTGCCAGGATATTGAGAGGGCTCCAGACTAACTGATGGCCAAAAGAAGACAGGTCGTCGATACGTTCAGCAACCATCGCAGTTCCACACCCGATAAGAAAAAGGCCCCAGAATTTTTGGAGAAGCGTGGGTTAAGTGACAGCTCCGCCTGATCGTCGCCAACTGAAGATGTGGAGATCATTGAGAATTGACAAGACTCTGAGGTGAGATCGATTGATTTATTTTGTAGTAAAAACGTTACAGGAGCTGCCACAGCGACCAGTAGGGTCCTCTCAGTAGCTTTCACCTTCCCAACGCCTGTTCAACGGTGCCACATTATCCGCTATCAACATTCTGCGATCTGGCATCATTAAATTGTGGAGAATATCAGCAGCGCGGGGCAATAATATAGAATGTTTTTCAGTTCATGTTTAAAAACGCTCACTTTTACTAAATACTTTAAAAATAATCTGATCTACTAAGGTGAAACGCTCCACGTTATAAACAATTACACTTTCTTGCATCTTAAAGACATCTTTCATATTCTAAAATGATGTTTGCATCAAATATTTTCAGGGCTCGGCTCGTGCATGGGCTCTTAGAGCCAGAGCAACCCTTGGTTTGGCTCAGGCTTGGCACTCCCTGTTAATTTGAAGGCTCACATACCTCTATGTGCTACCCTAGGCTTGTTTTGCCTCTCCTGTCGGGTCTCTTTGTCTATGCATGGGCAGGACACTGCAACATGGCCCCGCCCTCTCTTCCGGTTCCCCTGTGCTTCCCCTAATGTTTTTTGCTGAATACCCGCGCTGCTAATGAAGCAAACTCAGGCTTTATGATCCCACCGCTGGCTCAAGCGGCGCCTAATTGCTTTGCCTCCGTAACAAACAGACGTTCTGAGCAATTACACAATAATATGGAATTGAGATCAGGGGAACGGGAAAGGTTTCTTCATTTTAATTATGCTGAGAAGGCACCCTAGTGCTTTACATCGGGGCCGGCACTTACTTGCCAGTACAAAATCAAGAGAGGATGCTTCATTCTTTGTTTTAAGGATCGACTAATGAAGTCTGTGATATTCCTCAGACGGTTGAGTCTTTTCCGACACAAAGAAGTCTTGCGCGGCAGTCAGTGCTTAGTGAGAAATACGGAAACGCGTGGGAAAGCCTGACTTGAACGCTTCGTGAAAGATCATTGTTAAAGCAGCCCTGTACATGTGTCCTAGCCGTTTGTGTGAGGGTACTTGGGGGGTAATATGAGTCATTGGGTGATGCACAGTTTCAGGTGGAGCATGGGTATTTACTTGCAAACATTTTCCCAGGGGCAAAAGGTTGGTCTGTGACTTGACCAAGCAAGGGCCACAGGGTGGCAGTGGAGAGGGGGGGTGTGTGCTTAGGGAATGGGGGGTGTAACGGCGGCAGGGAGGGGGTTCTGGGGGCATGGGTGTTTGATGGTAAGTTGGGTGTAGTAGAGAAGATAAGCATATCTACAGCTAGCGGCTGAATTGCACACAAAGTGAAACCAGAAAACCTGGGATTAATCCTGGCTTCCCCATTTAACCAAATTGTTTAATCCTAGGCAATTTTTATATGTCACTTCCCTCATTTCTCTTCATTTTCACATATAAGCCTCTCGAAATAAATTAATTCATGATGTGCACTGTTCACAACTTTCTCCTGTGTTTGAGTTAATAATTTATAATGATGTATAATAGAAACCCAGCCCACCCAAAGATTGCACATAACAGCCGACTGTCTTAGTTCCCTATTGGCATTGTCAGGGTGGGGGGAAATAAAAAATGAATGTTTCTAAATTCATGTTTGAAAACTATCACTTTAAAAAAATACTTCTCAATGCACTGATAGTCTGTTGTACTAAGGTGAAACGGCTCTGCATGTTAATTAAATACACTTTTTGAATTCAGAAGTGAATTTATCAGATTTAACACTTTTCCTGCAAGATCTCTTTGAAAACGAAGGTGATCCTAAACTCAAGGGGCACAGGACTTGCTAGTTACTTCCTTTCTTTATCTTTAAATCAAGCTCTAAACAAATGCTTGCCTGTTTATTTAACATTTTTTAATAATAGTGCTGAGTCAAGTAAACAGCCCAGTGCTACTGAATGCCAGGGGGCCACATGTGAAGGTCAGGAGGGCCGAACGCAGCGCCTGGGCGTACGTTGAGTATCACTGAGGTAAAGTGAGAACCCTAGACCTAAGTGAACACCTTTGGGGTGACAGTAGTGATAGGCAGAAGTGTGAGCCTCAAAAGGTTGAAAGGTTAAGGGATAATATTTTTAAGACCAAATACTGAAAGAGTATAAAATACCTTACTTTTTTTGCCTGACCAAGTTGCCGAAAAAAGTTTGTTATAAGTTTCTGCAATGGATGTTAAAGAAGAAAAAACAGATGTTTAGATATTATGTTATTCCTGCTATTAATGGCTCTACTAGACTGGCAGACATCTCAATAGGGCATCAACCACTACTTGATAAAAAGACAGTACATAGGTGGGAAATGTAGTAGATACACATACGTCAGAGATTTTTTAATTTAGATATGTGGGAAAAGTGAGTTGAGGTAGATCCAGTCATTAGGTTTTCGAAAGTACTCGTTCAATGGTTCTTTATTCAAACTGAATATTTTTTTTAGGCGTTTAGGTTCTAAAAATCATAAGTGCCAGATTGGACATAGAGGAAGATTTGATGGAAATAAGTAGACGTAGATCGGTAAATTATTGGAAAACCAGGCTCTCAAAATATAATGAGGTAGATGCTTTCACTGGAATTAATCAGAAATGGCAATCTTGGGAGAAATTGCACATTACGGAGGAGTCTTGGAGAAGGAGATATCGTTATAATTTTTCAGTACTGAAAGGAGCGAACCTCTGCGCATGCAATTATATACTGAATGCCTGTTATTTAGGAAGCCTGTATCTTTGAATAAAATATATCCCCAAACATCGGCAAATTTGTTGTATACTAGTTTAGTTTTACATAATATTAGCTCCTAGCCCACCTGACTGTTTTCTAGAGCCTCGGTCAGTTTAAATTACCATTGTCTTTTGATCTGTTGTCTTGCTTCCAGCTATTTTGCATTAAATGCTGGTTGGACTTTAAGCTTTCAACATGTTGCGTTTTATTTTTAACAAATGGCATCACTCAGGTCACTGTACAAATTGAGAAACAGGGTCTAGTGGGATAATGTTGGGTTTTGGTGCATGTATATTTTCATCTTTATTTGAAAGTTGTTTTGATCGCTGGCCACTACTAAAACAAGCATTTACAATGCAATGGTCTCGGCATTGTTAAAGTTAGAGCTATTGGCATTGCTCATGACATTTTTTATTTATGTTTTTGTTTTTAAAACATATAAAAAAAATGGCATTGTCATTTACAATGCCAATAGCTTAATCTCTCGCAAATGCGAGACCTATTGCATTTGCACCCACACACAGAGCCACCCACAAAGCTACCCATACACACATACAGAGCCACCCACACAGAGCCACCCATAGTCATTCACATAGAGCCACCCACACACAGAGCCACCCACACACACACACAGAGCCACCCTCACACAGACAGAGCCACCCTCACACAGACAGAGCCACCCTCACACAGACAGAGCCACCCTCACACAGAGTCACACACACACAGAGCCACACACACAGTGCCACCCAGTCATTCACATAGAGCCACCCACACATACACACAGAGCCACCCTCACACAGACAGAGCCACCCTCACACAGACAGAGCCACCCTCACACAGAGTCACACACACACAGAGCCACACAGAGGCAAGAAAAACCAGTGTGACTTCAGCTAACCCCTCATACATACTGGTTTGCTGCTGTCTTGATGCATCAGTTTTTATCTCACTTCTTGTTTTCTGCTGTCAGCAGTTCTTACCCTCTGAAGATTACAATCCCATGTGGACACAGATTGGGGTCTTAACTCCGTAAACACTCAGTGCCTTGTACAATACGATTCTACGCTCTCCTGTAAGGCATCACCTTATGGTCTTTTGTCAAGGTAAATTACGTGTTGATGAATTTTTGAGTAGAACATGGCCAATCAGACTTTTAGGTGTGAAGCATAGACACACCTCATGGCAAGGCACAGAAAGCCCAACATTGGCTCCACAGCAACAAAGCAGACTATGTACTTCTCCACTCTTTCTCCGTACCTCAGGTACACCGCATGCACCTTCCACCAATAGTGCTCATTGCCTTTCAAAACCTACTACACCACCCCTTGCCCTTGATTTGGATTTTATTTAATCTCCCCTGCACAACCAGTGCTTCATTTTCTGTAGCCAAATTTGTCAGTACTTTGAAGGTAGAAGGTTTGGATACAGAGCCTGCCAACGAACATAACATACTTAAGTAAAGGTGCTAGGGCACCGATGTCCATCGTATTCATCTGAAACAATGTAAACAAATGGAATGGATTTGTAAACCAGAAACACTGAATGAACACTGCTAGGTATCCTGGTGCTGCAGAGAACATGGAAGGGCCATATCAGCTCACAGATCTGTAATCCAGAGAGCCAGGTTTAAAGAGCGCTATGAAAAGTGAGTTGCTTGAACTTGGATCCAATTATCAATCAATCAATCATAGTAGTTGGGCAGTTATGGGCAGTAAATTGTTCCATGCTTTTGCTGACAGGAAAGAGAAAGATGATGCCACCGATTAGGGGGGAGCAACAGAAGATTAGAGGACGCAGAGCCTAATGATCGCGCTGGAACATACCTACTAATATCGCCAGGTGATCATTGCCTGGGCCTTGTGACATAAGTGCATGGATTCTAAAAGAACATGCCCTTGAAGTGGGAGGCATTGCCAGGAAACTAGAAGATCAGAAGTGATCATGCCTAGGGAGACCTAAATTTAGGTAAAGCAACTAAAGCATTTCCAAATATAGTTAGTTAGGCAGATTGCATTTCCATAGTTCAGTTTGGACTACAGAAGTGCTTGAACAGTGATTTTGCAATATCGGATTGGGAGAAGTGGTGAATATTGCAACGTCTTTTGCTTGTCAAAAAGCATAATACAGAACGTTTAATTTACTGGGATGAGAAAGATGACTTATCAAATGTTAGATCTAAGTTGTGTGCTTGTTCATTGGAGGAAGTGGAGTTCCCAATAAGGATAGCCACCAACAGTTCAACCAAAGAGATTTGGGATTGTGACTGCAAAAAAAATGTATCTCAGTCTTCTCAGCGTTTAACTTTGAATGACTGGATTACATCCAAGAATAAACATCTTACTTGTAAAGCTTTTTGATAGGAGTCATGCCAGACTGTGAATGTATAGTTACCATCAATTTTAATTGCCTGGTAAGTGAAAAAGTAAATCCATGCTCCTTAAACAAGAAGCCGGGCCATCTAGAGATTAAAGAGCATGGAACTATGGGCCGGGCCCTAAGCAACACCTCTTGCTAAGGGGTGGGAAGTCGTGCAGAATGGAGGAAGATGAACTGCTTTCTCTCTTTGTGCACCAGAAATGAAAAATCCAAGTGTTTACACCAATGCTCATTCCCACTCTCCAAAGACTCTGTATGAGAACGGGGAGGTGACAAAGCTTCAATAGTCGCTAATAAACCCAACAGAATGAAAACAGCAGAGCCATTGTTCTAGCAAAAGACGCAGATCATCAAGGGCGATAACTAAAACCAACTACGTGCCTTGTCCTTCAGGTATAATGACTTTCATGGTAATTCCAGAACTCCGAGGTCCTCTTTAGAAGCCTTCATATCCGGTAGAAAGGAGAGTCTGACATGGAAGAATGCCATCAAAGTAGGGAATACTTGGTGACCGAAAGGCAATGCACAACAGCAAAAACCAATGATTTCGCCACTGTCGGCTCCGCTCGTCACTGTATGTTACTGTGAGCATGCCGCAACACCACCCACGGCCTGCTCACCCAGGTGGTGGCGGCTCAGTCTAAAGATAGCTCTTCTGGTTTCTTTCGTCATCAAACTTCATTAAAGGAAACAGCAGCTGGTTACTCAGTATCAATCATACTAATTCCTCAAATTCCTATTAGTAGCATCATTCTATTCTACAATGACATAGGACTGCGCACAAGAACTATGCATATGCCCGTCCTGGAGTCTTTAACCAACGAGCGGAGATGTCCAGCTACGGGTCTGTAGTCACTGAGAAGCACTGCACTCCCATCGGCTTTGAATGAATAAAAAGAAGTGACTAGCCCACAGCCTGTAATTAGTACGGGTAACATGCAATGAGTGTGATGAGCAATGCCCACTGCTGGGCCACTAACCAGTGATAGCCACTGAGCAGTACAGCCCTCCTGTCCCCCAGACCCTGTAATTAGTGAGCAGAAATGCACATCAGCCAATCTGTTTTTAGTGAGCTAATAACTCTGGCGCTTGCCAAGGACACTTCCACCCCCATCATAAGAGAAGCGCTCACATTAATAACAAGCAGCAGGAGCAAAAGGGGGGAGGGGGAGCAACAGAAAATGCCCCCGAATCCCACCGTGGCCGCACCGGAAGTCGGGCAAGGTCGCATGTGACGGGGACGGGGCCGCGTCCGGACCGGAAGAGGAGGCAGGCGGAGTCAATGCGTCTCGCGCCCCGGGGCTCCGGTGAGCGGTGGAGAGCCCCGGGGCCGCGCCAGCAGGAGGTTGCGCGCCGCGTGCTGAGAGCAGAGTCCCCCGAGATTGGCCAGGTAAGTTCAAAAGGGCTGGGGGGGCTTGGTGCACTTGTGTGTGTGTGTGTGTGTGTGTGTGTATGTATGCTCGTGTGTGTATGTATGTGTGCGACGGTGACGGCGGCGGGGGAGGGGAGGGGGGTCCTTGGTGCACTTGTGTGTGTGTGTGTATGTGTGGGGGGGGTGTCTCTGTATGTATGTGCGTGCATGCATGGGTGCTTGTGTGTGTATCTGTGTGTATGCGCATGCGTGTGTGGTGTTTCGAGCTTCCCAGGAGACAGCGCCTGGCCACAGCGCGCATTCGCGTGCGCGTGGCAGTTTCAAATCGCCATGCGCGTGGCCAGGATTGTCTCCTGGGAAGCAGACAAGGCAGCAATAGGTTCTCGGCGGAGACGCGCTTCCGCGCGGCTAGCCGAGACCTAAAAAGGGAAGCAGAGTGCTGTATGGACAAAGCAGTAGTATTTAGGATTCAGAATGAATATATTCTTCTCGCAAGGGCATGAGGTGATAGAAAGCGGATGAGCAAATGTACATTTTCTAAAAAAATAGCATATCAAGGGCAATATTGCAAACTGACAATGGGTTCTTAGGCAGATTTAATGTACAAAAAATATAATCCCAGTAAAACATAAGAGAGTAACTCCAAGCTTCTATATTGCTCATGCTGAGTGGTTTCCTGGTATTGATTTATTAGTTGAGTTTTTTTTGTGCGTTTTTTATGTGAAGGTGTGCTGCAGATTTAATGGATTTCCATACTAAGTTTTTTCAATTGGTATTGGAATTGTAGATAGTGTGAGTGACAGGATAGCTGGAGTTTAAGGAAAATCCACTAACACCACAAAACAACTGCCCCATTGTTATATATATTTCCAACTTTATGGGAGAACCCTACTTGTGAAAAATGAGTGCAGGGGTATGGATACAAAACAAAAGAGATTGCCATTTGTATATCAGGTCCTGTACACATCTGAAAGTAATGGTAAACTGTGCCCTCTTTTGCTTACTTTCTACACAGACTATGTTATCAGGAAGTTCATTTATAAAAACCTGAGACATAATATGTCAACAAAATGAGTTTAGCACTTAGGGGCTCCTTCAATGATTGTGTGGTGAAGTACCTTCGAGTGCACCAGGATGTGTCTCAAAATCCTATAAACACAACTTCAGCATAAACTCTGCAATCCAGTCTTTACAATCACTGAGAAGGGAAGAACAAGGAACAGAACGTGAAAAGGAAGATGAAGTATGGAAACAACCACAGCAAAGAGTTTAAGGAATTATTTCTGGCAGGAACATTTCGGGGAAGAAAATGTATTGGGACAATTAATCATCTCAGAACTAGTACTACATGCCAACACATGCTATTACTAGCCTTTTGTCTGCTGAATGCACCAGTATTTTACTGTAATCCACTGTTGCTGCAATATATCCTATTGAAAAAGGGCCAGTCCTGAAAATAATTCCTGGGACATTGTTGAGCATAAGCTTTTATCAATTTGGAGGGCGAGAAGCTGCATTCAGCAAATGCTAATGTCACCGCAATTGTAAGCAAGACTCTTTGGGCAAACACACAACTTGGGTTAATGTGTTCCAATCTGTTAATATAGATATAATGAAGAACCACTAAGGTATTTAGTTTTTGAGGAAGGATAGCAGCAAGAAAGGAAATCTCCTGCAACAGTTCAGGTGTGCTGTCAGACAGAACATGTTGCAGAAGATTGTAAAGCTCCTACAGATCTCCACTTTTCATATATTTTGAACTGGTAATAACACGGAGAAGGAATAATTGTTTTAGGTGATTTTTCAGCTCCCCAGAGTTGTCTGTCAACACACGCTACTGCTCTATCAACAAGAGCACTGAAACCTGAATGCAAAATTGCTATTTTGGGTCGCATGTCAGCTCCCCTGTATCCAAACCTTTACTTTTTCCTAACATTTCTTTGATCAACTTATTCTAGTTTGTTATCAAGCTGCATGTTGTTACTGTGCATCATTTTACAGATCTCTTTAAAATATCATACCAAATGACCAAAAATAGCAGGAATTCTGGTTTTCACATCTTAAGCCTTTTCAGACACCTGTCGAAGTGACTCATGTATTAGGCCTGTCTGAAACTGAACTGCTGTTGTGCTTTCCAGGTGGCACTCCCACCGAGTAGAAGGGAGGCTTTGAGGGAAAGATTCAGTTAATACTTTCAACTTTTTAAGTGATGCAGAGAAGAATGAGTAAAGTTATGATGTCATCGAAGTTGGCAACATATCTGCACTAGCTCTTAGACCAGATTCCAATTGTGACAGGCACATGGTATAAAAAAAGCCAGGGTGTACGCTTTTCAGGTTCAAGCTTTTACTCCATTGTATTGTAAATACATATTTGTAACTTTGTCATACCCTTGCCCAATGACAATCAGCAAGGCCAAGTTTCAGTGCCTCACAATTGCATCAGTAAGAGGCTGCCCAGTTTGGTCTCCCAGGGGAATGAATCCAATGAAATGTTCCTAATTCGTAACACATCTATTTGTAGAACTGACAAATGTCATAATAAATGTAAGTTGTTTTATATGACTCAGATCTGGGGCACGGTCAAGGAGAAATGGATAATATTTGTCTTTTCAAACATTTGGTAAGATTTCTTTGAGTACCATCTCAAACAACAGCTCAATCAATTCTTTCTGGATTTATGTGCCAAGATAATGTTTATGAATCTAATTTGTGGTAATTCTGCAAACATGTTCCATTATCACAGGCTCAAATTTACCTGAAAGTGGTATTAGCGCTAATATGTTTGCTTTGTGGCATGGTTCAGCTGGTCCGCACTGCATAGCGGAAAGCCAGGTTATTTTCTGCTTGATACTGTGTGATTGCTGAGAGCCTTTCTAAAAATTTCACTAATGAATATTCTCCTGTTGGATTCGAACACGGTTTTGTTGATCAGTAGTGTATTGTTGCATTGTTGAAATTCAAACTCCCTCCACTTTTATTTTTTATGTACTCCTGAGACTTTTCATGGCCATGTAAATGCTGTCAAAGATGGTGCCAATAAGACAAACTGCTGCTCACAAACTGTGTGTTTATGGACCAAATGATAAATAATTTGCAGCAGCAACAAATTGCTGCATTTTTGTACATGGAATAAAACATCAAATGGCAGTTAATTTGCTGACTATTACTCATTTCCCTTTTGAAACAGGTAGGATTGGAGTATTGATTTGTAGAGACATGTAGAAACCAATCACATACATCCAGCCGGGGTAGTTCCTCTTGCTACTAGGTATCAAAAGATTTTATCATGTTGTGCAGTAGGCCATTTCTCAGGGTTATCACAGATAATATAGAATACGTTTTCAGCTGCTGTAAAATGTTGTTAACTTTTCACCAATAGTTTCATCATTATCACTTTTTGCCACTTTTACAATATCCTGCCGCTAGCCATACTGGCTCCTAAGTTAATTATCATGGTATTTGGACAGTATGGTAGTGATGGGATTCTCAACTTTCCTTCCAAGTTCCTTTGCACATCTTCTTGTAATTTTAAAGATCATTGGATTTTTATTGCTGCCGATCTCTAAGATCCTGTTCTTGAGACTGAAATACTGTGCCGTCTTTAACTTGCTATCTTCCCTTTGTGTTCTCTGGCTCTTGTTCCTGAAAATGGGAGGCTATACTGGTTGTGGTAGTGGTGATGTCTTCTTGCTCCTGACCTGGGAGGCTCTTTACCCATTTATTGTCATAGTAGGTGAGTACACTGGTGGCAATTTGTGCTTGGTCCTGAGGGTGCTCTGGATCCTGAGTTCCGGACTACAAGCATGGTCAGCGACTAGCTGCCGCCTCCCCCCCAATCCGGCACCCAACACCAAGGAACGTGGACACGAGACGTGTTTACTTTTTGGAAGGCGGGCGCTAGTCGCCCGGCCGTATTTATTAAAGTATGAAATTAAAAAAGGTTTTAATTGCATAATCAACAATGAAATACAAAAATCAGCAGGACATTCAGTTATACAATCGTTATCAACAAGTTTGTGAGCCTGACCTTAACAAAACTCTAATACAAGTTGTTCCTAGCTTAACTAAACATCCTATCTTGATTTTTGTACATTTCTGGCCATATGGCAGGGTCACTACCGGTGTCAGGTCCTACAAGCTGCGCCTTCGCCTTAGAAGTGCGCATGCGCAGTGTTACCCCGGGAATTGCCCGGTCTACGCCCCAAACTCCATTTACCCACTAAAGGAGGGCCCTTACTCTGCGCCGGTGGCGTCATGAGTCCACGCGCGCGGGGTGGCTACCAGCCTAAGGAAAGCGTGAACTACTCCTACCCGCGCTCCTTTGCATATTACCTTGCCCCTGGAGTACTGGGAGTGGCCCGCAGGCCCCTCCCCCTGGGCGGGAACCTCCATAGGATGATGCCCGCCCCCTCAGACCTCAAATATGTGCTCACCGATAATGACCTTACCGCATGCCCCATACCTAATAAATACGACGACCTATGGAAAAAAGTCTAAAGGACAACTACACTGGCTAATAAATAACAGTATCTACGCATAGCAAAAGGGAAAAAAGGCCTAATGACACTGGCATAAAATTACACTTCGGTTCACACATGTTGCTCCTAATCACAATACCTACGTATATCTACAAAGGGAAAAAAGGCCTAAAGACACATATCTTCAAATATAGTTCACTTCATACATCACTTTTCTACAAAGGGAAAAAAGGCCTGACAACAGATCACGAAAAACAACAAAACCTACTCTCTACAGCGGTCTATACCTACGAGACTTACCCTTAGACCGAACATAACGCTGCTTAAACTTTGTACCAAGGGATGGTGGGTGGGAAACAAAGAAGCCCCGAACGCGGGGCACAACGTTCAGCGAGGGAGCGTCCAGGGACAAGGGGGTCTCCTGGGCGCTCCCTACCTCTTATTCCCGAGGGGCCGGATGGCCCCTCCTAACGCCCGCCCCCCCGACCCGGAACCAGTCCATTGATTCCGGGTCAGGAGGGGCGCCGGCCAATCGGCGGTGGGCCGCGCCCCCAGGGCACGCCCCCACCGTCGAAAGACCCGAGGAGAGAGGGGGTGAGGCGGTCGCCGCGCCGCCATGCGTGCGGGGGGGCCGAGGGCCCCCCCTTTTCACATGGTCAGCGACTAGCTGCCGCCTCCCCCCCAATCCGGCACCCAACACCAAGGAACGTGGACACGAGACGTGTTTACTTTTTGGAAGGCGGGCGCTAGTCGCCCGGCCGTATTTATTAAAGTATGAAATTAAAAAAGGTTTTAATTGCATAATCAACAATGAAATACAAAAATCAGCAGGACATTCAGTTATACAATCGTTATCAACAAGTTTGTGAGCCTGACCTTAACAAAACTCTAATACAAGTTGTTCCTAGCTTAACTAAACATCCTATCTTGATTTTTGTACATTTCTGGCCATATGGCAGGGTCACTACCGGTGTCAGGTCCTACAAGCTGCGCCTTCGCCTTAGAAGTGCGCATGCGCAGTGTTACCCCGGGAATTGCCCGGTCTACGCCCCAAACTCCATTTACCCACTAAAGGAGGGCCCTTACTCTGCGCCGGTGGCGTCATGAGTCCACGCGCGCGGGGTGGCTACCAGCCTAAGGAAAGCGTGAACTACTCCTACCCGCGCTCCTTTGCATATTACCTTGCCCCTGGAGTACTGGGAGTGGCCCGCAGGCCCCTCCCCCTGGGCGGGAACCTCCATAGGATGATGCCCGCCCCCTCAGACCTCAAATATGTGCTCACCGATAATGACCTTACCGCCACAGGCCAGTATTGTTAACCGACGATCTGGCCTCCCCCTCTAGCCCTTATCTAAGGACACATCCTCCTACCCCAGCCCTCTAGCCAAGCCCAGATATTGTCAGCCCATAGGACATTACCCTCTTCTGTTAGGTGAACCCCGTCCTTCAAGTAAAACTTTTGACCCCAGATGCACCCATGAGGTATTGACTGTAACAAGGGGGTTCGGAACAACCTATCCAACCGTGTGTTGATCCTCTTTACCGAGTGATTCAACGCCCTGACTGAATCGCCCCCCCGCCACTGAAGCCGAGGTATTAGTTGTGACCATACTAGTGTGCACCCGGGGCAGGTCCTAGCTATCCAACCCGCTGTTGAGATAATCTCCTCAATCAAGATGCGCCTGCCCAGTGTTGCCAAATCGTTCTCCCCAAGGTGAAGTATCACCACTGACGGTGGAGCCCGCTGGCGCGCTAACAGCCCTTGGAAGAATCCCCTAAACTCGTGAAGACACAACCCTCCTCTGCCAAAGAACGTGATATTCAACCCTAGTTGCGCCGCCCTTTCCTTCTTGTCACCTGACAGGAAGACACATTCCGCTCGCTTCACATATGAATGACCAACAATCCAGACATTGTTCTTTGTTGTTTCTTGGTCGCTGCTCCGTGATGATGAATATTGGCGATGCCCGACGACAAATTCCCCCCCTGCGTAACAGGTCTGAGAAACTGTAAGAGAGCGGAAAAGAGACCAAGCGTGAGTGACAGGTAATCATAGCATGTCAATCCGAACATAACGTTTATAGCAGTCTGACGACCACCTCCCAATTGTCTTCACTCTTTCCACTGGGAGGCCCCCCGCCACCGCCTCAGTTGCTGCCCCAATCCTGAAGGAATGAGACCCAAAATCTCTAGGATCAAGACCCGCTTTTGTGACCCCTATTTCGAACACTCTCCTGAATTGATACCTGGTCAAGGGGCTCCCGTCGGCGTGACAGAGCAACGCCCTGCTTGCTGAACCGACCAATAGTCCCATGAGTGACTCCACGTGCCTCACCGGGCAGCACGGGTTGGCGGGGGCCCGTTGCAGAACTATGGTGTGACCCCTAGCTTCTTGATCGGTCTTCGATTTCTGGATAATTACCCACATGGTGTCACACCTTATCGTCACCCCAGCCTTCTGCAAGCCACCAAGTATATCAGTCTTAGATCCTGCCACAAGTTCACTAATTCTCAGTGCCCCATAAAATGCCAGGGAGAATGCCGCCCTAAAAAGAAGCACTTCCCACTCCGAGTTACAAACAATCTCCAGCGTGCCCAGTAAGGCTGTTAGCCGGGCCAACCCCATGGGCTTCCTCTTATCCTTCTGGTGTCCCTGAATACGGCGCCATCCCCTTAAAGCCTTGCGTATCATAAAGGTATTGGTGGGATCCCGAAAGCCCCTAGCTTGCGCGAAGAATGACACAGCTGCCCTATGTCTGGTTGCCGCTGCCACTGAGCGCCCCTCTTTGTGCATCCATTCTAAGTAGGCTGCAAACCCATCCTCCTTCGCCCAAAGCACTTCCCACTGCGGCCCCAAGAAAGAACAATAAGACAGAAACGCCCCTTCGTACGCCGTCTTGGTCCTGGGGGCTAAGCTAGCGACCACGAGGTCTTGTAATCTGGGGCACCAATCTGCCAAAGTACCGCTGGGAAGTGTGCTGGCGAGGGGTCTGCTGTGGGGAGATGTTCCCTGAAAACCTGCATTTTGAAGCGAGAAAGGGAGTCAGCAGCATTGTTTAAAACACCAGGGACATGTTTGGCTCTAAAATTAGCATTCAGTTTAAGGCACCGCAGAACAATCTCTTTGATCAGGCGAAGTATGAAAGGACACCGCGCCCCCTGCTGATTGATACATTCCACCACCGTCATGTTATCTGACCAAAACACCACTGATTGATTACATAGGTGTTCGGGCCAGACCATCAGTGCCACCCATATTGGAAAAAGTTCCAGGAAGCCAATGTTGCCGAGCAAACCCCATGTGTTCCATTCTTCTGGCCATTGTTGAGCGACCCACCTATTCCCTAGGATGGCACCAAAGCCCACACTACCGGCCGCATCAGTCCATAGTCCTAACTCCGCTGATGTAGTGAGCGGGCCGGGCCAGACCACCCTACCGTTAAAATCCTCCAGGAATGCCATCCAAATAAGCATATCCTGGCGAATTTCAGACGATAGGCGCGTGCGGTGGTGCTTTTCCCTCAGCCCCTTCATCGCGTGCGCGATGGAGCGAGAGAAGGGGCGAGCCATTGGGATGATTCTTAGTGCGAAATTCAGTTGCCCTACGACCTCCTGTAATTGCTGCAAAGTGACCTTCTCCTTCCGGAGGCATAACTGTAGCGACGTCTTGAATTTGCGCACCTTATCCTTAGGTAGTCTAAAACATTTCTCCATTGAGTCAATCTCGATGCCCAGAAATTCCAAGCAGGTGGTCGGGCCCACCGTCTTCCCAGGCGCAAGCGGGACCCCAAAAGCCCGCATGAGCACGCAAAATTCCTGCAATGCTAGTGCGCACTCCTGAGAACCCGCTGTACCGAGGAAGAGGAAATCATCTAAGTAATGCATGACCCTTTGATGGCCTGTCACCTGTCTCATGGCCCATTCAAGAAATGAACTAAACATCTCAAAGTAGGCGCAAGAAATAGAACAACCCATAGGCATGCATTTGTCCATGTAGAACCTATCCCTAAAGGTGAAACCTAAAAGATGTTGATCCGCCGGGTGGACTGGGAGGAGGCGGAAGGCGGACTCTATGTCTGATTTCGCCATCAGCGCCCCGGGTCCAGTGGCCTGTAATAAGGTCACAGCCTGGTCAAAAGAGGCGTACTTGACACTACAGATACCTTCGTCAATGGCATCATTCAGTGAGGCCCCCTTTGGCGCTGATAGGTTATGAATCAATCTGAATTGCCCCTTCTCTTTCTTGGGGACAACTCCCAGTGGGGAACACACAAAATTGTGTACTGGTACTGCAGAAAAAGGGCCAGATATCCTGCCTAAGGAAAGCTCCTTGTCAATTTTGGCGGCCACAACAGCCGGATTGTGTGTGACTGATAATTGATTTCTACAGTGCGCACTGCCTGTGTATCCCCCGGCCGGGATCCTAAAACCTTTAGAAAAACCTTCCTGGAGTAGGGTGGCCGCTTTGTGGTCAGGGTATTTGTTCAACAATGGAATCATTGCCACCACATCCACTGGAGTGGGGGGGCGTGCCCTGTCTGACTTATAGTGGCCTTCCCCTACCCCTCTGTCCCGTGTTACCTTGCTTGGACCTACAGGTAGATTCTGGGTGAGAGGGGTGCCCACAAGAGGCACATGCGTGCCTAAACTTACACGCGGCCCTTGTGCAGGTACGCTTATTAAAATCCCAGCACACCCCTTTCTTCTCCGGCCCACCTGCCCTAAACTTCCCAGGTATTTCACTCGTTTGGGGGGGCCGAAAGGGCTGCTGCGGTCTAGGGAACACCTTGCCCGCACCGAACTGAGGGGGAGGTGCCGTGTCAGAGAACTGTTTGTGCCAAGCCAAGGAATCTACCGAGTCCCATGGCAATGATCTATTGAATTCCAATGCCTTCCTAAAGTTGACATCATAACCCTTCCATGCTTCCCCAGAATACTGTTGACTCCACCCCACAATCCTGCTCGAGTAGCAAGCCAATGCAGCCTGCAGATCTGGAGGACGCTCAGCCTTAACTGCAGTGAAAACAGCCCATGCTTGCATCCAATTATTGAGATTTTCCTCAACCCTGAATCTAGTACATTGCGCCCTCCATTCACTTGGGAGCATCCACTCCTTCAGTGCTTTTGCCTGCTCCATTTCCCTATTATCCAACAATAAAGAATAAATGTACACGTATTTATCAGCCCAAATCATTTCTTTCACAGCTAAAGACACATGTTGAGCTAGATTTTCGCTCCTGGAAGGTACTACACCATCCCCCAAGAGCGGCAATGCCACTTCCTTACCAAGTGCGGGCACCGGGGGCGGCTGCCCTTGTACTCCGTCCAGCTGGGGAACACTTGGACCTGCAAGGGGAGAAGAAATCGGCAATGCAACATTGTCGGGGACCGGTACCGATCTGATTTTTTCTACGAACCTTGCCGCCTCTGCCGCATAGTCTGCAGAATTCGGGAAGGCTCCCCCTTTTTGGAGCCATGGCATCATAGCCGTTAACTGAGATAACAATTCGGGTGGCATTGAATCTACGTTACCCCCCGGGACACCAGGTACCACTGGGGTTATGCCCAGTGGTCCTGGCATGGCTGGCAGGGCGGGCGCCGGGTGTGGCCCGCCTGTACCTGGGATTGTGGGCACCGGTGCGGGAGCAGACCCAGCGTCTACTGGTTGACCTGCCGGCACCGGCACCACAGGGGCAATGGGTGTAGGCACGTGCGGGGGTGGGACCACCGCGGGAGGTGCGGCGGGTAACGGATCCACTGGGCCTGGTGTGGGGACCGCCTCCCTGGGTCTCTTGGACCTCGGTTTCCCTTGCGGGGTGACAAATTCCCCTCTTGGCAATGGTGCCACCCTCTTGCGGATCGGTCTCCCGGACGGGCCCGGTGCCTCGCCCTCTCTGTCCTCCAACCGAGCTTCCCGCTCCTTAATTTGGCCTAGCTGTTGCTTAATATCGCTCATCTCCCGCATCATAGCCCGCATCATAGCCTCCATGTTGGACCCCCTTTTTCCACCCCTTGGACCTGGCATGACGTTTACCCCACAAAAACACCCGCTGCCTACTTAGTTCCCAACCGTCAACTGTGTGTACCTTTCAGATGGAGGGTCACCAGGGGGCTTTCAGCACCATGCAACGGCGACCGCAACACTAGCGGCTTGTCCGCTTATGTAAGGGGGTGAGTAAACCTAATGTAGACCCACCCGGCGGCCACCAGGAGCGATGAATGCTAGCCCCCCGTACCCCTCTTACCGACCAGTCCTGCGCATCCGCTGGCGATATCCGCGCGTTTTACCGTTCTTATGTCCGTCTCTGAATGGATTGCACCAGTAGTGTGGTTAAATGTCTGAAATAGAGATCTGAATTACCACCAAGTAATATCAAAAGGGGGACAGATTTTTGAGAAAAACCTTCGTTTAAAACAATGAGCTTGCACCTCCCCCCCTACCACACCGTTGGGATGTGCACTACTAACCCCGTTTAATTCAGAGATAAACAATTAAATTCCTTCGTTAGCAGTTTTCAATAGCACAGATCCATGCAGCATTCAAAGGTCAGTAACATCAATTTACTTTCTTTCTTAAAATGTACACAATTCTGCAGCCTGATTTATAAGATCATTCACTTTTCATATGAAAACATGCAATTGTTCGCTTCTTTATCAAAAAACACAAATTGATTATAATCACATAGGGTCTCCCATCCAGGAGCTGCCCTGATCGACCCTGCTTTGCTTGCCAACGAAACCACACTCCTAAAAGCTCCACGAACCCTCGCGTGAGCAATTAAATTCCTCCTTTTCCGCCCAACGTGAGGCTCGAACCTATGACCCAGAGATTAAGAATCTCCCGCTCTACCAAGTGAGCTAACCTGTCTCCCCAATGGACGGTACACCGCCTGTGTTTCTAGTCAGGGCCAAGCGCAAGAAGAGTTAACCCACAGGGAGCCCCGGGTCTCTAAGGCGGAAGGATGCAGCCTCTACGGCGGGAAACCGGACCCGCGCTCTACTGATTACAGCCGGTCCCTGCCCCCGTCACACAACTACCTGATGCGGTCGCCGTGCGCGCCGCTTTTGAAATACCACCACGCCTTGGCAAAGCGCCTCTGCTCCCGCCGCCTCCGCTGCCTGCTTGCGTCCCCTGAGGACGATGATCTCCCCGGCGGCTGGTCCGTTAACTACACGACGCGGCTGGTTCCTAGCTCGACGCGGCTCCTCTGGGTCCTACAAGCTGCAAGAAAAAACAAAATTCTGTCGCCTCGCGTCCCCGATGCTCCGCCCGCAAATATCCGAATCCGCTTCCGACCTGCAACAGAAAGGGAAAAATTTAAATAAACAAAGAAGCCCCGAACGCGGGGCACAACGTTCAGCGAGGGAGCGTCCAGGGACAAGGGGGTCTCCTGGGCGCTCCCTACCTCTTATTCCCGAGGGGCCGGATGGCCCCTCCTAACGCCCGCCCCCCCCGACCCGGAACCAGTCCATTGATTCCGGGTCAGGAGGGGCGCCGGCCAATCGGCGGTGGGCCGCGCCCCCAGGGCACGCCCCCACCGTCGAAAGACCCGAGGAGAGAGGGGGTGAGGCGGTCGCCGCGCCGCCATGCGTGCGGGGGGGCCGAGGGCCCCCCCTTTTCAGTTGTTCTAGTGGTGTTAAATTCCTCCTTAGTATACATCCCTCTTCTCATGGACTTGAGTAAAGCTTCCTGTTGACTTTTATTGTCTTCAATCTGTTCTTACTTCATTTTCCTCTTTAACACACCAGAGGTATATTTCTGTGGTCATGTGGTACAATAAACATGAAAGGTATACTGGTGGCACTTTCTTCATTTTACATATGGCGGATGCCAAATGAATCACCCCAAATTGAATCGAATTACAGGGGGAAACTTGATAACATTGTTTGACTGCGTAAATGCAGGGATCCATACAGTACAGTAACAGTGCGAATTTAAAATGAGGCATTTAATTAAATAACGATAAAAAGGGGTATCACATATCGTCATTAAAATATTAACTTGATGATATGTACCATATGTCAATAAATACAGGAATACCATACTTATAAAAAAGTTGTTTCTACAAATATTAAAAATTCGCAACACAACTGGAAATGATGACCAATAACTGAATAAATTCATAAAACATATAAGTCCCACTAATGGTATGTTCAAGTTTTGTTTCAATAAATACGTGCAAAGTTTCACCTTGTGCAAAATATATATATATATATATATATATATATATATATATATATATATATATATGATAGGTTTTGCATCTCCCGCCCCTCAATTCACTCAACATGATGACGTATAAGTTAGCATAGTGTGTTTAACCGAATGATGTGTTGTATATGTAGTTAGGACTAATTGGTTATTTTCGTGTTTCAGTTAGCGATTTCTTAGCTTAGCTTCTGTGCCGCCATCTTGGGAACATGTCTCCGCGACCAGACTGCAATGCCCACTCCCTTATGAGCAGAAAATCCCTGGCCTCAGCGTTTCTCGTCTTGAGTTAGTAACGCAGAAAACTAACAACAAAATGTGTTTCTTTGCTATCAGTAATGTTCCCATGCCCGGGAGGAGCGGAGTCTGGGCTCCATGGCCTTGGGGGTGATAACAGAGCCATCCTCCTGCAGGTGCAGGGGCCTCATGTGTGCGCTCATTGTCACCATTTCTCCAGCCCTGTATTTTTCCATTAGGGGCGTGACTAATGTTGCTGTAACGTGTTATAATGTATTGTCCTTTTGAGAACCGTCAGTCCTCTCGGTGCACTTCTTGGAGTGCAGTCCTGACGGGGCCTCTCTATAGAGAAACTAATGGCCTAATAAATATATTCTATTTCTTCTCCACTGTCTGGCTGGCTTATTTTATGGGAATGATATCTGGGTGAGGTAAGTTTGCTCAGGTGGTTTTGAGCCACGCTTATCAGATGGTGCCCGAATAGGGACCCCGCGATAAGGATCTTTCCCGCCTGTTGGTTGGTTGTAGAAGGCCGGGGACCGTCTGGTCGGCACGGTGGGTCTGGGTATACTCATTTGATGCCGGGCTTGGTTCTCGCAGCGCTACCCCACCCTGCTGATCGGGAGAGGTCCCGGCTTATGATCCTGCGCCGGGATCCAGAAGGTGGACCTTTGGGAGCTGACCGTGTTGGTCTAAGCAGCCGGCGGTGGAGAACAGTGGATGTCGGGTTCCGCGAACAGGAGGTGAGTGGTCCGACTGATGATTGAAGGAGCTAGGGTGCTCCTAGGGGCTACGGTGCCCCGGGGAACTCAGAGTGCATGAGACGCTCTGACAGACTGTTTGTGGTTTGGTGGAGGTTCGGGGGGACACCTGACGTACCTATGTTGTGGAGCGTCTGGCCGGACGGTACTCGGACGGAGTCGCGGTTGCTCTTGGTGGAACGCTGGGAAAGGACCCAAGCCTAACCCGGAAGGGGGGTTTGATGGAAGGGTCCCAGGTCTCCTGGGGTGAATCCGTGCAGTGGTCCGTAGTACCGCCCGTGTGGCTGACCTGTCCTCCGGCCTTCAGAACAGTTTCTGCACTGTTCAGTGTTTATTAAGTCTGCGATAGGGTCCGGTTCCCCAGGACTTGGTCGACGGGCCTTGTCCCATTGTGGTAACACGTGTTTGGCATGGTGATTCGATGTATACTCATAGGAAATGTGTGTGTAAGGACATGAGTACTAGTGGTTGTTTGTGGGGATAGCTGTTTTGTCCTTTTTGTGTTCGAGTGCATGTGAGTTCCTTGACGGTGTCTGATTGTGTGGGCAAGATGCCGCGTTTCAGTAAGTTACGATGTTTTGGGTGTTGTTGTCGCTCAACTGATGCCAGATTGGCCGAGAGTCAGCCTGCTGCTTTAGAAGGCAAATTCAGCAGAAATTTCAAGCAGCACGACATCCCCAATCTGCAGGCTTGGTAGAGAGATATAATGGGACTTTGAAGTTAAAGTTGGCTAAGATCCAAGAGAGTACAGGGCTGTGATGGCCAGACGCACTCCCTTTAGCTCTGCTTTCTACTCGGGTGACAAAGAATTCCACAACAGGTATCTCCCCTTATGAGGTGGTCTTTGGTCGCCCAGCTAATGTTTGGGATGTATCGAGACCTAAATGTTTTGCTGATATTGAATATCCTTTGTTGACAGACTACTTGTATGCTTTGACTAAAGATCTCCGTTCCCTTCACCAGCAGGTAGCAGACACGCTGAAGCCGCAACCGGAGGGGCCTGGACATTCTATCCAACCCGGTGACTGGGTATTGGTTCGTCGATATCAATGGAAATCCTGCTTGGAGCCGAGGTGGAGCGAGCCTCGATTGGTGCTTTTGACAACGCGTACTGCAATCAGGTTCCAGGGCCACAAGTCGTGGATGCATGTCAGTCACCTGAAGAAGGTTCCACTTCCATTGCCCTATGAAGCGTGGGTGAGGAAGGGCGTCGCTGATCAGGAAAGTGAAACAGTTCCTCGGCAGCCGTGGCCGGCAGTGGGAGGAAATGCAGGGCAGTGACGTGGGGAGGGGGAGGGGCAGGGTGGGGGGTAGTAATGTATGGATTACGGAGTTTTCAGGTAAGTAAACATTTAAATAAATAAAACAAATGTCGTTGCGTGCACTGCATCGTATTTTGGGATGCAGTGTACTCAACGAAATTCGTTTTATTTATTTAAATGTTTACTTACCTGTAAAACTCCATAATCCATACATTACTACCCCACACCCTGCCCCTTCCCCTCCCCACGTCACCGCCCTGCATTTCCTCCCACTGCCGGCCGTGGCTGTTCCTCAGTATGTGCCCTTCTCTGATGCTCAGTTGAGGGGAGATGAGCTAGCTGAGAACGAAGAGAGGCTGACCTCAGTTGAGAGAGACGAAGCCTCTTGAGATCGAGTTGATTCGACATCAGTGGATAAGTCCCTTGCCGTAGAACCCCCATTTTGTTCACAGATCCAGAGGTGCGAGGGAGCACTCGCTATAATCTGCGGCCCAGAAAAGGAGAACAGTGCACTGGAAGAGGGGCTGAGCGAGGGAAATAGGGAAGGACTAAAGAGAGAGAAGTAGGGAAGGACTATAGATTGAGGCCTGGTGCACTAGTCGAGACGGTGTTATGAGAACATTAGGTCGTTTCTGGGCCCAGATTAAGTGCTCCTTTGAATTATGAGGCTGTGCAACTCCGACGTGGGAGTTAGGGCATGAACAATAGGAGCCTGCCTGTGAGGCTCTAACGGACACAGGGAGAATATCCCCTCTGGTTGGCCTCAGTGTGAACTGGTCCTTTCTTTTAGTTTATTATAGGACGTATAGCTAGGTGAATATGTACCCTTTTGGCCGTCCCATTCCCGAGGAGGAGCAGCCCTTTGCGGCTCCTCGCAGAGCTGAACCTGATTCACCCTGGTCATCATTACCCAGGAACGCAAAAATTGTAGTTATAGTGGTGATCATCATTGTATTCATAATAGTTCTTGGTATTCTATTTTTCCTTGATGAAAAGTACCCGGTTCACCAATTCATGTCTACCACTACCCCGACTCCTGAGCATAATGTGGTTACTTTAGACTATCGAGAAGAATTATTGCGTAAGGGCTACCAGGATAATGTTTTCATTAAGACAATACATCATGCTCATGCTGTCTATAATGTTACTGACTGTTGGGTTTGTGGGTTATTGCCTTCAGCGGTACACAAAAAGGATAGGTTGCTGGCGCTTCCATTATCTTATGTAAATAGTTGTGTGGGATGGTACACCCTGATCAGTTTGGTGAAATTCTTCCAGCAACCTGATTTCTTGCAGCCCCGACTCACCAATAGTGGATCCACCCTGACAATGCGAGTACGCTCTCTACACCAATCCCCTTTTGGACCGTTTCTTAATGACGGACGTTTTGACCAGACTTTTGTAGGTACATGTTACAGAAAGGTGGGACGGTATACTGCACTGAATGACACAGATCTCGTTAGAGAGAGTTTTTGGCAGTTGAACTCTTCTTTGATTTTCTGACGTCCTCCCCCAGGGAATAGCAACAGTCATCCCTTAGCCCCTATTGCTGTGGTGGGTCCTCAATCTCCATTCTGTATTCTAGGAAGGGGACCTATAAAGGTTGGTAACAGTTCCTGTAATGTGACCTCTTCAATCCGATTATCCATCAGCCCCTCTTTAGTACCTACACCGAATATCTATTTTGTCTGCGGTGAGAATGGATACTTCTGGTTACCTGAGGGGTGGGGGGGGGTCTGCCATTTAGCGTATCTTCTACCCCCAGGTTATTTGGCTCCTTCTAATTACCACAAGACCCATCGTTGGTCCCCAGTGGTTCCCAGACAGAGGGGAAGGAGGGAACATCAAGCAGATGACGTTGACCAGACTGATACTTCTTTACAACAATGGACGGACGTTACCATTTTGGGGTCCCATGTTCAATAGTAGGGCTATTAGGAGACTATCTAGGGTTATGGAGAAGGTGGTCAATACAGAAGCTGACATTGTGACCAACATGACCGTTGAGATGCAGGCTATGAGACTTTTCACTTTACAAAATAGGATGGTTGTTGATGTCATCCTGGCTGATAGGGGTGGAGCTTGCCGCGTCATCGGGACCTCCTGTTATGTTTATATACCTCATTCCGCTCCCACTGTTAATTTGGCTGTACTAAAACTTCATCGATTGGCTGCTGAGTTACATCAGGACACTGGCACCTGGTCATTGAGTGGGTGACTCTGGGGTGCTTTCACTTCCTGGGGTTGGAAGATTTTGATGGGGGTAGTGGGAGTTTTGGGGATTATCTTGACTTGCTGTTTTTGTGTTTATTGCCTTCCTCCTTGTTGCTCGCTCTGTGCCAGTACTATGACCTCCTCAAAATATCAATCTCGACAATATCCAGTTTTGAATAATGTGATACACAAAGAGATTCAATCACTTATGGCTATTGATGAGAGCATCTTTGAGGATTGAGGACATGATTAGCTAGTTGCCTCTCCCATAGTTATTGTAAAGGCACTCTTTTTGGCCAATAAAGGCTGCGCTCATGTTAGCCACACAATGCTAAAAGGAGGGTCTGATAGGTTTTGCATTTCCCGCCCCTCAATTCACTCAACATGATGACATATAAGTTAGCATAGTGTGTCTAACCGAATGATGTGTTGTATATGTATTTAGGACTAATTGGTTATTTTCATGGTTCAGTTAGTGATTTCTTAGCTTAGCTTCTGTGCCGCCATCTTGGGAACATGTCTCCGCGACCAGACTGCAATGCCCCCTCCCTTATGAGCAGAAAATCCCTGGTCTCAGTGTTTCTCGTCTTGAGTTAGTAACGGCAGAAAACTAACAACGAAATGTGTTTCTTTGCTATCGGTAATGTTCCCAAGCCCGGGAGGAGCGGAGTCTGGGCTCCGTGGTCTTGGGGGTGATAACAGAGCCATCTTCCCGCAGGTGCAGGGGCCTCATGTGTGCGCTCATTGTTCACCATTTCTCCAGTCCTGTACTTTTCCATTAGGGGCGTGACTAATGTTGCTGTAACGTGTTATAATGTAATGTCGTTTTGAGAACCGTCAGTCCTCTCGGTGCACTTCTTGGAGTGCAGTGCTGACGGGGCCTCTCTATAGAGAAACTAATGGCCTAATAAATATTTTCTAATTCTTCTCCACTGTCTGGCTGGCTTATTTTATGGGAATTATATCTGAGTGAGGTAAGTTTGCTCAGGTGGTTTTGAGCCACGCTTATCAATATATATAGTTTCTTACTATTCATTACAGGCTATAAACACTATTCGTAGTAATGCAGTGATGTTGTTTTGATTAACTTATTTAGTCTGCACAAATTTTTGTCTGTCTCGGAAATGTACCAAATTTGTAGAAAATTGCTGTAGTGCACCATGCAGTACTTTTTGAGGTAATCTAAACTTAGATTTCCCCTTTCTTTCCTTCTCAAACACCTTGATGGCTGAGAAGGGCCTTTCAATGTTGGTGTTCGAGGTTTACAGTGCACGGACACTCAAAACACAAAGCTTCCAGCTCAGGCCTCCAATTTCAAGCACTGCTTTCCAGGCCAATAAACGTGCACATGGAGCTGACTATTCTCAGGTACTGGCTCACCAAAATACACACAGAAATAACTATGCTAGCGATCACAGTTATCAAAATGATTGAAAATTAATTGTACATTTCAAAATCTGAAGCAAGTTCTCATTTACATAAGGAGTCAAGAATGTGCAGCAAGTACCATACTTCAATGCCATCAAATGACATTCTCAAGGTGATATTGCGATATGTGATAGCCTGCCATTTATCATGCATTGTTGTATAAAATGTACTCATCTTCTACAGTTCCTCTTCTCCCAATGAGCATGATGCAGTCCCAAAGTTGTTGAAAGCATCCCTCAGCCTTTTTTCAAGCAGAACTTTTACTTGTACACCATTGTCTTGTTTTCTGATTCAACGTTTTTATGATGCCAACTACTGCAGTCATGTCCTCTTGTAAAACGTTTTGGGTGCAGTAGACTGTACTTTTTTAAACTTCATTATGAATGTATGCTGTAAGGTATTGCCTGTCGCATCAGCACTTGGGAGAAAATCTGTGAGTGGCTGCCACATGGGGAGAATTGGATTCACTGCCTCAAGAATATAAAAACACCCGCTGAAGCAGCACACTATAGAGATAACTTTATCTCTAATGCTTTCATCACACCCCACCTAAGAAACCTGCACTGGCTGACCATCAACAAGAGGATAACCTTCGAGCTCCTCACCCACGCACACAAGGCACTCCACAACACCGGACCAGCATACTTAAACAGACGACTCAGCTTCTACACCCCCACCCGCCAGCTCTGCTCTGATGACCTTGACCTCGACCTTGCCCTCGCCCCAGTCCCCTGCTTCCGAAGAGCGACCTCCGGCGGCAGATTGTTCTCCCACATCGCAGCCAAGACCTAGAACACCCGCCTACGGCAGACCCAAGGCCTGCTAACCTTCAGAAGACTCCTCAAGACCTGGCTCTTTGAGCAGTAGCAGGATTCCCCACCCCCCAGCGCCTTGAGACCCTCACAAGTGAGTGGTGCGCTTTATGAATGCTATGATTGATTGATTGATTGATGCCTTAGAAGTTTCAAAAGGAGACATGTTTTCTTTTAAGGTCACATTTACTCCTTAAAAGTGCGCCAACATATACAACAACATCAATTGTCTCCTTCATTAGTTCAGAAGATTTGAGACATCTTTCAAAATACCATATAATTAGTGCCATGGGTCTCTCACTGGAAAGGTCTTGAACTCAGTCCTTCCCTGCAATAAAGCATCACACTGTATTTTCATGTAATTAGCAAAATTACTGCAGATGCATACAACATTACTCCAGTTCTTACCAAACTTGTCAAGACCGTTCTGGAGCAATGCTGTAACTGAAACCACATTGCAGGTTCCATAAACATTCATATCGGCCATAATAGTATGGTGGTCCCATCCTTTTTTGCATCTCAAAACGTGATGAGTTTTGCAACTGCTGGATCTTCATGCAACCGTGGGGTTTCATCCATAATGCAAGAAATCTTATCACCACGGAGTAATGCTATGATATGTTTCAAGTTAGTCTGAACTACATCAGGTAGGTATTTTGCATACATTTGCATGGATTTTGGGAGTATCTTGGTTGCTTGTGCATGATTAAAACAGATTCCCAAAAGACCATCAGCCTGATTCAAGCTAGTACCACACTGCACTGAAACACAAACAGACTAATGAGCAACATAATTTTGCTCATCACGTTTCATTTTAAAGTGGGTCATTGTGTCTTGGAAAGAAACCTCAAATCCAGGAGGCACTTTAATCTTCAAATGGGTCTTGGATGCAAGATGCTCTGTAATTTGGCTTGCTGTCTTTCCAGTTACTATGGGGATGGCTACACTGCAAAACTTGCAGATTAGCATTTTGTTCCACTCACTTCCTCCACTGCAAAAGAGTTTTGCTCTCTTAAATATTCAGCTTCACTATTGCAATATAGGTTATTGTATAGCGTTTCGTACAGGCACAAAAACTATTTTGGAAACTGCTTGAACTCTACATAATTGAACAGTGCCAACATTGCAAAGTGTGAAGACCAAATGTAATATTTGGAGCACTGTAGACATATGGGTCGTGAGCGATGTCCTCTAGCAAATATTAAAGTCCGTAAAAAACGTACCTCTAGTGGATTCTTTAGTCCTGTGTTTGTTCTTCAGTTCTGACACTTCTCCTCTGCAGGTCCTCTGCTGGCACAACATCTGCTTCTGCTGCAGGTAGAAAAGAAAGCCTGACTGCAACAGCAGCCAATAATAAGCGCCGCTGCATTATGAGGGCCTAACCCTTTCATAGGAAGTAATTTCTTCAAAATAGAAGCTTACCTCAAACATAGCTTATTTTTCCATGTGGGAGATCTAAAACATCTCTAGCAACACGAACTCCCTTTAAGTCTTTTTCCTCTCCCTATCTTTCTGAAAGGCTCTATTTCACATTCTCTTGCTCTTCACTGTCTTTCCACTGTTTTTCTTCATTTACTTCTTTAATGCACCCCCTCCCTTGCCCCCTCTCACGCGTCTCCTCACTTGTAAACATTTCTCTTTGGCTGTGGCGGTGTCAATATTTCCACAGCCGGGGACACCTCCTTCACTAACATCCACATACAATGGTAACTACAATTTGCACATTTGTGATCGTCATTCTGTTACAGAATGAGCGAGATGCAGTTGCTGACAGCATCTGTCAGTGAGTTTGACTCATGCCCTGGACTGTTTGAGTGTGCGTTTTATAGACATTGTTAAGACATTGTTGTGGAGAAATCTATCAGTATTTTGCCTGTAAAAGACATCAGTACAGGACCCGACAGGGACCTGTTTGGAAGACATATTACACTGAGTACATAAACTGTGTAATTAATGAGACCATGAGGTATTCACATTGCTTAGGACTGGCAGACGTGCAGTTGTAGTGTTACATAATGACTCCAATGGGGTGGGGGAATTTGATAAAGTGATCCCATATATCCAACAGCCATAACGGCCCCCAAAATGTGTAGGAACTTGATACTGCGCTCCCCACACCCTAAAATGCTCACCTGATGGCACCCCAGCCCCTGCAGGTAGTCATGCTCCCTCTGCCCGACTCCACTTGGAGGTGCCGTGCAGCTTGATACAGCCTGCTGCGACCCCAACCTTGGCAGGCAACAATGCTCCCGCCCAATCCCACTAGCATGACGGCCCCACAGGGGCAGGGAATGTGATACAGTGCTTCCCCACCCAGGCGCGGTTCGTCCATTGGGGCGTGGGGGCGTAGCCCCCCCTGCCCGAAGCCGCCCGCAGCTCCCTCTGCGTTTTTGAGTTAAGACTGTGACAATCATGTCAATGAATCAACATGACGTCAGACCGCCGGGCGGGCGTCATGTTGTTTGATTGACATGATTGTACAGGCGGCAACACAAGTGCGAATGCCTGGGGACGGAGGGTGAATTTTTACCCGTGCCCACGCATGTGCACTTGTGTTTTTGCGGCGTTGCACATGCCCATTAGGAGCCCTAATGGGCGTGCTGCGGGCGAGAAGGTACCTGTGCCCCTGGCGCCAGGATTGGCCAGGGGCGCTGTCAGCCTGTGACGTGTGGGGAGCAAAGCCCAGAGGTGGCGCGGACCGGGACCGCCAGCAAGGTAAGAGTGTGTGTTTTTCTTTTATTTTAAAGTGTTTGGTGCGAGCGTGCGTGTATGCATGAATGTTTGGTGGACAGTGTTGTGAATGGATGTGTTTGTGTGTATGCGTGTGTGAATACATTTCTTTGAGTGTTGTGTATGTGGGGAGGGAGGGGGGGGCCGCCGCCTGCCTGAGTGGCCTGTGGCCCAAACTCGCAAATCAGTTTGCGCCCCACCACTGTAAAATGTCACCCGCCGCCCCTGTCCCCACCCCTAAAAGAGTGGCCGGCCTAGACCCCACTCCGGCAGACTGTCACTCCTCTGTAAGCAGCCTTCCGAGATCAGAATCTTTCCACGCACAATAGTCCCTTAGGGTTGGGAGAGCTTGACATAGTACTCCACCACCCCCCAAAATTCTGGACTGCTGGGACCCCAATACTTGCAGGCAGTCATGCTCCCTCCTCAGTCCTCTTTCCCCCAGACCCAATAATGCACCTGGCGGGGCCATAAGCACGACAGGCATTAAGGGCAGACCGTAAACAGGAGGCAGGGCTGAGCTGCTTCCCTGTTGTTCTGCTTCTAGTCCTTGGTGGGAGGGGGAAGCAACAGAAGAAGGCGACAGCAGGTGCCCTGATTTTAATGTCTGGAGGCAACTCTTGACAACCTCCTATTTTCCTGCCACAAAGGCTACCGACTGTGCTCAACAATATTGCGTAGGTAGCACTGGGGGGGAGGAGTGTGGGTACTTCTAAACTCTCCTGCAATGGCATGCCCCACACACTACAGCTGATGCTGCTCAGAGTAGACACTATTGCAATCCAAGTGGCATACCCCGGAGCTTTTCGGTTTCAAACTTTAAGGGGAGATTTTCACCTAGTGGGTGTCTATCGGCGAAAATCGGTTGAAATCGAAACTGGACAGCCAAAGTATGTGTAAGTTTTTGATGTATAGAACATAATATCAGGAAACATGCTTAAAACGCTTCTATTTCAATAGCAATTGAAAGACTATAAAGCCTACCCTCGTATCTGTTGTCTTATCCCTCCCACTGACTATTACATATAAACACTCAACTCAATCTAAAATATACTTGATATTGACGTTAATATGGTGCCTGATATTCTACTCCCTTAATTTATAAGCACTGTAAACAAAATGCTATAACCTAATTCAATAATACTGTACATTGTATCCAAAACATTCTCGTCACCATCATAACCTGTGCCGCAGATGTAAGTAAGCAACTATCTGACACGATAGAAAAGAGAAAGAAAACAACAGGAAAATAAAGAGGCTTGAGACCAGTACCTCAGCATATGCAAGACTTTTTACACAGATCTATGCATAATTTACACACAAGTACTCTAATCTCAGCGATGTAAACATAATCTGATGGTAGCTGCATCCAATCCTAGTGAGACTGCTGAATCCCAACTGGGCAGTGTGTGACCTTTTCATGGGGTCAATTCTACTGTAAGAAAGAGCAATTAGTGCAAACATTTGCCAAACTAATGCACCACACTAATGCAGCTCTTGGTGGAAGAGGTGTGGCGCAGCGGCCAGGGTGCCTGACTCCGGACCTCAGGGTTCATAGTTTGATCGTCGGCGGCAGGTCAGCCCAGCACCATGTGACTCTGGGCAATAGCTCGCTTAATCTTCCCGAGGGCCCCCAGCGCCGGGAAACCACTTCGGAGGTAGCTGTGCGCTTTACAAATTCAAGGTTATTACTGTTCAACCAGGACAGTCCCAGTAGTGAAAGAGTGGGACCCATATGGGAGAATGCTCAATAACCTTCCCCATAGATTGATGGGCCCCAGGAGTGAGACTGGAGTGAGACATATTCCAAACACCCTCTAGGGAGTGTGGAGGCATACGTTGCATTCACCCTCCAAAATGAGACCCATTCTGCACGCATCTTCCATAGTGAGGCAGACTATACACTTGGTCACAAAGTACTGTTACACTCTACACTCACCTTTAAGAGAGGACACTGCACTACAGACACAAAGATCTCTGGTACTTATGGACAGCACGGTAAAACATTGAATGCACAGTCAGCTATCAAGGACATCACTGATATCTAGAAAATGCATACATTTGTTCGGCAAATACTCTGTTGACAAGGCAACAGATTCATGTACTATTACAGAAATTCTATGCATTGACAGTAAACCTGCTATACATGGTATATGCACCTTTCTTTAGTCAATCTAAACTGTACAGAGGTAACTCACTCAAGAAACAAATTCCTTAGGTACCGCAATAAAAGAGCCGTGGGCCCCAGAGAGCACAAGCCAGTCCTCAGTTAGGAACTCAGTAAGCCTGGCATACATCAAACATATTGTCACAGAGGTGTTTACTAAATAACACTGTAAAGTGGGTATGTGTTGCAAAATAGACTAAGCAGAGCCATGAATCTGATGCTGAGGGGAAATGTGGAAAGATATGAATTGTGGGTCATGTAGGATGGAGCGGTCAGGAAGCCTGGGTAGTGGAGGGTTAGAGCAAGCATGAAGATTGGATCGTGTTAGGATGGAACTGGCAGAGAATGGGCGTTGTAGGAATAGAGCTAAGGTTGCTTTAGTGGTGGGACACCTGGAAAAACATAAAAAACATTAAAAAAGTAGAAGCGGATGATCGTAGGTTTTCCTGGTACTAGGGCAGCAGGAATGCAAGTCAAAAGGGCATCTATGAATGAACAGCTAGACCCTCCCCAGGACCTCGTAGCCATGGGACAGTGCTGCAAAGCCCAGTGCAGGAAGCCCACTACCCTGGCCTTCCAAGCTATGGCTGTGCACTGTGAGAAATAGGGGAGAAGTCAGCCCTGCCAAGTATCGCTCTTCCTAAGTTAGACTAATATACGTGGTTAGTACTAACCATATTCCTGCAACTACTGCATGGAGCCTGGCTAGATGTTCTGAGGTTGAGGGAAGGTGAGACTCAGTCCTGAGTCATAAGAAAAGATAATAAAAATGACACAAGGGGACAGGGTAGGAATACCCTGACCATCTAGGGCTGGTGGTGGGGTCCCAGAAGACAGCGGCCTGGGGCCAAAAATATATATTTTAAATTTTGTCATGAATTTGAGGAGGATTCGTGTATCCGCTGCAAACTGTTATAAAAAAACAAAGCCCAGTTTCATGTGCTTCATTTTCAAACCCATTCAGGGAATTCTAGGGCCCAGGGAGATTATGCGTTTAATTTTTTAGGGGGGGGGGGGGCGTGGCTCCACTCCACATGTTTTATTGGCCCTGGGGACCTGATCCCCCAGTGAAATGAAATGAAAGTGTGTCTTGTAAAGCGCACTTCTACCCGCACCGCAGGCCTCGTAGCGCTATAGACCGCTGGGGAACCCGTCCTGGCTTTCCCTGTGAGATAGTCCCTCCTGGGGGTCTCCAAGGTGAAACCAGGCATCCCTGGCGTTTGTGGGGGGCCGTTGTGGAGATGAGGCAAGCTTAATGCCCAGAGTTACCGAGTGTGATCCCCGGATAGAGTGGGCACCGAGGCGAGAATTATCGAGTCCGCTGATCCTGGTCCAAGATCCAGCCACGTCGGGAATCGAACCCTGGTCCCAGCCCGTTCTCTGCTCTCGGGTCTGCCGCCTCTAACCAGTGAGCCACACCTCTCCACCAGTGCCCAAATATTTGAGGGGGGCATGTGGCCTCCCTACCCAGGCTGTTTTTGGCCTCAGGGACCCCAGGTCCTGGGGCCCAAATTATGTTTTAAGGCAAGGGGCATGCAGCCTCCCTTCCTGTGCTGCTTTCAGCCCCAGGAACCCCAACCCAGGAAATCAAATTATTTAAACTCTGCATCGCCAAAGTACAGGTAGCTGCTCCCTGCCGGTGGGAGTGGTGGCAGCTCTCGCTGCTTGCATCGAGCCGGCTGGGACAACAAGTGTATGGCGGGTGCCGTGGGTGGGCACCAGGCTACGCACCTTTATGTAATGCGAGATATCACCTCCATTTTTGTTTTAAGTAGTGGCCCTGGGGGATCGGGCCTCCTAATAAGGCTCAGGGTGGGTTGTCACACAGCCCCCCATTAAAATGAGTATGGCCCTGGGGGATGGTGTTACCAGGGCCATAATAGGCGCAGGGGGGCACATGGTATCCCCTCCACTTTAAAGAATAAAAAAGACCCAGGAGGATGGGATCCCCATGGCCCAGCCCTGTGGCCAACCCCTTACCAGCAAGGCAGAAGGCCGTGTGCCCCGTGGGTTTTGCTGCATTTAGGGGGCTAGCAGCAGGGACTGCCCATGAGCCAAGCCTTGTGGCTAACCCCCACCACGCATGCGCAGGGTTGTGCGGGGAACCCTGGGAACCTGGTCACAGGTCAGGTGCTATGGCCATCCCCAGCTGTGCATGACCAAAGTTCCTGTGCTGTGCAGGGGTTGGCTACCTTAAGGGGGTTGGCCACAGGGATATATATATCCACACCGATCCGTCACGTAGATTTCAAACCTGGTACACAGACTCTATTATTATCACGCATGTTTTATTGCAACCCGTTCACTATGACGCATTTCGGCAAAGCCTGGCCTTTTTCACATATGCGCAGCGATCCAAACATTTCATTTTATAGTACACATGTGATCAATGGTAACCCACAACAGACTATGCAATCATGGAAACAGTTTCTTGAAAACCGACTTGCATTGTGTCAACGATCCCGTTTTTTTTATTAGGGCAATTTATTTATAAATAACGAGCACTATAAATATATGCACATAAATAGGTAAGAATAAATATAAATATGAGACATTACAACAATTTTATAAATATTTAAAAGACAGACAATTCCACATTTTTGGAATTATTTGTGTGTTGTCATTTGTTGACAAGATATTGTTTTGTCACTGTATTGAACCAAAATTGTGCCCTTGGTGGGCTTAATGTTTCATAATTTCATTTGTAGCTATACATCTATTCCCTATTTATTAAGTCTGAATTTATTATTATAAAATATTTAGTCTCTAATATTTTAATTTAATTTCGTATTAAATAGTGATACAATAGCTATTGTGCAAATATGCGCACGCTTTGTAACCGTTCACCCTTTTCATATCTGTTATTGCCATCTCAACTCCCCCAAAAATATGCAAAAGTAAAAAAACATTTATTGCTTCATAAATGTCATAAATACCACTATACTGTGTTTAAAAAAACCTGTTATACGTGACATCACTCCCTGATTCTGGAATACGAATATTTAAAAATGGTTTGAAAGCCCTCTCTGATATTTAAAGCGTTTTGTGATTTTGTATTTAAATGTAATATATATGGGGTCTCCATCTGTCTGAGCAATAGTTCTCAGTTTGCCTCCTCACCTCAGTTTAGGCACCACATCAATTACAAAATACTACAGACAGCTGAGATTGTTGTCATGATGTTGTTTAAAATGTCGGACTACAGAATAAGTGGAATCAGAATTAACAATAGCTCTAAGATATTGCAATATTCTTAAATGGACCTGTCATTTTGTACTTCCTATGCAACGTAGTTTGCATGTACATTCCAGAACATACACTGCAATTTCGGTTTCACAATGTATACAGGCTTTCTATTTTTACAGGTCTATCATGAGATACAGTGAGATATTGGGACGTATGAATTCCAAATTGGCATGCGCTGCACGAGTAGCATTTGTAAAATATTTTTCTAGAAGAGACCCAGCTATCTGTTTCATTGCTTCTGGGCTGCTTCTCACCAGTGCTTTGCTCATTGATGGAGCTTTACTAAAGGATGTAGTGGGTTTTCTGGGAAGTCTCGAACCTATAACAGGATCACTTAATATTATAGGCCACTGTTTTCTGAGGATAGCTCTTATCTTTTGCCCCTGTTTGTTGAATTAAAATGAATCTCACATTGGTTTCATCTTTACTCTCTCTTTCTTTTTAGTTTTTGTTTTATTTATTTTTTGTTTGAGCTACCACCAAATAGAATAGCTTGCCTACTCTTCTGGTTAGCCTTGGCAATAGGTTGATTGAGGATCTTGACAGAGTATCCTCGGGCCAAGAATCTCTGTTTGACTTCCTATTGACATCTTTCCAAATCACTGTCTCAACTACAATTTCTTCGTAGTCTCAACATTTTGCCATATGGTATACTATATTTGGAGTGCCTGGGGTGAAAGCTACTGGCAGGCATTATAGAATTGCCCGCTGTTGTTTTCCTGTAAAGTTGATACGCAATTCTGTTATTCCCTATGAACAATTGTACATCTAGAAATCCAATTTTTTGACCACTTATATGTGCTGTAAAATGTAGATTCACAGAATTGACATTAACGCTTTCCATATATATAGCCTCCTGAGACTGTGTTATTATCAAACAAATTTTGGGTTTGTCTTGAGTCACTACTTTTTTCTTTGATGAAATCATCTCTTGTTTTTGGTTCTGCTCTTCTCTAACATCGAGTTATTATTTAATCTTTATACCCCCTGCCTTTGGTTCTTTTCGCTGTTTGATCCCTGTGTTTTTGCCATTCCTTGTTTTCTGAGCATATCCTTTTGATGCGTAAAAATTCCCCCCCCAAGGAATATTCTGGATCAATGAATTTTGGTGGAAACTCTGCGCATGCAAAATTGCGTTTGTCGCTGTTTTTTACGATGTAAAGTTGTATATAATCTCCCATTTTTTACATAAACTTCAGTATCCAAAAAGGTTACTCTATTCAGAGTTGATCTCATAAGTAAAATGCAAATTTGCCTCTGTGTTATTCAATATCTCAAAATATTATTTAAATTCCAATTCAGTCCCATCCCATTTTATAAAGAGATCATCTATAAATCTCAGCCAGCTGACAGTCTTGTTGACATATTCATCATGGTTGGGGTGCCAGGCAAGGTGCTGCTCCCACTATCCCATTGCCAGGCAGGCGTAGTTGGGACTGAAGGAAAATCCTATCGCTGTCCCTTTTGATTGTATGTACAATTCATCGCCAATTAAGAAGACATTTTTTGTTAAGCAGTTTTCAATCATTTGAATTAACATTTCGTTATGCTTTTGATATTGAATATTGCGTTTGCTTAAAAAGTATCTGCAAGCTGCCAATCCAATCTCGTTTTCAATGTTAAAATAAGAATGTATGACATTACAACACATGCTTTTACATCGCATGCCTTTACAACGCAAGTATTACAACGCAGTCCATTACAACGCATAGTGCTTTGGGGTGCTGGATAGTGAATAGTTTAATTTACTATTCCAACTCCAGTCCCCGTGGACACCAAGGAAGGTTATTGGATAGTAAATTAACCTATTCCCTATCCTAGAGCGCCCCCCAGAGCAATGCGTTGTAATAGTTTGCGTTGTAATGGTTGCGTTGTAAAGGCTCTGCGATGTAAAAGTTGCGTTGTATAGGTTGTTTACCTTAAAATAAAGGGAGACTACATCCATAGTTTATCAACTTATAGGATCTTTGCCATGGGATGTCTTGGATATGTCATAAAAAAACACTTGTGTCTTTTATGTACGATGTTAAATTCTGTACAAAAGGTGATAGAAAAAAGTCCACATAATTAGAGGCAGCTTCCAACAGAGGTCCACTGGCTGCAATTATGGGGCATCCTGGGGGCTTGGTGGCATGCTTATGAATTTTAGGCAGGAAATAAATCGTTGCCGGGATTGGTGATTCTGTGCTCAAATATTTAACTTCATCCGAATCTAAGAGATTCATATTTTGCCATTTTTTCAATTGAGTGTCCCATGATTTTTTTAAATCCAGGATTGGATTTAATTTTAGTTTAGAATAATATTCAAGGTTATTCAACTGAGAGTGTGCCTCCCTGGCATAATCCTTTTTGTCCCAGATAACGATATTCCCGCCTTTGTCTGCGATTTTGATTACTATTTGGTGATCTTGTTTAAGATTCCAAATTGCTGTTCTTTCTTCTTTAGACAAACTGTCTTTGTAGTGTGTTGGTTTGATTTTATAGCTATCTTGGGTTACCGCTTCCTGAAAGATATCTATCTTATTGCCAGGGGGTAATTGAGGATAACATTTGGATTTTGACTTCATACCATTTAGGCCAGAGCCTAGTTGTTCACATACTGCTGCCAATTCAATGTCGTCTTCTCTGTTAGTATTCTCCAGATTAATTAGGTACACCAGAGGTTCCGCATCCTTATATATATATATCCCACACAGCGGCTCTGTTTTGCGGTGTTCAGCGCTCTAAGGCGGTGCGCTTTAGAGACGGCGGAGCCCCAGCCGACCAATCTTATCACTTTTACCATAGAGAGCACATGCACTTTACACTGAACAGCAGTGATAAAGTGCCCAGAGTCATAAAACCACCAACACCAGGTCAGAAAAAATACTAGGAGGAAGACAAAAAGTTCAGGGATGACCCTGCATAAAGGGACAAGTCCAACAGTTATGCACTGTGTTATGGAGATATTAAGGGAGTTGTACATGCTATTATACTGCCATTTAAATAGTTATGTGTTAAGTGTGTTGGTTATAATCCATTTTGTAGTTGTAATTTTTTTATGTGGTGGTGGCTTTTGAATGGCTGCATTTGTTTTGTCATTTGCGGTGTTCGCGGTTACCGGCGTTATCACAACACCTGGCGTCACTGTGAAACACTGAAAATCGGCATAAATGGTTGTTTTATGCAAACTCCCTAAAAAATGATGACTTTAAATAGTGCAGTGATAAATCCCTAGTGTCTAAAATACTGCAATATGTGTGCATGAATGTGTTTTGAACCCCTAAAAAAAGGCACGATTGTCGCAATTACCAGAGCCGTTGTGACTCTGTGTATAATCGCGAAAACTAAGTAGGCTTTTAACTTTTTTTTTTTAAAAATGTACTAGAAAAATATGTGTACAAATATGTTTTTAAAGCACTGATGTGGTTAGTAATGTGTGTATTGTAATAGTTAGAAGGAATTTTTTAAGTTAACATTTTTTAATGTGGTAGTGGTCATTGAATGTCTGCTTTTGTTTTGTGATTTCTTGATGTTATTGCACATTTTAATCATTAATAAAAATTATTGACAAGAAAATGAACATTTTGGCCTCTTGTGTGGATTTGATTTAAAAAATGTATTTAAGTGTATTTGTCAGTATGTGAAATACATTTGCTGTTCACAGATTCTCCACAGTAAATGTGACAATGTTGTGCTGACTCCAAAGTTTCTTAAAAATATAACCAGCTATTAATGTACTTTCTGATAATCATATACCAAATCAAAAAAATAGTGGTATATAACATAAATATAATATACAATATACAATTATAGAAGGAAAATACAAAAATCTATGAGGCTCGCTTAAAGAAAATGGATATTACAATTAAGAAATAGAATTTTAAAAACCTCAGAAATGCACTGAAAAAAATCCCAAAGGTTACAGGGACATTATAGTTAGGAATTAGAATTTAAAAAAACCTTAAAAATTCACTGATAAAAACAAAGGTGACAGGGACGTTATAGTTAGGGTGACATTTCACTGGTACACAGCCAGAGAATTTCAGCAGTTATAGTTAGCTGAGGTAGCTTTAACTTGCACCTACGCAATGCACTGCTTATGACCTCACATATTACATCACTCATGACATGGTCAGTGACATCACTGATGACATTATCCAAAGGAACTTTGACGCACCCACTCACACCCCAATATAACCTTTCATACACCCACTCCAACTTCCACACTAGCATTCTCAAATTCATTAACACACCCATATCAGTACTTACATACCCGCTCACTGATTCATAGGTCTACACACACATCCACTCAGTCACCCATTCAGTTACTCATACACTGTCAGTCACACATAGAGCTACTCACTCACCTGCTCAGTCACCCATAGAGTCAATCATACAACCACCTACTCACCTATACAGTTATACACACACCCACTCACTTATTCATACAGATACTAACACATACTCACTCCCCTATACTGTCAGTGACACAAGTACACACTCACCCAAACAGCCACTCTCAAAATCACACACACACAGTCACTTATATACTCCAGTCACTTATATACTCCAACACTCACCTATACTGCCTTCCACATATGCAGTTACTCACCCATATACCACTGACACATCCATTCACTCACCGACACAACCATATACACACTTAGTCATCCAAAAAGCCCCTCACAGACACATTCACAAACCCATGCAGCCACTGACTTACCCACTCACTCATCCATGCAAGCTGTCATACCCCCCTCACCTACCCACACAGACATTCATACACCCATACAGGTACTCAGACAACCAATCAATCGCCCATTTAGCCATTCACATACCCACTCACCAATCTGTACAGCCACTTAGACACCAACTGACAGACTGATTGAGACATTCACTTTACCTAGTCACTCACCCATACATTCACTGTGACACCTAATCACTGAGTTATACAATCTGTCACTTACCCACTGAATCATCCACACAGACCCTCATACACTCACTGAGTCATAAATAAATTGTGGAATATATATTTAACACTCATAAACATTTTTAAAACAGTTACTGTCAGTGGATGATGTCATCAGTGATGTCCTTTGAGATCTCATCAGTGATGTCACTGACAATGTTATGAGTGATGTAATATGTGAGGTCATAGGCAGTGCATTGTGGGGGCGCGAGTTATAGTTAGCTCAGCTAACTATAACTGCTGAATTTCTCTGGTGTTGTACGAGTGAAAAGTCAGCCTAGCTATAACGTGCCTGTAACCTTTGTTTTTTTCAGTGAATATAGACATGCACACACTCAACTTTACTGACAGAAATAAGGCAAACATTTGCTAGGGTATATTGCAAGTACAGAGATTGCTCTGGTCTCCACAGGTGCTCTAAGATGTCACAGAATACAGTTAAATACATAATTTGTGGAACAGCAGCACTGTGAACATTATTGTCAATTAAAAATCAAGGGGTATGATAGATAGTCAAATGAGCATAGCAAAGTAATGTTAGGTCACAAGTTACTGATGGGGTGATTCATTTGAAGAATTTAACGTGGTTGAGGTTTTTAGAAGCACAAATGAGTCATTGTGTGTGGGGGGGCTCTCGAAAAGGGATGTGGCTTATGCATTTAATGGTGGAGCTGAAAACATGTAAACTAAAATCCTGTGCTTCATACAGTATGCCTTATGACACACAGTAATGGGCATGCCCATAAATCAAGTCAGCCCTGTTGACTTTGCCAGTGCTTGTTACAGGGGCAGCTCCTCCACCTGGGTGGAGGAGCATCACCCCACTGCTTTCTCGCAGTGCGAGAAGCAGAAACATAAAATGGTAAAACTCCAATTTTGTGTTTCTGCTTGTCGCACTGCGAGAAAGCAGAAGTGTTTGGATGCGGGTAGGCGGGGCTACTCTACGAGCAGGACTGGGGAGGAGTGGTGTGCCCACTCCTGAGTCAGCCTGACTGGTTTGGTCGGCCCTCTGGGGCCGCCCAAACCAGTCATGCACACTCTGTCCTTTCTCAATGCAGGCTGCAATGCAGCCTACATGGAGAAAATTGCCTCCCCATGGGCGCCTGGCTGGGCGCCGTCCCGACCAATCAGAACACTGCCATTTCAGTGTTGTGATTGGCTTAGGGGAGGGGAGGGAGGCTGCATGCAGCCTGTTCCTGCCGGAGGAAGGAGAACAGAAGCAGAAGCCGAGAAAATGCGGGACGCCGGCCGGCGGCAGGTATGTTTTTAAAATGTATTATTACATTTACCACCCCACCTCCCCACGCGACCCCCACCCACGATTAACGCCGGCTGCAACTGGCTTTTTAGCAATAAATATATTGTTGTGCATATTCAGAATCAAAATGTTAAATATGAGATCACAAGTTAAACATTACTGAGGACTGTGGAAGGGTTGGTGGCCTTGAGTGTAGCAATCACTCATATTCCTCTCTTCACACCATTTCCCTCTGACGCCTCCCTGTAAAACATTGGCTTATCAATAGCCCCTGCAGCCTATGCTGTGCGGGGCCCGCAAGCTCCATGGGGCCATCCTCTAACACTGTGTATAGGCTGTGAGCCCCTGGCCTGAGAGCTGCTAACTGTGGCCAGAGCATGGGGGAGTATTGGATGAGTATGCACACCTACCTATATGAACCACTGGCAGGTGCTGTGAGAATTAGACCCGGACAAAATATATATGACAGCATATTTTGTGTAATTTTGGGAATTTCATGCTATGCTTGTTACACAAAAGTCCCAAAATTATCCCATCACTCCATGTCATGTAATTACAAGCTCTTCACAATAAAATGTTACAGAAAGCACAAGGGAAAAACACAATGGCTAAAACGCAACGACTGTTGCTCATGCCACTGGTGTTCTTCATCCTATTTTTTTACCCCACCAATTGTGTTCTTGTGTCAAACATTTATGCGAGGAGCATTTTGTGCTAAAATATAGAGCTAAATTACAGATTTGCATTTCATGTAAATGCACATAATATTATGTTGTTTTCTAGAAACGTCATATAATTATGAAAAGAAAATTATTCGAATTCCACACACCGCTAAAGAGAACCTTGCACTACTTTCAACCACAGCTCCATAGACCTCAGCTGGGACCTTTACAAACACACCCACCCAAAACCTGAATCAACCAGACACCTGTACCACAGCTGACAGTACGCACAATACAAGATTGGTATGATTAGTGAAATAAACTACTTAACAACAAAACCCTGGAAAAGGCAAATACTCTTATGGAAGAATTATTGAAAAGCACATGAAATGTAAGCAGGAGAAACCTCAATGACTTGTGATAGAGCGCGCAAGTCACCCGACTATAATTTTACCATATGCACACTTGGGCCCATGAATTCAATTCACCATATTTATTAATCAGGCAACCCACACACTACTACCAGCAACCCAGTTCCTTCCTATTTATTACCAATGTACCCGACTTACCAATCCATGCCTCGGGTACCTATGATCACAATGGATCAGGGAGCTAGCTGTAAAAGATAAGCAGTCACAAAATACAATAACATTTATAATATTTGCACTTTTGTAATAACCACAGACTCAGGAAGTTTTGAAAACCTTTATCTAGTTCTCATTATCGTCAGAAAGAATAAAATTCACAGTGAGCAAGCTATCAATAACCAAAATCATGAAAATGGTGTGGCCATGAAGGAAGTAAATAAGGCCAACCATTTAGAACAATAAGGAAGGTAAGAACAGGAACATGTTAATAAGATTCTCAGAAATTTTAGACTTGGTGTGGCGTGTCTAAAGGACGGGAAAGATAAGGAACATGCTAGAATATCAGTTTGAATACCCCTCAAGGGTGGGTAAAGCTAAAGAACTTGAATTTGTACTAAAGGAGATTTGGAGATACCATGTAGCTATAGGGGTGGAAAAAAATGGAACACGCTAATAATCCAGAGCAATCACTTTCCTTTGGCTAAAGGAGGGTAAAGGAAAGGAACATCTATTTCATGGATGGTACGTCACAATTTTACTTATAGGATGGGGAGAAAAATGGAACATGCTAATAAACAGCAAAAGTATAAGACTTTATTTATTGGTCAGCACAGGGAGGGTAAGAAAAAGGAACAATGTGCAAGTACGATTTTATTAAAAGCAAAGATGATAGAGAATGCGAAATGGGTTCCTTAAGATTTATATTTACCTAGAACGGTGTGGAGACCAACCCTGGCCACGGGTCAGTTAAGGACAGAAGAAACCCCAAGGAAATGCGGTCGCCAGTAGGCCAGCAGGTGCAGAATGGAAACCCAGGACAGGAAAACCAGATTAGGATCAGGACAGGACCACCAAGGTAAGACCAGCACCCGCAGTTCAGTTGCAACGCCTGCGCTACACCCTCTCTGCAGCTATCAGTCAAAACCCCAATTGGGTTCTCGAATTCCCCAGCAAAGTGCTCCGCCAGCCCTTAAGGTTCTCAAAACCCCGATCGGGTCTGTGAGACAGTCGGACAGAGTGCTCCGCAGCACCTCTGTTTCTGAATCAGCTATTGAGTGCGTTGGGTCAGTGACAGGTCAGCTATTCGGACAAGTCAGACAAATTCTCTAGCTAAACTAGGCTAGTTATACTGTTTTGGGGTCAGTGTACCACCCCCAAAATGTTGCAAGTGTAAGAATCCCCAATTTTGATTGGTCCAAAGGAAGGACAGGTCATCACACCAACTAGGATTTGACTTTCTCAAGCCCTAATTTACATCTTTTGGGTCCGCCTATTGAATTTGGGGTTCCCATGACATGCTTTCTACACGAAACAATGATGAATTTAACTTTTATTAGAATGTGTTACATTTAGTACAATTCAGCTTCTTCTACTAGGCGAAGGTGCATCTTCCCAGGCACATCTTGGCTGAGACCTCTGGGTTGGCACTCATTCAATGCCATAGAGTTCATCCTCTGGTGAAAGACTGTCATGCGCAGAAAGGCAGTTCAACTTGGAGTATTCCCGTCCCTCATGCCCAAGGTTTACGATACATGAAAAGTAAATAGAAACAGTTTGAAAACTTAGAAAAAATAAATGCACTGTATACCATGAATCCCTATACTATTCCCATTACTTTATAATAACTATAGCATTAAGATTAATGCAAGACAAACAGTATAGCGAAAGCAGCAATATAAGCATCAGGCATGTGAGGGCACAAAGCAGCCATCTTAGATCTACTGCGCAAGTGCAAAGATTTCCCACCAGAACTGCGAGTACGTCACATCACATGGGTATGACCGACGCATGCGCAGAAGAAATTCCCGCGTAGCAGCAGCTATCTTTAGCAGCAAGCGTATCAGGATTGGTAAACACATAAGCAAGCGTCTCTGGGACACCGCAAATGTCAGAATAAGAGCAAATTAGTAAGACAAACAGGTTGATTAACACTATTAGGGTTATTTGAGGTTCATGAGTTCAAGCAAGACGCTTTACGTGCGAATTCTTGCTCCATCACTTGGATTACTCTAATGGTTTTTACAGTCATTGTTGAGATATAGGCCAGCCACACATGTAGGGTGCCATTTTTATTTGAACACTGTGGGAACACTAGGTGGTAGGAATTTTCGGCTCTAACATCGATACTGGAAGTTTCTCCCCTAGAAATGTGTGGAAAATGCGTGATTTTATCAAAGGCTTGAGGTTCACTGGCATTCTGGGTAAGAAAATTTTGTGTAATCCGTACAAGTCACACTACCTTTGATTCACTTGGGTACCTAGGTGCTTAGTTCCAAGTTCAATGCACCGCCGGTACGTCACTTTTACCCATATCTAAAGTGACGCACTGGCGGTTCAAGGGCCTTGTAAATGAGCCCCCTAGTTTGCAGAAATGCCTGAGCTTAGTAAGTTTCCCAAAGTGGGTTAATTTTAATGGTGTGGTCTCTACTAACCCTGGGCTTAAAACTACACTACGCTAGCATCTAAATGTTATGTTATGTTATGTTATAGACATTTATTTGGCGCACAGCTGCCCCAGCAAAGGGGCGTCTAATATTCTCAGATGCTTTGAAAAAGCAATTTTACATGCTTAACAGCATATAACCAATTCACAAAAATGAACTTTTACAATGAAAACATTAGGTAATGAGAGAGCTGATAATTTTGGGGTTCCCCCTAACCTATGGGGAGCACCAAGCAGATGCCTTGAACACAAAGAGCATAAACATAAAGCAAATGTTGTTGAACTTCAGTGGTGATCCCATCATTTTAGGACCACCCCAAGCACAGTTATTGGCAAAAAAACAATCCCAACCAAAGGCCCAGCAAAGCATTATGGGACGAGATTAGCAGTGGGCAGTGAATATTATAGTATCCAATATCAAAATAATTCTACAATTCAGAACCGGGCCACAGCAGTCAGACGTTAGTCCGATCGGCATCGTAATGAGGCCCTGAGTTTCATTGAGAAACCATGAGAGCTCTACAAAATGGCCCTTTGGTGAATTCTAAATTCTTTCTAGCTTTCAGAAATGTATAGCTTTCTGGGTTTACCCATGGGTTTCATATTTGACTGAACCACAAACTACAAGCAGGTTGAAAGGACAAAGGAACGAAAAATGGACTCTTACTTGCAAAAATGCAAATACTGTGGTAAAACATGTTTTTTACAATTCTGCTTGTTCCTGAAAGCTGGGAATATGGAGATGTCAGCACAGCGAATGTTTTGTTGATACCATTTTTAGAAAAATACATATAGTTTGCTGGTCAGCACCTTTTTCCCATTTTTCAAAAGAACAAAAACAAATGTTGCTATATTTTCTCTATTTTCTCTACTCTCTCTAAGGGAATCCACAAACCCTGGTTATCTTCAGAATGCCCAACATGTGCAAAAATTAAGGAAATTCAAACTGTGTACTTTTTGTGGAAAAATGTTATTATGGATTAGTCCTGAAGTACCTGAAACATTATATAAGCATTAGCAAACCCAATAGGTCACTCCTATGCAAGAGCTGTTGTCTTTGCCAACGTGTTTTAGCCACATTGTACACCAGTGTGGCTGTTGTTCAGCCTGGCTAACAGTTAGTGGCGAAGAGGAGCGTGGCATGGAGAGGAGTGTCACAGAGTGGAGTCACAAAGAGTGGAGTTTTTTTAAATAGAGTGGAGTGTCTTGAGTGGACGGGAGTGTTGTGGAGTAGAGTGGAGAGTTGTGGAGTAGAATGTCATGGATTGGAGAGTGGTGGATTAATGTTAATGTTAATAGATTTGTAAAGCACATGGCTGCCCCAGCAACGGGTTGTCCCAGAGATAGGACCAGAGACACATAGCAGAGTGGAGACGAGGGGGAAGGGGTTAGACCGGAAAAATGGTGGTGGTGATGCCATAGCTTGGTCTGTCAAACCTGCAATAAACTTAAAATAATAACCTAAAACAACAATCTAAATTAACAAACTAATATAACTAATCCAAATAAGAAATTACAAAAAATGGACTAAAATGACAATGTTTTTTGGTGCTAAAATAGTTGCCCAAACTTTGATAAGGTCAATTCCTCTAATTCGTTTTTTTTTCCTTTTTAGACTCCCAGAATTCCAGAGTCTCAGAGTGCAATGCGTTTTGAAGATTGACAAAGTTTCAGGCAATGATGATAAAACTGAAGAAGGTGAAGTGATTGCAGATTGTAATGACAGTGGAATGGCCCTGGGTTCAGAGGAGTGGGAGTTAGCGACGATTGGTGATCTTGTATTGACAGAGGTGAGGAATAGGATAGTTCCTGGTTGGTGTGAAGTTTAGGGATGGGCGGAATTTGTGTAGTAGCGCTACGCAAAACTCCGCGAAACGGTAACAAATCTCAGCGAGCACGCAAAAGTTCTGCAAACATGCGGAATTGCTTATTCTACCCGTTCGCGAGAACAAGCAAAAAATTGGGCGAAGCCGCGAATCGCAGTAGTTTGGACAATTCCGGTTCTCCGCGGAACGCGAAATTACCCAAATTCCACGAGCGGACGGAATTTACCACCCGGACCTAGTGAAGAAGATGGTCTTAATAGTGATCTTAAGGAATTTTATAAATTAAGGGATGAGTTGAGTGTTGTGGGGAATAAGGTGTTGAGGAGTAGTCAAATTGTACCTCCTGTTGGAATTCGTAACAGAATTGTTGTTTTAGCCCATGATGGACACCAAAGAAGAAACATGATGAAGAGAACAGTGCGTCAATCATACTGGTGGCCTGGAATGGACTCTGATGTTGAAGCTGTTATTAGAATGTGTGTAGCATGTGCGAATAGTGACAACACCAAAATTGTCAGACAACCACCCCTGGAATGTTCTGAATTTCCCATCAGACCATGGGAAAGAGTAGCCATCGACTTTATCGGTCCTGTGGCTAAACTAGGGGTAAAGAATAGATTTATCCTGATTGTTGTTGATTATCATACTAAATGGTTTGTTTTGAACAGACTTCCACTGCTAATGTGATTGAATTCTTGGAGAGAGTCTTTATGGATGAGGGAATCCCTAAGACTCTTGTCTCAGATAATGGTGTCCAATTTGTTTCCCGAGAAATTACTGGTTATCTTGAACGGATAGAAATTACTCATGAGAGGGTTGCATTATTTAGACCACAAGCCAATGGATTAGTTGAAAGGTTGATAGAATGGTGATGGAGTGTATTAAACTTTCATTGTCTAATCAACTTCCATGGAGAAAAAAGCTAAGAAAAATTATCTGGGCACATAGAATAACCCCACACTCTGTAACTGGAGTATCTCCTTTTGTTTCACTGAAAGGTAGAGAACCTGGTAGAAAAGAATGTCCAGTGAGGTTGTGTGATTCTCATGAGATATGTGTGGATCCCAAGATCATCAAAAATAGAGTCTCAGATTTCCAAGATGTACTATGATCAAACCAAAAGAGTGAAGACACAATGGTTAAAAGAAGGCGATAAGATGGTAGTAAGGAAAGGTGGGATCATGTGCAAAGGGGAGAGCAAATTTACTGTACCACAAAAGGTAATCTTTTGATGGGTCTACATGGAGTTATGGTAATATTTGTAAAGTGAATCAACATTCATCCAACAGTGGTTGCTTATGTTGCATTTCTTTATTATTATATGATTTGTTATTTTATTAACAATGTAGTTCATGTTTATTTGTGTAATTTGGTTGCAAGCATTTTCTATGTTTTACTTGTGTTTGAACTTCATTAATAATTGTGTTGCAATGGAGATGTGTAGAGTTCAGTAACTAGAACTTGGAATGTGGGGAAGGATTCTAGTGGCAGAAGAAGGTTGATCTTTGTGGTGAAGGGACGACCATTGTGCTGGGATGCTGTGACATAAAATAAAGAAGAAGAAAAGAAGGATTGAAGATTGTATTTATTTCTATAATATCCTCATGAAATGTGATCAAATTATTGTTGTTAGAGGAGATTACCAGCTGAGTGTCATCAGCATAAGATACTAATTTTTTTCGCCACCACCACAAGGAGTTGTATATAGATATTAAAAGCATTGAGCTCAGCGTCGATCCCTGAGGTACTCCATGACAGATGGCGTATTCCTGAGAGCAGTAAGGGGGTGCGATAACCTAAAATGATCTGCCATCTGAAAATGATGTGATCCAGGCTAGTATAGCGTCTCTGATACCTATCTCCTGTAGGCGCCGCAGCAGGATCTCATGAGACACTCTGTCGAATGCGGCACTAAGGTTGAGCAGGATCAGGGCTGAGGTGTTTCCCTCATCTAGAGAGCTCCCGTGGTGTTCTGTAACCACCAACAGGGCAGATCCGGTGCTGTGATGCGATCTGAAACCATTCTGTGAAGAGTCTAATATCTCGTTGGACTCTGCGTATTTTGTTAGGATGAAATTAACATAGGATTCGGTGGCCTAAGCCATAAAAGGGAGCAAATAAATGGGGCGATAATTTTCGGGTTTAGATGCATCCAAAGAAGGTTTCTTCTGCAGTCGGGCAACTTTGGCATGCTTCCCTCGGGCAGGTACAGTGGCCGTAGCCAAAGACAGGTTAATCAGCTCACAACATACCGGCAAAAGGTGTTCTTGGTATATTCAGAACTGGTCAGGTTTCATAGGGTCAGCTGGGGAGCCAGATTTAATGTTATTGCAGAGGATACCTACCTCAGCCAGAGATCTAGAGGGAAGGAGAGTAATGAGAAGCCCGTGGGGCTCATCTCTACATTACAACTCATATTGTCGCTCATGGTTGAAAAGTTTTTGTAGATGTTCTCTACCATGTTAATGAAGTAGATAGTCTACTCATCACACTGATTATTCGAGATGATGGAAGGTTCAGCTACCGAGTTGGGATGCTTCAGGTCATTAAGAAAGGAGAAGATGGTCTTTGCGGGGTTACTCCTATTTTTGATTTTAGCTGCAAAATAATCATCCCCGGACTTCCGTATTAGCTTGTGATAAGCTTTAATGGAAGCGTGATACTGTCTTTTTAAGTCTGGATCGTAGAAACGGGTGAGTGGAGTGTCAGAAGCAAAGTGGAGTGTCATCAAGTGGAGTGTCGTAGAGTAGAGTGTAGTGTTGTGGAGCAGAGTGGGATGTAGTGGAGTAGAATGGGCTAGAGTGGATTAGTGTGTAGTTGTGTAGAGTTGAGTAGTGTAGAGTAGAGTTATGCAGAGTGGGATGTCGTAGAGTGGAGGGGCATAGAGGGGAGAGGCATAGAGTGGAGGAACATAGAGTGGAGGGGCATAGAGTGTCCGAGTATGGTGGCGTAAAGTGTAGCAAAGTGTTGTAGAGTGGAGTGTCGTAGAGTGGAATGCCACAATGTAGAGTGGAGTAAAGTGACATAGAGTGAGTAAAGTGCCATAGAGTGGAGTAGAGTAGAGAAGATTAGCGTAGATTGGAGTGATGTAGAGTGTTGTGGAGTGGCATTGAGTGGAGTGATATAGAGTGGCATGAGTGTAGTGGTGTAGATTGAGTGGAACAATGTGGCATTGAGTGGCATAAAATGTTGTAGAGTGTGATAGGGTGGAGTGATGTAATAAGAACGTTATTGTTGGTAAATTGAAAACCCTAGAATATAAAAGCACTAGCATCATTTTCTAAAAAGGATACATTAGTTAAAATTATTGGGACAACGATTAACTTTTTGGTTAAAACTCTACTTGGCTTCTTAGCTGCTGTTATAAAACTCGCGGACCAAGTTCGAATCAGCAATTTGTTAATGACCGACAAGCCGTTGATATGTCCATTGATGGAATTTCGCGCAGCTATAATGGGACAGGGTTGACGGCCCCAATAACTTCCAACTGGCTTAATGCTTTAATATCAAATTTTGTTAACCCGATATACAGCTTTGTGTTGTCTGGGTTGAAGGCTGCTATTATGGCTTGGCGGCAAGATCGGATTCCAAGTCTTATCCATTCTTCTCGCAGTAAAAAGTCTAAAAGTGAGCATTGTTGGGCATAGGCAAACTATATGTTCCATCCCCTCGGTGTGGAACCTGCACAACGTACATTGGGTGTGACTGTCTTTCCGGCACCATTCTGGAAGATTTTTCAAAAAAGACCATTCACCCAACATCAGCGCCAGGAACTTTCGTTTCAGATAAAGTGCTGAGGTGCTTGATAAATGAAGAGATTCAACTTCTGGATTAAAGTTAGTGATTACTGGCCAGGCATGTTTCTTTTTTGACAGTATTGCCCTGTCTGAGTGAAAGGACCACAACCTGTCGCTCTTTTTGATAGCTAGTTTTAATGCCGACTGGGGGAGATTTGTTCCCCAAAATTCCTTAATACCAAATAATTGTAGGCTATGATCCAGGTGGAGCCAATATTTGTGACTGGCATGACTTTTCTGAATTTCTTGCCAAAGTCTAGCCTCCAGTGAGTCTTGTGCCGGTGATGCTGAATTTGGCAGATGGAAAGCACGTTTAAAGATTTTGGTTGTCAGTTTGTTTAGAAGAATGTTTGTGGTTCCCTTCATAATCTCTTGGCCGTACGTCAGAGAGTTAGATATTTTTGCCTTCATCCCTTTTAACAATGGGATTAAGCTGGGACCTAGTAGTTTTTTTGACAGTTTTGTTGCTGCAGCCTCTAAAGCCAGTGCTTTGGTCCTCAGTGTTTCTGATAGGGTGGAGTGGCCTAGAGTGGATTAAGGTGACACCAGTGGTCGAAGTGGGGGAAAAAAAGTAGGGGAACTGTGGGTGGAGAATCGGGGGGCGGGAATAACGAAGATTGGATCAGTGGGCGGAGTTAGGGGCGTCGCTAGAAATAGCAAAACATACCAATTTTCAGTATGTTTAGCATTTTACTGACCAGTTACAGCTTATAACGTTATTTAATTCAATATAAACATGTTTATTTGAGGTTTAATTCAGAAAAAAGCAAACACTCATATGGAATACAGGTTTATGTAAAGCGTGCAAAATATAAGCAGGAACAACATGTTACCTTAATAATGCTTTTACTCTCATTGTTCAGAAATCCATGAGTATTTTTTGCCTGAAACATTGAGGACATGAATACAGGGCTCCTCCTGTACATATGTGTTAAGCAGGGCTTAGAAGAGAAAGGGACACTTCAGGAAAATCTAGACTCACGAAACCCACAAAGGCTCCTTCAAATTCATGTCAGCCAACTGGCTGCTCAATCATAATATAGCAAAAAGAAGAACTGGTGGACAGAATGCAGAACATTGTCATACATTCACCCCAGTACAGAGATCTGGGCCTAAATCAATCGTTTTTTTGCTCACCATGTCATTCCAGTTTGTACCCAGCCATATGCAAATCAGTCTTGATCCTGCGCCCAATGGGAACAGTCCAGCCCGAACTGCCAAGCCAGGTCCTCCCTGGACTGGAAACAAGCATCCTAGGACCGGTTATGGGGTTTCACCCTTCATCAGCCAGGATAGCTTGACTCCAGTGGCATGGAGAGCATGGGACCCAAGTCTGGGCATACCCTTCCCACTCGGGGTGACAAAAGCACAAAAAAAATACCGATGGACGGAATGCAAAATAATGTCATACATTCACCCAAGTACAGAGATCTGGCCCTAAATCCATCGTTTTTTTGTTCACCGCTCCTGCCCGTTCACCTCTCCTGTCCGTTCACCGCTCCTGTCCGTTCACCGCTTCTGTCGGTCTACTGCTCCAGCCCAGTCACTGCTCCTGCCCAATCACTGCTTCTGCCCCGTCACCTCTCCTGCCCGTCACCTCTCCTGCCCCGTCACCACTCTTGACCGTCACCACTCCTGCCCGGTCACCACTCAAGTTCAAGTTCAAGTTCAAGAATTTATATAGCGCACTACTCACCCAGAGGGTCTCAAGGCGCTTGGGGAGGGGGAATTATTATTTATCGAATAGCCAGGTTTTAAGTTCTTTTCTGAAGGAGATGTGGTTCTGTGTAAGGCGGAGGTGGGTGGGGAGTGAGTTCCAGGTCTTGGCCGCCAAGTAGGAGAAGGATCTACCTCCCATCGTGGATCTTTGGATGCGCGGAACTGCGGCGAGGCCTTGATTGGAGGATCTTAGTTGGCGGGTGGGTGTGTAGAAGGATAGTCGAGTGTTGAGGCATTCGGGCCCTAGTTTGTAGAGGGCCTTGTGTGCGTGGGTGAGGAGACGGAATGTTATTCTCTTGTTGACGGGAAGCCAATGGAGGTCTTTCAGGTGGCCGGTAATGTGATCTTGGCGAGGGATGTCCAAAATGAGTCTCGCTGATGCGTTTTGGATGCGTTGAAGTTTTTTCTGTAATTTGGCTGTAATTCTGGCGTAGAGGGTGTTTCCGTAGTCTAGTCGACTCGTAACCAGTGCGTGGGTGACGGTCTTTCTTGTTTCGGCAGGGATCCAATGGAAGATTTTTTTGAGCATACGAAGTACGTTGAAGCAGGAGGATGAGACGGCGTTGACTTGTTTGGTCATCGAGAGTGAGGAGTCTAGGATGAAGCCAAGGTTACGTGCGTGGTCGGTGGGTATGGGTGCTGAGCCCAGATCCGAAGGCCACCATGAGTCGTCCCAGGCAGAGGGGGATGATCCTAGGATGAGCACTTCCGTTTTGTCTGAGTTAAGTTTTAGGCGGCTGTTTTTCATCCATACGGCTACTTCTTTAATGCCATCGTGAAGATTGGTTTTGGCGGTGTTGGGGTCTTTGGTGAGGGAAAGGATCAGCTGGGTGTCGTCAGCGTAGGAGATGATGTTAAGGTTGTGTTGACGTGCGATGGAAGCGAGTGGACTCATGTAAACGTTGAAGAGGGTGGGACTGAGTGATGATCCTTGTGGTACACCGCAGATGACTTCGGTGGCCTCTGATTTGAACGGGGGAAGTCGGACTCTCTGCGTTCTCCCAGCTAGGAACGAGATGATCCAGTCCAAGGCTTTTCCTTTTATGCCGATGTTGCTGAGGCATTGTATGAGGGTGCTGTGACAGACAGTGTCGAAGGCGGCGGAGAGGTCGAGTAGAATGAGGGCCACTGTTTCTCCGTTGTCCAGTAGTGTTCGGATGTCGTCTGTTGCTGCGATGAGGGCAGTTTCGGTGCTGTGTTTGGCTCAAAAGCCGGACTGTGAGGGATCGAGGGAGTTGTTGGACTCGAGGAAGGCGGCGAATTGGTTATTGACTGCTTTCTCAATGACTTTGGCCGGGAATGGGAGGAGGGATATGGGGCAATAGTTTTTAAGTTCAGAGGGGTCTGCAGTGGGTTTCTTCAGGAGGGCGCTGACTTGGGCATGTTTCCAGCTTTCTGGGAAGGTAGTAGAGTTGAAAGAGCAGTTGATGACATCACGGAGATGGGGTGCGATGATGGAGTCAGCTTTGTTGAAGATGTGGTGGGGGCATGGGTCGGTTGGCGAGCCAGAATGGATGGAGTTCATTAGGCGGATGGTGTCTTCAGTGGTGATTGGGTTCCAGGCGCTGAGGTTGTTAGAGGGCGGTTTAGGTTCTGAGGGGGGTGGAGAGGATTGTTCGTTGGAGCTGTTTTCGAAACTGTTATGTATGTCTGCAATTTTGTTGTGGAAGAAGGAAGATAACGAATCGCAGAGGTCTTGGGAGGGAGTGATGTCGTTTGAGGCTGCGGTGGGGTTGGTGAATTCTTTGACTATGTTGAATAGTTCCTTGCTGTTATGGGCGTTGTTGTCAAGTCGATTCTTGAATGCTGATTTCTTGGTGGATCGAATCAGCTGGTGGTGTTTGCGGGTGGCTGCTTTGAAGGTGGTCATGTTGTCGGTGGTTGGGTTTTTTCTCCATGTTTTCTCGAGAGTACGGCATAGCTTCTTGGATTTCTTAAGGTGATCGTTGAACCAGGGGGCCTTTTTGCTGTCTTGTTTGGTGTGATGGTTTTTCAAGGGTGCTAATTCGTCAGCGTTGTGAGTGATCCATTGTTTGAATTTGATGGCCGCTTGGTTTGGGTCCGAAGAGAGGGCGGGTGGGTTTTGGTTGAGCGATGTGAGGAGTTGGTCGGTGGTGATTTTGTTCCATTTTCTTCGGGGAATCTGTTGTGGGGGGTTGTGGGTCGAGGTGGTTTTGTAGCTGAAGTGAACACAACTGTGGTCCGTCCAATGAAGAGCTGTGGTGTGATCAAAGGAGATGTGTTTGCTGGAGGTGAAGATTGGGTCGAGCGTATGTCCGGCTACATGGGTGGGGGTGTCAACAAGTTGTTTGAGGCCGAGATTGGCCAGGTTGTCCAGAAGGGTGGTGGTGTTGCTGTCGTTTTTCTTTTCCAGGTGGAAGTTGAGGTCTCCTAGTAGGATGTAGTTCTCGGAGGCGAGGGCATGTGGACTGATAAAGTCAGTGATGTCTTCGCTGAATTGTTTACGGGTTCCTGGAGGCCTGTAGATGAGGGTGCCTCTGAGTGTGGTCCTAGGGTCGGTGTGGATCTGGAAGTGGAGGTGTTCGGCGGTTGTAAGGATATCATCGGAGCTGGTTGTGATTTTGATGGTGTTCTTATGGACGATGGCGATGCCTCCTCCTGTTTGGACGGTGCGGTCTTTTCGGATGATCTTATAGTTGTCCGGGATGGCGATGGCGATGTCTGGTGTTGATGATGCGTTCATCCATGTTTCAGTAAGGAAGGCGACGTCCGCTGATATAGTGTCCAGTAGATCCCAGAGTTCAGAGGCGTGTCTGTGGACCGAGCGGGTGTTTAGCAGGATGCACTTCAGGTGGTTGGAGTCGGATCTGTTTTTGGGGTTAGTGGATTTGGTATGGGTCTTGATGCTGGTAAATTTGCAGGAGTGGCAGGTGAAGGGACCGTGGGTACGTCCTGGGGCAGCTTTGTAGCATTGCGGTGTGTGTCTGGGGTTAAGGGCTAGGAGGGTGGTGGCGTCATACGTTATGCGGGTGGAGTGGGGTTTGCGTGGGCCAGGGGGTCTGGCGCTGGGTGCGGTCCAGGCGCGGACGGGCGCAGACGGGCTTACCTTTGGCGTACCTTCGGCGCGCATGGGGCGCGACTGCTGCGCGGAAAGGCAACTGTCATATGCGGATAGTGGAGGGGGAGGGGCGAGGGAGGAGCAGCTGGGAGGCGGGTGCGTGGAGGATATCCGGCCAGGGGGGCACCACAACAACAACAAAAATGGCTGCAAGCCAAACACCGAAGCAGGATTGGGGTAAAGACCCAGTGGGCGCAATGCAAGTGGCACAGGCACAGACTATATAAACAGGACTATGTAATTAAAATGTTCTAAAATCGCGCTCTATGGCAGTCTAGCGCTACAATTGAAATTCAATTGGCACTAATGAGTCAAACGGGTATTTTAGCGGTATAATGCACTTTAGCAGATATTTAATCTATACAGTTAGACTAGCGCTGAGATATCTTCTAGTGTTCAGGCGGGCAAGAGCGAGTCAAGCGGTGTAGCGCTACGATACCAGATGGTGGGTTGAGTGGAGCTGGGAGCAGCGTGAGGGAGCGGCCGCTTCTGATGGGAATCACTCCTGCCCGGTCACCATTCCTGCCCGGTCACCTCTCCTTCCCAGTCACCTATCCTGCCCAGTCACCTCTCCTGCCCAGTCACCTCTCCTGCCCAGTCACCTCTCCTGCCCAGTCACCTCTCCTGCCCATCACTTCTCCTGCCCCATCACTTCTCCTGCCCCATCACTTCTCCTGCCCAGTCACCTCTCCTGCCCAGTCACCTCTCCTGCCCAGTCACCTCTTCTGCCCAGTCATCTCTCCTGCCCAGCCACCTCTCCTGCCCAGTCACCTCTCCTGCCCAGTCACCGGTCCTGGCCAGTCACTGGTCCTGCCCTGCCCCATCACTTTTCCTACCCCGTCACTTTTCCTGCCCCATCACCGCTCCTGCCCATTCACAGCTCCTGCCTGTTCACTGATCCTGTCTGGTCAGCACTCCTAAACGACCACCCCTCCTGCCCCATCACTTCTCCTGTCCCATCAGTTCTCCTGCCCCGTTTACTGCTCCTATCCGTTCACTGCCCCTATCCGTTCACTGCACCTGCCCGGTTACCGCTCCTGCTCATGCATAATCACCTCTCATGCCCTATCACTTTTCCTGCCCCGTCACTACTCCTGCCTACTACTTCTCCTGCCCGGTCACCTTTCCTGCCCCATCACCTCTCCTTTCCTGTCACCACTTTTGCCCCATCACTGCTCCTGCCCTGTGTACAACATTGACAAATTACACAAGGGGGAAAGGTCCCCGCAGTACTCTGGTTAGGGCATGGGTACTCACAAACTTTCTCTCGGGGGCCAAATTTACGGTGTGGTTTGTGTCCGAGGGCCGCAATGGCGGGGGCAGGGTCAGTGGGGGAGGGGCGGGGCTAGAGCAACAAAAAAAAACTGTGACCATGAGGTTGATCACAGGTCCCTGCAGCGGACGCCTTCGTCCACTGAGCCATCAGACCCGGCATACACACATCTCTTTCTCTATCTCTCCCTCGGTCTCCCTCCTTCTCTCTAGCTCTCTCTCTCCCCCTCCCTCCCTCCCTGTCTCACTCACTCTGACTGTCTCAATCCCTCTCACTCCCTCTCTCCCCGTCTCCCTCCCTCTCTCTCTCCCTTTGTCTCACTCCCTCCTCATCTCCCTCTCTCTGTCTCCTGTCTCCCTCTCCCTCCCTCTGTCTCCCTCCCTGTCTCCCTCCCCCTGTCTCCCTCTGTCTCCGTCCCTCTCCCTCTCTCTCCCTTCCTCTGCCTTCCTCTGTCTCCCCCTCCCTTCCTCTGTCGCCCCCTGACTCCCTCTGTCTCCCTTCCTCTGTCCCGCTTCCTCTGTCTACCTCTCTCTGTCTCCCTCTCTCTGTCTCCCTCTCTCTGTCTCCCTCTCTCTGTCCCCCCTCCCTTCCTCTGTCTCCCCTTCCCTTCCGGTCTCCTCCTCCCTTCCTCTGTCTCCCCCTCCCTTCCTCTGTCTCCCCTCCCTTCCTCTGTCTCCTCCTGTCTCCCTCTCTCCCTCTCTTTGTCTCCCTCCTCCCTCTGTCTGTCTCCCTCCTTCCTGTATGTCTCCGTCCTCCCTCTCTCTGTCTCCCTCTCTCTGTCTCCCTCTCTCTGTCTCCCTCCCTCCGTCTCCCTCCCTCCGTCTCCCTCCCTCCGTCTCCCTCCCTCCGACTCCCTCCCTCCATCCATCTGTCTGTCTCCCTCCCTCTGTCTCCATCTGTCTGTCTCCCTCTGTCTGTCACCCTCTGTCTGTCTCCCTCTGTCTGTCACCCTCTGTCTGTTTCTGTCTGTCACCCTCTGTCTGTCACCCTCTGTCTCCCTCTGTCTGTCACCCACTGCCCACTAGTCTAACATTACGTGTTTTTATTATTTACACTTTTGCATTCGAGAAATGTGAGGGCCACGAGAGGGACCATGCACCTGTCAACTCACCCGCTTTTTAATTATGTTCATCCACTTGGCAAGCAAAGGGACCTCTGTAAATATTAATGCAATCCCCAACTTTTCAAACCCATATCACCCTCCAAAAAAGTGTTGAATTCCCCCTGAAACTTAATCGGATCACCTCTTAAACCTCATTTTGAGCCAAGCGGCTGGCAGGTACAGAGATATTTTTTAAGTAATATAGTGAACAAGAGTTATTTGTGCTGTGTGAAGTAGTATTGTTAATGCAGGAAGTGTCAGCAATTCAACTTGTTGAAAAGGCTTATAAAGTTGTTCATCTGCCCACGCTGCAGACGGTCGAGCCAGGAGAATTGGACTCGAAGCCCCTGTCCCCAAATATCCTGGAAACTCTCTCCTTTTCACCTGCCGCTTCTCCTTTATTTAAACCGGGGGCACACAGAGGCGTTTGTTTTCCCAATGTTTTATTAGGGGGAAATTTCTTTCGTTTTTTACTAAAACTGGATTTGTTGCAGAGTGTAGCAATATACTACATACAAAGTTACAAGCAAGGCTGGCCCCTCAGCTACCAGCAGGCCCGGCTCCAGGAATTTTTATTTGGGTGGGCCACGGGTGCATTTGGGTAGGCCACTGCGGGCTTGATTTGTTGCATATATGTCTAGGCAGGCCTGCTTCAGGGCCCTCCTTTATCTCTTCTTAGTCTTACAAGGCCCAGTAAAACTAACTCTTTTCCAAATCTCTTTTTAATGTTATCACTCTCAAAAAGTGTTTTTCCATGTAATGTTACTTTGATGGGAAGAGGAGGTGTCTGATGTGGGTGTATCAGGCAAGTGACACTTGAGGTACTGGGTTTTTAAGAACCGGCACAGAACCGGTAACCCAGCGGTGTCAGGGAATCAACACCCAGAGACCTCGGGTTCTCCTGAGTCAGACCTACAGAAACTCAGAGTCTTCGAGGTGAAGTCAAAGATTAGTTTATTGGCTGCAACCAAGGTAACAGGGTCCTAGAAGTACAATACGGGTATATTCTCAGGAGACTGCACACTTTCACGAAGTCAGGCTTCTCTCTTTATACATGATTTTCAGCCTTGGGCAAAACATTCCTTGAATTCGTGGTATTTCATTTATAGTTACTGGTTACAAAAGAAAAGCAGAGTCATGATGACATGTACATATTTCATGTCGTGCTGCCCATAACAAATCATCCGGCAAGGCCCAACATTTCATCAGATATCGCTGGACCCCCAATAAAAACGGTCACCTCCCCATCATAAAGCAAGTGAAGAAAAGGAGTGGAGAAAAGATGTGAGCGAGATATGGCAGGTGTGCGCGCTGAAATGGTTTTATGGCCGGTTGAGCCTAGATGCTATCTTGCTCGGCCACTGGGAGGGAACTGACCTAACGAGTTCGGCCTGGGGCAATGGTTCTAACTTGTACTGAGGTCAGGGAGAAGTCGATTAAGGAGTATGTGTCCTTGTGGAATCAAATTCAACTGGATTAAGGCCTATGTAAAGGGCAACATGTCAATGGGAGCTAAGGGTTCAGAATGTAAATGACGATTTCGAGGTGGAATCGTCACTCGAATACGCCGAATAATACATGTACATGATGTACTCGTCATTCTCGGTCTTTTGATACCAAATTCGTCCTATTTCGACGAAGTTTTTATTCTCGAGTCCAGTACTATTATATGAATCCAGATTTTCAGAACCACAGACCCTCCTTTTGCCCTTACATAGGCAATTAATCTATCCTCATGTTAGTCTGAGTCCAGATCTATATTCCTAAAGTCATTGAGATGTTGCTGTAACATCATTCTAGTGCTGAGTTCATTTCTTGACACAGGCTTCCTTACACATGATGTAGCACAGAGGCCACATATTGCAGGAGCACACTGTATGCATAGACAGAACAGGAAAAGAATGGCTAAGACCATCCCAATGACCATCAGAATTTTCCATCCCCAGGCAGATATCAGTTCCCAGAACCATCCCATTAACGACCAATCTCCTTTATCCACATGAGTAGATTCGGAAATCTTATGCAGTTTGGAGATGGCCCTGTACACTGTTGGAGCATTATCTGGGATGAAAATGCAACAACTAGACTGGATCAATTTGCATACTCCACCTCGGTCCGCAAGTATTACATCCAAAGCGACCCGGTTCTGAAGGGTCATAAGTCGATCCGACTGGAGCTCAGCAGTCAGGTTACTAAGGGCACCAGCAGTTTCAGTCACAGTGGATTCAACTACCCTTGTCAATTGCCTTATGTTCCTGCTGTTAGCCATGGCTCCCCAGAACGGCAGAAAACCCATTGCAAAGTCACCAAATTCTTGACCTGCAGTGTCTTCTTTACTCAAAACACCTCTAACTACCCTTGTCCGATGGTAATCCGCCGCTGCTGTGTAGGTGGGAGGTAACAGGAATGAAACAAAACATGAGCCCGAGAAGTCAGGGGGCAACCATGTATAGGCTCTATCATGACAGATGAAATAAGTACCCTTAGCGGCTAAAAACGCAGGGGAAGTCTGAGATCCAAAAACATACGTTTCTGTACAGACACTCTTCCCTAGCTGAGCTCTGGGATTCTTGCCAATACCTTGCAGACACAGGTGACCTTGATGGGGTACGATCCAGATAGGGGACGATCTCTTGGCTTGCTGTTTCTCACTTAATGTAGTGCCATATCCGGTCACGTTCCAACCTACATATGCAAGTATCTCATCATCCGGGGTATCTTCGTAAGAAGTTACTTCCTTGATCATGTCAACTATACCTTTGACTAGGGCGCTAGTCTTGAGGTTGTCTTTTACAGAACGTAGGGGTTGGATTTCTCGTGCATATATGAACATTGTCCTATATGCCCAGACTGATCCATTGTGACTAAATGGCAGGACAAAATAGGGGATACCTTTATCCGTGGTGTGGGGCATGAGACCACACACCCAACAGTTAGTTGTGTTCATTACCAGTTGGTGTTGGTGTAATAACTGAACGAAGGAGTTATTAATGAACTCTAATCTCCTATTTGATTCGTGGTCAGGCAGAGGGTGGAAAGAATGAGAGGAAACAGTAGGAGGAGGTATGGGTGATGTAGTGGGCGCAAATGTCACATGAAAAGAGAATAAAACATAGCTTATCAAAAAGACCATTACGCTGAATAGCATAAAAATACACACTATTATAAAACTTTTCTTCGTCATCGTGTTAAAGGTCCCTGCTTAAAGTTCATTTGTTTGGCAGGCCTCTCCACATCAGGAAACTCCATCCTCTCTAAGGTGCTGCCTGCGGTGGTAGGTTGCCTCTGCTAAAGGATGCTTCCGTCAGTCTAGGGCAACTCCCTTGGACCAACCAGAACCAGCGACCTAACGTCGTCAGCTGCACCCAAAAGTCTTTAATCAACCGCGACCCTAGCAGCGGAACCCGGATGGCGGTTCGAAAAAACAAAAATAAGCAAGTTACCTAGATGGGAGATCTGCACTTTCAAAAATAGGATTTGGGGAAAAAACAATTTTTTTTTTATTAGTCCACATGTTTTTCTCTCGGATCATAAAAGAAATCACTTTTACTTTAGTCTGTTTTTCTTGGTCGCAAATTGTAGCATCTTTTCCCGGGTACTGTCTGGTCCAGAAATAGTAGCTCAGGTTCCACAGAGTTCAATTGTTCTGGTGGTGGCACAGTTTCTTGAAAAATGTTCTCACTTTCACAATCAGGGTTAGCTTTTTTTACACGTTCATCAGTTGTGCGCTCTGAGTCAGTGCCTCCTTTCTGGACCCATTGGTCATGTGGCAGAGGGAAGGGTATCTTCTTACAATGGATCCCGTGGACCCAATTGGCCTTCCCCTCCATCCTAACAGCCGACCTTGTAGACAGGAGGACGAGGTGAGGCCCGGTCCATCTGGGCTGGTCGTTTCTTGTTCTTTGAAAGTTGCGGACTAGGACCCATGAACCGGGTTCAATGGAGTGACCCGGAGTCTCAGAGACCGGAGGCAAGGTGTTGTGGACCTGTTGATATAAAACACGCAATTTAGCCGTCAATTCATACAAATAGTCAAGCAAAATAGGGTGTTGCAGCTCGCTAAACTTCGTGGGCCTAGGCACTCCCCATATGTTGCCTGGCCGACCAAAGATTATTTCATAGGGGCTGAGTTTCACTCGCGAATGCACAGTCATTCTGGTGGATAGGAGTGCTAAGGGTAAAGCGTCAGGCCATTTAAGACCTGTGCTCGCTTGGATTTTGGCCAATTTAAGTTTAAGCGTGCCATTGTAACATTCCACTAATCCAGCTGATTGGGGGTGATTTGCAGCGTGGAACTTCTGCCTAATGCCTAGCCCTTCACACACTCTTTTCATCACACGACCCACAAATTCACTTCCGTTGTCAGACCAGACCATTCTCGGCATTCCAAACCTGGGGAAGAACTCTTTTACAAGGGCTTTCGCTGTGGACAAGGCAGTATTGTCTTTTAGGGGATAGGCTTCTACCCATCTTGAGAAGGCACAAACAACCACAAGCACGTATTTTAAGTTGTTGCACCTCTCCATGTGTATGAAATCTAGCTGCAAAACCTCGAACGGATACGTAGGAGGTGCAAAATGACCAGCTGGAGTTGGGGTTCCCCTACCAGGATTGTGTTTCAGACATACCATGCAATTCTTGACTACGTTCTCTGCACACTTGGGAATCCCTGAATTCTTCCATACTGGGGCCAACAACTCGCAAATCCCTTTTGCGCTGATATGGGCCATTCCATGAGCCATTGTAACCACTGCAGGCACATATGCATCGGGTAACAACCATCTCTGTTGCTCTGTCAATTCAATCCAACAACCATTTGCATCCATTCTCCCTATACTTTCTCTCCACATGCTTAACTCTTTCTCCGTGGCCTCAGCTTGGATGGACTTCACACTTTCTATCGTGTCTTCACATATTCCAACATCACCAGTCCATCTTTCTGGGCTCGCAACATACATTCGGCTCATCACATTCTTTGCAGTTTCCTTAGCGGTTTCATCAGCAAAGGCATTTCCACGACCAACATCATCAGTCACCTTCTTGTGTGCACTACATTTCACAATCGCTATTTGCAGGGGCAACGTCAGTGATTCAAGAAGCTCATTCACCAACTGACCATGCTGAATCTTAGCTCCATGCGAAGTCAGGAACCCACGTTCTCTCCACAATCGTCCAAAACTGTGAGCCACTCCAAAAGCATACTGGCTGTCGGTATAGACAGTCACTTTCATTCCTTTAGACAACACACATGCTCTCGTCAGTGCAACGAGTTCTGCGGCTTGAGCTGAACCATGTGGTATTCGCGCAGTTTCAATGACTGTGTGCAAAGTTGTGACAGCATATGCTGTAGTCACGTTACCATTTGGGAGCTTAAAGCATGAACCATCCACCCATAATGTACCATCACATTCAGCAAGAGGAGTGTCGAACAAATCAACTCTCCCTTTCGTCTCTTCCTCTGTTCTAAGAAAACAATCGTGCTGTTCTAAAGCATCTGATTCCTCTGCAATTGGTAACAATGTGGCTAGGTTCAAGGTACTGCACCTTTTTATGTGCACATGGCTCGCTAGCAGCGTCAATTCGTAACTGGACAGTCGAGCACTAGTTAAGTGCTGTGTCTTGGTCCTACTTAACAATGTGTCTACTGCATGCGGGACCATCACGATTAGTGTATTATTCATTACTAGACCAGCAGACTGTCGAATGGAAACAGCTGCTGGCGCTGTGGCCCTTAAACAACTTGGCAATGCTCGTGCTACCGGATCCAAAGTTGACGAAAAATAGGCGCATGGCCGCTGTCTATCTCCGAATAACTGAGTCAGCACAGACAATGCACAGCCTTCCTTCTCGTGGACATACAATGTGAAAGGCTTACTGTAGTTGGGGGTACCTAACACAGGGGCCGAACATAATGCTGTGCGTAATTCGAGAAAACTTTTCTGACATTCTTCCGACCAAGGAATGGGATTGGGTGTATTTTTACACGTTAATGCCACCAATGGTTTGGCTAATAACAAAAAATTTGGAATCCACTGTCTACAGTACGATGTAATGCCCAAGAAAGCACGTACTTCTCTCTGTGTTCTTGGCACACTCAATTTAGCAATTGCCTGCATTCTTTCTGGGGTCAGTTTCCTTCCCTCCTTCGATAAGAGATGACCTAAGTAGGTCACTTCTTGTCGGCAATATTGAAGCCTGGAAAGTGACACCTTGTGATGCAAATCACATAGATGATGCAATAATGACAACGTGGCCATTTTACAAATTTTCTCAGTATCCGCAGCGATGAGCAAATCGTCCACGTACTGTACGAGAGTGGCACCTTTGGGCAAAACCATTGTGTCAAGCTGACTTTTCAGAGCTTGACTGTATATTGAGGGGCTTTCACAGTAGCCTTGAGGAGCGCGTTTAAAGCGGAAGCTTCGACCTCCTAAACTAAAGGAAAAAATATCCCTGCTTTCCTCAGCAATCGGGATACTGAAGAAAGCATTCTTCAGGTCAATCACCGAAAACCAGGAGGCAGAGGCTGGAATCATAGTCAATAATGTGGTAATGTCGGGGACAACTGGGAATTGTGGCACAACAATTTTATTCACCTCTCTAAGGTCAATCACGAATCTGTACACAGGTGGCTGAGAAGGGTCAGTTCGTTTTAAAACAGGCAGAACAGGACTATTGCAAACATTGCCTCGTGTTTCTTCAATCACATCCTTTTCAATTAATTCGTAAACGATCGCTAGCAAAGCTCTTTCACCCTCATTAGATATTCTGTATTGGGGAATTCGTGGCATTCTGACATTCGACTTCAATGTTAAAACATATGGTGGAATTTCTAAAAGACCTACATCATTTGGACCAGTAGCCCAAAGAATATCTGGGAGAATCGACAATTCTGCTGGAAGTGCATTTCTCGACAAATACATGGGAGAAACCACTTTCTTACCTAAAGTAAGTTGTACTCCTGAAGGAGAACAGTACAAAGTCGCATACAATCTTTTTAGCAAATATAATCCTAGCAAATTTTCACCACAACCTGTTGTCAAAATAAGGGGTGCTTCGAATTCACAAGGACCAACAGAAAGAGATAAAGGGTCAGAAATCGGATTTCTAACTGGGGCGCCAGAAAAACCTACAGAAACGTTCATTTTGCCAGACAAAGGTGCGCCAGGGAGTTTGGAGTGCATAATAGAACTCTTTGTAGCACCAGTATCCAACAAAAAAGGTTCTGACACACCTGATGTAATCACCTCAACGTAAGGTCCACTCTGATCTACTGGAACTGAAACGACTCCCTCTCTTCGTCTATGGCTGTCCTAGCAATCCTCATTTTCCCACTGCTCATTTTCTGTGTAATACTCAACGTAGTATTGAGCTGTCGTGTCAGATACGTTATTTTGCTGATCAAACCTGTTCATAGAGTTTTGTGGTGGAAGGGGACGCGCGTCCTGAGGGGCGTTTCCACGCCCTCTACCTCTAGGCCAGAGGTCTTCAAACTTTTTGATGCCGAGACCCCCTTGTAAAACCTTTTTAGGCGTAAGGACCCCCTTACGACAAAAGATTCTAGAAACTGGTACTCCTCATCATCAACAACTATCGACAACCATAAATGCGCCTGTTAGACCTCATCACATCCATCCATCATTCATCCACCCACACTTTCACACATCCATCCATCCATCCATCATTCATCCACCCACACTTTCACACATCCATCCATCCTTCATCCATGCAACCTTTTACCCATCCATCCATACATCCATTCTTCATCCATCCACCCTTTCATCCTTCCATCCATACGTCCATCCTTTACCTATCCACCCATCTATTCATCCACCCACCTTTTCACACATCCATCCATCATTCATCCATGCAACCTTTTACCCATCCATCCATACATCCATCCTTCATCCATCCACCCTTTCATCCTTCCATCCATACATCCATCCACCATTTCACCTATCCATCCTTCATCCATCCACCCTTTCATTATTCCATCCATACATCCTTCCACCCTTTCATCCATACATACATCCTTCATCCACCCACCCATTCATCCATCCATCCACCCATCATTCATCCCCCCACCTTTTCACACATCCATCCATGCATCCATCATTCATCCATGCAACCTTTTATCCACCCATACATCCATCCTTCATCCATCTACCTTTTTGTCCTTCCATCCATACATACATCCTTCATCCATCCACCCTTTCATCCATCCACCCTTTCATCCATCCATCCTTCATCCATCCACCTACCCTTTCATCCATCCATCCATCCATCCACCCATCATTCATCCCCCACCTTTTCACACATCCATCCATACATCCATCCTTCATCCAGCCACCCTTTCATCCATCCATTCACCCATCATTCATCCACCCACCTTTTCACACATCCATCATTCATCCATGCAACCTTTTTATCTATCCATACATCCATCCTTCATCCATCTACCTTTTTGTCCTTCCATCCATACATACATCCTTCATCCATCCACCCACCCTTTCATCCATCCATCCATCATTCATCCATGCAACCTTGAATCCATCCATACATCCTTCATCCATCTACCCTTTTGTCCATCCATCCATACATACATCCTTCATCCATCCACCCTTTCATCCATCCATCCACCCACCTTTTCACACATCCATCCATCCACCCTTTCATCTTTACATCCATCCACTCATCATTCATCCACCCACCTTTTCACACATCCATCCATTCATCCTTCATCCATTCATCTACCCTTTCATCTTTACATCCATCCACTCATCATTCATCCACCCACCTTTTCACACATCCATCTATTCATCCTTACATCCACCCATCCATCCTTCATCCTTCCTTCCATCCATCCATCCATCCGCCCACCCTTCATCCTTCCATCCACACATACATTCATCCTTCATCCACCCACCTTTTCTGTGCCTCTCTCATGGGGATGGGGTCAGTATCTCTCTGCGTCTTCTTCCTTCTTCTTCCTCTCTCATGGGAGGGCATCTCTGTGCTTCCCTGCTTGGGGGGGGGGGGAGATGGGGGGAGCAGACAGGCTGTATAAACGCCTCACCGTGAAGAACAGTCTCAGGCACATTTCTCCTGCACAGGCGCCAGGTATGAGGGCTCGTGGGACTTGAACCAATGACTGTAATGTCCTTCTGCTGTTTACTGTGTGTTTGTAAAGCGCTCTGATACCTACGGGTTAAGCTAGCGCTATATAAAACGTTAAAAAGAAAAATAAACCCCACAGCTAAGTCCATTGATTGAACTCAAAGGGCTACAGCCTCCTCCCCCAGACACCTCCCCCCCCCCCAATCCCCAGCACGTGTAAGTGAGCCCGGCTGAAACAGCTTCGGGACACACAGAAAGGCACACCCAAGTACTTCACAGGTCTTCAGAAGACCTTTACTTGTTAATGAGGCGTGAATTAGGCCTCCGCAGTGATTACCCGGCCTCAATCAGCCTGACGCCAGGAACTGCTGCACGCTCCAACAGAATCTGCGACCCCCTTCCCAGGACTCCACGACCCCCCTGGGGGTCGCGCCCCACAGATTGAAGACCTCTGCTCTAGGCGCTTGCTGACTGCCACGACCTCTTACACCAGAAATTCCATTTTCACGTTGTGGTAGGGCAGGACAGTTATACTTGTAATGACCCTCCCGTTTGCAATATAAACACTGGTTAGGACCTACGCGGGGTTGAGTGTAATCGAATCTTTGCAAGTTTCTCTGATATTGTTGAGGCTGCTGAAAAGTATTCTGGTAGTGATTCTGACCATTATTATTTTGATTACCACCACCACGTGGCGGATAGGCTTGCTGTAGCAAAACCTTCGTTTTGAGTTCTCTAGTTTTCTTTTCTACTTTATCTTTCTCATCTTTGTCTCTATTCTCGTAGTACTGTGCGGTAGCTAATATCTGGGCTGAAGATGAGACTGCCCAAGAACTTTCTGAATCTTTTAATTTCCTACACAATTCTGGAAGCAGATTGTGCACAAATTTATCGACAAACAATCTCTGACCACCTTCTGTGGTCATATCTTGACCGCTGTGGTCAATAAATGTTTCTTCAAATCTGGTGAAGAAATCTGAAACAGTTTCTTCTTTCTTTTGCTTGCATGCAGATAACTTATCCCAATTTACGCGTATTGCAGGCATTATCGTTTTCATGTAATCTACTATTCTACCAGGTAGTTCTGCTATCAGAGGCTCAGGCTTGGCACCACCAACTTGTCGTGCATCTGCAGCAGTAATATTAGCCCACGTGTCACCTAATTCCTGGTCATGATCTACATGACGAATTTTACCCCATAAAGGCTGTGGAACAACGTTCCCAAATAACATATCGATATCGGCCAAATTCATTATACATGACCCAGCAGTTTGCGACAATTCTTTATAGTACCCTGCAGGATTTTTACGCGGATCTGGTAATGTTTGTTTGAGTGCTAAAACTTCAGCTCGCTTCCATGGGACATGTACCCATACACGGTGAAAGTGTGGCAGGACAGGTGGGACAGCGGTCGCGTCACCCTCTCTCCACTGTGGGGGAACTTCTCTCATAGGGTATTGTCGTGCCTTTTTCCTACTAGATGCACTAGATTCCGATGGTGACCCAGAACTGTTTCCCTTACTTCGATATGATAATAACATTTCAACTGCCTTTTCCACGTCGGGACCTACAATCATACCCTCTCCAAACTTAAATCGTACACGACACATCTCTTGTGGGATGCATTCTTGATCATTGTCTTCTAAATCCTCGCCAAGAAAGACACACATCTGTTCGAAAACATATCTCTGTGTCGCTGCTTCCCATTGATGGAAGACTTCCATGACAGACTGTACATCATATTTTGCAGTGTCCATGACCCATTTCCGAGCTAAACTATTCAGGGAATCTCTCTCTTGATAATCAGGCAGTTGACTTCGCAACTGTCTTCTTCCTATGTTAGGGGTCGTAGTAGGCGACCCGAAAAGAGGTAAAAGAAGATTAGTAACAGTGCTGGCCATTTTCTGCCGAATAGAAGGTGAAACTGAAGGAAAAATAGGTGGAAGAACGGGGTGTGATAAGGTAGGGGTAGAGATAGCAGAAGAGGTATCAGGGGAAATAGAGGGGGCACTAGGCAAAGTTGTAGAGGGAGCATTAGGAGACGTAAATCGTAGAAAACACAGGTGAAACAGAAGTGGTCGGTGGGCCTGGAGGAGGCTGCACCGAAGAAGTAGGAGCCAGCTGAAGAGCAGCTGATGGGTGCTGTGGAAGAGCAGGAGGCGCAGCTTGTGCAACTAAAGGTTGCGGGGGTGCTGTGGCATTCTGCGCATAGGGGGGTGGTGAAGTTAATAATTGCGACATTAATGGGTCTTTCTCACGCTCTTTTGCTGCCTCTTGCTGAAGAGACGGCAAAACTGGATAACACTTATCTATTGCCATTTTACGTTGCCTGTGCAACTGCTCATTTATCTGCTCTTCTTCATTATCTTTAAACTGCACGGCAGCTTGCATTACCGAAAGTCCTCCTTCTCTCTTATTTTTCTTAGCTAATTTAATTTCTTTTTGTTTGGCTTCTTTGCGCCATAAGCGGAAAGAGTCAAACATCGCCGGCCAGGCTTTCTTTTTGAAGAGTTTAACTTCAAGGTTGTCTAAGATTTCAGAATCAAAGCTACCATATTGGGGCCATTTTAAAACACCATCTTTCCTAGTGTATTTAATCCATACTTCGTTGTAAACGATGGGGCCTACCCCACGTTTAACATATAGCTCGTAAGTCGGAGTAACCGGACATGAGTCCTCCAATCGGGAGTCCCTATTATTACTACCAAGACAAAACAAATTCCCAAGTCTAAGACTAGGCATCCTCGCTCTCTAGTCTAGTTCCAAAACTTCAAAGGATTTATCGATTACGATATTTCTCGTGAATACACGAGTCCTTCGGTTATGGTGCTTGCAAGTACCAATACAAAACCTTTTGTATCCCAAAGATACCACAAAGTAAGTCCAACTAAGGACTGGGAGACGCTCCACTTATACTTAACTGAAAATATCGATGGCGTCACCAGAAGACTCGTCTCAGTGTTTCGCTCTACCGAAAACTTCAAGGGTCCAACATCAGGGTGATAGCCAGGGCAGCAGTCCTTGTAGCCGTCGGGAAGCGGGGAACCTCGCAGCAAAGACCTTCGGACCACGTCGACATGCAGGGGTCGATGAGGTGGTGGGCCCTCCTCCGGAATTTCCACACGAAGCTCCTCACGATCTTCAGGCTGACTGGTACCACTGGAATCGCCCCAAACGCTGGGCGCCAACTGAGGTACTGGGTTTTTAAGAACCGGCACAGAACCGGTAACCCAGCGGTGTCAGGGAATCAACACACAGAGACCTCGGGTTCTCCTGAGTCAGACCTACAGAAACTCAGAGTCTTCGAGGTGAAGTCAAAGATTAGTTTATTGGCTGCAACCAAGGTAACAGGGTCCTAGAAGTACAATACAGGTATATTCTCAGGAGACTGCACACTTTCACGAAGTCAGGCTTCTCTCTTTATACATGATTTTCAGCCTTGGGCAAAACATTCCTTGAATTCGTGGTATTTCATTTATAGTTACTGGTTACAAAAGAAAAGCAGAGTCATGATGACATGTACATATTTCATGTCGTGCTGCCCATAACAAATCATCCGGCAGGGCCCAACATTTCATCAGATATCGCTGGACCCCCAATAAAAACGGTCACCTCCCCATCATAAAGCAAGTGAAGAAAAGGAGTGGAGAAAAGATGTGAGCGAGATATGGCAGGTGTGCGCGCTGAAATGGTTTTATGGCCGGTTGAGCCTAGATGCTATCTTGCTCGGCCACTGGGAGGGAACTGACCTAACGAGTTCGGCCTGGGGCAATGGTTCTAACTTGTACTGAGGTCAGGGAGAAGTCGATTAAGGAGTATGTGTCCTTGTGGAATCAAATTCAACTGGATTAAGGCCTATGTAAAGGGCAACATGTCAATGGGAGCTAAGGGTTCAGAATGTAAATGACGATTTCGAGGTGGAATCGTCACTCGAATACGCCGAAAAATACATGTACATGATGTACTCGTCATTCTCGGTCTTTTGATACCAAATTCGTCCTATTTCGACGAAGTTTTTATTCTCGAGTCCAGTACTATTATATGAATCCAGATTTTCAGAACCACACACTCCTCGGACTCCCTCACTACCACCCTCCAACAGTGCCCCTCATCGCTCCCTAGCTCCTCCCTCCACCCCATAACCTCTTCCTCGGATTCCCCCACAACCACCCTCCAACAGTGCCCCTCATCGCTCCATAGCCCCTCCCACTACCTCCTCCTCGGATTCCCTCACTGTCACCCTCCACCAGCGCCCCTCATCTTTACGTAGCTCCTCTCTCATATGCATTTCATTTGTTGTATGGCGCTACTCATATCAGTGTAGTATGTGTCATTAATTTACACCACACACACATTACACAGAGACAATGAATCATACAAATATGTAAATCAGTCTACAGGGAATGTCACATAAACCAATGAAGATTACAAGGTGTAGGAATCACATGTCATCCATACTGGTGGGCAGTATATTTTAAGAGGGTTTGGTCAGGGGAACACCACCTTAGGATTTAAAGAGTATTCCATAGGGGGGTCAGCTTTACTGATAAAAATGTATATCTGCCCAAACATACTCATTTTAGCAACATTAGAATGATGAAAGACTGTGGACGTTCCAACTATATCCCAAAACAAAAAAAGCAAAGTTCTAACTATACCATTAATGTTTGTATGCAGCTCTTTGGTTCATTGGTCACTGTCCTATGTTAGGATTGTAACTTCTGAACTGCAAGTAACACAAGGATCTCTGTGACAAAGGCAGTAACCCACTGAGCTATACACATAAAATACAGTTCATCTGCATTTAAAAACTATTAACAGACAAATGATTGCTCTCCAGAAGGATCATTAATCACCAGCGTTATCTGGGCATTTTGTATTGTCTTATTGCTGTCCTGCATTGGCCATGATAATGATAAAAACTGTTTAAATTAAGCACACATGAAGTATGTGTCCTGCTGGGCCTGTGCAGATTTTAAAAAGAAAAAAATTTAGTAACACATTCTCTTACCTACTAAATTACCCACCTTTGTGTCACAGCCTGATGTGATAAGTCACTACAGGGGTCAGGAAAGGTGACTAGGAATAAACAAACTTCTTTTCTCCTGCACTGCATAGTTAAAGAAATATCAACGCAGCAGGACAGTAGGCAAAGGTTACCAAAGGTTATCATTGTCAAAAAAAGGATTTGTCGCCTATCACCATGCAGAGATGAAGGGGTGAAAATATAAACAAAGCCTCATTAACATTTAAATGGTCTTTAAAGACCTGTGAAGTACTCTGGTGCCGCTGCAATCATCTCTAAAACGGTCTCTGTGTGTGTTTGCCCGGTAAGCTGTCTTGGCCCGGGCTGACACACACCACCTGTGCGTTGTACGCTTGCCTTCAAGCCCTCACTGCTAGGGCCAAGGCTCCTGTTTGGCTAGAACTGGACCTGGCTACCAGTAGTAAAAGTTTCTAAGATCCTCACCTCCTCCCAAAAAATCGAATGAGGGAAAGCTTCTCGGAAATCACTAACTAAGATATAACTGGCACACCATATGCTAAAGGCAGGGCGGGCGCATTGTCATTCGAAAGGGGGTAATCAGCCTCAATCGCAATGACACTGGGCCTGCCCTCAACCTGTGAGAGCTCAGGGGGAGGGGGCGGCTGCAGCCTCTGGAGTTGAGAGAAGTGCGAGCCGCAGCAGGAAGCTAAATGAAAAAGATATTGTTTTAAAGTAGAAATATTCATTCCGTCCCGGGATGCTTTTTTTGGAAGACAGAAGTAGGGGAACGGACTAGAATATTTTTTTTAAGTAGGGGCACGCCGTGCCCTTCCGTCCCCGTCCACTTCTACCACTGGGTGACACAGAGAGGAGTATCATAGAATGTAGTAGAATGGAGTGGTGTACTGTAGAGTGGAGAGCCTTAGGGAGGAGTGTCGCAGAGTGGAGTGGCAAAGTGTAGAGTGGAGTAAAGTGTTGTAGTGTGGGGAAAAGTGTCGTAGAGTAGACTGGTGTTGTGTTCATTATACTTGTGTCCCTCACGGGACACCTTACTTTGCGTGTTCTCCAGTGTCCCTGCGAGGACACCGTACCAGCAGTGAGGTCACCAGCTGATAACTGTCAGAAGTGACAGTTACCAGCTGATCGCCGAGCTGACTGCATCTGCGCTCCACGTTAGAAGCATGCGTGTTGGCCTTTGAATAAAGAGGTTATAAATCTACTTCTTGTTTCCTAATTCTTAACAAAGCTGGCGAGGAGGGGCCAACTCGCACGAACCCACGAAGAGGAGTATATGCAGAGAAAATTGGAAGTCATCTCCGTTGAAATAATAAAGATGGAGAAAGCTTGGCAACTTTAAAAATAACTAGCGCAAGAGCGGCTGAATGAAGGAAATCTTCGTAAAAGAAACTGTGTAATAAGGAGCCGACTTTACAGTGAGTGTGCTGGCGAGCCGCATGAGTGTGTGGAACTAATGCGCTGAGGAAAAAACAATATGCAGTGATCAGCGGCGAGAACGGATGTTAAGCTGTAATATCAGGCACTTTGCGAATGAAAATACTGTGCGCCTGAGGAGTAAAGCACTATTGCCGAGCCAACTGTCAATATCAACGGCCGCAGCTGTGAACTGTCACCAGCAGCTGAGGAGATTCGGAGCCGATTGCTACGTCATCGCGTAGTAAGAAATTGACGTGGCGGCCATTTTAGGTGTCATAAATAAAAAGTTTAACGCAGCATTCTAGTGCACCCAAAGTATAACGAGGAAGTTTGAGCAGAGTGCAAACACGACGCGATCAATCCGATCTCTTCAGTAACCCAAGAGGTAGCTGTGCATCTAAGCAACAATTTGAACCGGGAGAAAAACGGTATTCATGCTAATTTAATTGTTTTGAATATATCTGCATCATACAGTGACTTTTAACTTTAGTAATTAGATAACGCACTTGGGACTTCAACCTTGCAACTACAAAAGGAAGGCTTATCGATGCAGTATTGGTAATACATTAAGAAGTCGAAATTCATATAAGTCATTAGACCAAAACCCCCAGAATGAGTGAGTTAGCTACAGGATGTATATGGAGCCCTCACCCCCTGAGGCATTTTTGCGTGCAGGTAGTGTTCCAGTTTTAAAATGGGAAGAATGGAGGGACTATTTCCTCAACTACATTTCCACTATTGAAGAAGATGCAGAATTGAAGCCCGAGAAAAAGTACAAGATGTTGATGCACAACTTAGGTGCTGGTGGAATAAAAGTGTATAATTCCATAAACAAAAAAACTAGGGGTGGAAATGATGGTGATGTGTTCTCCAACGCAATTGAAGACCTAAACGCATACTATAAACCTACAGTTTGTGTTGGGGTAGACAGATACAAATTTTTCCATAGGAAACAAGGGAAGGAGGAGACAATAGATGACTATGTATCTGCTCTAAAAGACCTAGCAATTAACTGTCGATTCGGAGGACTACACAATGAACTAATAAGGGACCAAATAGTAATGCAAGGATCAAACGAAAACATTCAGGATAATCTTTGGGCAAAGGGGGAGTACCCACTGCAGAACATTATAGATAAAGCGAGGAAAGCGGAACTTACTGGACGATGTGCCAAAGCTGTGTTAAAAGACGAAAAAATAAAGAAAGAATCTGACCAGGTCAGCAAGGTGTCCGATCAAAAAAGTTGGAAAGTCAGCAAGCAAACTGTACGGAAGGAAGACAATTTCCACCCAGAAAGAAGACAAGAGAAACGGGGGAAAAGATATTGTTACCGATGCCTGAGCACTGCACACATGGTATATGATTTTAGATGTCCTGCCCGTGAAGCAAGGTGTACATTCTGTGGCCTAATTGGTCATTTCAATAAGGCATGTAATAGGAAGAAACCACAACATGTAAAAGCAGTGGGCGACGATGAAGATGGGTTGGATGTTGACACAGATGAAGACATCAACATGTACATCCTCAACATAGTCGATGAACAAGAAGAAGAAAAGGAAACTGTAAAAGGAACTAAGACAAGTAAACCGTTGTGTACCATGACAATTGGTGGGGTGGAAATCAACATAGCTGCGGATTCAGGCTCACCTTACACCATTGTGAATGAAAAGGTGTGGAAAGCAAAGTTCAAGGAGGTGATCGGTGAGAGACTCATTAAACCGGACATAATTATCAAATCTTTTGAGGAAAAACCAATTGAAATATTAGGATACAGGACTCTCAGGTTCATATTCAAGGGTAGAGAGGCTCAATGTAAACTCTATGTATCGAAGGTAGGACCATCTGTACTTGGATGGATGGACCAAGGAAGTCTAGGAATCAAGCTGGATCCTAACAGCCGTGAGCCAGTGTTAGGTATGACAGACGCAGACAACAACCCAGAATCTCAAAGTAGAATGCCTATCAGGACCGACAATGACACTAAAACAAATGGAATGGTTGAGTCACGCATAGCAAATGTAAAGAAATGTTCCAGCAAAATAACAAGGGTTGAATGGTTGGAGGAACAAATGAAGAACAAAGACATAGGTACACCATCCATGCCTTGGGAGATGATTGGCATCGACGTGATTGGACCGGTGTCTGACGGAAATGAATTACAATATATAATGGTTATAATTGACCACTACACGAAATGGCCAGAAGTAAGGGTCAATAAAAAAGCTGAGTCTCTGCACGTGGTCCAATTCTTGGAAGACACCTTTACGCGTGAGGGATTACCAAAAATGTTAGTAAGTGGTAACGGGGAGCAATTCACCTCAGACATATTCAAAGGATACATGAAGAAGCACCACATCGAACACATAACAACGTCTATATACAACCCAGCGGCCAACGGAGCCGTAGAGAAATTTAACAAAGTACTTGAAGGTAACATTCTTATAGCCACTTCAGACCAACTGGACTGGAAGAGAGAAATAATGAAAACAGTGTGGGCTTACAGAATTTCGCCGTGCAAGTCCACTGGCAACAGCCCATTTGAACTCATGCGCGGACGGACTCCACTTACAAAGGACAGTGTGGGCTGGGTTAAGGCTGCCCGCAGGGTACACTGGTCTTCAGAGGTAGTGAAAGGAAGACTAGCTCAAGAACAATCTAGCAGCAAGAGTGACGACGGCAAGGAACCCGGGTGCAGGTTGGTGGAAATCAAAGCAGGAGATGTGGCGAAAGCAAGAAGAAGCAGACACGTCGGCATGAGTCAAGAGAGATACACTAAACCTCTTTCTGTTTGCGAAGAGTACTGCAATTCTGCACGCCGGAGTGATGGGAAAGCCTGGCGTTTCTCAGCATTGGCAACTCGCAATCATCCCACAAACGATACAGTGGGCAACACACTGTTTAAAACTACTGCAGAGCAATCCGGAACGCGGATGGGTAGTACGGCAAGACAATACGTTTCTGACACTGAATCAGACATTGAACTTCCTGCTACCCTGGGGCGGAGAAGTGATGAAGGGGAGCACAAAGGCACCCTACCTGAGGACTGTTTGGCCTTTTCATCCAGACCTGCAGGCGCAAGGCGCAGGTTACCTGCCATCCCGGTCTGTGACCTGGCGCAACCTATGGACAGAAGCAGGGCTGGCAGACTGTTGGGACCGCGAGCTAAACTTAAGGACTATACATGTGGGTAGCTGAGCCCCATGCTTCCTTCCTGTTCTTGTGGTTCCAGTTCTCCCCAAGGAAGGGGGATGTGTTGTGTTCATTATACTTGTGTCCCTCACGGGACACCTTACTTTGCGTGTTCGCCAGTGTCCCTGCGAGGACACCGTACCAGCAGTGAGGTCACCAGCTGATAACTGTCAGAAGTGACAGTTACCAGCTGATCGCCGAGCTGACTGCATCTGCGCTCCACGTTAGGAGCATGCGTGTTGGCCTTTGAATAAAGAAGTTATAAATCTACTTCTTGTTTCCTAATTCTTAACAACTGGCTAGAGTGGGATGGGATAGAGTGGAGTAGTGTTGCGTACATTGAAGTAAAGTGTCTTAGGGGCCCATTATGATGACGGGCGTTGCGCGGTGCCTGCCATGTTGCACTTTGAAATGCGGGAGGGTACCATAGGTACCCCCCATGTGCAACCCCCCAAGCCAGGGACTCCCAGGGGGCCCGAATGCCTTTCCGTGGCGGAAATGCATTGGTGAAAGCCCATTGTAATATGGCTGGCGGTGCCTAAAAGACACCACCACCATGTTACTCGTTTTCCGCCCCGGCCGGAAGGCGACCGGGGCAGAAAACATGCGGGCGATGTTTCTCACCGCCGCGGTACCCCCTGCCATACTAATATGGCGGGGGGGGGAATTAGGCTGTGGATGTCGGGCGGATTTGCTCCGCCAGGCTGGCGGTGGCTACCGCCAGCCTGGAAGATGAAATCCGCCCGACATCCTAATGGACCCCTTAGAGTGGAGAAAAGTGCCATATAATGGTGTCAAATAGAGTGGTGTAGAGCAGCATAGAGTTAAGTAGAGTGGCGCAAAGTGGAGTAGAGTGGCATAGAGTGGAGTCGCATAGTGCATCAAGTGGTGTAGAGTGGCGTAGTGTGGCATTGAGTTGAGTAGAGTGGCGTAGCATGCATAAAGTGACATAGAGTGGTGTAGAGAGGAGGGTCATAGAGTGAAGGGTTGTGCGGTGGTGGGGCAGTAGAGTGGAGGGGTGTACAGTGGTGTGGAGTAAAGTGTAATGGAGGGGCGTAGAAAGTCATAGAGTGTAACAGAGAGTAAAGTAGAGTGGCCTAGAGTGGAGTAGAACAGCCAAGTGGAGTAAAGTGGCATAGAGTAGAGTGGTGTGGAGCAAAGTGGTGTAGACTGGTAGAGTGGTGTAGAGTTCTGTGGAGTGGAGTGGTTTAAAGTGTAGTATGCATGGTGTGGTAGTTCACTCATATTTAGGGGAGGCGGCGGACTCTGCTCCACCAGCGGAGTTTGCGGAGTTTTGCTAACTCAGCGCTCTGCTCAGCAAAAAATGTTGATTCTGCAGATTGGCGGAGTTTGCCCCTGCTGCCCACCCATAGTTTACACTCCTTCTCAGCAGCGTTGCCAAGAGCTGCCGTGAAAACAAGCACAACAGAGTGTCAAAAGAATAGCAATCTAAAAATGAAGTCCAAAAGAAGCCTGGTGCACATAACGACAACACGGAGCTACATATTGACTTATGCACTCTGACATGCATGTCAAATGTTCAAACAAAAGATTTTGGCCTTACCTCCAGGGCCGGGCACAGCATTCGCCCCAAGGGCCAGGAACAGCAACAGGAACTTCTTGTTACAGGAGCTCGGCCAGTCCATCCAGATCGCTGCTTGGCCCTTGTTATATTATGGGTAAAGTAAAGTCACTGTGGGAAAAGTAGCACATCCAAATAAATGATGAAAAAGACGTCCTTGAAATGGAAGGCAGTTTAATAGGTCTTCTCAAGTCAACAAGCAGTTACATCATGCCACAGACCCGAGCTTAACTGCCCCCCAGAACCCTCTATATTGGAAAATAAACAATCCGAGTGGAACGAGGCCACTCAAACATCCGAATGAAATGTTGTGAATGAAGCGTGATCTCCACGAGCACGGAAGAAAGAGTGCTCGTGGGAACCACGCTCACACATGTAAAAACATATAACAGTCACATGTGCCGTGTGAAGACGAGGAAGCTGAGTGATGAGGCTGCACTGCAGTGCTGTAGAGGGAGCACCATCCCCACTCTGCCCACACCCCCAAAGACCCTGTCAGGCAGCTGACCAGCCTCCTATTCCGCGGCGGGAGTTGTTGTCATGCCCCTGTGGGGCCTGAGCCTCGCTCTGCATTGTGCTGCTGTTGGGTCCTTCAGAGTATGGAGACTGCACAAGTTTCCACAGAGGCGCGGCGGGCTCCCAGTTGATTGTGCCAGCTTATGGCCCATATTAGCGTCCATAGGAACCGGCGCTGAGCACCTCAGAAGGTAAATACTTGAATGCATGCTTGCAGTTTGTACATTATTTGCAAGAAAAACTCCGACCTGCTTGGTTTGTTGTTTTCCACAAATGTATAATGTGTGCCTGGCTTCGATAAGGAGTAGGGGGGATACTCAAACTTGGAGAATGTTGGAAGGTGAAACTGAAATGGAGGGCAGAGCAGAGCTACGTGGAATTCCACAGAGTTGTTATGCAACTCTGTGGAATTCACGTAGCGCAACTCCATGCACTTCACTTTCAGAATGTCCTCAAGACATTTTTGGTAACCAGACAGCTATGCTTGGACATAAAAAAGGCTTAGCCCTAGTGCGGGAAAGGCCTCAGCGCTAAGAGGTTAAAAAACATATTCTTTCCTAATTCATCTTGCTTGTTGCAGTTCTTTCCAAATGAGATATTGTTTTCTTCGACCAAACTTGTTTGCCTAGCCAAGCTTTAAAAACTATCCCTGACATAACTTCCTGTGCCAACTTTTAACTCTTATTTCCATTAAATAGGAGGAAGCCAGACATTCATTTCCTGTTTTTTATTTCTGTGTCTTCAGATCAGGTTTTGCCTATGTGAAGACATCTAACATGGGCTTCGATAGGAATTCATAGAGCATATTATCAAGCCCATTATCGCCGCTTTATCGGCAGTTTCCTGCCGATAAAAGCGGCGATAATGTATCGCCCGTCCTTGATAATATGCCCCTGTCTTCCTTCAGTATCGCTTATCTATTGTGGATTTCCAGTGTGCCGAACCAGCCAGCCACGCAGCGAGGCGAGGAGGCGAGGAGCAAGATCGAGAGTTGTTGTGAGCCGTTTTTAGTGCTGTTTGAGTGCTGCAGTAGCTGCCCACGATCAGCTCGACACGATACAGCAAGGCACGGGCACGGCTTCCCCACCGCTGACTACCGCTGGCTAACTCCCCCTCCCCCCTGTGGCTCACAGACTCACGGCGTGCAACTGAGTTACCAATCCATTAATTGATCAGCTGCAGCCACGTCCAAAGCCTATAGAACAGTACCAAAGAGTGGCAAGTAAGTGGGGGAGAGGTCAGCAGTGGGGATAGTGATGATAGAGACTGAGATGCAGCGGTCACAGTGGCTGGTTGCACAGTGAGAACTCAATCCCGCAGAAGTAGAAGCGGCCCGACTAGTTTGAGTCAGTGGCCGGTTTGGTGCACTCGCGCTCAGTTCTCCTTCCTCCCCTCCGCACCCTCCCTTCCCCCTTGTAGTAACAACAGAGACTTTGCTCATTGTGCGCCTACCTAAAAGAACGTAACAGAGCTCAGAGCTCAGCCGCCACCTTACTAGGGTGAAAGAGGAACAAGATGGAATAAAGTGGAGCAGAAAAAAAAAAGCAACCGCAGTAAAAAAAAAAATCCTCCTCATTCACAACCAAGAGAGCAAAATGCGAAGCATAGCAAAGCTCCCATCGCCCTCACAAGACCGCTAAACGACCGAAGGCCAAGATGCTGTACCCTCAACCGGGAACGCAGGGGAGCAGATATCCCCCCGAATCAAGGGAACTTGACCTGAAGGAACCCTGAATGTGCATAAGGGTATTTAACTGGACAGTCGAAGTAGGTAAGAAGTACATGAGGAAGCCCAATCAGATTATACCCTGTCGCCAGCCAAAAGGAAATGTCGCGACATCAGAGATTATCTCAGTCGGCCGACTCAAACGCTCAAGGAAGTAGCCAACTCCATGAGCTACGAGAGCTCAAGCTCTCACAATCAAATGGAAGAAAATCCAATGAGCACACCTCAACTGGCACCTCTTTACCCTGAGATAATCATCCTTGGAAGGGATCCTGTCATCTCAGAACCACCTTCTCTACAATTAGCCCTACTTCCCTCCCAAGAGTTACTACCAAATAGTAGCCCAGATGTCTTACAAAATAAAAATCCTATCCAGGCCATAATCAGGCACTCCAGTAGCACGAAACCCGGCAAGGCCCACCAAGAGTCATCACAGTGGTCAGAAGTTAAGGATCTTAAAGAAGACAAAGACGCTGTTTCACCCCAACACTCCGGCCATTAATTGCCAGAATCAACAACATGGATCTCGTCTGCTAGCTCAGCGAGCCCAGTATTCCAGCTATTGCACCTACGAAGCCTGCCGTCAACTGAAATAGAAGTAAATCAAGCAAACGGAGCATTGGAGCCTCATATTCAAAAACTGAGGTTTGACTTTCCTTTGCTTGCCTCTACACCATTTCCTGCCCCTCATATGCACTCTAGGAATACTTGCTCTAAGGAACCACATCAGCTTTAGATAAAGGCTAATGCCTCTTTGAGGTATACCAACAATAGCTGTGCTGGCAATAAAGCCCCTAACCCACAAAAAGGTCTAAACAAAATTATTCAAAAGAAATTACCATTGTCAATTAGTAACTATTCAGATGCAAAACCACCTCCATTGCATCCCCAAACTCAGGAACACGACCTCTCAAAAATAGAGCTCTGGCCTAGGGAGCCACTTGACACTTCAGCCACGCACTAGGTTGAGGTACCGCTCTCAGTTACTTATCAAGCCTTGAACTCAATGGCCAGTGCTGCTCACATGCACGCTGATAAATGAGATACCCAGATAAACATTTTACACTTGGTTGCGGATTCAATAACCAGAATTGATACAAAACTTGACCAACTAAACTCCTTGATACATAAAGCTCAAAACAACATAGAAACAAAGAAAAATCAAAGTCAAAACCAATGCTATAGTGGATGTAGCTGTAACCCGATATTAAAAAAACTAGAAACACTCTCGGAAGTAATGTCCGTTTTAATCGAGGACTTGAAGAACGAGGCACATAGATGAGCTGAGAAAATCATCCCTCTTCCATTACTTCAAAACCAGCCCCCACATTGGCACACCTTAAGAAAAAAACGCTCTCACAACGCTGTGCACACAAGAGGTAGCAAGACTGATAACAACACTAGCCACCAGAGGCAAGATTGTGATCCTTCTGATGCCCATGAGCAGCAGACCATCATCACACAAGAGCATCTAGCCAGAATTTCAAAAGGCCCTGGTAACCACGACCACATATCTACTTTTAACAAAACACAAACAATAAGAGACCTAGATAACACCATCCAACCTAACCTCGTAACAAAGACAGGCAACGTGTTGAACTCCACCGTGCCAACAAATATGGCCAACCTACCTCCCACAGAAGGACAACCCCTGTCCAGGAAAAACAAGAAGAAATTAAAGAAACTAAACAAAGCCAGGACATAGTAGTCAATCTTTCAAGGGACCATAACAATAAAAATGTGTCTAACAACAACATAATTACTCAGCAACCTATTTCAGTTTTGTGTTGCTCCCTAGCAGGAACCCTAACAGCGTCCTGGAAAGAGAACCCATTGCAAATAACGACATCCAGTGTGGGAGGTCCTCGTCAATATGCTTTCAAACAGCAGAACTCCCAAGACTGGTCCTGGCTATCCAGGCCTTAGGGTAAAACACAGATCATCTCGATCGAATAGAAGCCCAATCTGGATGTCATGCATCACCTTAGAATATGTTCCTGGAACATTCACAGGCTAACAAAGGAAAAAATAGAACGATCAACCACTTATTTCATGAAGAATCAAGATATCATTGCCTTGCAAGAAACATGGTCCTTGGAGGATACTGCCTGGGAGGACTTCACCGTGTTTGAATCCTACACAATAATATCTCAAATAGGTGGCCATGCTTCGGGAGGAGTGTTGATCGCTGTGCAGAAAACTTGGTCGCAAAAGCCTCCTGACTGTGCGAAGGGCAAGGAGATTATATCTTTGTTAAAATTCAGACCCACTGCTTGGAAATAACAAATTGAAACGACAAATAATGATCCTTGGCTGTGTCTACCTGCATCCTTCCAAAACCAAGCGAGAGGCTACATTGAGTAAAATGCTTCCAGCCATGAGAGACCTCTCCTCCCACTATCCAAACGATATAGGGTTAATAATGGTCAATTTTAATGCCAACCTAATGGAGGCAGGCCCGGATCCCTCCTTTCAATGCACATTGGACAACCAAATGTGGGCCATCCCGGAGATCTCAGTACCAACGGAAGGAAAGGCAAGGGACAGAGATGGCAGCGTACTTAAACGAATTAGGTCTCCACATTTTAAATGGAAGACTCAACTCAGACTTGCCCGCTGCATACACCCATGCGTCTTTCACTAGAATGGCCGAACTGGGTTATGGATCTTGGTTGCCCACTTCTACCTTATGCCAGGAATTTGTGGTAACTCCTTCACCGGAAAGTGATCACGCCGTTTTAACGTGCAAAGTCTCATCCCGGCACTGTCATCGCCCAACACATAATCTGATCAGGAAAGAATCTAATCTTGAGATCGTAAGAAAGTTACGGTGGACAGTGAAAAACCAGGAAACAATTGAAGAGAAGGTGGATGACTTTTTGGTCAAATTGAAACAGGAGCACAGTGATCAACTGACCGCATTGGCGTGGGAAACAGCAGTGTCGGACCTCAGAGAAAACCTAAGGACAAAGATAATCAAAAGACCAAGGGCCAGATGTAGGTAATCTCAATTTACCTATTCTTAAATACCGAATTTTACCGATTCGGTATTTAAGAATAGGTAAATGGGATGTAGATAATTTTTCAGTAACAATTACTGAATCGGTAAGATTCGGTATTTACCGAATCGGTATTTACCGATTCGGTAATTGCCATTCATTCCTATGGGCCTGGAGGCCCATATGAATGAATGGCAATTACCGAATCGGTAAATACCGATTCGGTAAACTGGGGAACACATTCAAGGGTGCCAGGGTGTCACTTTGACACCCTGTTGCACGCCTGAATCGTGCTTGTGTGCACATGTGGCACACATACATGCCCTAGGGGCATGTATGTCTGCCACACGGCACAGTTGAAAATGCACAGATTTGCATTTTCAAAGGTATTCGTTATTTACCACCAACTTATAGTTGGTGGTAAATAACGGATCCTAAAATGTGAAAAGCACTCAGTTAAGCTTTATTCGATTTTAGTTTAAAATCATAAAAGCATCAACAATACATAAATAAACACCATAAAATTACATAAACACCGTAACATTTCATTACAAAATTAATAAAACAAGATTAAATAAATATATCGAATCAGCTAATCAATTTGCATAGATTTCATTTTCAATAAAACAGCTCTAAAAAAAACATACGTACATACTGTGGAGCCGGGGAAGAGCATTAAGCAAGCCTCTATCAGTAAAATACTTATCAGTTACCTCCTACCCTATCAGTTTAGCTCAAACTTGTGAGTGGCCTCTTAGTGGTGGGGTTTTAAAAATACAATTTTTGGACAAAAGTTCAAAACCGTTGGGGGCTAAAAGGTTAGTTGCGCTATAGAGACGAGGTTCCCTTCCCCAGGAGTAGAATTTCTTTACCGGTAGTCTGTGTATCGGGATATGTGGGGGGCTCGGGTAAAAATCGTGCAAATCCCAAATGCGAATAGTGCCATGTCTCTCTTTGGGGGGGGGGGGCAAAATCGTAAATAGGGGACGATATTCCTATTTTTTAATTTAATTAGCACCAGGTCCCCAGCGATGTCTCTGGGCAGCGTGCCTAACCACCCCACCCTCCTGACATTCAGGAGGCCACCATCTAGCTCAGGTGGCAAAGGTCTATTGTTTTGTAGCCAGAAGATGACCTTATTTAGTAGGTCCTTCTGTGATTCGTGTGTTCCCTGGCTGAGGGCAGGGACCCCAGAGAGGACAGACACATATGGGGCGGCTTCAGGAGGTAAGTTGATACATGGCATTCTTACCGGAGCTGGTCTAACCACTGTATGAGTTTGTAACGCAGGTTTTAAAGTTACTTTGTGGCCTATTGGGGTAGGTATACAGGGAGGCTGTATTTGAGTTTCACCATTCTTACAAATACCAGACTTATGCTTTTCAGGGGCGGTGGGAGGGTTTGGGCAGGCGGGTGTAGCCATTTTATTATTTGGAGGAGGATACTTTTTGATTACTTCCTCGATGCTAATCAGCCTGTCCCCCAAGTCGTTGATTTTTAAGACCAAGGGTGAAATGACGGCTAACAACAGTTGCTCAATTTGGGCTAGTAAAGTCAATTGTGGGGGCAAGACAGGGTCGTCTAATTTGGCCGCGGCCGTGACCTCCATTGATGTTGTTAATTTAGAGGGAGATGATGTTGGGCTGGTGCACAGATTTTGTGTACTTGCATAGTTCCCAGTGTCAATTTCGCTGTCGTGCTTCCCTCTAATAATGAGATCCAGGGGCGAAGCGTTTGCTTGATTTTGGTCTTTATTTACAGGTGATGCTAGGTCCCGTGGGAAGCCATTAGAAATAACACAGTTAGTGCCCACAGTAGGGGAAGTTATAGCATCAGGGACGTACTTTGTGCCACACAGGGCGTTGAGCTCTTCCCAAATGGACATAGTGTCTATGATAATGATGAAAACGGCAGAATAGTCAATATAGTCAATAAAATTGAAGCATCACAATACCTCCTCCTGTGATAGAGTCAAATGGGGTAGCCCGTCCCGTCCTCCTCAGGTCCTCTGAGGGCCACAGAGGGCCCGCCCTTAGCCCGGGCTTCGCCCGTCGTCCCGCGAAGCGGAGCAGAGCGCTGCTTTAAGGCGCCTCTTGGCGCTCTCGTGATGTCAGAATGCAGCAAAGATTGACTCCTGGCGGTGGCGGCTGCAGTGGGGGCCTCCTCGCTTCCCCCTCCAAGTTTGTAAGTCTCCCCGCGCTCCGCCGAGCAGAGCGCTGCTTTAAGGCGCCTCCTGGCGCTCTCGTGATGTCAGAATGCAGCGCCGCCGCTGAGGCTGCCGGGAGATGTAGTCCCGGGGCGGCGGCGCTGTAGGCAGCAAAGATTGACTCCTGGCGGTGGTGGCTGCAGTGGGGGCCTCCTCGCTTCCCCCCTCCAAGTTTGTAAGTCTCTTGAAAAGTACTCATTTGAGTGCACCCTACATTTCAGATTCGGTCATTTCCCAATTCGGTATTTTAAGGAATCGATAATTTACCGATTCTTTAAATTACCGATTCGGTAAATTACCGAATCTGAAATATAGCCACCTACATCCCAAATGCCCAATACCGGTCGGTAACGGCCGAAATTCGGTAATTTCTTCCGTTACCGACCGGTATTAGGCTTGCTACATCTGGCCCCAAATAACTGCACCCCAATCACATCTAGTCTCTCTGAGCATAAGCAATTTACAACAAGCATTAAGCGCAAATTAAATAACTTACTGCGCAGGCACGCCTATAATGAAACAGTTTACAAATCACTCGTAAGGAATATAGGAAAGCAAGGTTTACTTCTCAGAGAAGGAAAGAAGAACATCATTGGGCAACTGCCCACGAAATCATAAAATCAAAGGACCAAAGACGATTCTGGAGCTGGATAAACAAATGTGTTGGTTCTGCCCAACCCCCCACAGTGACTAACATCTCTCCTGCTGAATGGGAGGCCCACATTGAAGCATTCTATGTAGAACCAGCCAGTCCCAAATGGACAAACCTCCTTAGTTTCAATCACACTAACTCCAATCATGAAGTGGAACCCACTATTAAGATAACCTCAAACCAAGTTGCAATCATAATAAAGAAAATGCACCCAGGAGGAGCGCCAGGCCCAAATGGCATACCAACACAGATATGTAAAGTATCCACAAATAAATGGGCCACTCTGCTGGCCACCTCATTTGAGGCAACCAGAATGTGTGGGTTCAATCCGGACTCCTGGCGAGGATCTCTTCTCGACCCCATCCACAAAAAAGGCTCGCTGGCTTACCCCGACAATTATCAGATTATAGCCCTTCTTCACGTGGAAGGGAAGGCATAGACACCATTTTGGTATTTGTGCGCTTTATAAATAGCATTATCATTATCATTATCATATGCAAGTGTCCTACTGCAAGAACTGACAACCTTGGTGGAAGATCGTAAATTAATACCTTTCACACAAACCGGATTCCAAAAGGGCTGCCACATCGAAGATAATTTGATCTGCCTAGTCCACATGATTGAAAGTACACTCGCTACCAAAGGCAAATCGTTAAATCTGAGTTTCATTGATTTTTTAAAAGCCTTTGACAGCGTTGTTCGCCCCAAACTTTGGGAAAAGTTAACAAAATGGGGCATCCCGCAGCCCCCCTGAAAGCTCTCATAGCCCTATATACCTACACCTGGGTAAAAATAAGAGTTTCCTCGATATGGTCAACCACCAATAAAATCATGACTAATAGAGGCTTAAAGCAGGGATGCATATGGGCTCCTTTACTCTTCAATATATATCTAGCAGACCTGCCCGAGTGGCTGGCCCTCTCCTGAGCATTTCCACCACAAATTGAATCTACTATAATTCAATCGATGCAATATGCTGACGACACAATCCTCCTTGATCAAACCCATGTGGGCCGTCAAAGATTTTTCGATTCTCTGGCCCAGTATTGCAAAATAAACGTTTTGGAGATCAACATCACCAAAACTAAGGCAATGATAGTCTTGCGCTCACGAGCCAGAAAGCACTCCTGGTACATTGAAGGGAAGTCAATAGAGATAGTGACCGCATACAAGTATCTGGGAGTTTGGATAGACCATAAAGGGAGACCAGTGCAGCATATCACCGCAATGCAGGGAGTGGCTCGTAGGTTGGAGGGGGCTTTTGTAAGAACCAAGAAATCTCCCCTGACTTTTCACCGCTAATTAGGGTGATTGGCGCCAATTTTTTCCCGACAATAGCCTTTGGCACCATAACCTTTAAAGACAAAATGCTCACGTGGCTTGAAAGAGCCCAGTCAATGTGCTTTCGCAGAGTGTTCCATGTACCCAACTCGACCTCTCATCCGTATGGAGTTCTCTTTGTCATCCCAACATTGGGTAATGAAAGCAAGATTTATTGCCTATTGTTTAAAAACCAAAAAATACATTAAAGAGCAGCATATGGTCTTTGTTAAATAACCCTAGCATTCCCTGGAACCCATTTTTAACATTCTGGCTGGATGCATTAGAGGCTCAAGACATATGGACAAGTTCGCTGCCCATAGGACCGATCACAAGAATCCTGACCAAACAAGCAAAGACCTTGTCACTCAAACATGATGCCCTAACCGTGAAGAATCTCTCCCATGGCATTTGGGCGTCAAATCTCTATGGCCCTATATGGCCCTAAAACCCTACCACACTATTTGTCATCATCCATGAAACCACGATTGAAACACCATCTAATGGTTACATTTTGGCCTAATCCCGCTGAGGGCGTATAAGTATGGCCGGAGATTCAAGGAAGATGTGCCCACACAGTGCCGTTTCTGTAAGAGGGGAGAAGAAAACTTAATCCACGTCCTGTGCACCTGCAGAACCGTACTCCCTTTACGAACTTTTTTCTGCGTCCAATTTGGCGGATCCTGAACGTCCGGACATGCCAAGAAGCTCTAGAGGAGTGTATGAGGGGCGACTCAGCTCAGATGGCCTCCCGTTTTGTAAAATTCATGTCTGAGATTAATTCCCTGTTAACAAAAGACGATCACCAAGAATCTTTGCCCTACCAGCTATGAAGCACTTTGCTCTCATAAAAACCTTTTAAAAAAAAAAAAAAAAAAAAGCTGATTATGGACAGTGTTTTTAACCTTGTTCTGTATGAATTGCAACAATTTTAATTAATTTCGCAAATAAAATACTTTACTTACTATTGTGGATTGCTAAGACTTTAAGTAAGTTGTGGTTGGAATTTCCTCCTTCATTCCTTTAATCAATTTCACACACTCCTGTCCTGTGACCGGATGAAAGCAACCCTTCATTGCAACAACAACTTCCTCAATGCCATGTTCTTGACCAGCAGGATTACCTTTTTATGTGGATTGCCATTTATTTCAAATCAAATCAAAATTTTCTTTATTTCGGCATTGATGCCATAAAAGAACAATACATACATTACAGTGGATAAAAAAAGGAAGAGAAACATTCCACTTTGAAATATTAAAATCAATAACTAAAACAGTACATTTCATGTTGGAAGACAATCGGAGCACAATCAAACAGTCTTAAAATCCTAGGATGGACCCCTCACTAATTGCAGAAAGTAAATCAGTTCTATTTCCGGGGATGAGCTCAGTTACAGTTGATGCCCCATTTTTTCCTTAGAAAGAAAATAGAGTGTAAAAATCTGCTAACACTAAATGTTATTGGTTGCATTGAGTTAGTTGTCAAAATTCTCAAGGCCTGTGTACATGACCTCAAGCCTAACAATAGGCATATTGGTTTGATCCATCTTTTCCTGGCCTGTGCATACGCAGGACAAAAGAAGAGGATATGTTGCTCATTTTCTATCTTGTTTTGTTCGCACATAGAGCAAATTTCATCAGTTGCTATAAATGATGCGCCTGAGTTTCCAGCCCAACGTGCCAAAGTTGTCTTTATTAAAAGATTTCCATATCTAAATTTGAAAAAGTAGAGTTTTGGCAAGTGGGGCTCTATTTCATCCATAAAGGTCTCAAAAAGAGGCAAGTCCTTAAAACTTAGGAAGTTTGATACTAGAGTCCCTCCATTTGTAACATTTATGGTTCTATTTGCAATAAAGGTCCAAAAAGCCCTTTTTAAGATTAATTTCGGGTTAGATGGTAGTTGCTCAGGGTTCTCCCAAAAATGTTTCAGACCTATGTTGTTGAGCCAAGTTGTAGCATGCCTAAACCATGGGATAGCTTTTAGACTATCCAGAGCCATGATTTCTTTTAGCCCGTCTCTATAGTCTTGAAGTTCGGGAACCTGCCATAGTCTAACCCATAGCATTAAAGGTCGAATCAAGACTTGGTGATCGGTTCTTTTAAAATTTAGGACAAGTTGCAGTGGCACTAGTGGGGTGCCTCTCGGAACCCTTACCAAACTTCGCAAGAAGGTATTGTCCATGACACTAAAAGTGTCTTTGGACCCAGGACCCCAAATTTCTGCACCATATAGCACTGATGGTTGGACTTTAAATTTAAAAAGTTCAATCGCTGGTGTCACAGCTTTACTGGTACTCAGGCTTTGTTCCCTGAGAATTGGTTTTACATTCTGGGCAAATGTCAACTTACATTTTTCCATTTGCGCTCTCCAAGTAAAATTGGAATCTAGTGTCACCCCTAGATATGAAAAATGGGGCACCGATTCCAGTTTTGCTCCTTTCAAAGTTAGCCTTTATCTGGTTTAGTCGGATTCAGGGCCATACATTTGGTCTTTTTCCCATTAATCTCCAGCCCCTTCTTACTACAAAATTCACTGAAGGTATTCAATAGTACCTGGAGACCTTTTTTAGTTTGGGGAATCAAGATAGTGTCGTCAGCAAATAATAAGGATGTTACCCTTTCACCGTTCAGTTTTGGAGAGTCGTTATTACATCCCTCTAGATATGAGGGGATGTCGTTCACAAAAAGGGAAAAGAGCGTAGGGGCCAGAACACAGCCCTGGCGAACACCACGCTCGATGGGGATTTTTTGGGTTAATTCACCGTTTGGGCCCCATCGAATTCTAGCAAAATTCCCTTCATGTAACTCTTTAATCTGAACTACTAGATTGTTTGGCAGCCCTGCTGCACTCAGGGTTTTCCATAAAAGATTGAGAGGCACTAAATCGAATGCTGCCCTTAAATCAACAAAGGCAACATATAAGTGACCCCTTTTAATCTTTACATATTTCCAGTATAGGCAACAGAATCTAAAAATCTGATCTATTGTACTAACTTTTGATCTAAACCCAGCTTGGTATTTGGTTAAAATTGTATTTTCCTCCAACCAATCACTCACACGTAATAAAATGTGTCGTGAGTAAATTTTCTGAAGGATATCCATTAAACTGATTGGCCAGTAGTTACAGGGATCCATCCTGTCTCCTTTTTTAAAAATTAAAACAATTTCAGCTCCCTTCCAACTTTCAGGGAATTCTAAAGTGCAGGATAGCTTGTTGCACAGGTAATTAATATATGGTGCCCATACTTTTAGGTCGTGCTTGTATAGATCCCCCGGAATCTTGTCAAGGCCTGGGGCTTTGCCAGATTTTATTTGGCCTATTGCCAGCTCAGTTTCCCCTAGTGTGAAGACCAGATAATCTGTTGATGTTTCGTAGCTTGGGGCATTCATGTCCATGTTGGGATCATCATATTTTTTATATAGGTTAGTGAAGTGATTAATCCAAGTTTGCTCATCCAAAAAGACGTCCTTGGCCACTCTACCTACGTGGTTCCCATTTGCTACTAGCCTCCAAAAAGCCACATTATCATGCGATTTGGCGGCTAGCAGCAAATCAGCCCATTTATCTTCCTCCCATGCTATTTTTGAAGCCCTTTGGACGGACTTGTAATTATTCCTTGCTTTTTGGATGTCTAAGGGAGACTTAGACTTAATCGCCAATATAAGTTCCCTTTTGGACTCTCTACAGAATCTATCATACCAGGGCTTACTATGGGACAGATTCTGTGTCTTTTGCTGATTCTTTTTGGGCATTTTTGTGACTAAGAATTTTAGGTCAGTGAAGAATTTTTGATGTATTAACAAAAAGGGGGTTTTAATTTCCTCATCAGGCATTAGACCTAAATAGGATCCAAAAGTCCCAGCAAATAGTGTATAAATTTCACTAAGAATGTCACTGTGGTCCAATATAAAAGGCCATTTGAGTGATCGCCTATTGTTACTAATGTGGATCTCGATATTATCACCACTGCTTTCCTCTACTAGGGAGGGTTGAACTATATCGTTAAACAGTGAAGCATCTAGTGCAAGGTTTAAAGGAAAGTGATCACTTTCTAGCCTCTCCATTACATCGAGGTCCAGAAGATGCGACCACATAGGTATAGAGGCAATCACGAAGTCTAAGTTACTTTTGCAATTGTTCCTACTAAAGGTTGGTTTCTTTGAACTGTCGGACGGTAACCGTCCATTGCAAGCCCTAAGACAGTACTCTGTGCATAGTTTAGTCAGTTGGAGAACCAAAGTAGAGCATTTTACCGATTTTACATTCTCCAAAATAGGGATTTTATTCACCTGATCTTCCTCAACAAAGATATCACTGAGGCCCAAGACTGGCTCGAAATTACAATTTAAATCGCCAGCCAGAATGATCAGATCCTCCCTGGAATCCAATCCGCTTAGAAAACGGTCTAGTTTAGATAGCGTTGTTGATTCACTTGATGAGGGTGAAGGCCTATTGTAGATGTTTATTAAGAATATTTTTTTCTCTTTGCGCGTCGTAACTTTTAGTGCTAATATATCTAAGGAATTTGTGTCCGCCACCTCGATGTGTACCCGTAGTTTTGCTTTCACCCAAGTCAAAAGACCCCCCCGAAGGCCTTCCACTTCTAGATGGAATCGCGCCAATTCCATAGGTCTTATACCCCACTCTATGAGGTGTATCAACTGCCCAGGTTTCCTGCAACATACAGAAATCAAAGGATTCAATAAAGCTCGCCCACTCTGGATCCCTCAGGTTTTTTGTGATTCCAGCTATGTTCCAGCAGACTAGTTTTACAGGCTCCCCAAATACAAGAGACGTCTCAGGGAACACCCTTGGCGTTTCTCCACGACTAACGGGAAACACAGTTTGTATTGCCAAAGGTGTTACCTCAGACGATGACATTTTACTCAGTTTGTTTTGGGGTATTGCCAATACATTTGATTCTATACAACATTCGCCTAGGGTAATTACATCACTAACTACTGGTTTGTCCAATAGAGGGGACCCAGAATTCGCCAACACTTCAAGTTCATTAACAACGCCCTTAACAATGGGATTCCTTATTCCGCTTTCCTCACCCCCCCCGGTACAAGAAACATCAATCACAATCATCTAGGCCACTAAAAATATCAAATCTATTTGAGATCTCTAGGGGTGTGAATGGTTTTAGATGATCCATCCTTCTGTTATGGGCATTGTAAGTTCTGGCTGGTACATAATTCCATCCGATGGGGTCTGGGACTGTCACAGGATAGGGTGCAAATTGCAGGTTCCTAGCATTCTGTATTGTCGGTGGATAAAGTGCATATTGACTATTCCCAGCATTCTGTGCAATGGGATAGCTAGACGGATGGGTGTAAGTTATATGCTGTGGTGGATAATGATGCTGGGATGGAAACACCACTGACCTGGGATAGAAATACGTTAGTGGTCTAGGGATTATGGAATTGTTGGAGCTGCCTGTCGGCCAATGTAATATAAACTGGACAGCATTTGGGTCCCTAAAATTCACAACCACCACATCACCTTCGATGTCTTTTGGTCTGCCTCCCAGCCATTGGAGACGTCGAACATGGGCAATTTCGCCACTAATATGGTTTGCAATTGGCCTGTATAAACTCAGCCAATGCATAATCTTGTTCTTCAATTGGGCGAAGCCCTCCCGCTTATTCTGTTCCAACACAGGCACCCCTGTTAGGACTACCACATAGGGTACTGCCTCTGGCGGGAGTTCTGGTAATGGAGTCCTTCTATGTTTCCCCCAGGTATGCCTAGTGTCCCCCACCTCCCTTGATGGTCTCTCCAAGAGTGTGTTAGCCATGCTATTGGGAGTTTTACTTGCAATAATGGCCGGCAGCTGGTCTCGTTTTTTTTGTTGGGGTAGTTTGGGGGGTGGGATATGTTGGATAATCACTGAGTTCCCCGGGGGCTTTGGGGTGGTTGAGTGTAGAGATGGAATAGGGGTAGGGACAGTTAAGGAAGGTTGAGATGGTAATGAGGTGTTTTGTGTTACATTGCTTGGTACTAAGGTGGATACATTATTTAGTGCAGTATTAATTGCAACATCCTTTCTTCCCAAGGCATGCTCAATTTTACACAGTCTACATTCTACTTCCATCAGCCTCTCTAAAATAGATGCCGAGTAGTTTTTGATTAGACTTTCTATACTAAGCAATGTAACAGGACCCTGGTCCACGTAAGGCGCGTTGACAACCGCGCTAGTGTCCATACTGACCTCATTATCAGTGGGCAAATTTTGTAGTAATGAAGATGTGATATGGGTTCCTTCTATGGCTACTAGTAAATTTTTGGGGTTATTGGCAATGGTGTTCGCCTTTTTCCCAAAATCAGAGCAGCTCAGCTTAGGTTGCTGCGAGTCCCCCCTTTTCCGCCGTTTTTTATTCGGCGGAGGGCCATAGGTTCTAGGCAGGGACATGGATTTTTTTGCCCTATTGTGAGTTGTTTTTGCTGGAACGGAAACAAGTACATTCAATGTACTTGGAGTACTCACAAGAGTTGTTGTAGATGGACCATTCATGTCCGTATTGGGGGAGTTATTTAATATGGGCGTGGTATCACTCGCTACCAAAGACTGACTATCCAATATGTATACAGACTCATTGGCTGTTAGATTAATGTCGATAGTAGAGTTAGCGGGTAGGGAAACCAGTGACACTGACCTTTTCTTCATGCTTTCCACGGAACGGCGGCGATCCGCTCGCCGCTCCGCCAAAGCAATTTCCTTAGTAATGTCAGGGGTAGATTTTGTGAAGTAGTTGTCGAGAGTTCTATTTAGCAGTGCACCCTGCTTGTCTGACATGGGCTGGTCTATGTTTGGCGTTACAGAGGACATTTTATAACAACAAGACTTAACAAGTCAAACAAAGTAAACCTGTTGCGAGTCGTTTTCACTGGCGATAAAATAACGGAAGATCAGGGAATATGCCCAGTCCAGTCTCTTCGGTGCTCTGAGGGTCTCAGAGGGTCCGCCCTTAGTCCGGGCTTTGTCCCGGGTTTTGTCCCGCTCACGCGTCCCGCTCACGCGATAGTATTCCAATCTATATGCGGGAGGGTGGATGAAGGGGAGGGGACACGGGAAGAGGCGGCAGGTGTGCAGGATCTTCAGCGCACAGCCTGGTGGGCCTCGCAGTCCCGGTCTGTTGGCGGACTTCACTCCCAAACGCAGTTCTCCTCACGGGCAGCAAAAGTACAGGCAAAATCCCAAGGCTAGACACACTTCGACTGCGAGCGGCACCCGCAGAGCGGGGGCCGCGAGTCGTCTTATGAAGGCCAAGAGGTGAGCAGTTAGAAGGGAGGGGACACGGGAAGAGGCGGCAGGTGTGCAGGATCTTCAGCGCACAGCCTGGTGGGCCTCGCAGTCCCGGTCTGTTGGCGGACTTCACTCCCAAACGCAGTTCTCCTCACGGGCAGCAAAAGTACAGGCAAAATCCCAAGGCTAGACACACTTCGACTGCGAGCGGCTCCCGCGGAGCGGGGGCCGCGAGTCGTCTTATGAAGGCCAAGAGGTGAGCAGTTAGAAGGGAGGGGACACGGGAAGAGGCGGCAGGTGTGCAGGATCTTCAGCGCACAGCCTGGTGGGCCTCGCAGTCCCGGTCTGTTGGCGGACTTCACTCCCAAACGCAGTTCTCCTCACGGGCAGCAAAAGTACAGGCAAAATCCCAAGGCTAGACACACTTCGACTGCGAGCGGCCCCCGCGGAGCGGGGGCCGCGAGTCGTCTTATGAAGGCCAAGAGGTGAGCAGTTAGAAGGGAGGGGACACGGGAAGAGGCGGCAGGTGTGCAGGATCTTCAGCGCACAGCCTGGTGGGCCTCGCAGTCCCGGTCTGTTGGCGGACTTCACTCCCAAACGCAGTTCTCCTCACGGGCAGCAAAAGTACAGGCAAAATCCCAAGGCTAGACACACTTCGACTGCGAGCGGCTCCCGCGGAGCGGGGGCCGCGAGTCGTCTTATGAAGGCCAAGAGGTGAGCAGTTAGAAGGGAGGGGAAACGGGAAGAGGCGGCAGGTGTGCAGGATCTTCAGCGCACAGCCTGGTGGGCCTCGCAGTCCCGGTCTGTTGGCGGACTTCACTCCCAAACACAGTTCTCCTCACGGGCAGCAAAAGTACAGGCAAAATCCCAAGGCTAGACACACTTCGACTGCGAGCGGCACCCCGCATTTATTTGAAATGCAGACTAGGTATACGTTCAACAGTATGAATCAGCTGTCTGTGGACTGATGCAAGTGGCTGTGGTGTTACAAATGAATCTGATCAAACATTCTGAAACAGCACTATATATATTTTTTTAAATACTTCAAAAAGACAGAAACTATTGCCAACAAAATAATTTGTGGAAGAGATTTCAAAGAATGTTCCCAAGATCAATATGAAGGCGGCAGAGATAATAATATGAGTATATAACAGTGTAATCATGCAGCATATGAGATAGTGTGATGAAAGGTGGAGCAATCTTGACATCATCATGCAGCTTGCTGTTCCACAAGACAAAAGAGAAGAGGCAGAACTAGTGGGTGAGCCTTTCCTATCTTGCTCCCTTTGATAACAATTCTCTTTTCAGCATTAATCCAGCAACCAGCAGCTTGGTTAAGATCTGACTCTTTCACGAAAATGTCCTGGCTCTTGTAAATCCTGACGAGATTGTATGCTTATTACTGTACGTAAGAGGCCACTTTAGAGGTAGATAAGTGCTTTATAATTAAAACTTCTGGTTTTCTGCTTTAATTGCTGTAAGCATACATGTGGCAAACAAGCTGCTCTCCCGCATCTCTCTTTTGAGTCCCTATTCCAGCTATCAGCCGTGATTGATAGGCCAATATCTGTGCATATTGGCAGCATTCGCAGTTTAGAACAAAAAGTACAAAGGGGCAGATATACAAGCCCCTTGCGGCACATTTGCTCTTCCGTTGCGTCACTTTTGTGATGCAGTGGCGGCGTAAACAATGCGACCAATTTACAACGTGACGCATCTAGGTATAATGTATGCAGGGTTGGCGTTCCCACGCAAAAAGCCATGTAGAACTGACACAAAGAAATGTACATTTCACTGCGTCACTCTACGCCTTCACTGCATCAAAATCCCTACGCCTGCTCAGACCAGGCGTGAGGAATGACGCAAGACTTTTCAAATGGGACTCACCTATCCGTTGTGGTGCATTGCTGAAGTTGCATCACTTTAATGAGCAACTACAGCAATGCGTCACTTTTGGGCCAACAGATGCATCAGAATTTCTGACGCATCTGTTAATTCTTGCACCATGGAGCACTATATGGTAAATACAGCGCATCCATGTCGGTGCAAGGACATTTGCCACTGGCACAAGGAAACCGGCGCATCTATGCAGATGCATCAGTTCCTTGTAAATCTGACTCTAAGTTCTCCTAAGGGTGTTCAACAGCTGCAGATGAGCTCATATGCTTAAAATGTTATGATTTCAGATGAGAGTTTTCCTGAACCACCGGACAGATATTTTACAAAGCACTGGCCTGCCACACGGTTGGTATTTGCATGCTCATGCTCATAACAGCACTGATGTGGTCTGTTTAAAAGGGCAGTGCGATTTGTCCAAGAACCCAGGGCTTTAAGTGGACAAGGGAGTCTCGAAACGAGTCTCTTTCGGGCTCTGGTTTGTGCCCTGGCACAGGCGGTCCTTTTTTTCGGACTAAAGTGACAGCAGGCACATCCATGTGTGCGTGCTCACACTGCTCACTTCTCAATAGTGGAGAAGTTACAGCATGACGTCATGCCAGGTGAGCGTTGTAGGGGAAGGGAAATGCTTTAAAGAGAGTCACTTTCTCACTGGATTTCCCTAGTCTTTTTGAAACTCAGGAGCAGCAACATTGTGGTGGTCTCACCAGGGCTTTAAGCGGAAGCTTTTTCAATATTATTTACAAGCCATAGTTGCTGCTTATTTATCTTATGCAACTAACAACCATTGGCAAAGCCAATAGTCCTGACTTCTTGTAGGTACGATGTTACTTGTATCATATATCCGGATGCAATGACAGAAACAGCAAAATACAAGTCGGGTCGCAAGCTAAGCAAAGATTTTGAGCTTATGTGTTTTTAAGCCACGCCCTGCATTGCACTAGCCACGCCCCTTTAAGAGACCGCCCCCCCAGTTTTTTCATCCCACTTAAAGCCCTGCCAGAACCCCTAACACCCGTCCAACACAGTCCAAATAGCCTATTTCAAATAGGCACCGACGTGGCTATCGTGGGTGCACACAGCACACACTACCCCCACATTCCTTCACTCACACCCTACATGCCAGACAAGGCACATGCCAAATAAGCCGGAAGGCTCCTTGCCAATGTGTTAAGACCTCTGTCCTGAAACATTAAACACTATAACAAAACACTCACCCTGTCACATAATGTAACTGAGGGTGGGAGCTCGCCATCTTTGTGCAGGCAGGTCAGAAGGGCCTGCTGTGAGGTACAGGCCTTGGCGAAAGTCATCAATTTTATGGTGGTTTTGTAAAAGGGACCAGACTAGTGGCGAGTCACCTGCGTCTCTTATTAGGCGTGTGCTGCGTAGACCCTTATTGTTCTGTGAGAAAGTAAATATTCCCTACGCTGGAGAGAAAGATCGCTTCTCAGATGCGCAGCCGTCTTCAGTTTTAATATCCTGTAGAAACTTGGCTCGGAGGATCCCGCCGAGATAAGAGCCGCGCGGCCGGAGGAAATTGCCAGAAGTGCACTTCCAACAGCAGGGGTGTGTTTTCCGACGATCCAGAGGTGGCCGCTCTTGTTTGTAGGACTAACTGCTCGAGAGCCCCCGTGATGACTATTTAAATACGAATTAGGGAAAAAGGTTCCCTGTGCGCCGCTGTCCCTGCTGCATTGCGCTCCCGCTGCGTATTGGGGTGGGGGTGGGGGAGGAAAGGTTTAAGTAACTTTCAATTTTCTTAAAAAAGATAAGGACTTCAGCTCTCTCCGTGGCCCTGGCCGGCTCGCGACAGACTGCACTCCTCAGATTTATTTATTTATTTAATGCATTCTTATAAAGCGCGGACTTTACCCGAAGGTGTCAGAGCACTGTACAATAGAACCAGTTAAGTTACATGAGAGAACTGTTACAGGAATGGAACAAATAAAAATAAAAAATAGCAATCCATAGAATCAAAACAACGCAGGCAAAAGGAACACAATATCAAACACAACAAGCACAGACTGTACAAGCAAAAATATGAATATAAATGACACATTTTACAATGACTAAAGAACTTCCTGGTGAAAAATAGCAGGCCATAAAATCAAAACAACGCAGGCAAACGGAACACAAAATCAAATGCAGCAAGCACAGGATGTACAAACAAAAATATAAATATATGTGACACATTTACAATGACTAAAGAACTTCCTGGCGGGGTCTGAGAAGGGGGGGAATGGTTCTGAAAGTGTCTTTGGAATAAAAGAGATTTGAGGTCCGCTTTGAAGATCTGGATGGAGGTGATGGCACGGAAAGAAGGAGGAAGCGAGTTCCAGATTCTCCCCGCATTACCTGAGAACGATTGACAAGAAGGAAAACTTTTCCGCATTCCAAGACGGTCTTGAGCCTCCAGACAATTTCAGTTTATTCGCCAGATAGCGAGGGGAGGAAGAGTGCAAAGCTTTGTGGGTGATGCACGCCGTTTTGTAGATAGCTTTAGCCTCGATGGGAAGCCATCGGAGAGAAGACAGGATAGGAGTGATGTGGTCACTTCGTTTGGACCCTGAGATGAAGCGAGCTGCTTAATGGAGGACGGATTTGAGGGAAAAGAGGTGAGATTTGGGAAGGCCAGTCAGAAGAGAATTACAATATTCCAAACTAGAAAGAACTAGCAATCGGACCAAGGTTTTTAGGTCATTCTCCGGGAAGAACCGACGAATCCCCCATAAAAGGCGCAGCTGATAACGTGTGCTCTTGGCCATGGAATTGATGTGTGAGATTAGGTTGAGTCTTTTGTCAAGTATGACACCTAAGAATTTAGCGTAGTCCACAATGATGGGTTTACTGTTGAGTAGATTCAACTGATCCAACCAGGATTGAATAGGAGGTGGGGAGAGAGAGAGCTAGATAAGAGGAGGAATTCTGTTTTGGAGGGATTGAGAATGAGTTGGTGCACTAACATCCAGTTGTGAATAGCGTTGAGAGTAGAGCTGAGTAGTGAGAGATCATGAGGGGAAGACACCTTGAGGTATATTTGGGTGTCATCCACATAGAGATGGTAGAGAATTCCAGATTTGCTTAGGAGGTTTCCTAATGGTTTCAGATAAAGATTAAACAGAGTGGGAGCAAGGATAGAACCTCGAGGGGCGCCTTGACCAACCACCAGTGGAGACGAGAGACTGTTCGCAATCTAAATAATTTGGGGTCTGTCGGAGAGGAAAGAGGCAAACCATTTGAGTACTGTGCCTTCCACGCTCTGATGAAGAATGTTCAGGAGGGTGTTGTGATTAACAGTGTCAAAAGTGCAGATAGGTCAAGAAGAATCAGAAGGCACGATTCCCCCGAATCGAGAATATGCAGCGGATCATCGATCACTTGCAGCAGGGCTGTTTCAGCGATGCAATTTTGAATAAAGCCCGACTGGAACATGTTGAGGAGATTATTGTCCATAATGTGTTGGGACAGTTGTTTTGCAACACATTTTTCTGTGATCTTTGAAAGAAAAGGGAGATTGGTGATGGGGCGGAAGTTATTGAGGTCATTTGCATCTGCAGTGTTTTTTTTAGAAGGGGGGTAACCTGTCCTGTTTTGAGGACAACTGGGAGGGATCCTTGACTGAGGAAGAGATTGACTAGCCTGGTCCAGTAGGAAAGAGTGTTAGTATAGAAATCAATGGCAATGCCACTGGGTATGGGGTCAGAGGAATGGTTGGAGGGTTTGGTATTGCGAATTCATTTGAGGAGATCAACCTCCGAGTTGGCGGCAAAGTTCTGCCAGGTGACTAAGGATTTTCGCTCCTCGATGGGGGTGAGGTGAGCGACCTGTTCCACCAGAGATTTTACTTTTTGATCGAAGAATATAGCGAACTCAGTTGCTTTCTTTGAAGCATCCTCAGGCTTGATGGTTTGGGGAGAACAATTTGAGTTTTTTGGGTCTGTTTTTAGCTGAATCGAGGAGGGATCTGAAATGAGATGTTTTTTCCTGGAAGATTTACTGGTGGTATTTGGATCTTGCTGGGCGTAAAAGAGAGAGGTTGGGTTGGAAGGAGAATGTCTCCAGTGCTTCTCCAAGATTCTGAGGTTTTTCCTTTCATCATAGAGAGCTTTGTTGAAGCAAGGAACTGATTGGGTGGGTCTTTTCCTTTTGCTTTGGAGTGGAGCAACCCTGTCGATTTCGACTGCAAGGATTGAGAGGCAAAGGGGAGTGAGATCGTTGACATCCGTATTAGGGTCTAGACTAGGAAGTGAACGCATAGCAGAAGCACATACAATCTCAAGATCAATGTTTTTTGTGTTGCGGAACCACGTGGAGGCTCTTTTTGGTTGGTCGAGAGTTAAAATGTGAGAGAGGTGAAAAAAGAAGGGAATGAGGAAATGGTCAGACCAGTCAACATGAATGGGTGAAGCAGTGGTAATCTGATCTGATTTGGCTATCACAAGGTCCAGAATTGAGCCCTTGGCGTGTGTAATTTCCGAGCAGTGTTGGGCAAGATCGTTAGCTGAGAGAATAGTTGCAAGCTTGTTGGCAGCCGAGTCTTCCACGGAACCCCAGTGGAGATTGAAATCACCTAGGAAGATCTGCTTGTCGCTTTGTGAATATTGGTCACTAATGAAGTCGATGAATTTGTCAATGAAGGAAGAGCAAATACCAGGCGGGTGGTAGATGATATGGAACCTGAAGGGTGAGCCGTGCTGAACTTGGAGTTCTAGGGAAAGGCATTCAAAGGTGCGAAAGAGGGTGGTGGAAAGAGGGTGCGAAAGAGGGTGGCCCGCAGCAGCTGGGCCCATTCCTAATGGAAGCATGCGGGCCATTCTGGAGACGCAAGGCACGAGGAAGCGCAGTGAGCGCGGCTGACCGGGAAATCCATTTCTGGAAAATCGGCCATGGTCGACTTGCGAGTCCCCTGATGGCGCTGTCTGCTGATTTATTACCTAGGACATTTCGCATGGGTAGACGTAGGCACAGGTAATGTCAATCACCGGGGCTGGACAGCGTTGACCGTGCGTAACGTATTGTCTTCCTTGAAGATGGGCTCACGTACTGCTCTCACTCTCTCCAACTCTCCAGGCCAGGTGCATTGGAGAGGAAGTGCATCTGTTCCCTGATCTATTAGACTTCAGAAGACCTCTGAGGATTAAAAATCATAACTTTCAAAGCATGAATGCTTCAAAGACAGCATTGGCCAGGTCAAATGTTTCAGTTAATGCACGGTAGAGCTGTTTTTAAAACATATATGTACATTGCTCAACATTTTGCATCACAAATAAATTGCAAATTATTTTTCATGAATGTTAGGAGCCCGGTCTGGTTAATTTAATTTTAATAAAAAACACTGAAACGTACCTTCGCCTCCGGTCCCGCGTCGCATCACGTCTCCTCTCTCTGCTCACAGGAAGCAGAAGCAGGCAGCCTCCCTCTCCTCCGCTAAGCAATGGCAGCGGTGTATTTGGCTAGGACACCGACCGCACAGGCGTCTATGGGGAGGTCATTTTCTATATGTAGGCTGCATGCATACCATTTTATGTTTCTGCTTCTCGCACTGTAAGAAAGCAGTGGGGCGACGCTCCTCTGCCTACGTATAGGAGCCTCCCCTGGTCTTAGGCCTCTCTGCAGAAACTGCCCAAAGTAAATTTAAAAATGTTTGTAGTCATTCTGTGGGTGTGGGTGTGAGTGTAGGAAAAGGTGAAACTCCATGGGTCATAAAAAAACAGTCCCTAGGATGTGTGCACTTTTAATTGAAACGTTCCGTTTCTTATCGAAGTACCACTTTCAACAGAAATATAAATCCAAAGTTTCTGGTGATTCAATAATGTCATTCATTTATTAGTTCATCCGTTAACTCTGTGGTTCCCAAACTGTGCGCCGCGGCGCCCCGGTGCGCCGTAATGAGGTGCCAGGGGCGCCGCGCACACTAGGGTGACAAACCGTCTGTAAATTCCACGGGCCTTTTGTCTGTAATTTTGGCCTCTCACAGGGAGCAGCGCTGCTCCCCTGTGAGAGGCCTCATCCCTGCTGCTGGAGGCGCCTCGCACTCCTCCAGGAGAACAAGAGCAGCCCCTCCCGCCCATTGTCAGTCAGTATGCCGCTGATTGCCACTTACTGAATGACAATGGGGCAGTCTGGGGGTGTGAAACCATGTAGTGGCCTCCTCCTGCCTCAGTGTACAGAAGGGCATTCTGTACGATAAAAAGTAAAACGTCAGAAAACACTTCATTCAAAGAAGCCTGGAAAACAAGTTAAAAAGAACGGGTTATCGTTCTCCCACTGTCCTGTCATTTTAGAACAGAAGTATTTTCAATATTGTATTCAACAAAGCCATGGTTGCTGCTTTTTTTTTTAAGGAACTAGCAACCATTGACAAAGCCAATAGTCCTGGCTTGTTGAGGTGTAATGATACTTGCTGTATTATATATCTGGATGCAATGACAGAGACAACATAGTGAGGCGGAACACTATGCTAAGCGCAGATTTTTATCCTAGGTGTTTTAAACTGCGCTCTTAAATACATCCAACACCCCCTTTGAAGAGACCCCCAGTTTTTTACACCGCTTAAAGCCCTGGAAACAACACCATGTTACAGTAACCTCACATCCTGGCACTGTGCATCATGCATGACTTCTACGTTTTCAGTCTGCCTATCTGCAGGGGCATAGTGAACTCTCCACCAGCCCACCCCTTGCTGTAGTTCATTCTTGATGGGACTCTTCTGCCTGCAACTCTGCAAACAAAGGCTCAGCTCATAATGTGAAAAGGTGGGTGAGTAAATAAGTGAAGGAATGTCTGAATGGCTGGATGGATTACTGAAAGGATGAATGCATGAATGAAAGGGGGAATTGATAGATAATGAAAGAAAGGGTGGATGGATGAGTGAATGAATGGAAGTATGGATGAGAGAAAAGGTAAATAGATGGATGTATGGGTGGAAGGGTAGATGTATGGGTGGAAGGGTAGATGGATGGGTAAAAGTGTGGATGGGTGTGTGAAAGGATGGATGGATGAGTGAAAGGGCAGCTGATGGGCGAGTGAATTGGTGGATGGGTGTGTGAAAGGATGGATGGGTGGATGAATGAAAGGGTAGATGATGGGCAAGTGAATGGGTGGATGGATGAATTGATAAGTGAAATGGTGAATGGATGGATGAGTGAAAGGGTGGATGTAAGATGAGTTAGTGAAAGGGGGTAGATGGACAAAAGGATGGATAGATGAGTGAAGTGAAAGGGTGGATGGATGAGAGAACGGATGGCTGGATGAGTGAACGGATGGTTGGATGAGTGAAAGAATGGATGAGTAATAGGATCAATGGATGGATTCATGAATGGATGAGTAAATGAGTGGGTAGATGGATGGATAAGTGAAAGGGGGATGGAGAGAGAAAGGGAGGATGAATGACTGAAAGGGTGAATGGGTGGAAGGATAAATGACTGGGTGAATGGATGAGTAAGTGAATGGGTGGATGGATGAGTAAGTGAATGGATGGCTGGGTGGAAAAGTGGATGCATGGATGATTGTACAGATGGATGGGGTGAAAGGGTGGGTAGATGAATAATGGATGGATGAGTGAAAGGGTGGATGGAGGGATGGATGAGTGGAATGATGGACGGAAGGATATATGGTGGATAGGTGTGCAAATGGTTGAATATGTTTGGATATAGATGGGCACACAGATGGAAGGACAGACATTTTTAGTGTAAAAATAAGGCTGGGGATACTGATTACGACAGACCAAACTCAATGTTCCATTTTCTCAGAGCGGGTCTCAGTACCAAAAGGTACTGAAAGCAGCAGCTGGCATAAATAAGGGTACCAGGCACTCTGTTGGGGAAAAAAATGATGGATTGGGATGCAGCCAAAGTGATTGCCAGTGGATGCGATTAATAATTCAAGCATTCCAACCAATATAATACCTTCATTGCATCCCTAATACTTTAAGGAAGATAACAGGAGGTACACACCACCCACCCACCCACCGGTAAAAAAATGGTGGGGAGCCACGGCCAACTGCCGATTAGGTCAGGGGAGCCACAGGTCAAAAAAGTTTGGGAACCACTGCGTTAACTCATGGGAAATTATTTCCAACTTCCAATGCGGTGTATACAACAAAACGCTTTTTATGATACCCAATGCATTTCGGGTCAAGTATCGACCCTTCTTCAGGGGTCTAGGAAAAAGATACAACAAGCATTGGCATAGACAATAGGTCTCGCTTTTGGGACCTTATAAGTGTTTAGCCATGCAACAGTTGATGCTGTTGCACCAAGGATATTGTGCTGGATAACCAAACACTTATAAGGTCCCAAAGGCAAGACCTATTGGCTATGCCAATGCTTGTTTCTTCTGGGCATTGATGATGTATTTAGAATGGTGACTCTGCAGGGTTTCCAGTGGTGACTAGTGAAGTTTCATGGTGGTGGGGACTCTGTGGGGGTTCAAGTGGTGGCTGGTGAAGTTTCATGGTGGTGAGGCGTAAGATGAAACCATGAATTTGCTTGAGAGAGTGCAGCCACTGAGCATATCTCTGCTCAGGGAGGTGCTGGGGGTCTCTCCCCAAGAAACAAAATTTAAAATGGCACAAACCGGTCCATTTTCAAAATAATTTCTTTAATAAAATGACCTACATTTGTTTTTACAGTATCACTTGCAATATTTGAGAAAATTCCTAGTTTGTCTCCGCGGTAGTGCTGGTATCGGGCAAAAGGGCTTGGAATCGCCCCCATAAAACATTTGTGCAAGTGAAGTGAGAGAGAAAACTAACTTTTCGGCTAGCCTTAAAGATTCAGGTAATAATTACAGATGCTACCTGGACAAGCCTAGGAAAAACGACATTGCCCAAAAACAACATACATTGCTATGGCAGGTTACTCATTGTTGCAAACTACAAATACAGATGTGCTGAGGGTTAATTAATTTCCATGAGCAAAGTTGCTTGGATTTTAAGCTAGGACAGAACAGAGAAATAAAATACCCATGAACATGAATGAACCTGTCTCTTAGAAGGAACACGTCTCCTGTGCCTTTCCGTGCCGACGATGAATAAATGCAAGTTTGGGGCCCTAGTTACACATGCAAGCACAGATAATGAACGAATGGGGGAGGGGCACCTCAGCTGACAAGACAATGACTGGGGTACACTGGATGGGGCGCGTGTTGTCTGCTATAAGTGCTAACACAAACAACGAGTGCCCTGGTGTGAATTAACGTCCATACAGACACACAATGCACGTCTGGAGGTATATAGTACCTCACCCCGAGAGCTTCAGAGCCCTTTCCTTCCACCACTCTCCGCCTTAGCAGCTGTGAAACTCAGTTTCTGTTGGAAGAGGGAGGCGACACATCTCACATGAGAGAAAGTGTGGGCAGAGCAGCTGGTAGATTGTGAGAATGCATGCAAGGAGTAAGCGCGAGAGCATGTGCTGGGGAGGATGCGTAGTTCGTGGGAACGCGTGCAGTGGCAGCGCTAGCACCAGATTCGATTGGGTTGGACGATGGTCGCAGGGAGAAGGTGTAAGGAGCTAGTGTTGCGAGAGCATGTGTGCAAGGGCAGAAAATCGTGTAGAGGGGTGGAGGAAGCAGGTAGAAAACATGAATGGCGACTGCTAAGTGTGGGCTTTTGCAGGGAAGGAAGTCGGTGGGGAAAGGGGATCTCAGCAGTGGAGGGGAAAGCCTGTGATTGGGGGTGTGCAGTGGGTGGGCTAGGTGGTGGGATTTATGCAACTGGTTACATAAGGAGCAGCGAGGCAGGGCATGAGTGTGCGATCAGTGAAGTGTGAAAACGTGTGGGGAGGGGCGGGACTGAGTGTAATGTCAGCGCTCTAGCTGACCGACGTTGCGTGATTACGCATCGCGCCCCCCCGCCATTTTAGGTGGATGCGCGCGCATCCACCATTAGGAGAAGCGCGAGCGCTGGAGCCACAGTGTCGGCTCGGCGCTCTCCGATCAGTATTCCTAAGAATAAAACCCTCGGAATACAAAGCTGTGTCCTGTCGTTATTTGGGGCAACGTAACCTCTACAATGGCGATGAGGTTGGACTGAAAAAAAAAAAAAAGAAAAACGTGCCACCGACCACCGAACCCAGCAGGTGCACTCAGCTGTCCTTCGGAAGGTGGCGACAGGGCCGCAGTAAAGCTATAAAAGTGAGACATCGGAGAGCGCGGCAGAGCCCACAGCACCCATAGAGGGAGCCAGATAGAGCACAAAGAAGGTCAGGAAGGGCACTCAGTGGGGTAAGAACGCAAGAGCCCCCCCACAACATCAATACACCCAGGAGCACTGGCGACTTATGGGAAGAGCAAAGGGGAAGAGACAAAGAGTCCCCAGCTTCGACAAAAGGAGCAGGAGGGAGACGACGCACCAGGCAGTCCCAAAGGGCAAAGTGGGGCCTCGCCGCCAAACAAGCGCGAAACCATGTGCGCACAGGCGTCCTCGGCAACAGCGCCCGTACCATTCCTGCCCAAGCCAGGAGAACCCCTTATGAGGTGGGAAGACTGGAGAGATTACATTGACAACTTTATTGAAGTACTAGAGCATGAAAACGAGGAAAAAATTACAAGCAAAAGGAAGAAACGGATACTGCTGCACAATCTAGGCCCGGAGGGGCTCAGAGTATTCAAAAACTTAGTACCCAAACAATGAGCAACTACGGACGACGACGTCTATGCCCACGCAATTGAGGAATTAAATGAGCACTACAGACCAGCAGTATGTGTCTCAATTGATCGGTACAATTTTCAACTGAGAAAACAAGAAGCGGGGGAGTCAGTGGAAGAGTACGTGGCGGCATTAAGGAAACTAGCATCCACGTGCAGATACGATACATTCCAAGACGAATTCATCAAAGACCAAATTGTGATGCACACCACAAGCAAGGCCGTGCAAGAGAAATTATGGTCAAGTGGGGATGCCACGCCAAAGGAAGTCATGACAACAGTACAGAAAGCAGAGTTGGCACGACGATGTGCAGAGGCAGCGAAGAAAGAGACGGTGGCCAGACCCATGGTGAATAGGATAGAAGAGGACGAGTACCGAAGAGACAACAGGAACAAGGGAACACCACAGAAAGGACCAAACAGGTGGCAGGGAAATCCAGGCCCACCAGGAAGACAAACGGGAGGCAACAAGAGGGCCTGTTACCGATGTGGAAGCACGGCGCACGAGGCCTACGACAGGAAGTGTCCGGCGTTTCGCGCCAAATGTATGTTCTGCGGGATCGTAGGGCATTACGAGAAGGTGTGCCGCAGGAAGTCAGCCAGGAGTGTGGTTAAATATGTGGACCAAGGGCTAGAAGACCCAGAGGGGAGCAACCACGAGGAGGAGGACACGGTACTTTGCATCTACGATCAAGTGCTATGTGTGGATACCAAGAGATCGAGCAAGCTGGTTCTCGACATGACGATCGGTGGAGTGCCAATAAGCATTGTGGCAGATACAGGTTTGCCCTACACAATAGTCCAGAGGGCGGTGTGGAACGAGACATTTAAACTACATGTGGGCCCAGAGCTAGAGAGGCTGGATATAAGACCTGTCACATACAACAGAGACCGCATACCCATGGTGGGGTTCAGGCCCTTGAAATTCGAATTTAGAGGACGCAGTGCCTACTGCAAACTATACGTCTCAGAAAAAGGACCATCGGTGTTGGAATGGTTGGACCAGGGTGACCTGGGCATCAAACTGGACCCGGGAGGAAAGGTTCAGATCCTTCTCACTGAACCAGATAGATGGCCCGCCTTGGACAGATGGAAGAGAGAGTACCCTAAGGTGTTCGGAGGCAAAGTGGGGAAACTAGAGAAGTTTGCGCACAAGATTGTACTCAAAGCAGGAGCGGAACCAGTGTCCCACAAGGTGAGGAATGTGCCCCTCGCTGTGAGAGAGGCGGTGCAGGTAGAACTGCAAGAGCTGGAGAAAAGGGGCATAATCGAACCAATCACGTGTGCTGAATGGCTGGCACCAATATAGTGGTGGTGATGAAACCCAGCGGGAAGGTCAGGCTCTGCGTAGACCTGCGGGAACTAAACAAAAACATCGTAGTGGAGAAGTTCCCCTTGCCACGGATTGAAGAAATGTTAGCCAAAACAAGAGGAATAAAGTGGTACTCCACTATTGACTTAACCTCAGCATACCACCAGATTGCGTTACACCCGGAGAGTAGGAGGCTGACGTCATTCATCACTCCCTTCGGATGCTACCAATTCTGCCGTATGCCGTTTGGACTAGCATCAGCGGCAGCGGTGTTTCAAAAACTGATGCACCAATTGTTCAAGAACATGGACGGCATCGAGTACTTTCAGGATGATATCCTAGTGATGGGGCGAGACAGGATAGACCACGACGCAAAACTCACCAAAGTACTGAGGGTGCTAGAGGAAAAGGCCTAACCGCAGAGTGGGAAAAGTGCCGCCTAGGCATGGAGTCTGTGACCTACCTAGGACACGAAATAGGAGTGCAAGGAATCACGCCCAAGACTGAGAACGTGAAAGCGATCTGTGACGCACCACTCCCCACCAGCAAGGAAGATGTCAGGTCCTTTTTAGGCATTGCAGAATACTATAGTAAATTTGTCCAACATTTCGCAATAAAAACCCACCACATGAGACAATTAACGAGAGAAAAAACGACGTTCTGTTGGACGGAAGAAGCACAGAGGGAGTTTGAAGGCATAAAGATGGACGTGGTAGGTGCTGTGCCCCTGCAAGGCTACGATCCCCAAGGGAGAACTGTGCTCACGACAGACGCCAGTGACAAGGGACTAGGTGCCGTGTTGATGCAGGACAGAGGACAAGGAGTGGTAGAGACATTGAGCTTTGCATCTCGCACACTGAGTGACACGGAGAAAAAGTTCAGCGTCATAGAAAAGGAGATGTTGGCTGTGGTATGGGCAATGACAAGGTTCCGACAATTCCTATGGGGAACACGATTCCAGTTGAAGACTGATCATAAACCGTTGGTGAAAGTACTCACCTCCAGCGGGCATGCCAGTGCCACACCAAGGATTTCAAAAATGACTTTGAAGCTGTTGGAATATAGATACGACGTGGAATATATTCCGGGCAGTCGGAATAAAGTGGCAGATTACTTGAGTAGGGCGGCAGCCATGGAAACGGAAGAAGAAGACAAAGAAGGTGGAGAGGAAATGGTAGCCTTAATGGATGACCAGGAGAGGGTCATTAGCAACCAAGAATGGGATGAAGCCTATAAGGAGGATCAGGTCGTACAGGAGGTGAAGAAGTACATTGTGAACGGCTGGCCAGACAAGAAACACCTGAGTGAGAATCTACGGAAGTATTATGAAGTCAGGGAGGAATTGTCAGTGGACGATAAGGGAGTGTTCGTATACAGGGGGGACAAGGTCATCCCCCCAGCAGGAATAATTCCAAGACTGCTGGAGATACTCCATGAAGGACACCTAGGGATTGGAAAAACAAAACTACGGACGAAACAGGGATACTGGTGGCCAGGCATGGATCTGCAAGCCAAACGATACGTCAGGGATTGCACCCAATGCCAAGGAGCGGACAAAACGCTCAAGCCTTTGAGACCGGCGCTGGGTAAATTTGACTCCCCGAAAAATCAGTGGGAAGACTTGTCTATTGATATCTTGGGCCCGATCGTGGATGGACAAGGAACCCAGAAGTATGTGTGCGTCCTCATAGACAGGTACTCCAAGTGGCCAGAAGTGCGAGTGGAAGAAGTAATGGACACAGAGACAATTCTAAGGTTTTTGAATGACAGGTTCGTGAGAGAAGGCATTCCCAAATCCATTTTGAGTGATAACGGTCCTCAGTTCACCTCAGAAAAATGGACAAAATTCATGGAGAGGAATGGCATCCTCTCCAAACACACCTCCATATATCACCCGGCTGGCAACGGACTAGTAGAACGCTTTAACCGGGTGGTGATGGGATCTCTGCAAGCGGCGATAATGAGTAACAAGGACTGGGAGAAAGAAATATGGCAAATGATCTGGGCGTACAGAATCACCCCCACGGGAACAGGGTATAGCCCCTTTCAAATTCTGAGGGGCCGAGATCCTTTCACAAAGGACAACAGAATGTGGAAAGAGAAAACAGTAACCAGCAAATGGTCCCCGGCAGTGGTTCAAGCGAACTTGGAGAGAGCACAAGCTGTCTACGCCAAGTATTATAACTCACGAAGGAACGTGGAAGACACTGGATTAGAGGAAGGCGAATGGGTGCGAGTCAAGTTGGCGGTAATGCAAAGGAAGGGAGATAGCAAATACAGTAAACCCCTCCAGGTCAAGGATGTGTATGACAGAGCTGCCTTGTTAAGCGATGGCAATGTGTGGTCTCAAGACCGCATGGCGAGATGCAACAAAGTACTACAGTGGAGCCATGGTGAGCAGGAGCTGGAAGGGACAGTGGAGCCCAATGAAGGAACTGAACTCTCCAACTTGGAGATGGTCGTGGAAGATAGAGACTTGAATGGGGAGCAGGGCAGCAGAGCTACCCCCAGAATGGAGATGGAAAGGAGTGTAAGGAGATCGATGGGAGCCCAGCTGAACTGAGCCATGGAGAAGGTTGTGAAGAGACTCAGGAGAGAGAAGCTACAGCCACCCCGGTAAGGCATACCCGAAGGGGGAGAGCGGTGGTGAGACCATCCAGGTTCCAGGACTATGATATGAGCGATGGACTGTAAGTTTTCATGTTTGTTTCATTGGTAGAAAAAAGGGGAGATATGTAATGTCAGCGCTCTAGCTGACCGACGTTGCGTGATTACGCAACGTGCCCCCCACCCTTTTAGGTGGATGCGCGCGCATCCACCATTAGGAGAAGCACAAGCGCTGGAGCCACAGTATCGGCTCGGCGCTCTCCGAGCAGTATTCCTAAGAATAAAACCCTCGGAATACAAAGCTGTGTCCTGTCGTTATTTGGGGCAACGTAACCTTTACACTGAGATGTGTGCGACAGAGCGCCTAAACAGCTGTAATTCTGGGGGAAACGAGTGACATTAATAAAGAGTGCCACCGGCTAAAAGATGTGCGTTGAAGAGAGCCGGGCGCATTCCCTGCCAAAGCTGTTGAGAGGGTTTCCCTTGCACTGCTAGTTTAACCACGCGAGATAGTAAACAAGCAGATAGTAAACAAGCATTGGACACGAAAGTGAAACTGATGAATGCCGCGAAAGTGAAACTGATTGCGCGGCCTGCTGCAGTATAGAGGGGGGGGAGTGGAGGCCAGCAGAGTGATGCGATCTGTGGTGGGGCAGGGGGAGGGAATTGAAGCGCGGAGAGGGGCACGCAAAGCGCGCGCCCGCCCACATGCACTCGAGCTCTAGGCCGGCCATGGCAGCATCTGGTAGCACTTTTTTTTACCCCTTACTAAATGTCGAGCAAGCAGCAGGCTCGACCTAAAAAACCAGATCAGGCTCTAGTCAGTGATGCCTCAGTTATCCACATCATTAAAAACATAGGTCCAATATGCACAGAAATAATGCGAGGAAATACAAATGCTCTAGCACATCAGCAGATAAACTTAAATAAATCTTATGACCTCTCAAATCACGGTGCAACTGCATCATAGAATTATCTAGGGCGAGTGAAAATAACCAAACATATACGAAGAAACACATGTGTCACATGAAGTATCACCAGATTTACAAACTTACCGGGCTCTGTACAAAAGTTACCTATGTCGATGTTTCTCTTAAAGTAGTAACCCTGAGCGCTACCGTCTAAAGGTTAAAGATCTCAGTGAGCCCTGTGTTATCGGTCTGCCGCATACCTACTTCCAAGCGTTCGTATCTGCGCCGGTAGAGAACCTGGCAGAATCGTCAAATCGGCACTTCCGTGTTTGCGCTTTTAAAGTAAAGCGTTACCCAATTGTGTTTCAATCTTAAAAGTTCACGACCCATTACAGCCTACATGGAGAACATGCCCAGGCCTCCAGTCAGCGTCTGAGCGCCAAACACGGTGCTCAGACCATTCACAATGCTGTTAAGGATAGCCTTGTGATTAACTGACTGGGAGCCTGGGTGTACTTCCTGTGGCCAAGCAAGGAAAGTACTACGGAGGAGAGACGCAGCTGGGAAGTGGCAAAAAAGTTTTTTTTTATTTATCTTTTTTATAGCCGGTTCCCCCGCGTCCTCCCCCTCCTGCTTCCTTCCCCCTCCCTCCTGCATCCTCACCCCTCCTGCTCCGACCCCCCTACCTTCGATCTGTGCCGGCCGCTGCTGGAAGGACATGGGTAGTGAGCATAGGCAGATGGGGACGGAAAATAGGCCAGCACACCAAAATAAAAGTGATCCCATTAGTGAATCAGATAGCTATGAAGTAGCCCACATGCAGTAGAGGCTGCTTCTGCACGGGAGTGTTTGTGTGAGTGACCACTGTGCCTCTCGAGGCCGGGTCACCCCCTTGCTCCCTCGCCCGCTTGCTCCCTCGCCCGCTGATCCTGATTGCCAGCCTCCTTGCCAGCCTCCTGCCTGCCTGACCCACCTCCGCCTGACCCAGGACCACCTCGCCTTCAGGAAGCAGCTCAAGACCTGGCTGTTCGAGCAGTAGCGGACCCCGTCCCCCCAGCGCCTTGAGACCCTCCGGGTGAGTAGTGCGCTATACAAATGCTCTGATTGATTGATTGATTGATTGATTGATGAGGGCGGAGTGGGGTATGGAAGGGGGGAATTAAAAAAGCACGTACCTGAATACTGCTGACCGCCGGCCTCTCTGCAGCAGGAAGCACACAGCCTCCCAGAATCCCCTGGCCATTAACGACCCTGCCTTGCACAGCATTGTGATTAGTCTGAGCGCCGTTGTTCGGTGCTCAGACAGGTACTGGTAAACTGAGCATGTTTTCCACCCAGGCTGTACAATACAGCCCGTAGAGAACATACAAAGTGTGCATGACAGTTTGGCTGGCCTGAGACGACTGGCCAAACCGTCTGCGCATTTAAGGTGCAGGCCCCACTCCTACTCCCTGTGACGCAGGGAGCCCAGTCATGCCCCACCCTCCCTGACAGTCTAGCTTCAACTGCAAGTTTAATACAAAAATAAAATTATAATAACGGAAAGTTATTGTCATTTTATCTTTTATATTAAGGTTGCAGTGGAAGCACTGCCACACATGCAAATCGGGGGAGTTTTCAACTTATAAAGACATACTAAATAGGTGTTTTGTAAGTTATAATAGAGTGCATACAGTTGTGATTGCTTCAGGCAATGTATATGACAATAACAGGGAAATCAATAGTAAACAAGCAATGGCAAAGCCAGTAGGTCTCGTCTATGCCAATGTGTTTTGGCCATGATGTACACTAGTGTGGCTGCTGTTCAGCATGGCTAAAGGTTACTGGTGTAGAGGAAAGTTATTTGGGGTGGAGTGTCCTAAAGTGGAGTAGAGTGTCGTAGATTGGGGTGACGTAAAGTGTTGTGGAGTGGTGTTGATTGGAGTGGAGTGTATTGGAGTGATGTAGAGTGGAGAGAAGTGTCATAGAGTGTCGTAGAGTGGAGTTTAATGGAGTGAAGTGTTCTGGAGTAGAGTGGTGTGTCATAGATTAAAGTGGAGTATAGTGATGTGTAGTTGAGTGGCGTAGAGTGGCGTACATTGTCATAGAGTGACATGGACTAGAGTGGTGTAGTGTCGAGTGGCATAGAGTTTCATGGAGTGTCATAGAGTGGCATGGAGTTTTGTAGAGTGTTGTATGGTGGAGTGGCATCGGGTGGAAGGGCATAGAGTGGAGAAGCATAGAGTGTAGGGTAGTAAAGTGGCATAGAGTTGAATAGAGTGTTTTAGGGTGGAGTGTCATCGAGTACCATAGACTGGAGGTTCATAGAATGGAGGGGCATAGAGAGGAGAAGCATAGAGTGTAGTGTAGTAAAGTGGCATAGAGTGGAATATAGTGTTTTAGGGTGGAGTGTCATCGAGTACCATAGACTAGAGGTTCATAGAGTGGAGGGGCATAGAGTGGATAATATTAGAGTGTAGTGTAGTAAAGTGGCATAGAGTGGAATAGAGTATTTTAGGGTGTAGTGTCATCGAGTACCATAGACTGGAGGTTCATAGAGTGTAGGGGCATGAAAACTGCACAGGCTCTTTTTTATGACTCAAAAATCAACTCAGCCGCCAATTCTCCCAAAGAAATTTTTAAAATTGCTAAATCCCTAATCTCTCCCACACCCGAGCAGCTGTCCCCAACGGGCGCCCAATTCCGATGCGATGATCTAGCCTCTTACTTCTTTCAGAAGATTCAAACCATCTACTCTTTATTTTCTGGAGGTATTGAGGCTGAGGAATCCACCATCTCTCTGGAGAGTGCTTCTACTGCCCCCTGCATACTGGACAAATTTCCCCTGTTAGACTCCGCCACTATTGATAAAATCATCCCTAAAGTCACCTCGGGATCCCCTAATGATCCAGCGCCCCCGAGCATTCTCACAAAGGTCTGGGATGCCATCCGCCCGGCCATTTTGAATGCTCTTAATGCCTCTATCACCACCAACTCTGTCCCTGCCTCTTGGAAGTGTGCGATGGTCAAGGCTTTATTAAAGAAGCCTTCCCTGGACCAGAGCAACCTGTCTAACTTCCGCCCAATCTCCCTACTCCCCTGGATGAGTAAACTGCTCGAGAGACACATCAACACCATCCTAGTAGACCACTTGGAATCAGCGGATCTGCTTTGCGTCTCTCAGACAGGGTTCCGTCCCCAGCATGGGACCGAAACTGCTCTTATTGCAGTGACGGAGGAAACCCGAGCCGTGCTGGACCGGGGAGGAAAGGCAGCCATTATTTTGCTTGATCTCAGTGCCGCGTTCGACACCGTTAACCACACCATCTTATTACATCGTCTGATGAGTTTGGGAGTGTCGGGCGCGGCACTGGAGTGGCTGTCCTCCTTCCTGGAAGAGCGTTTCTTCCAGGTGTTTGAGGGTGAGGCTGTTTCCATCAAACATCCACTTAGCTGCGGGGTGCCTCAGGGCTCTTCCCTGAGCCCCACGCTTTTTAACGTCTACATGCAGCCTCTAGCAGGGATAGTCCAACCCTTCGGCGTGCGTATTGTCACCTACGCAGACGATACCCAACTGGTGGTCTCTCTAGACCACACGGATGGGTCGTCCAACACCTTAGGTCCCTGTCTAGAGGCTGTAGCTAGGTGGATGCAACTGTCCTGCCTCAAACTCAATGGGGAGAAAACGGAGGTCATGCTCCTGGGCAACCCTCCTCCGACCTGTCTGGCCTCTATTTGGCCTTCCTGCCTTGGCGCCCTTCCCCTCCCCAAACCCCAGATAAAGAGCCTGGGCGTCTGGCTGGACAAGTCGCTTGACTTCTCGGCTCAAGCCATTAAAACAGCGGCTACATGTGCGGGGCTCATGAAGATGCTTCGTAAAGTGCTCCCGTTGCTCCCTTTCCAGGCGAGGAGAATCTTGGTCCAGGCCCTGATCCTTTCTCGCCTGGACTATGGAAACGCGCTATATCTGGGAGCACCGGTAGCTGTGACCCACAGGCTCCAGGTCACCCAAAATTGTGCCGCCCGCCTACTGTACAACATCCCTCGCTGGCAGTCTGCCAAGCACGCCTTGAACGATCTTCACTGGCTTCCAGTCGTCGCCAGAGCTCAGTTCAAGGCCATGTGCATTGTCCACAAATCTTTCCATCGAACGGGCCCGGCCATCTTGTTTCCCTTAGTACTGCCTTATGTCCCCCCCCAGAGCCCTTCGCTCCGGATCATTGCATCTAGCAACTACAACAAAGATTAACAAAGCTAGGTGGGGCGGCCGCTCCTTTTCCCACACGGCCGCCAGGCTCTGGAATTCCCTCCCTCTTGCCCTCAGAGGGATCCCCAACAGGATGGCTTTTAGGAAAGCGCTGAAGACATATCTGTACACCAAAACTCGGTAACCCCGCGGCCAGCTCAGTATTACAATCAATGTAAGCGCTGCGAGGCCTCTGGGTAGTTTTGGCGCTATATAAATATAATTTTTCATTTCATTTCATAGAGTGGAGAAGATTAGAGTGCTCTAGAGCATTGCAGAGTGGTGTGGAGTGGTGTAGAGTGGAGTGTCATAGACCAGAGGGGAGACAGTGCAGGGGTTTAGAGTGGAGGGGCATTGAGTGGAGTAAAGGGGCATAGAGGAGAGTGGCCTAGCATAGAGTGGAGTAAAGTGGAGCGGCATAGAGCAGAGTAAAGTGGTCTAGTTTGGAACAGCATGGAGTGTGATAGAATGGAGTGGCATAAAGTGGAGTGGCGTAGAGTATAGTGGAGTGTCGAAGAGTGGAGTGTCATAGAGTGAAGTGGCAAAAGGTGGAGTTGAGCTGTAGGGTCAAGTGGCAAAGAATGGAGTAGAGAGGCTTAATGTTAAATGGCACAGAGTGGTGTAGAGTGTACTAGAGTGGAGTGGCGTAGAGTAATGTAGAGTGGCATACAGTGGAGCAGAGTGTTGTATAGTGGAATGACATGGATTATAGTGGAGTAGAGTGGAGGGGAGTAGAGGGGCATAGAGTGGAGTGGCATAGAGTGGCATATAGTTAAGTGGCATAGAGTGGTGTAGAGTGTCCTAGAGCTGAGTGGCGTAGAGTAGCATAGAATGGGTTAGAGTGCCATAAAGTAGAGTGATGTGAATTAGAGTGGAGCAGAGTGGATTGAAGTAGAATGTCATAGAGTAGAGTGACGTAGAGTGGAATCTCATAGAGCTGGGTAGTGTATACTAGAATAAAGTGTTGTAAAGCAGAGTAAAATGGTGTAGAGTGGAGTGCCATAGAGTAGAGTTGATTATAGTGGAGTAGAGAGAAGTCAAGTGGAGCAGAGTGGAGTGACGTAGCGTAGAGTAGACTGGCATAGAGTGTCTTATTGTGGAGTGTGGTTGAGTGGCATAGAGTGGAGTGGCATAGAGTGGGGTAAAGTGCCGTACAGTGGAATGTCTTAGATTGGTGGGGAGTAGAGTGTTGTAGAGAGGAGTGTTGTAGAGTTGAGTGGGGTGTCATAGAGTGCTGTGGAGGGGAGTGGCATGGAGTGGAATAGAGTGGTGTAGAGTGGCATAGAGTGAGCTAGAGGTAAGTGTCACAGAGTGGTATGGAGAGTCCTATAGCAGAGTGGCCTATTCTGTCCATGGTACACTTCTTGTATACACTGTTAACTATGTATATCATAATTCTATGCTATATAATATCATTATATTATTTTTATATTCTTTGCACTCACGTCCCGCCAATACTCTGTGCTCACGTCCCACCAATATTGGCAGATTATATCTACGCTGTTAGTTTAAATTGTACATCTCTCGTACATACCATTCTAAAGTTTTCTTTCCGTATTTAGATGCATGTATTTGTTTCGTATCTTATATGTAATGCCTGTACTCTGAAGTCCTAATGTAATTTAATTAGTTCTTTTGCAAAGCAATCTGACACCTTTGGCTAAAGTATGCACTATTTAAAAACGCGTAATTAAATAATAGAGTGGCATAGAGTAGAGGGTCATAGAGTGGAGTAGTGTGAATTAGAGTGGAGTGGGACAGAGTGGAGTAAAGTGTCATAGAGTGGAGTGGCATATCGTTGAGTGCCATAGAGTTTCATGAAATGGAGTGGAGTGGAGTGGCATAGAGTGGGGTAGCATGGAATAGAGTGTTGTGTGGAATATCGTAGAGTGGAGTGGCATAAAGTGGAGTAGTAGAGTGGCGTGACATAGAGTGGAGTATCGTAGAGAGTAGTAGAGTGACCTAGAGTGAAGTCCATAGAGTGTAGTAGAGTGTCATAGTGTGGAGTGGCGTAGAGTGTCATAAAGTGTCGCAAAGTGGAGTGGCTTAGATTGGTGTGGAGTAGAGTGGTTTAGAGTGAAGTGGCATAGAGTGGAGTAGACTGTCATAGAGTGCTGTAGAGTGGAGTGGCGTGAAGGGGATTAGAGTGACATAGCGGGGATTAGAGTGGTGAAGAGTGGGGAAAGTAGAGTGGCCTAGAGTGGAGTGGAGTGGAGTGGAGTAGAGTGGCATAGAGTGGCATAGAGTGAACTAACATGGAGTGGAGTGGTGTGAAGTGGTATAGAGTGGAGAAGAGTTGTGTGTTGTAGAGTGGAGTATGCATGGAGTGGAGCAGAGTGTTGTAGAGTGAAGTGGAGTGGTATAGAGTGGAGGGGCATAGAGTGGAGTATAGTGTTGATTTCTGGAGTGGCCTACAGCGGAGTATGCATGATGTCGTAGTGCACTGCAATTACAGATAACACATTTTCAATTGAAATGACCATTACATTTGCACATACATACAGTTTTATTGATAAAATTATACAGCACACTTATGATGTGAGTATATGGCATCACCTAGTGTATTGATTTGTTTTGATCATTCTTTTAAAATTATTTATTTCCAGCACAGTTCCGAAATACAAAAAGTGTGCCTCTTATGCGCTTTCCTAATTCCGATATATTCTGAAATATTTGCCCAGTTCATTACAGACATTTAAATGCTGTTGGATATTAGAAAAAAAGCCTTTCCTTTCACATCCCCAGATTGTCAGATAAAGCCTCTTACTCTGAAGTCAGAGAAAGAAAGGTTAAGACCAAGCTCCCTTGGACGACAGAGCTTGACAGTTGACCTCTGTCTTTGAATGCACGGAAATATGAAAAGATCAGAACAAATTGTAAAGCCTATTTACCGAAAGAGAAAACTCGTGGAAGAATATAGTAAACAGGCTATGCTCCACTGGGAGGGCAAAGACATGGTGGACATACTAAAACAAATAAAGCCAGTAGATAGAAAGCAAGAAAGAGTGAGTAACAAACCACAAAGCCAATGGTAAGCAGTGGACGGAATACATCCTTAGGTCAGTTTTCACAATCAGCCTAAAAATGGCCTACCAGACCATGAAAAAGGACCACATCAACCAAAAAACGGGTCCACACACTTACTTGTCAGTCCAGCCCTTCTGTCACTGTCAGATTTCTCTACAGTCCAGTCCGACCCTGACAGAGAGGTTGGGAGACACAGACACTGCAACAAGGAGAATGTTCACTAGCTCAAGGAGAGATGAACGTTGGGAAAGGGAGACATGAAAAATTGAACAGGTAGACAGCCGCAGTAGGAAAGGGAGATGTGGAATTTTACCAAGGAATTCAGATACAGTTACACCAGTTAATGACTCTTCACCTTCAGTGCATTCTGTTCTGCAATCCAACATAATGAATTTATAATCCCATTTTACCTTCCTTTAGTCAATGTGCGATCCATCGTGGATCTCATTCCTCTGATCTTCCATTTATTTCCTTTCCCTTCCTTTATTTATTTATTTATTTATTTATTGATGTATAATTCAACTCCTGTAATAAATAAATAAGATACTGGTGCTATGTATGGGCATTTTTTGTTTGAAGGAAACAGGTAGCAAAACAGCTGTGGTTTGAAGAAGTTCACTTTTGCATTTCATGAAACAGAGAGAATAAGGTGCAAAAGAATAGTGACAAACGTTTGTGTATTTGTCTGCACTAAGTAGTTGTTTGCAGACCACCATGAATTGGGAAAACATTCACATAATTGAAAAATATTCACAAACGTGGCCCAAAATAACAAAACCATTCAATGTTGTGGCTTTTCAAAAGACGGAACATTTTTACAAATCTGTTCTGCACCTGAAATTCCTTTTCTGGTGGATTTCACAGGTTTTGGCTTTCCAGAGAAATGTTTCACCCAAGGAGGGACACATGGACGCTGATACAAGGCTACCGGGATGTGGAGACAATTACTCTGGGTTGGGGAGGCCAGATACCTGGTACAGGGAGACAGGCAGTGCTTCGTTTGTAAAATAATAAGAGCCAGGGCCCTGACCAGAAGGCCACTGCAGCTTGCACCACTCATTGCACCATACATCACTGCCAATGGCGGAACCAAAACAACTACTAACCATCTCTCTCACCTGTAAGTGCAACAGTTAAAATTATTCCAGGTCCCCAAAGCTAAACAAATGGCTTGGGAGGCAAGTTTTACTAATTCTTAGTGCATGTTGTATTCATAAACAGCTTTGTTCTGCTCCTCTCTAAATTAGAGGAGCAGCACTACCATGTGGCAGACTGTCATGAGTGTGGTGTTGACAATTAAGTGCAGATGCCGAGCACCAAAAACCAATTAAGTGCTGGTGCTGAGCACCGGAAACCACTGGCTCAAATTAAGCACTGGAAACAGCGACTTTAGAAAACGGAGTTAGAGATAATTGAACTGGGAGACATTCACCTCATCACAGGAGACACTTCTTCTCTGGGACACAGGGACAGAGACACCCCCAACTTGCAGAAGGAATATCGGAAAAGACAGACTCGAACTTTCTCTCAACGAGAAATGTACACAGGGAAAGGGCGATGCAAAGATAAGGTCTAAGGGGCAAGGAAATAGTAATTCTGGGATGAAGTAAGGAGAATAAGACAGGGACTCTTGGTCACAGAAATTGGAGGAGAGAAACACAGTGGCACCAGGCAGGCATAGACACTTAAGGCCTGATTATGAGTTTGGTGGTGCAAGAGCGGCACCTACCCGCTGCCGCACCCCCAAGCCTGCCAGATTCTGACTTTTTCAGTCACTGGCGGGCGGTTCTGTGGGGGTCCCATGGTTGTGTCAATAAAATAGGCACCGCAATGGGAATATCAAAGGCAGTACCTGCACGGCATGTACTGGTGCTGTCCATGCCGTGCAGGTACTGTTGTGCATGCGCACAGGGGGCACCTGATAGCCCAGAGGCAACAGGGGGCCCAGTAGCCCCCCTTTGTTACCTCTCAGCCGTGATTTTCATGGAGTGGGGACCCCCATGAATACCGAGGTGGAAAGGAAAATCATAATATGTTTGTCGGGACCGCTGTGGTCCTTCCAAGCATATTGCTGCCTTAAGACTGCAGCGTCACCACCTGGGATACCTAATCCATGGTGGTTATAGAGGTGCAATGGCGGTCCGACTATCCTAGTTGTAATAGGGTGGTCGGAAGACTGCCACTACTGTACTCCCGCGAGTCTGGCAGTCTTTGGACTGCCAGACTCGTAATCAGTCCCATAAAAGGAAACACCAATTGGCAAAGTAACACAACCAAGAAAAAAAAAAAAAGAAAGCCTTCATCAGTCAGCATTAAAAGGACAAGATATTGGAAGACATTGCGTGTTCTTTCTGTAGACTCCATGATGTAGCATCGGGTGCTGGAATAGAGTGGGAGTCTGCTGACTTCTAGTTCCAGAAGCTAATCTTGAACTGGACCCAGGATCCGGGCGGGTGTCTAAGAATAACCCAACTGTGTCCACGTGTTTGGTGTGAGGGTATTGGAACCCTTGCAGAGGTATTCATGCACCTTCAGGGTGCTTTGCTGGGTAATGCCTTCTTTCTTTTCCCAAAGTGGTGGACTGGCCGGGAGCATTGGAGTTCACAGCTAGAATTCACACCCAGCAGCCATCAGTGGAAGTTCTGATACACCCTGCACTGGGGTACGTATGATCAACAAGTTCATTCATAATGTGGTAGGAAATGTGTTTTATGAAGAACTGGAACATCGTTCATAGAACAGAGAGGTGTAACAGAGTGCAAAAAAGGAAGAAAAAAACAAAGCTGGAACTGGCTCCACAGTTTCTTGAAACGTCGGATGGGATATGTTCTAAGGCTGATAGCAAGGGGAAGGGGGACTAGTAAAAGTCCTAGAACAGCAGATTTTATTATTACTATAGAGCATGAATAATGTATGAGAAGCAGGGTGTATTAGTAATGGTTGAGCAAGATCATGTAATGATGAGGCTGAAAAGAGAATAATCTTTCATACAGCACTCTGCACAAATTGAATTGTTTGGCACTTAATAACAAGTGCCTGTTACCTAGCGCCCATCAGAGCCCTTTTTATCAGCTTTACTGTAATTAAAGATTGATTTAAAGCTTGCAAGGTTTAAACCTTAAACTTTGCATGCCATATGGAGCTGGTTTAAGCGGCAAATAATTAATTGAGCAATTTCACCAGGATTAAAACGTGATCGGCAGATAACACAAGAGTCTCTGCTACAGAAACAATATGCAATCGAGCTAACTTTCACAAACACAAATGAGTACCATATATGTTACACCTTGTCTGCAACAGGCACATTAACCAGTTGAGCTATTATATGATGATTCAATCTGTGACCAGAGACTGCAAGCATATCTCTCCATAGCTGACAAGCTTACCAGATCCATGTGTGACTGGCTTCTCCAGATCAGGTTAATTTCTTTGCACTCTGGGAATTGTAGTCCGGGTTTCAAAGTGAATAAATAAGACTACAAAATCTGGGCAACGGAACTAGTCACACACTGACCTGGGAAACATCACAGGGCTGCCTCTGTAGTAAATGTATTAACCACCAGAGTTATCTTGCTAATGTTATGATATGACATTTTCTGGATACCGCTACAAAAGGAGGTGCTTTAACCACCTAAGCTAACTTAAAATGCAGCCTGTTTGTGACCAATCAATTAAGCGAGAACACGTGTATACTATAACATTTCTTTGTTGTTCATTTCCTTGGGGGCAAATTATATATTTTTTAAAATGCACAGGCTGACGGTCATTGGCTCGGCCCTCACGATGCAATGCCACTCCATTTCTTTTTGCTACATTCTCTCGCCCCTAATTCATGTGCTCTGGGGAGCATTTTTTCAATTTCCTGCACTTTTAGCATAACACAACGTAACATATCACAGTATAGCATGACATGGCGGGAGGGAGGAGCTGGGCGTCCGGCCGAGCCGGGCCCTCCCCGCTGCACGGAAACATCTTGTAATGCGAGTGAAGAGCGCGGAATCCCAGGCAGGCGCTCGTTAGCCGCCCCCCGCAGCCGCACTGGAGCTAATTAGCTATCCTGGTAATGAAAAGCTCTCGACGCCCGCCTTGTACTGATGTCTCATTATTATCAGTTCGTGGAAGCCGAGTTGTTATTTTTGGAGGCTTCAGCTGCGTGTCGGGCGTCCAGGAGGATGTGAGACTAGAGTGGCCGCCGAAACCATGGAAACCAGAGGCGCGCTCCACACGAGAGCCGGGGACCCCCCCTGGGCCCTTAGTCATCCTTCCCGGGGCTCAGATCATCAGCCGGTCTCACGCTATGACCAGGACTCCGAGAAAGACAGGCCTAAGGATGACCATTACCAGTACTAGGGTGAGCATGACTAGTGCTCACAGCAAGACCAGGGGTCAGGGCGTGCATGGCTAGTACTCACAGCAAAACCAAGCATGGCTAGTACTCACAGCAAGACCAGGGCTCAGGGCGAGCATGGCTAGTACTCACAGAAAGATCATGGCACGGGGTGAGCTTGGCTAGTACTCACAGCAAGACCAGGGGTCAGGGCGAGCATGGCTAGTACTCACAGCAAGACCAGGGGTCAGGGCGAGCATGGCTAGTACTCACAGAAAGATCATGGCACGGGGTGAGCTTGGCTAGTACTCACAGCAAGACCAGGGGTCAGGGCGAGCATGGCTAGTACTCACAGCAAGACCAGGGGTCAGGGCGAGCATGGCTAGTACTCACACAAGACCAGGGCTCAGGGCGAGCATGGCTAGTACTCACAGAAAGATCATGGCACGGGGTGAGCTTGGCTAGTACTCACAGCAAGACCAGGGGTCAGGGCGAGCATGGCTAGTACTCACACAAGACCAGGGCTCAGGGCGAGCATGGCTAGTACTCACAGAAAGATCATGGCACGGGGTGAGCTTGGCTAGTACTCACAGCAAGACCAGGGGTCAGGGCGAGCATGGCTAGTACTCACAGCAAGACCAGGGGTCAGGGCGAGCATGGCTAGTACTCACACAAGACCAAGGCTCAGGGCGAGCATGGCTAGTACTCACAGAAAGATCATGGCACGGGGTGAGCTTGGCTAGTACTCACAGAAAGATCATGGCACGGGGTGAGCTTGGCTAGTACTCACAGCAAAACCAGGGCTCAGGCGAGCATGGCTAGTACTCACAGCAAGACCAGGGGTCAGGGCGAGCATGGCTAGTACTCACACAAGACCAAGGCTCAGGGCGAGCATGGCTAGTACTCACAGAAAGATCATGGCACGGGGTGAGCTTGGCTAGTACTCACAGCAAAACCAGGGCTCAGGGCGAGCATGGCTAGTACTCACAGCAAGACCAGGGCTTAGAGTGAGCATGACTAGTACTCACATCAAAACCAGGGCGCAAGGCCAGGGCTCGGGGTGATCATGACTAGTACTCACAGCAAGGCCAGGGCTTGGGGTGAGCATGGCTAGTATTCACAGCAAGGCCAGGGCTCGGCGTGAGCATGACTAGTACTCACAGCAAGGCCAGGGCTTGGGGTGAGCATGGCTAGTACTCACAGCAAGGCCAGGGCTCAGGGTAAGCCTGGCTCCCAGCATGACCAGCACTCAAAGGAAGACCAGAGCTCTCAAGGAACACAGCTCCCAGAACTACTAGGACCAGGCCGCACCACAATGAGCATGGCCTGGGCTCACAGCATGACCAAGCCTCTGTGCATAACCGGACACACTGCAAGACCAGCACTGACAGCATAACCAGGACTTGGAGTGAGCATGGCGTAGTCTCATAGCACGATCAGAACTCACAAGAAGACCAGGGCTTGCAATGTGGCCTAGTGCCAAGCAGGAATCAAGCCAGCCAAGGTCCCTTAGTAAAGATAATATCGGCCAGAGCGCACTGGGAAGTTACTAGCAGGCTGGCCGGAACACAGGCAGCTTGGACTTACTACAGCCTTCACTAGCAAGAAAATTGTACACTCAATTAAGACATGGCTGTCTGCCTATTGGGGCATTGACTTGTACATGGGCTGGACGAGAAGATGGAATCTGCCCAGCTTGTAATAGCAGTAAAGAAGACATTGTCCATGTTTTGTTCTTCTGCCCAGCAAATAGTAAAACACGGAGATGCTGGTTGGCACCGCTGTGCAGAAATTTGGAACTAAAACAATGTGCACAAGCCTGCAGAATCTTAAGATATGACACCTCCCCCCTTATTGTGTTCGCGGTTTCCCGCTTTCTACATGGTATGTGGCGCAGAAGGTCTACCCTGATTAACTGTGATAAACTGTGTTGATTGCTACCTCTTTTCTTTTTTGATAACCTACTGTTTAATAATTTTTTAACTCAATATTCTTAACTATTTATGTATTTTATCTTAGAGCATGTATGTATTTTATCTGCACTTTTATGGTCTATGACCTAAATAAAGTTATCAAAATGAAATGATTTCTATAGACCCTGGAACTGGCAAGCTAAGATAGAACTAGCATTCTAAGGAGGCAATATTTCATCTTTAGTTAACAAAAACTTAAAGGCGTCATTTAATTTCATCTCATGTGCAAAATGTGGCTGCTTGCTACAGCAAAACATAAAGCCATGTTTCTCAATCTAGCGTCACTGTCATAAATTATTGCATACTTTTGGTAGAGTAATTTTTGTAACCACAATAGCCTCAGCACCCTTATCGACAGGATTCCTGTTTTTAGGTCTCGGCTAGACAGAGCTTGTGCTCTCTGAAGAGACATGTTGTGTTTAATCTGTGGGCAACAGCCCACCCACAGACTTCCCAAGTGCTCGCTCCATCATCTGGCTCATATTCTTTGTAGCCATTTGTTCCTGTGATGCCTCTTCTTGTTGTTTGGCCCCCCCCCCCCAGAGCATGGACCAAGTACTTGTAAATATCCACTGCTCCCGTTTTAAGACCATTTTGGGACCTACTTTTTCTTTCTTTGCCAGCACTCTGCACAGTGCTCATGCTTTTACCAGCTCAGTGTCTTCTCACCTGCCCTCATGCCCTGTAGACAGCTCTCACACTCCCCGTCACCGCTTTTCCTTTCGCTGCTGCTTTCTGTTTTACCCACCTCCTATCTCCTGTCTCTGCTTGCTCCCTTGCACCTCCCAGTGTTTGCCCCATCCACAATTCACCTCCTCGCTTAATCCTGTCACTTCCTTAAACCCCCATTGTAATCTATTTTGTTCTAGTGAGTGATGGTGGTCTGCCTTTTAATGTCCTGTTAGTTTATAGCTGACATGCTGATTGGAGCATGTGTGTATGGCTGCTATTACTTGGCACACATGTAGTCTCTGTTTATTTTCAACACGTGTGAATACTAGGTGTGTGTGTGTTCACACAATATACGGTCGTTCAGCAATGGTGTTTATAGCTGGAAAACTAGACCTCAAGTGAATCAGGTACGAATCTGTTATCACAGGGCATGTCAGAGCTTCTAAAGTACCTGTGTCAACTGCTGTAATTGCATAGCCACATTTCTCCTGTGCGAAATGCTTGAGCTGCTCGTATCTTGCTTCGTTGCTTCTCATTTCCTATGGTGGGACACTATTTCTTCAAATTTCTCCTATCAGGACACTTACTTACTTTTTCTCCATTCACTAGTGAAGTGTTTCTATGCACCATGGCTGCTATTACTTGGCACACATGTAGTCTCTGTTTATTTTCAACACGTGTGAATACTAGGTGTGTGTGTGTTCACACCATATACGGTCGTTCAGCAATGGTGTTTATAGCTGGAAAACTAGACCTCAAGTGAATCAGGTACGAATCTGTTATCACAGGGCATGTCAGAGCTTCTAAAGTACCTGTGTCAACTGCTGTAATTGCATAGCCACATTTCTCCTGTGCGAAATGATTGAGCTGCTCGTATCTTGCTTCGTTGCTTCTCATTTCCTATGGTGGGACACTATTTCTTCAAATTTCTCCTATCAGGACACTTACTTACTTTTTCTCCATTCACTAGTGAAGTGTTTCTATGTACCATTGTTGCTTAATTTGAATTCACTTCAAAGGATCCAGTCTGAGTTTTGATTTCATCAAGGTCTGCCTCCCCCACAGTGTGCATGGCAAAAGTAGTCCTTTTAATGTAGTTGCTGATGCAATGTATTTCCTCATGTTCACTATTGTAAACCAGCCTAACATGGATTCTTTCTGTGTTTTGTGTGCAGTTTGATATAGCGCCAACACCACCAGAAGGTAGTAGAGTGATTTACATTAGCACCAGTTACTTTTTTGGTGCAGTTTTATATAGCACCAAGACAACCTGAAGGTAGTGGAGCGTTTTACATTAGCACCAGTTCTTTTACACAAGCACACACTCATTTTTGTAAGCACGGGGAGATCAAGTGATTTGCCAGGAATCAAGGGTGTTAAGCGGATGCCGAAACTCAAACCCGGTTTTCCAGCTCCATAGTAGGCAGCTGTGCCCCTTACGCCACCTTCTCTTCAAAGAGGACGCAGCATCATCTCCCTATCATCAGCTCCACATTTTGTGGTTAGGGCCAAACCACTTAATCTCCCTGTGGCAGCCCACATTTGCTGATGGTTGCCTGTCCACCTCCCACCTGTCACTGCTTGCCCCACTGAACTCCGCTTCACAGATCCACTCCTCCCCTGACTCTGTTTTTCACATTTTCTTATGCAGTTTTATATAGCGCCAACACCACACGAAAGAAAGGCCTGAAAACACTGTCAGGCTCGATGTGCCCGTTTTGGGCTTCCTTCTGAGAGGTGCAAGGGTGGTTGAGTTCTGGGAAGACCTCCCCTTTTCACTACAGCCGGAAGGTTTCCTCACGTATACCTTATGAACTAAACAAAATATCTTCTAAGAGACAGTAATGCCGGGTTATGTCTGTGGTGGCAGGGAATAGGAAAGGTAGTGCCAGAGAGGGGGGTTTACGGGCATGCGGAGTACACAATAATAAAGACAAATATGGCCCCCGTTAAGTCTTTACCCGCAGTTCCCTCCCTGCCCTCCTGTCCCTGCAGACCCACTCACCGCGTCTGCCGCAACTCTCCAGAGTTGCGACGGCCTCTCAGCATCCTCCGGGAGCATCCACCAGTCCTCGGACCAGCTGTCCACGTCCTCTCAGGCAGTACTTTCTTCGTCCCTCGGCGTCTCCTGGAGCTCCTTCTCCGCCCACTGCTCCGTCGGTTCAAACTCCGCGGCGTCTTCCGGTTTCCTCCTACTGCTCACCTCATCTTCCCGCATCCACTCCCATAAAGTCAGTTGTCCCGCCTCATCCTGTGAACGCTTGCCTCCCCATTGGCTATCCTTCCGTTCTTTCTCCTCGGCTTCCTGTAGATAGGAAGGAGGGTTTTCTATTAACTCTTCGAGTCTATGTTCGGACAGAACACGGCAGAAAGGGGTGAGTCCCCATCCTCCTCCTGCACCTTTTCCTCACAACCCTGTACACAATGAAAAACCATTGAGAGGCACAGCTCGGTTATTGGCTCTAGGTACCTTATGTTCTTGGTGAACCTACAATTCCTACAGGATGTATGATGTTACAACGCAATCAAAATGATCGCGGTACATCACAACGCATCTTTTACAACGCAAGTCGTTACCACGACTTGCGCTGTAGGGTGCTGGACTTAGGAATAGTAAGATTTACTATTCCAACTCCAGCCTACGTACAGTAGGGAAGATGTTGGAATAGTAAATCTACTATTCCTTAGTCTAGAGCGCCCTCCAGCGCAAGTCGTGGTAACGACTTGCGTTGTAAAAGATGCGTCGTAATGGCACCGCGGTGTTTTGACCGCATTGTGAAGGATGTTTACCATTCCTATATATCCCTGCAACAAAAAGGGTCTAGCGGACGTAACAGTATATTGCTTTTAAGAATCTGCCATACTGTGGATAAGTTACAGGTGAAAATGTAGGCACAAATAGCTGTTTTATTTTAACTCCTTCAATATATTTTTATTTCAACTATTAGTTTATATAGGAAAACCTTGAAAGATTTACAGAAATGACCCCCTGCTAAATTTTAAATGTTGACTACTTTTCAGAAATGTATAGATTTCTGGTATCCATTATTGGTGTTGCATCAATTTTGTGCCACTAACTGGAAGGAGGTTGATAGCACAAACAATAGGAAAAATAGGCTTTGTCCCAGTACAATTACAAAACTATTTAGAAAATGTTGGTTTTCTGACAAAAGTCTGCCTGTTCCTGAGTAGATGGTGATTTTAGCACCATAAACCCTTCATTGATATCATTGGCAGGGAAAAAACAGACGTTTTCTTCAGCAAAACATTTTGCTGTATTTTGGCTAATTTCCTTGTCTTCTCCAGAGGAATTCACATACCCTGGGTATACAAATTTGGTGTGGGTACCTTATGTGTACAAAAAGTTATGGGGGCCTGAGCTTGAACTAACGCAAATTACCCAAAAAAGTCTTAGCACAATGGAGGAAATGGCCTAGCAGTGAAGGGGTTAAAATGTTGTTAAAACACGAACAGCACTTGCTTATTATTTTTTTGTGTGATCCGATGGTATTGGAGCCCTTGTTCCATCCTTCTTCTTGCCATAGTCGCTCTTGTAAAGATATACATATATCACTACAATAAATGCACGTGCACAAAAAATAATGCATTTCTTAAACCTTTCACTGCTAGGCCTCCTTCCCCCCCCACTGCCCCCCTCCCCCCCTGTGCAAAGCCCTTTTTTGGCTATTTGGGTTAGTTTGCGCTTAGGTGCATGTGACTTTTTGACCACATAAGGGCTCCATGCCAAATTTGCTTCCTTTCCTTCCAACATCAAGTGGATTTTAAAGGTACCCGGGGTTTGTTGATACGCCTGGAGGGGACCCAGAAATTATCCAAAATACAAGAAAATATAGTTTTTTTCTGTAAAAATGGGGGAAAAGTGCTGCAGATGAAAGCGTCTGGTTTTTCCCCTGCAAATGGTATCAGCAAACAGGTTGTGGTGCTGAAATAACCATCTTCCCAGCTTTCAGGGACTGACAGACTTCTGTCAGAAAATCAACATTTTGTACACAGTTTTGGCATTTTACTGGGACACAGCCTATTTTTTGCTATCAACCTCCTGCCAGTTAGTGGTAGGAATGGGTATGAAAGCAATAATGGATCCTGGAAAGCTATACATTTCAGAAAAGTAGACAACATTCTGAATTGAGCAAGGGGACAGTTGAAAAGAGGAAAAATTGAAATGGAGTTGAAAAAAAGCCATTTGTGCCAACGTTTTCACCTGTAACTTCTTCTAAGTATGAGAGATTCTTAAAAGCAATATACCGTTACACCTGCTGGACCCTTCTGATTGTGGGGATATATAGGACTTGTAGGTTGACCAAGAACCTGAGGAACCCAGACAAAATAACTGGCAGGCGTATTGCAATGTTTTTTTATCATGTACCGGGTATATAGCAATTAATTTGGAAAAATATAAACAGTGACAAATCAGTATGAAAGTCACCTATGTATTTTTGAAATGGGAACAAAATGTAGAGTTTAGAAACAGTAGCTATTTGTACATCTCCGAATTTATGGGTACCCATACTAGCATGTGAATATAGGAAAATTTTTCAAAGTGACTTCTTTTTTACACATTGTCTTACATTTGGAAGGCAGAAATGCATTGAAGTCAATAGGTGATAACAGTTGCTCCACATATCTGTGTTCCCAAAAGTCTCCTAATAAAAATGGTACCTCACTTGTGTGGGTAGGTCTAGTGCCCGCGACAGGAAACGGCCCAAAACGCAAGATGGACACACCACATTTTTTCAGCTACCCTTTTTTTGCAAAGTGCCTAGCTGTAGATTTGTAACCTTAGCACTGCTGGCACCTAGGGAAACCTAGCAAACCTATACATTTTTTAAAACTAAACACTGAGAGGAATCCAGGAATGGGTGATTTGTCTGGCTCTCACCAGGTTCTATTACTTAAAATCCCTTGCAGACCTCAAACTTTGTCAAAGAACACATTTTCCTGACATTTTTGTGATGGAAAGTTTTAGAATCTGCGTGGATCCACAACATTCCACCCACCCACATTCCCCAAAGTCTTCAGATAAAAATAGTACCTCAATTGTGTGGGTAGGCCTAATGCCCGTGACAGGAAATGGCCCAAAATGCAACGTGGACAAACCACATTTTTACAGTGAAAACTGATCCTTTTTTCTGCAAAGAGCCTACCTGTAGATTTAAAAACCCTGGCTCTACCGGCACCTAGGGAAACCTAGCAAAGCTATACATTTTTGAAAACTAGACATCCAAGGGAATCCAGGATGGGGTGACTTGTCTGGTTCTCACCAGGTTCTGTTACCCAGAATCCGTTGCAAACCTCAAACTTTGTAAAAATAAATAAATCATTTCCTCACATTACTGTGATGGAAAGCTCTGGAAACTGCATGGATCTATGATATTTCACCCACCCGCATTCCCCAAAGTCTTCCTATAAAAATGGTACCTCACTTGTGTGGGTAGGCCTAGTGCCTGCAACAGGAAATGCCCACAACGCATTGTGGACACACCACATTTTTACAGTGAAAACTGACCCTTTATTTGCAAAGTTCCTGGCTGTAGATTTTGGAACTGCGCTGCAGAAAACCTAGGGAAACCTAGCAAACTACACATATTTGAACACTAGATACCCAGGGGAATTCAGGATGGGGTGACTTCTCTGGCTCTCACCAGGTTCTGTTATCCAGAATCCCTTGCAAACCTCAAACTTTGTAAAAAAAACACGCTTTCCTCACATTTCTGTGAGGGGAAGTTCTGGAATCTGTGTGGATCCACAAAATTCGACCGACCCCACATTCCCCAAAGTCTTCCGATAAAAAATGTACCTCACTTGTGTGGGTAGGCCTAGTGCCTGTGACAGGAAACAGCCCAAAATGCAACGTGGACACACCACATTTTTGCAGTGAAAACTGACCCTATTTTGGCAAAGTGCCCAGCTGTGGATTTTGAACCATAGCTCTGCTGGCACTTATGCAAACCTAAAAAACCTATATATTTTTGAACACTAGACACCCAGAAGAATCGAGGAGGGCGAGAATCCAGGAGGGTGTGACTTGTGGGGCTCTAACAAGGTTCTGTTACCCAGAATCCCTTGCAAACCTCAAACTTTGTAAAAAAGCACATTTTCTCAACATTGCTGTGATGGAAAGTTCTTGAATCTGTGAGGATCCACAAAATTACACACACCCAGCATTCTCCAAAGTCTCCTGATAAAAATGGTACCTCACTTGTGTGGGTGAGCCAAGTGCCCGCGACAAGGAAGGGCCCAAAACGTATTGTGGATACATCACAATTACCTATCACAAAACGACCAGGTTTTGTAAGGGGGGATGTCCTCTGGGTTGTTGACCCTATGCTCTGCAGCCATCTCGTGAAACCTACCAAACCCACACATTTCTGAAAATTAGACACCTGGGCTAGTCCAGGGAGGTATGGCTTGCATTGTCTCTCCAACGTTTTCCTACCCAGGATCCCCTGCAAACCTCAAATTTAGCTGAAAAAAATCACTTTTTTCTTAAATTTCTGTGTGGTAAAGTTGTGAGATCACCAGGCTGGCACAAATTTCCTACCACCAGCGTTCCTCCAGGTCTCCCAATAAAAATGGTATCTCACTCATGTGGGTGACCCAAGTACCCGTGACAGACAAGGGCCCAAAACATATTGAGCAGACATCAAAATTACTTATCGCAAAAAGACCTGGTTTTGCAAGGGGGGTCACCTGGGTTTTTGGCCCCGGGCTTGGCGCCCATCTACTGAAACCTACCAAACCCACACATTTCTGAAAATAAGACACCCAGGGGAGTCCAGGGAGGTATGGCTTGCATTGACCCCCCAATGTTTTCCTTATCAGAATCCCCTGCAAACCTCAAATTTAGCTAAATAACTCACATTTTATTCTCAAACTAGCAGCCCGCCCCAGCGTTGCCTGGGGCAGAAGGGGGCTGGGGGCTGCATTTTTTGGCCGGGGCAGAAGGGGGCTGGGGTCAGCATGTGGTGGAGCGAGCAGAGGTAGGTGTGATGTACCTCACGACCCCCGCAGCCCCGACCCCCTGCACTGGCAGATTGCTCCTCCACCCTGCACCGCTCCGTTCTCGGCCGCCCTCAGCCCTCAGCTGGTCAGCTCTGCTCCGCTCCCCTACGCTCGAAGTGCTGCAGCTGACGGGACTCCTCCTTCTCCTTCTTGCCGTCAGAACACGGACACGTTCACGGTCACGGACCACCTTCCGACCCCCTCCCGCCCCCGCCCCGACATTTTCCGTGTTTGTAAATGCCTTACCTGATCCGCTGCTCCTCACATCACCGCCGCTCCATGTCCCGTCATCACGCACGTCGCGGGCAGCGCGTCGCGGCCAGCGCTACGTCGCGTCCGGCGCTTCTTTCAGGGGACTACTTTGTTTTTAAAGTTAATTTTTTTAATTTAAGGTTTTTTTAATTTTATGTAGCCTATGTCCATCTACACACCCTGACATTTTCAAGGATGTATCGGGTGTGTAGATTGGCGCTGTGGTTCCCGAGTTTACCTGGCTCAAAGGTGAGAGTTCTCTCTTTATAATAGTAGTATAGATTTCTGTGTGAGAAAGTTATGGGAACACTGGGCTGACACAAATTTATTACCACCCAGCATTCCCCCAGGTCTCCCGATAAAAACTGTACCTCACTCGTGTGGGTGGCCCAAGTACCTGTGACAGGCAAGGGCCCAAAATGTATTGAGGAGACATCAAAATTACCTATCACAAAACGACCTGGTTTTGCAACGGGGGTCACCTGGGCTTTTGGCCCGGGGATCGCTGGCCATCTAGGGAAAGCTATCAAACCCAAACATTTCTGAAAACTAGACACCCGGGGAGTCCAAGGAGGTATGGCTTTTGCGGACCCCCCAACATTTGCCTACCCAGAATCTCCTGCAAACCTCAAATTAAACTGACAAAATCATTTTTTTCTCTCAAATTTCTGTGTGGGAAAGTTGTGGTATCAGTGGGCTGACACAAATTTCCTACACCCATCTGCCTCCCAGAGAGGGCAGAAAGATTGTAATTTTGCTGATGGGGGTGGGGGCATTGGTATGCCTATCTTGGGCAGCCCCCAACCCTACATCAAATATAACAAAAATCCCTGGCTTCTAGTGGGCTTTCTTCCCCCGGGGGTCAGACTGGGAGCTACTGCCCTCTTATCCCCCCCATGGGGGCAGAAAGACTGGAATTTCACTGGGTATTCTCATGCCCATCTTGTGCAGCCCCAGCCCTATAGCAATGCAAACAAAATCACTGGATCTAGTGGAATTTCTGCCCCCCCCGCGGTGGGGGCAGATAGGGAGCTACCACCCCCATCTGCCCCCATTGAGGGCAGAAAGACTGGAATTTTGCTGTGGGGTGTGGGCACATTGACATGCCCATCTTGAGCAGCCCCACCCCTATAACGATATAAGGAAAAAAATCCCTGGATCTAGTGAGCTTTCAGCCCCCGGAGAGGGCAGATTGGAGGCTAGTGCTGGGTACGAACAAAGTGGGCCTTAATGATGACATACCCTGGTCCACCCTTTAAGTTTGATAATGAAGTACAGTATTCTTGTTACTAATGTAGAGGAGTCTGACATTGAGTATAACATTAAAATTGACTCGGATAGGGCGTTTCACGGTCAGGGTACGTCACTTGGCCTCTGTTTGTGAGACATTGCCCTTTCAAGTATGATTGTTATTTGAATGGAAGATCCCCATCTTCTTCGGCCAACAGAAACCTGAAATACCACACGAGCATCTTTTAAACTAATATCTTTTCATGTTCGTTTTGTGATCTTAGGTTCATTATCTCATTATGTGTAAATGATTGAACTTTTTCACTCAATAAGAACTCAGAGAGAAAACGTGGTGTCTGGCAGATTCGTGTGCTAAAGTTTTCTTTTACCAAATAAACCCCTTTCTATAAAAAAAACCCTTTCTAAAAATCTCCACGAAGAACCCTTTGTTGTGGTTCCGACGAGGACCCAATCCGTGAGCAAGCATGGGATTTCAAGCCTTCGCATTGGCGGTCTCGTCATCCAATCGAATAGGAGGTTTCAAAAGCTTGGGGATCACGTGGTCGGCACTCGGCGAATGACGCATAGCGTCATATACCACTGCCGGTGCTTGTCCGGGCACCTCCCCGATCGGCTCGGACGCCGGTTGTAGAAGTACCGACGGACAGTTAGGGCGCTTTTATAGATAGCGCGTCATCTTTGAGATTTAGTACAATACAATAGGCGGGAAGATAGAGGCCTCACTTCTTTCCCGTTGTGGGATTGACTCATGCTTATTCCTATGTTGTGAGTTTGGCGGCTGTCTCGAATTTACAACACGAGAACCCTAGCACTAAACTTACTATATAATCGATTAAATTATCAGCGAAGCAGTTTCCTTCTATGAATGGCACTGGATAGATAATTTTAAACAAGAATGGAAGAGCGGCATTTACAGCATGCTATGTCTTTGCCTCTTTTCTCGGAGCGGTGCTTCCCCCTTCTCCCTGAGCCGTGGCCAGGTGGGGTGAGGTCTGTGCATCTTCCGAGTCGGGTAAGATGTTTTTTCTACTTTGGCATTTTGAAAAATCGAGTCACTGTTGAGATACCAGCACGGAGTTACACAGTGCTATGGGTGTATATGTTACTGACACCTACTACTAGGATTGCTGAAATCAAACCTGGTATACCATCATGAGTTTGTGAACGCTTTCTTTACTGACAAGATATTTATTTTAAATTCCCATGTTTTCACTGTTCCCAGAAATTTCAAACGACTTGGAAGAGTAGAGGATATGATGCGGACACCTAGAGGATTCAGGTGATCTCTGTATCAATTTTATTTTATTTTGGTTTTGAGCACAGTTTTGTTTCATCATCACTTGGTTGCAGTAGCTATCAGTATATTTTGGTCCTGAAGAAAGCAATGACATAATGTGTCGCTAATTGCTGAAACATGTCGACCTCACAGTACATCTAGACGGTCCAAAAGCATTGTGATTGTCACTGACTACTCTTTAATGTTGGCAGAGTGGGTAGCACCAGAATAAAACTTATTTTCAGTACCCCCTCATCCAATTTTAGCACACTTTTTTCTTATTTTCACACAATTTTTTGCACTGCGACATCAGTCCCCCCTCCTTTTTTACTCCAACATCCTCTCAATTGAGGAACAAGACCACGTAAGACCTGTCTGATCGGGTGAGGGCTCTCTTGAAATCCAGGCCCTCTCCGTGTAAGATAAGTGGCACCCTCGATGGTGGTCTTAAAGGAAACCCAAATGATGAAGGGCGGTTTCGCGTGGTGACTGATGGGCATCCTAACCTGACCACTACGTGGGTTTGGTATAGGGGTGACCTTGAATAGATACATACATGGCATGGTGATATGGTTTCTTGTTCAGTTTATTCTGTGTTCACATCTCAGTTTTGTTAGACCCTCCTATACTTTTGTTGTTTACTGCATATATATGGGGCGTATTGGAGCTTGGTCTTGAAAAATCCCATTTAACCCTAATAAAATAGTTGTTGTTTGGAGGCTAGTGCCACCATCTGCCCCACAGGGGGGGCAGAAAGACTGAATTTCTCCCCTCAAAAATTTGGGAGAGCAAAGGCTCTTGCCCTAGGGGCTGCTCTCCCTCCCTGGTGTCTAGTGGGTGGAACCCTGCTTGGGTATCGCCCTCCTGGTGTGATCCACAAGCAGGGATTCACTAGGGAGGGGTACAAGTGAAAAGGGGGAATTCTCCCCTTTTCAATGATACCTCTCCTGACTGTCTACGTGCTCGGGGGCTGAGACAGCCCCCTGAGCACTTACAAAGTGAAACTGAAATGAACCTATTGGCTCATTTAAGTTTCGGTTTCTGTGCAATGATGTCAGCGCTACGTGCGTGCTGATCGTCATTGCACAGAAACCAGGGGAACAGCCTCGGGAGCTGGGGAAGCTCTTCCTCAGCTCCTGAGGCTGTTGGGGCTGAAAGGGAATCCATCTGGTGCCCGCACCGGAGGGATTCCCAGTGCCATGTGATCGGACGGCCCTTGGCCGTCCGATGCACCGAAGGGGTTAAAAAGTCGCTTTGTCCTCTGTCTTGCCATAGTATGAACATGAGCCAATGGTATTGGAGCACTTTAAGCTCTCACCAGTTACATTCCTCAATGACACATTAATTTTTTTGTTACTGGTCCTGCTTCACTCAAGGTATTTTTTCCCCTCATTGTTGCTCCCTCCTGTCCTCTTCCATAGTTGCTTGCCCATCTCCCCATCCACTCCTGCTTCCTTGCTTTACCCATCCCAGACTACCTCCCTCGTCGCTGCTGCTTATTTTTTTGCACGATCCAATAGCATTGGAGCTCTTGTTCCGTCCTCCATCTTGCCTTAGTGCTAACACCAGCCGATGGTATTGGAGCGCTTTAAGTGCTCACCAGTTACATCAGACGATGATGTATTCATTGTCATATGCAAGGGAAGTGTAAGTGAATTGCCCAGAATTATAAACTGTTCAGCCGACCTCAAGATTCGAACATGGTTCCTCAGTTCCCTGCTGGCAGCTCTAGCCGTTACACCACATCCTTGCTTCACTTTGAAGATCCTCAGCTGTTTCTCACTATCACTTCCTCTTTTGTTCGGCAAGATCCTGTCAACACCACACAAGCATTGGCAAAGCCAATAGATATCGCCAATGCCTCAGTGGTTGTATGACTTCACAACGCATTCAGTTGCAACGTATGCCTTTACCACGCATGCGTTACAAGGCGAATGCCATTATCACGCATAACCTTTACCACAAAAATTCCTTTTCCTTGCATACCTTTACAACAATTTTCGTTGTAAATTTACTCATGGTAAGGGCATATTCATGGTAAAGCTTATCTCATAGATCGTACTATTCCTATATTTGCTCCCTTGCGCCCTCCCCCTCAAGCTCCCATTAATGTTTAAATACCCTTCCCCTGTACCCCTGCGCCACCCCGACCCCTAGCCCCCAATCCTTTTTAGAAATACCCCTTGCCGGAACCCTTAAAATGTTTCCCTTTGCTAATCCCTCACCGCCAAACCCTTCTAACAAATACCCTTCCCCTGCCCTAAACCCTAAAATCGTACCCCTGCGTAACACAACCTCCTCATTCCTTATATATAATATATATATTTTTAACTAAAATTCCCCTTACCTCTCCATGACATCTCCTCTCTAAGCTCTTCCTTGTTGCTGCGCACGTCGTAAAGAGGAAGCGGAAGTGTCTCTCTGTTTCCTCTAACGACGCCGATATCGGAATCCACCCACTGCCAGGTAATCACATTCGGTTTTGCCATCTTTATCAGCTGGAATACTGTAGTGGGTGCAGCAACTTATCTCGTCTTTTGAAGTCTAGGATCCGCTGCCATCTCGTCTTCTCTAGTCTTTGAAAGTCATTTTGCAAAGATGATACCTCCTTCCCACCCGGCTGGCATGCTGGTGAGTGCATTTTTATTTTTTGATCTTTGAGCCGCGGCCAGCGTTGAGACCGGGAAATGTCTGACTCCCCTTCCACCTCCCCCTTTCCCACATTTAGCACACATGATACCTCCTTCCCGCCCGGCTGGCATGCTGGTGAGTCCGTTTTTAATTTATGATCTTTTTGAAGTGAATGAAAGATGCAATCAATAATTTTGTGCTGGTAGGCATGTACCTTTAACACACATGCCTTTACTACGTATCTCGTAGTAAAGGTATGCGTGGTAAAGGGGTAAAGGCTATTCATGGTAACCACGCATGCGTTGTAATGCATGAGTGGTTAAAGTTATGCGTGGAAACGGCCACGTTGTAGTGGCTGTTTCCCTGACAGAGTTTTTGGCCATGTCAATGTAAATGCTTTTAGCCATGTCATCTTGCAGCATATCTGCTGTTCAGCATGGCGGAAAGTCACTGAAAAAAGTGCTATGATACAGCCAGCGAAGGCCACGTCATTGCGCTTTTCTGTGTTACGAGTGGCAGGCGAAGAGACTCTGGGTCGGCTCAACATCTTGTGATTCTGGACTTTCAGCCATGCTAAACAGTAGATGTGCTGTTAGACAACATGGCTAAAAGACACCCACATAGACATGGCCGAAAGCTCGGCATTGCAGCAACCTATTGGCTTTGCCAATGCTTGTTTAAAATTCCAGTACCTTAGTGCCAAAAGTGACCTTAAGAACCCACTTTCAGAGACTGCCCCGGGTCAGTGCAAAAATTCTGACTGCAATGACCAGGCCCGTTCTTCCACCTTATGAGCCAAAAGTAACATTGACTGCAGAGCGTAACCCTGAGTCATACAAACAAACTACCCCACAGAACCAAACAAGCATTGGCATAGCCAATAGGTCTAGCTTTTGGGACCTTATAAGTATTTAGTTATGCAGCAGAATATCCTTGGTGCAACAACACCAACTGTTGCATGGCTAAACACTTATAATGTCCCAAATGCGAGACCTATTGGCTATGCCAATGCTTGTTTTCTTTGTAATAAAAGCATTTTGTTTCTTTACTCGTGCACATTTATGTCTACATCGCACTGTCCTCAAAGTAAGAGATATTTCTATAGGGCACTCCTAATCCCCAATATTTTGCATGTTACGACGACTTGTCATCATGAATTTAAAACATCTCTTACCAGGTCACAAAATATAAATGGAGTGTACAATACAGTTCTGCAGAGCTGCTTCTTCGTCGAATGAAATACTTCGAAAGGCACTTTCAAAAATATAACATCTGACCTTAGTAAGTGTGAATCGTTTTCTTTTTAAAGTATATGCAATGAAAATTAAAAAAAATTCAAGTGGAAAATATCAATTAAAAAAATTAGAAATTGACACAACAGCCCTCGCACTGAAGTGCACTACGTTTTAGGCAAATGTACACATCTGATAAGAAACAAGCATTGGTAAAGCCACAAGGGCTCTTCATCTAACCCAAATGACTTTGACAATGGTTTTTAGCAATGCTGCACAGCATTCCCAATGCTCTGTGGTATGTCTAAAGAGCAGGAAAAAAGAAAAGCCTACAACGTGGCTGGTTGTGTCCTTTTGTAGGCACACGGAGTATGCCAACAAAATGACAAACGTCCTTTTAAAATTGTATTTACCTATCGGAGTTGGTTCAATAAATAAAAACATAGAGCACATTTTTTTCTAAAGCAACTTGGAGGGCGCTGATGAGGGAAACATGGGGGGGCTGAAACAATACTGATGGAGGAGGAAAACGAAGACAAGCACATGGGTGGGAGCAACATAGAACTGGAGTGGGAAGAAACAAAAGGACAAGAAAGCAACACTGGTGTAGAAACACACATGGGAGAGCGCAAACGTGGAAGGGGTGGGTAGAAGCACATGGAAGAGAGAAAGCAACTCAAGTGCAGCAGAGGGGGTGGAGAGAAGTACACGAGGGAGACATGGGGAAAACAAGGTACCCACATGGATTGCTTAAACGAAAGAAAAAAGGTAGTGGATGAAATGTAAGAAGGGGAAGGACGTAAGTAATGCCAAAGAACGGGATACATAATTTCCCTTAAACGGAATATGCTGCAATTTTTGCATTTCTTGCCACATAATTCGCCTTTTCCTAGCTGCTTAATTTAGTAAACCATGAGTCATTCATCGTCATGTAGTTCCAGTAGTCCAGGCTTTTCTGGGGATGTGCATTTGGAGCCCTATTTATGGAAACCAATTTATAGGGCTCTATTTATCGAACTGAATAAACAGGTTAGGTGGCTTTTAAAAGTGCTACTCCTAAACTGTATTCAACAGTCTGCTTATGTTAGGGTGGGCGTAGTTCGCGAAGTAGCGCTACGCAAAGCTACGCGAAGTGCACTTCGCACTACACGAACTTCACGTAGCACTACGCGAGCTGCGTAGTAGCATGTTCGCACTGTGCAAGATGCATTTTCAATGATTGCACAGTGCGAACAAGCATCCGGCACTGTGCAATCATTGAAAAGGGCATCTTGCACAGTGCGAGCTGTAGTTTTCTGCCGCTCGAGTAGATTTTTACTCGAGCGGCAGCTTTCTAAACGCGAACTGGTATTTTCTCATCGCGAGCGGTCGCGAGCATGCACAACCACTCGCAATGAGAAACCTGACCTCCCTGCGTTGAGAGAGTCTCGTCGGGATGTAATTTTGCTTGCTCGCGGTCGCGAACATGACGTGAGGACCACGAACAGGCAAAAAATGACCGCTGCACTACGCTGCGCTGCGCTACGCATGTTCGCACTGTGCTACGTGCAGCTCGCGTAGTGCGAAGTTGCGCACACTTCGCAAACTACGCGAGCGTAGCGTAGTGCTTTGCCCAGGGTTAATGTTAAGGCAATAGTATCCATTATCCTCAACCACCACTGAGACTCTTGGAACTCTTGCAGAGACTGTATGTTTGAATCAGAAGATCCCAAAAAAAGCTTGATGGCATGATTGAAACCAAATAGTCCAGTAATGGAATGGTGGGATTAAGAGAAGCACACAAAAGTGATTTGAGTAGGTAAGGCGAGTAGCACAGGAGGGTCATATGTTAGCACAGGAGGGTCAGATGTTGGTACAGGAGGGTCAGATGTTGGCACAGGAGGGGTCATGAGGACAGGGGCAACAATTACCAAAGGGAAACAGAGAAAAAAAGAGCAAGGGAAAACGAACAGAAAATGGGGGCACAAATGGAGGGGAGGAGTTGGGGATGGGTGTGAGCAAAGAGGCAGAGTCATCACAGTGACGGAGAGGGCAGGAGAGAATATGTTCCAAAGTCAAAGAGAAAGACACACTCTTCAGGGTGAAAGCAGAGTAGCGGAGACAGAATGAGCAGGAAAGGAGGGCGAGAGGCTAGTGGTACAATGTAAAGGTGGCGGGAGGAGCAAGAATGGTGGCGATAGGAGTGACATGTACAATTATAGCAGGGTTGGAAATGGCATTGGTAAAGATAAAACTAAGAATCAGTCATCCAGGCGTGCAAAATGCACGACACTCAACGTCGTGCACATTTTAGGCTTCTGTGAGCTAAGCCCAAGCACAAGAATGAAACAAGCATTGGCTGCGCGGGGTAACTAGACATAATATCGAATCCACAATATCGAATGGATAAAATATCGAGTAAAAAATATCGATAATAATAAAATATCGAGAAAAAAAATATCGTTGGGAAAAATATCGAATGAACTAATGTTAAAAAAATATCGAGTACAAAAATATCGACTCAAAAACATCGACAAGACAAAATATCGATATATAGTCAAAGTATAAAATATCGATAATATGTAGAAAAAAGGTAATAAATGTTATTTTTTAGTAATAGTAATATAAATAGTAGTTAATGTTTAGGAGTTGGGTTAATAGGGGATAAGGGTGGGGAGTAATTTAAAATAAATAATTAATTACTATATGTTTGTAATTTTTTTTAACATTAATTAATTGGTAAATAATTATTATTAACTACTTAATAAATTTACTAATTAATATTAATTATTTAATTAATTATTATAATTATTGTACATATTTTAAATTATTAATTATTTGGTAACTAATTAATATTAATTAGTTAATTAATTAACTAATTAATATAATTTAGTTAATTTATATAATTTAAAAAAAAATGTTTTTAATTTAATTGACAATTATTTAATATTAATAAGTTAATTAAAATATTTAGAGTTAATTTTTATATATAGTATATTTTGTTATTGTTACGTAATTAATTTGGAACAAATCATAATAATTTTTTATTTTAATTATTTACAGGTATTGTGCTACTATATAAATATTTTAGGTATTGTTATAAATTGTAATTAATGTTTAGGAGCGGGATGTTGGGTTAATAGGGGATAAGGGTGGGGAGTAATTTAAAATAATTAATTAAATAATATATGTATATAAAGATTTATAATTATTAATTAATTGGTAAGTAATTATTATTAATTAGTTAATTAAATCTATAATTAATATCATTAAATTAATTATTTAATATATTTTATATATATTTTTTATTATTAATTAATTGTTAATTATTTTATATAATTTTGTTTATTATATTATTTAGAGACATTTTTCTTTATTTTTTTTATTGTTAATTAATTATTTTTGAAAATATATTATTAATTATTACATTAAATTAATTACAGCTAATGTGTTCATATATTAACTTCATTGTTATTGTTAATTAATAATTAATTGGTAATTAAACAATAATAAATATTTTTGGGTCAAGGAGTATTTGTAGGGTTCAGGGTCAGTTTTGTGTTTTTGGGTAAAGGGGTATTTATAGGGTTCAGGGTCAGTTTTCAGTTTTTGGGTAAAGGGTTTTTTTTAAGGTTCAGGGTCAGTTTTCAGTTCTTGGGTTAAGGAGTTTTTTTGGGTTCTGGGTCAGTTTTCAGTTCTTGGCCAAAGGTGTATTATTTGGGTTCAGGGTCAGTTTTCAGTTCTTGGGTTAAGGAGTTTTTTTGGGTTCAGGGTCAGTTTTCAGTTCTTGGGCAAAGGTGTATTATTTGGGTTCAGGGTCAGTTTTCAGTTCTTGGGTAAAGGGGTATTATTTGGATTCAGGGTCAGTTTTCAGTTTTTGGATAAAGGGGTATTTTTAGGGTTCAGGGTCAGTTTTGGGTTTTTGGATAAAGGGGTATTTTTTTGGGTTCAGGGTCAGTTTTCAGTTTTTGGGAAACGGTTTTTTTTTAAGGTTCAGGGTCAGTTTTCAGTTCTTGGGTTAAGGAGTTTTTTTGGGTTCAGGGTCAGTTTTCAGTTCTTGGCCAAAGGTGTATTATTTGGGTTCAGGGTCAGTTTTCAGTTCTTGGGTTAAGGAGTTTTTTTGGGTTCAGGGTCAGTTTTCAGTTCTTGGGCAAAGGTGTATTATTTGGGTTCAGGGTCAGTTTTCAGTTCTTGGGTAAAGGGGTATTATTTGGATTCAGGGTCAGTTTTCAGTTTTTGGATAAAGGGGTATTTTTAGGGTTCAGGGTCAGTTTTGGGTTTTTGGATAAAGGGGTATTTTTTTGGGTTCAGGGTCAGTTTTCAGTTTTTGGGAAAAGGGTTTTTTTTAAGGTTCAGGGTCAGTTTTCAGTTCTTGGGTTAAGGAGTTTTTTTGGGTTCAGGGTCAGTTTTCAGTTCTTGGCCAAAGGTGTATTATTTGGGTTCAGGGTCAGTTTTCAGTTCTTGGGTTAAGGAGTTTTTTTGGGTTCAGGGTCAGTTTTCAGTTCTTGGGCAAAGGTGTATTATTTGGGTTCAGGGTCAGTTTTCAGTTCTTGGGTAAAGGGGTATTATTTGGATTCAGGGTCAGTTTTCAGTTTTTGGATAAAGGGGTATTTTTAGGGTTCAGGGTCAGTTTTGGGTTTTTGGATAAAGGGGTATTTTTTTGGGTTCAGGGTCAGTTTTCTGTTCTTGGGTAAAGGGTTATTTTTTGGGTTCAGGGTCAGTTTTAAGTTTTTGGGTAAAGGGGTATTTTTAGGGTTCAGGGTCAGTTTTGGGTTTTTGGATAAAGGGGTATTTTTTATAGTTCAGGGTCAGTTTTAAGTTATTGGATAAAGGGGTATTTTTAGGGCTCAGGGTCAGTTTTCAGTTCTTGGCTAAAGGGGTATATGTTTGAGTTCAGGGACAGTTTTCAGTTTTTGGGTAAAGGGGTATTTTTAGTGTTCAGGGTCAGTTTTGTGTTTATAAAGTGTGCTACAAAAATATAAAAATATTTAAATATATTGAAAACATTTTAGTGACTAAAAGTTGCTAATTTTTAGGCTAATACAAAGTTTTGGTACTACTCAGCAAAAAATATACTCTAAATATATGTACATAATATTATTATAATATATATGATTATTTGACAATATTTTATACAATAACATTATACTAAAGTAGCTATTCTAATTTATACATGGTCAGTGTCCAGCACCTTTCCAGATATTAGTTTCACTTCAGTAGGAATAGTAAATAATAATTGGTCAGTGTCCTGCAACTTCTCTGATAATAGCTTGACAGGAGTAGGAATAGCAATTATTAATTGGTCAGTGTCCAAAACATTTGCATATAATTGTACATTAGCGTGTTATTATATTAAACAATAATGCAAAATGGATGTTTTCACAAAACGTTATTACAATTTTTTATTTTTTTTAATGTGTACTACAATACAATCACAATCAAAAAATACATGAACATTTTTGGAAATGTAGTATTTGCAGAATAACACATTATCATTTATGTACATGTTGTAATTTGTCACACAAAATTATTTCACAACATTTTTCTATCAATAACAATATTTATTATCATCAACTTTGAGTAACAAATATTTATATTGAAATACATAAAACAACAGTTACTTTTCTGTTTCTTTCATTTATATTTAATAATGTTAATATTATATATTAATATTATTAAATATTTACTTTTTAAATTTAAATTTTATAAAGTAACATGACAATTATTATATTTGCTCAAGCTATGGAAATACAAATTAAGACAATTTTTGGCACATATTTCTGACAATATTGTTTTTAAATTAAACATATGAATATATTATGTTGTTAACTTTATAACTGTAAATGAGAATAATATGTTTAATAATAATATCTGGTATTGGTAAAAGATTATTTATGCAATTATATACTTTTATAATACTTAGAAATTATTAAAAAACATTTTTTAATAATTAATAAAAATAATAACAAATATTATTATTAATTAATCAACTTAAACATTTATCTTTTCTTTTCAGAAATACATACATCAGAGAAATAAATATACATTATTTAAGGGCATTATTTATATAGTAAATGGTTATTGTTTTATTAATAACAATAAATAAGTTTTATTATTTATTATTATTAATTAATTACATAAAAAATAATAATGTTTAGTTCTAAACAAACACAAAGTTATTCCTATAAATGTACACAATAAGAAAATATTTACTTTTATTATTTCAAGTGTTACATACTTTTTAAAAATATTATTAATATATATTAATTACTATATATTAATTAATATTAAAGAAATTTATATTTTTTCAACAGTTTAAATTATTATGAGTCTAGTGTATTAATTTGTTACAATAACAATGTGTATGTATTATATTTTTATACTATAACATTGTGTTTTCTATGATACCTTTTCAAAATTGGGTTAAGGGGACTACTTTTTTCCCGCGTAAGGTTATTGCGCTCCATTCAGGACTGGAGAAGCTCGCGGTTGGGAGTTGCTTCGTGTGGAGAGAGGTAAGGTTAATTTTACATACAATTTATAAGTCAATGGTAATGTTTGAGGGTATATTCGAACTGTGTAGTGTTTTTGTGTGTATGTATGAATTGTTTATGTAGAGTTTAGGTGTAATGTCGTCGTTATAGATGCGTCGTGTATGTTTTAGTTCTAGTGTTATTTTAAGTGTTGGGAAATGTCTTTTTACATGGTTAATGTTAATTGTGAGTGTAATTACATATGTTATGGGTTATTTGTGGGTGGGTTTCGTTATCTATGTTTTTTTACAGGTTCCGGTTCCTCGCATGAAAACTACATGGAAGGATGCGTGTTTTTTTTCGGAGATAATAATGTATGACTTATTATGGTTATATTTTGACGTGTATCTCCTATTTTTCGTGTTTGCCAGGAGCGGATTTTAATTTTTTTTTACCTTTTTCGGGTTTTTGGAGGGTTTCGTATTGGATTGATACATTGATATGCGTGACCGTTTTTTTAAAGTTGTGTGTATATCACTTTAAATACTAAAGTGTCCACACTACTGTTTTCGGGATTTCCTGGAGCGTTTATTTTATTCTTACATATTTTTCGGGTTTTTGATGGTTTCCCATATTGGAATTGTCCCACATTGTAATGGATTGTATGGATTGTATTTTGCTTCATTACGTCTTTTTCATCTACAAAAATTTTAAGTATTTAAAAAACTTTTTTTATTGGGTGGGAAGTGTCGATCTTTATGTAATGTGTATGTGTGATGTAATTATAAATATTGCATATTTGTTCAGAAATAATGTCCAAAATTATGATAAGTTTGTTAAACAAATATGTATTACTTATAATTGTTTACAAATGTTTATGATTTTTATATGTAGCATTATTGGAAGCAGACATTAGTATATTTTGTAGACACTTTTATAGTAGGGTTTTAGCTATTAATGACAGGTATTCTAATCCTCTAGTTGTAGGATATAGTGTGACTTGACTTTGCAGTAGTCGGAACATTTGTTTAGTTTGTTTACTTAGTTTTGGACCAATTTGGGTCACAGATTGTTCCATTCTTAGTTCTTGATAGCTTTGTTCTTTTATCAAAGCATCTAGTAGGTTATGGAATGTGGGTCTTGTTCTGCTTGTGGTAGCTTGGAAAGCATTATGCCAGCCTTCTACACTGTTGTTTGTTTTAGCCTCTTGGTTTAAAGTACTAAGATAGACATTCCACCAAGGTATTTGGAATTTGGGTTGGCGTCGATGTCCAGATCTGTGCAACCTTCCCACCCAAGTATCTTCGAAATAGTCCAGTAATGGTGTTAGTTTATCTTCATTCCTCTTGTAATATGTGCTGTCAATTAATACATTATAGTGTTCTGCTACATCGGTAACAGGAACGTAGGCCAGTGCTATCAATTTTTTAATTTGATAGGCAAAGGTGCTATCTGTTGAGTACAAAATACTTAAAGTTGATTTCTGGAGATGTCTCCATATGCTCTGATTGAAATGATAGTAGCAACCCTGGATTGCTGTGTGTGGAAATGTTTTCAAAATGCTATTAATCATAGCTAATTCGAAATCAATAATTATTTTTTCTGGAAAATAATTATTCATTTCATTTTTGAGAACATTTAATATTTCTGTGTAAGTGTTTTGCTGTTTGTTTGGTAGCAAGCAGTAAATGAAAGGGATGTTATAGTTATGGTATAACCCGTGGATGGAATATAGTCTATAAAAAGGTTTTGGGCATGGTTTAAATGTTCCATCCATCATCCATTGGGGACACTGTTGGATTTTTCTTAAATTACTTGCAGTTGCAAACATTATGATTCTGTTTGTACTGCTTTCATTGTCAAAAAGGATACATTTGTCTTTATTGTGTGTGATGGACATTTCTGGTGAAATAATAATTTCCTCAAAAGTAGTAGGGTTGGGTGGGGTTGTGGAAGTGCGTCTTTTAGTGTATGCAATTGTGCGTTTTAGGGAGTCAATAGAGGGTAGTTGACCTGAAGCATGTGCTGGGACTTTTAACAGTTCCTCTTTAAGGATTTGTGTAGTTGGTTTATCACTTTGTGTGCTAGCAGTTTTAATACTTTCTAAAGCATCTCTTATTTCAATTTCTGTGACATTGGGGGGATGATTGTGTTCCCTGGTAAATAACACATTAGTTTCCTCAGTCGTAGCCCTTCCATAACATTTGTTTGAGTAATATTTTGTACATTTCCAGAAAACTTTTCTACCACTTTGTCTTTCCTGATTATAAACATAACCCATATAACATAACAGTAATTTATTTTTCCGTGACATAACAAATTCTGCACCTTCTGTCATTTTGTTTTACTTGTTCTAGGAAAGAGTAGAAAGAAACAAAATCAAAAAACATCTATTTCACTTTGTGGTGCAAACATAATTAATGTTGTATTTATACTTACAGTTACTAGAAGTAGTAATCACAAATGCAGAACTGTATTTTGAAGGATTGTCTTGTATGTATATCTTTATTGACTGTTGGTATGAAAATATAGAAATGCTAAGTTAATGTTTATACATAACAAACGTTTTTCCAAGGAAAAAGCACTTTTTAATTTTGCTTAGTAGTACATTTGATGTGAACATTACATATACTTACTTGTTTAAATAGTTGAGTTGTAGTATTTGGTGGAGTACATCAAGGTAGTAAAGTTCAGATCTGTAGAGAAGATAGAATAAATAAATGTTAAATAATATAAAAATTATTTGGAACCGTTGGGAAAGTGGAAATCTTTAAAAGTATACTAACTTCTAAATAAGTAGTTTTGTTTGCTGTAGGTAGAATAGATGTATGATGTATTCACAATATCTGTAGAGGAAATATAAAATACAAAACATGGTGTTAAGAATATAGTTCTCGTTTTTTTCGGAAGTAAAAAGACAAATTAGAAGTATACTTACATTTTTTACAAGGGTAGTCTTGTCTTTTGGTATAGTTGATGTTGGATGATTTTATTGGATCTGTAGGGAAGATGTAATATGCAAGATATGTTGTTTAGAAAATAGCATTTTTAATATTGGGTGTTTACTAACAAAAACATATATACTTACATGTTTAATTAGTGTAGTTTTATACATTTGTAGTGTTGAAATAGGAAAATCGCTGATTATCTGTCAAAAAAATGTTTAAAATAAAGTATGAATTTTGTGAAATAGTGCTTAAAAACAGCAGTTGGTGTATAACAGAGCATTAATATATACTTACTATCTGATTTTCTAGGTGAAGAAATAGGAGCATGTATTAGGAATTTATTTGTAGTAGTTTCTATCAGAAAAGTAGGAGGAGATAACAATTACATAAGTGCAAGAGTTAGGAGATATAAGTAAAATAAGTACACTACTAATTTAGATTTCTAAATAATGCATTGTAACTTACTTGAATAATTAGGTAGTAAACTGGATCTTTAAAGATGTTTGTTCAGGAACAAAATCTTCAGAGTGTTGGCATCTTCTTTCTATAGAGTTAGCAGCAGCAAATGCTAAAATGCATGTATCCCTTTTATAGTATGTGTATTTTGTGTGCTTTGATTTGATTGGTTGCAGGATGAAAGAAATGATTGTATAGGCTAGTTTGAATTTTTTTTAATTTAATTGGTGTGTTTGTTGATGTGAGAATGGTGGTATGTGGTGATTTCCGCATTAAAGCAGGTTAGTTGTTAAATAAAATAGATGTGTAAGTGGAAAAAAATATTTAACATGTTATTTACATGTAAAGATTATTTTTCAAATGATATAACGCATTTAATAGAATGTATAGTAAATGTAGATAAATAGGAACGTTATAAAAGTAACAGGTATTATATGTAAAAGGTTTTTTGTATAGAACAATGACTTTTATAGACTATTAATATGGTATTTTAGACATGAAAGGGTACAAAAAATAACTCGATATTTGTTTTGAAACGATATTTTAGCACTCTATATTTTAGTAGTCGATATTTTTGTAGTGTTAGGGGTAATTTCATGAACAACGATATATTTGTAGTCGATATTTATTAAGGCGATATTTAAGTACTCGATATTCTAAATACTCGATATTTTTGACTCGATATTTTTGTAGTTGTTGTAATAAGTATAGAAAGTCGATATTTTTGTAGTCGATAATTAATCAACGATATTTTAGCAAGTCGATAATGTGACCGTCGATAATATTTCAGTGATCTGCTGCGCGGCCGTGAAAGTAACGCGGCCGTAAAAGCGAAAGTGATCGCAGTCAAGAAAAAGTGATCGCGATAGCAAGGACGTGCTCTGTGGTGGGGGAGGGGCAGAGCGAGGTGCTAGGGAGAGCAAGGAAAGGAAAGGGTGCCACGAGGAATGCGCGCAACAGCAAAAGCAGGCTGGCGAGTGGTGTGCGCGCACCATGATGAGAGAGGAAAGCCATATGGTGCCTCTGCTCGTCATTGTGCGCATAACCGCATGCTCTAAGCCTGCCAAAAGCTTGTGGTAGCACTTTGAAAACCCACACACTAAATGTCTCGCCAAGCAGAGTAGGCGCTGGCTCAGGCGAGACCTAAAAAAACAGTAGAACCCATATGTGGAGACAATAAAGCAATTAATCTCACCCATCTCATTGATATTAAATGACTAGTTACTCCATTCACACTAACCATGAATACTCACCTTATTCCCTCGTTATCAAAATGTCCCCCAAATGAAATGAATATAAACAAAATCATATTGGATATAACCTATAACATGGACTTATCATATCAACGCTTTTACAGCCACAGGCAGGGACTGGGTGAGTGAGCAACCTAGAAATCCACTGATGAGCAGAGGAGCTGGAAAATGGAACGGAGTTGTTGAGGATCACAGCTGCAACAAGTAAACTACATACAAACATTTGCAGGCTTTTCTCTCGTAACGCTTTCCTCACTTGCCTGTGTTCTCTTCTGGCAGAAGCCAGAAACGCTACTCATTCGGGGCACTGATAACCGACAACCTACCACTATATGAAAGTGCCTGGGCTCACCCTCCATGGACAATCATGATTCTACGTGAATCTATGAACCACAGAGCACCCGATCACCTGGCACAGCAAAAGACGACTTTTAGAACCATTGTTCTATTGTTTGCATGGAAAACTGGGTTAAGAAGAGTTGCTGCAGTGCCGTGAATGTCTTGTACAACTCGCATTTAGAAATACTATTGTTTTATTTCTGCAAACAAATCCTCAGTGATTGAATTGTTGTTGCTGAGGGAGTAATTTCTGCAATGTTAATAGACGAAAGGGGGTATTTCTGCAATGTTAATAGACGAAAGGGGGTATATGCAACTCTAAACAGCACCTCTATCGCTAGACCATCTTCATCCCCAAATCTTGTCTCATCCCCAACTCCTTTGTAACAACTATGAGCTCACCCCAGAGGATTTTGCCGTCATCAAATGTTGACCTCACCAGCATGCACCACACCTTCGTATGTGTTGTTAACCCTTCTCATCCTCAGCATCTTGTTCATAAGTCGCCAGGCTAAGCTTTTCACTCTCACTGATATTTCCCATTACATTTCACTTGCCTTACTGCTTTTCTCCCCTGGTTGCTATGATAAAACTTTATCAATGACCTCTCCAATCACATCCTCTCAACTATCATAATTGTTTATTGATTACACACACACACACATACAAACACCATACACACATGCACACACACACACAAATCACACTAATACACGCACGCACATTGATAACTTTTGGCCTTCCTCAATTCCCCAATTCTGAATCAATAAGAAATTCTCTTCTGAAACTCTCCTCACAGCAACTCGTACGCTCTACTTCCTACTGTCTTCACTTTTGATTAGTGTGCTCTATCTTTCCTCATCTTTGACCATAAACCCTTCAATGAGAAAGGGATGAAACTGACCATAGTCTGCTCAAAATATCTTTAGATAGTCTCTGTCAACTATTTTTATGAAGTTAAGGCTACACTAAACTCACCCATAACCCATCATCTTACATTGATAGTTTTCTCAACTACCTCAACACAGGGCATCGGTCCCCTACTCATACTTACAGAATGATCAGTATCAAGACGATGAAGCACATAATGCATTAAAATATAAAATTAGAGACCCAAGACTCACCATCTACCATTTCTTCATTGCACAGCTCAGTTGAGAACTTAACTATCATTTTAACTGCTCTCAAAGTGACTTTAGATGAGAATGTCATAATCAAATCAAATCATATTCCATGAGATCTCTTCTCCCAGCCACCATCCCTAGACATCATCACTAGTTCCATTTGCATTGTCACCTTGACACTCTCCCTCAAAATTGACTAGACCCTACCATTGCTCAAAGAATCAACCTAGTTTGAAATATCTTTCCATTTACCCGCCCATTACCAATCTTCTCATTTTCAACAAAGCCCAGGAAAGAACTGTTTATCTGCTACTTCAAGACCACAATGACACCTCAGTCTACCCCAAGCCTCTCAGACTTTTGCCCTTGATGGAACACAGAGCCTGTGCCAGCACCAGGATACCCTCACAGGTCATAAAGCTCTCTACAAATCTACATAACATAACATAGAGTTCATTGGTGACTCCCTCAGGGTGATTAATCATAGCTGTCCTGGTCTCCTGAGTCTCCTTGATCTCTCACCAACCCTTGCCACTATTTATACTATGCTATGTTATGCTAGCAAGCATTGGTATGGCACACCATTACTGTTTCATCACGGTGCTCAAGCTGAAGACCATACATATGGACCAGTATGTTTGTGAAGCTTGTGCGGCTGTAGTATGTCCCATATGGGAAGAGTTAGACGTGTTGCATGGAGCTCTGACATGGGACTTGTCACCCCATGGCATGTTTGCACATCCAGTATCCATGCCAGTTTTAGAGCTGTATGTGAGGTGGGAGCGAGTGTGCCTCATGCAGCATTTTTTCTAAGTACCCGATAAATGAATCATCATATCATGGTGTACTTACTACCCAATTGTTTTTTATCAAACATCTTGGTTTATCGCTGAGTTCTCCTGATTACCCTCTACGAGGGAATCCCTTGAGCAGCGATTAGCTGCTTCTCCTCCGTTCTTGGCAAATGACAATACATCAATATGGACACTTCCAAATCATCTCATTTTGGGTCTGCTTTAGAGTTTGGCGAGGTATGCGTCCTCACAAACATGGCGGATATACCATCCAGCTTATTACAATCGCATTGTATCCTATGGCACTTGTAATATGGCAGATGGGATATACAGCATGTTTGTGATTATGCAACCCTCCGTCAAGCTCTAAATCAGGCCCATAATCTGCTATAGAAAGGGGCAAATATGCTGTTGTTTCAATAATCTTCAAATCTTCAATCTCTACATGGAAACCCATGGATCCCTAGGAGACACAGCTGGCATCAGCCTTCACAAGTACCCTGGCTGCAAACAATTTTACTTCAAAATGCTGTTTGTTACAGGCATGCATCACCTAAACACTGCATGTACAACTTCTGACTGAGTTCTGCTGTAATAGGTTATTCCCATCAGAAGCTGGCTCAACAACATGCAGCAGTGCTTAATTTATAATAAGGACCTATCCCAGGGAGTCGCTGCAGCTTGCACCACCCGGTGCCCCTGCCAGCTCCACTAATGACAGTCAGGAGCGGGCAGTGCAGGTAAGAGAGGTGAGGCGATGGGGCCGGGTTGGGGGGGGGGGGGGTGATTCGACAGACGACCAAGAGGGTGAATTAAATAAATAATTAATTTTCCCTCGTTGTCTGTCGAAATCCCCCTTGCTCCCCACCCAGCCCCACCGCCCGCCGTTCTTACTAGCACGGGCCATGGCTAATGACAGTACCAACATAATTACTAATCATCACACTACTACAAATGTGACAGTTCAGACCATTCCAGCCTACCCAAAGCTATAAGAATGGCTTGGGTGGCAGGTATTGTTCGTTTTCTAATGTATATAGAAGTAGTAAACACTGTTGTGCTCATCTCAAAATTAGATAGAGGGCTCCACCATCTTTGTGCCGGTGTTGAGAATTAAGTGGTGGTGCCAAGCACAGAAAAACACCAGCTCAAATTAAGCACTGACAGGGCATTTGCCTAATCTACTCCACCAATTACAGATTCATTGGCTTCTACATTAGGCCCTGATTATTATTCGAAAAGCATATGTAAAAGAAATTGTAGGTGACTTAGTATCAGCCGAGCCTAAGCTGAAGTTCTTCCTTCCAGGCCCAAATTCAGGTCTACAGAACAATCACTCATTCATCCTTTCTCACGTCAGTGGGGCAGCAGGTCATTCCCTGACCTCCTAGTGTTTGCCCGTACACCAATAGCGGTATTTCAAACTGTTTCCCCTCAAAACTTTGTTGTAGCAATGATTGCATTTCTCTGTTAGCAGCAACATTGTAATTCATACCAGACTGTAACACTTAATTTGTAGTTGCAGGTGGGGCAGGGACTTATTTTTCTTTCATCAGACTTTGACCAAAAACTAAAGAGAATAAGGGGTAAAAGGTTGTAAGGGGAAAAAAGGAGAAGAAAGAGTGGAAACAGAGAGAGACAAAGGTAGAAGAAGGGATGAATACGAATCTGAAAGAGTAGGATATAGGCAAAGGATTGTGTGTTGGTGGTTGAAAGAGGCATGAGATAGAAGAAAGACCGGGCAGTCTTGGTATTGATCAAACCAGACATTTGCAGAACCGGCAATGGGCTTCTTAAAAATAGTTTGGGCCCCAGCACGTCTTCTTTTACAAATTAAGCACTTCGGCTGTCGCCTCTTAAACCTGTATACATCGTTAAGTAATATCTGTCCTGTGTCAATGTCAAACACACCCCTGACCCTCCAGGCTAGATTCATGCAATATTACCACAATCATTCGACTGTAACAGTTTTAATTATTTTTGTTGTAAATGAAGGGGGAGATTTACAAAAAATTAATTGAGAGCAATGCAGCCCCTGCGAGACTGTGCTGCGTTGCATGACAGGGAGGGAGCAGGAGAGCGCCATTTCTTCAGAGATATGGCTGTCTTCTCCCCTTTCCATTGCGCCAACGCTGATTACAGCTGACGTGTGCCAATCTACCTTAGCGTCATAGAGCTAGGATGTGTGCATTCGTCTAGCATAGCTTTTGGACAGGAAGGACTTCCTTTAAAAAATACAATGCCCAGGTACGACGCAAAGCTTTTCCCTCTTTGTATGCGTGCTGCAGAGTGCAGCAAACATGCAAAGTCGGAAAAGGAAGGAGAAATGAAAACATTTCTCCATCCTTGCGCCTGGTTTAAAAAGACGCAGTTTTCTTACGGTGAACCCAAACTACTTTATTTAGTAAATTGGGTTTGGCGTGAGAAACCTTGGGTGGGTGCATGGGGATGCCCATGCTCCACCCTTGGTACGCCCCCATGGCGTAAAGTAATGCAAAGGAGTACTATGCGCTGCTTATCATTACTTTTCCGCTATTTACAGCACTAAACAAGTTTAGCGCTGGAAAGAAAATTGGGAAAAAAGAAGTTTGCGCCGGTTTGTGTCACTTTTGTGACACAAACACGGCGCAAAATCTTAGTAAATCTCCCCATAAGTGTGCGAAAACTCATCAAGGAAATCAAGGAAATTAAGAGTTTAAGAACATTAATTGACCATTCCCTTAATAAATTCCTAAAAAGGCGAATTTGATGAGTTTATGTAGAAACATTTCAAGGTAATATTATTTTTTGTCTATTTTGTTTGTTGTGGTTTGTTTTGCCGTACCAGGTGTTGCCAACACACGTATGTTATACTACCCTGTGGCACGGATGCCCTGTATTTTTCATCTGTCTATATATCTCCATTTTCCCCGAATGTTGCCCTTGTAACTGGCTTTTATGTGAAGTTCTCTGTCTAACTTTGGGTGTCAAATTGCTAACATAAATAAAACCCTAAATAAATAAACAGACTGACAGAAACTTGTAAAAGAGCCCCTGTGTTGGATGAAAGAGTGGTGGAGGGGGGGGGGGTGTCTCCAAATGTTATGTGTAGTGTATCTATTAATAATAGCATTTTGTTAATTATGTTGTTTGTGCAGTTTACTTAGAGTGGCAATGGGATGTAGGAAGGTGAGATGTTTGTTTCGTGGGATAGGGAAGCATGGGCTTGCCCCATTTATCTCTGAAGAGTATATATTTTAATGTAAGGAAACATTCTGGTTGTGCCTAGGAAGAAGGATTTTTTTTATTCCAAAGTAAGTTAATTTTTTATCTTGTAAATCTAAATTTTAAGCATTTAATTTTAGAAATGATACTATTTTTTATTTCAGTTTATGAGCCTAAATAATTTCGAATAAAATAAATTAGACAAAGGAATGGGACAAATACCATGAAAAACGTTTAATTTCAAACAAATATCTATCCGGCCATCCACTCTCTGTAAAAACACAGGAGAAATTATACAATTCGTAATAGTCATCCTGGCCATGAGTCCACCTGAACCAGGACTTCCAAACCTGGGGTCTCAGTAGGCATCCGTGCCAGTGAGACCCCAGCACCAGGCCCCCAGAGGACTGAGTGCTGCAGGTTCGAGTGCAGAGGTGAACCGCACTCCATCATTTCAGAGCAGGAGGGAGTGCAGGCATGAAGTGAAGCAGAGCTGAGAAAAAACAACTGCTTGAGAATTCAGATCTCATTAGATGGTTTCTAAAAGGACTGGAAATGGATGTTGCTGTGGGTTTCACTGGTCGCGTGCACCCAGTGCGCCTTTGGTGCATTAGGAGGCTGATGGACTGTCACTATATTAAATGGGTTTACTCATGGCTGGCAGGCCAGCTCCAGCCCTCCAGCATTAGGGAGGGGGGCAGTTTGTCTACAGCTGTCATTATGATAAAGAGGTTAAGAGGCTGAAGAGTGGCCAAGGGTGTACAGAATTGTGCCCAGGGGGATGCGGGATGGGTGCAGAACATCAGGTCCCGGGATGCTCTCTTCTTTTTCTTAATCTGATCTGGGAGGTCGAGGTCGTCTCAGAAGCCCAAAAAAGATTCAATCTTTCACAGGGTCGGTATTGAGAATGCCTGGGGGAGGCAGTGAGGCCACAGGCTCGCAACAGGGTGTTTCACAGCCTCTGCATGGGGAATGCACTGGGGATGGGTGTTAAGCAGTATAACTAATGATAGTGGAATTATAAAAACTTTAGTGCTAATGAGTTGAATTAACATGACGAAAAACTGTCTAGCTGGTGACAGCAAGCGGCCAACGAAAGGCAGCGTAGCTAATGACATGCAGTGACATGATTGGGCTCAGTATAACTAATTAAAGGAAGGGAAATGATCAAGCTCATTGCACCTATCGACAGGAAGTGACATGAGGCATTGCAGTCCATCTAATGTCACAAAGTGACATGATGAAATACTTTCTAGTAAATGAATTGCATTATTATACAGAGTATAGTGAAACAGGAAGTGACATGAGCTATTATAGGGTAACTAATGGCAGAAAGTGACATGATAGGATACATTTGGCTGATGCCTGGATAATAACAAGCAAGATGATTTTAAACCGGTTTTAGAGAGGCCTGGGTGTAAAATTCCACTCCGTTCACAGAGTTTGAAGTGTTTTTCCCATTCTGCGCTCTGGGTAGCGCACGGAGTTCCGAAAAAAGAGTTTTCCCTCTCTCCCGGCTCATTGGTGAGCGTGAGCAAGGAAAACCACACACCAGACCACCTCCCAGCTACATTTTTCAACGTGTGTGGTCATGGCAGTTCGCTACGGCTTGCGTTGAGAAACCTGCTGCTTGCATTGAGGAAGCTGCCACTCGAGTAGAACCTCTTGCGCTGCAAGTGGTGCCGTTCATGCTGATTTTACGGGACAAAATCCCGGTACTAAAAATCAGTTTTGAGCAGCGCGACTTACCTCACTCCGCCGCTTGCGGAACTCCGCAGAGCTCGTCAGAGTTACTTTGGCTTTAGCGCTTATCATAAAGCAGAGGTTATACGTAAGGCATTGATGAATAAACTGCGCATGATCCAAAATGGAGGAGGAATGGTGGCTCTCATATTGCTGGCTCTATCCCCAGCTTTTGACATGATTAGTTATTCCATAATCATCACACGATTAAGAGAAATAGCATATAGCAGCTGAAGTCCCTCCTATCTTACCGCTGTGCCGCAGTCTCCCTACCTCCTTTGATGTCTAAGGAGGTAATGGTCGCTTGAAGAGCTCTCCGGGGGTCCTAAGCCCCACACTGTTGAATGTATATGTTACTCTCTTATTATGACTATTGAGATTATTCGGTCTAGAGATAATGACATGTGGATGATCCACAGATCCTCATCTCAATGGAGCGAGACCAACAGCAAGCTCGATCTACGTTCACCAGCTGTACCGGCTCAGTAGCTACCTGGATTAAGGACAACTGTCTAAAATGTAATTCTATCCAGATAGATATACTGATAATAGGAAGCTGTAAGAAACTGCATTATTATTTGGAGTGGGTGACTACCCACCTCAAGGAACAATCACATCACTTGTCAGGGCGAACCATCAAAATTACTAAATTATCATGAGCTCAGACGCCTGTAGCTATGGCACAAGCTTATCGTAGAGCAACGAGTAAAGTATTTTACAATATTTATGCAGTGCCAAAATAGTAATAAATGCAATACTGTAAAATTCCCAAGCTGAATTAAAATAATAGAGTGAAATTTAATAAACACAATTACACAAAAACGGCATAAATTCATGAAAGAAAACCATAGATATGAATTTGTAAGGTTTAAGTAAAAACAGTGCCAAAAAAACATAAAGCGCCAATGATAGTCACTGGTCGTGGTAGACCGGGACTGGAGTGCAATTTCAGGCTGACTGCAATGGAGTGCAGGTTGGATAAACCAACCAGGTTCATCCTGGTCAAAGATCTTACCTTCTGACTTAGTCCTTTAAGTTCCAATCCACCACAGAAGCACACTTCTAAAGTCCCCCAAGATTTCAGGGAAGGTACTTAGAGACTCACAGGGTGTCAGGTAGAGATCAACAGTAGGTTCCATTCCAGGTGCAGGTGCCACTGGTTAGCTGGGGGCTTCCTGGAAAAGGTCTCTTGTAGCTTATTGTATCCCTTTAGTGTGAATAGGAGGCCAGCATTATGGCCCTTGGAGCCCACTTCTTGGTACAAGAGGGAGCAGTTCTAATCGTTCTGGACTCCTCTCAAGTCACAGACAGCAGGTCCAGTCCTCTTCTGATCTTGTGGCCTGGCTCCTGACTGTGACAGCTGTCAGTGGCTTCTGTTGGCTATTTGCCTTGTGGACAGAGTTATCCCTGGGGTTGAAGTGGAACACAAATCTGACCCAGGGCCCTGAATGGGCCACATCACCTTGTTGAATAGTTTGCCCTAACGTTTGGATGGGGTGCCGATGTTGAAAATTTGACCTCTCTGCAGGTTCACCCCAGATATTTTGCCTTTTTTGCTGAACTCTATTTCTGCTGGTTGTAGTTTACTTCTGCTAACGAGGGGTAAAATGTCTATGCTTACACTTTTAACCTAATAAAACTGACATACCCCTAATTGGCATCCTTAACTTACCTATAATCCAATAGTATATGGTACAGAGTAGACACAGAGCCTGTAAATTAAAGCCACCAGTTGGTGCATCACCAATTTTGACAGCCACTGCAGTTTATTTATTTATTTATCCAGTATTTTATATAACGTGAATATGACCCATTGGGTATCAGAAAACTTCACAATTACATAGTATCAACTGCTACAACAATCAAAGAGAGAAGGCATCCAAAACCTAGATAAAACAAATAATTTGAATAGTCTGAGTAAAAACGCTTCCATCCACATGTAACACTGAATGACAGTAATACTATCAAACTTCATTCAAATGTACTTAGAAAGGACCCAATAATATACATTGATGACATACTGGGCATATACTTCTGACTGATCATTTCCTGAGCAACTCCCTGATAAATTGGAAAGTTTGGGCCATTGAGCTGACGAGCTTGTGGATGTACTGAAACCTGAAAGGATGGTGGCAGCCTGCTCAGCAACCCCAGATTTAATTAGTTTTTTATCTCTACTGATGATGGATAATATCCAGAAACGCATGTCTAGAGATTTGCAGCATAAACCTGCACCAACTTTGCTGGGATACTGCAGTAAATATTCAAGTAAGCACGTACCATGAACTGCATTTACTATAATGCTAAGGGGCAAATTGTGCTGGGTGGTGAAGCAGTGTGCTCCCAGTCCTTTCTGTTTGAAAAGGCTCCCTTGGGCCATTGAGCCGACGAGCTTGTGGAGAAGCACCTGTGCGCCTGTGAGAGGTACTGAGACCTGAAAGGATTGTGGCAGCCTGCTCAGCAACCCCAGATTAAATTAGTTTTAATCTCTACTGATGACAAATGATATCCAGAAATATGTGTCTAGAGATTTACAGCTCTAACCTGCACCAACTTTGGTGGAATACTCCAGTAAATATTCAAGTAAGCATGTACTATGAAATGCATTTACCATAATGCTAAGGGGCGAACTGTGCTGGGAGGGGCAGCAGTGTACTCCCATTACTTTCTGTTCAAATTGGAGAGTTCTGTTGTGCTACATTTTGAGCTCTTCTGTTATGCTACAACTTGGGTGCTGATGGAGAGAGCAGAATCATTCCCATAAGGACTAGGAGACACATTCACTAATAGACATCAATGTAATTGTTTCTCCGTTATGGCAAGGAATTTGCTAATTAGAAAGATCTGATGTGATTGAAATTCTTCAAATGTTAGGAGGAAGCGAGTTCCAGATTTCCGGGCCAGCAGCGGAGACAGCTCTGTGACAAGTTTTCTTCTTCTGAAAAATTGGCGGTGTCAGCGCTAGGTGCCTGGGGCTCCAAGACGATAAGCCTCCCCCAGACATCTCCATTGTTTGAGTTAGGTACATCAGCGTTTTGTAGTAGTTCGCTTTGTGTGTAATACCTGCCTTTTTAAGTTGAATTCTGACTTCATATGGTAGCCAGTTTAGAGCCTTCAGGTGTGGAGAGATGTGGTCACATTTTCTAGACCCTGTTGTGATTCTTGCTGCTGCATTGAGACATGCTTTTAGTGGAACTGTAGAAAACTGATAGTATTCTGCAGCCATATTCGATCCTCAAGATGAGTAAGGCCTCTACTGCCAGTTTGAGGGCTTTTGTTGCGATTAATGTTTTCAATTTCCTAAGATAGCTCAAGTGGAAGCGGGTGCTTTTTGCCATTGAGTTGATGTGAGTTTGCATGTTTAAATTCTTATGACGCTAATTCCTAGTGATTTGGTTGAGTCAACCAAGACCGGGGTACAATTTAGAGCAGTGGTCGTCTTTGTCCATTCCTTAACATCAGAGGAGCTTTTGGGTGGAGATAGTAATAGGAATTCTGTTTTTGTGTGTTTAGTTCAAGAGGTTTGCAGGTTAAACATTGTAAGGACTTCATTCATTGTCTTGATCTCCTCCAGTGATTAAATCTGGGTGTTATCAGCCTATAATTAGAAGGATAAATTAGCGTGCTGTAGAATATCAGTTAGTGGTTCTAAATATAGGTTAAAAAGTGATGGGAATAAGGTTGAGCCTTGTGGAACTCCATTCGAATTGGGGTACGGCAATGACAGATCTAGGTTAAACAAACATCTTTGGGCTCTGTTCTGCAAGAAGGATTTAGACCAATCTAGCACAGTTCCTGATAACCCCATCTTGTTTTCTAGTTGGGCTAGTAGTTTTTCATGGTTTAGCGTGCCAAATGCAGATGACAAGTCAAGAAGAACTAATAGACATGTTTTGTTTTGATCTAATGCCAGTAGACAGGACAACTATGACTGCAGGCCTGTATTGTGTAGCATAGTTGCGCAAGCTTAAACTGCAAATTCGATATGTCAAAATAGCTCTATTTTGACAGGCCTTAGCCTTCCTTTTAAATAACAATAGGTCACCCCTAAGTAGTCCTTGTTGCTCTTAAGGCAGGGAGCACTGTACTTAAAAGTAGGACATGTAAATGTTTAATGTTAAACATGTCCTTAAAGTGAAAAAGCCCTAAAATGTATTTTCACTGTAGCAGGGCTGGCTGTTCTATATAAAAGCACTAGGATACAATATTATGTTTCAAAAACGTCATCTCTGGATAAAAAACAGATACAAATTTCATTTTTGGACTTTTTTGAAATATTTATTACAAGCCCAATTCACTGGTGTATTCAGATATGCAATAATTATTTTGGAAAAATGCCTTTCAGAATGTTACCTATGCCTGTGTGCAATCCCTAGAAGCTAAATCTGCATTTCGCCCTCCCACATCTACCAGCCAATAATTATCATTTGAATAGGCATGAATGAGTGTAAATTTGGTCCTCGGAGCAATCAATAGGCTGACCTGAATCGGCAGAGATAATCCATTTGAACCTGACAGAATATGGAGGGTGGGGCCATGAGAATCTTTCTCGACATTAAAGTGTCAAATGCTTTACAGGTCTGCTGGGATATCTCATATGACACATGGGCGCACTTCAAAGAGGCCTCTCCTGTTACAGTAAAATGTTAGCTGAACCATAGGCAGGCCCATTGTTTTGTCCCTCCTCAGCCAGACTAGCCTTAATCATAGTGGGCCTTCTTTTTGAGATAACAGTGAGTTTACATATACCATTTAGGGCGAATTTCAAAGTAAGGAAACAAGATGCCAAAACAATTTGTGTGCAACCACACTGTCTGGTTGCTAAAAACTCAGCTTTTATTCAATCAGACTTCTATCTCTTAGGCTTTTGTGGCTAAGGGACCTGCCCTTAACTGGATTATAGTGTTGGATTGTGAATTACTCCGTGAATTACGGGTTAGCCTGGGGAACCTTTACCCAATTGGTTGTGGCATCCCCTGGGTTCATTCCCAACCACTAGCATGTGCCAAATCTAAACGTGGCATCTCCAGGCACCCACTTCCAAACAATGCTGATCAGAAAATGAAATAATCTGTTGTCAGCAACCTGAGAGGAGACTTGAAGGATTGGACCACCTCTCTCTTGTGCTCCAGACAAGGAAGTGGACTCCAAGGGAAATAAAGCTGACATCCTGTTCATGCTACAGGGTACACCAAGCTCCAAGAGGCTGTTGGTGCACCTTCCCAGCTAATCAGTGGCAATTGGACCTGAACTGACTCTACCTGACCCCCTGTGAGTCTCTAAGTGCATCCCCTGAGGTCCTGGAGGGGGGAGGTGGCTTTAGAAATGTACTAATGTGGTGTATTGGAACTTACAGGGCCAAAGTCGGAGAGTAAAATCGTTTGCCCAGGATGAACCTAGTTGTTGTAGCTGCTCCGTGTCTCATCGTGGTCAGCATCGAATTGCGCCTAGGTTTTGCACTACTGTGACCATTGACTATCATTGGCATTTTGTACTTTTTGGAGCAATTTCCATCTTAAATCTTTAAAAAGATCTTATCTTCCGCAACCTTTTTTTGATATTTGTAATTTTTGGGTCATTTTGTTTATTGATTTTTACTCTATTTGTCTAATTAGGTTTTTCGAGTTTTATTGTTTTGCATTTGCACTTTATGAATGGGAAGATCTTATGAATGAATGAATGAACGAATGAATAACTGAGAGGATCTTATAAAGCACACAGGTACTCCAGAAGTGTCCTGATACTTTATTACTGTTTTAGTGCTGCATAAATACTTTGCACATTGCCTCTCAGTTAAAGCTGTATGCGCTGTGCCATAGCTGTCAGTGGAATGAGCTCAGGTTAATTTAGTGACTTTGAGGCTACACCACGACAAGGATTGTGATTATTATTTGAGATGCATACTTACCCCCCCCCAAATAATAACCCTATTTCTTATATCCACAGTCACGCCCTGCATATTCGGAGGAAACATCCCTGTCCAGTCACGTAATTTCTTCAGGGAGGCATTTCACACCTACTCAGACTTTTTCAAGGCTACATAATGGCTGAGAGAAGCTAGAAAGTCAATGCAAATTAACCTCAAAATAATCAATCATCAATCAATTAATCAATCAAATGTAGTGTGCATAATTATTTAAAAGCTTTCCATACAAATATCAAGTCTCAGTTTAAAAATAAGAACTATATAGCAGTTTTGCAGTATAACAATTGTATCCAGAAAGTGCTTGCAGAAAATTCTACCTGTCTAGGGTGAGGTGAACAAGTGCACAGTCATTGCCACACAAAATCATTTAAGTCTCAAGAGTGCATGCTCGACCATTAAGAATTTTGTGAAACAACAGTTAAGGATTGTGTCTGTTGCGCTGAAACAAGCAAGTGTCGCTTGCCTGCAGGATCGGATGTCTCACTTGTTAAAAGCCACTCTCAAAAGTTCTCCCTAGATGAAAACTGGATGAACTATGTCCTCTGTAGCTGTTCCACATTGACGGCAGTAAGTTAATTCGCTGTTCCATAACAACAGCATATTAGACCTAAGCAATTGGAGATTAACAAAATGGTAGGTCATGAATTGTTGTTTTAAAAGCACTGAATATTCAGTCCCAAAATAAATTTGGGATTTTAATTTTTTTAATTATTTAACGGTATCCAGACATGAGGACTTTTAGATAACACCATCTTGTCCTCAGCTGCCGATTGTTTCCACATCACGATGTTGAGTGATTTGTTATAGAGTTGGCTTAGGTGATTGTAAGGTCCCAAAGTGATTGTGTCTGGGGACATTGTATAGCTTATTCTAAATAGATCCTTGCTGTTGTGTCGGGGCCATTTGCAATTGCTGTCCATAACACTTAGTGAACTGCATTACTAGTGGTTGCAAATAATTTGCAGCATCATTTGATATAAGCCCCTTGTCTAGCTGTCATTTGTTTGGTTATCCCCAACTCTAAACAGATCTGTGCTTGGGATGCATTTTCGGTAGGTTAAAAGGTACCTATACGTTTTTTACATAATTGTATCTAGCACTGCAGCATCATGGCCATGTAACGCTTCACTGTAGTATGGCAGTGTAGGTAGATGTTTGGCTGCGACAGTCTTTAGTATGGGTACCAGACTCAAAGTTCCATATAGAGTGTGGAAGGAGTATATCAGTTAATTTCCTTTCCAGAGAAATTGTTGTTTTTGGAGCAGGACTGGCCCTTGTGCATCAATTAATATCTCAAGGTATTTGTTTTTTTTTCTGGTTGATTTCCTTGCCATTCTCCATTAAATAGTAAGAAAGTGTGTCAATCAGTCGTTTAAGACGTGTATTCGTTTGGCTGGACAGGATGACAACTTCAGCATACAAGTTCGGAAAATGAAAACCTCCTAATTTAGGAGGGTAGGGGTTGATGGCATCCCGAACGGGGGCTAAATTGGCCATGAAGAGATTAATTAGCAAGGTACCAGGAGGCAACCCTGGTAGGTATCTATTTTCCTTGAGAGGCAACACCCATCACCGATCTTAATTTTCAACCATGTATTTGCATATAGTGATTGAATTGCTCTGGGATGGGGGAGGGGGTGGTATTTTCCATTTTGCCCCACAATTTACTACACTGTATGTAATTGTATGCAGACTTGAAGCCTATGAAACATAGTTGTAGTGACTGATGCTTTTTTAGCATTTCGTCTGCAATAAGCGTGAATGCCATGATGCTAATTGTGGTGTCAGTTTCTCGAATGAAGCCAATTTGGTTTATCAGAATAATGTTTTCATCAGATGCCCAAGAGAGTTTGGCTTCATTATCTAAAAGTGCAATGAGTCAGTAACTTCCTGGCTTTGTCCCGACCATCTTTATAAATTGAGTTGATTATGGAACCTCTACAGGTGTTGTATCACCTCAGTTTGCAATGCATTGTTGAAGACTGGTGCAGGTTTGACAGCCCAGTATGCAGGATTTATCTTGTAGATGGCCTGAGGGATGCCGTTTGGCTCTGGTGCTCCATGTTATTTTATGTTATGTTAAAAATATTTGTTACGCGACAGTGGTACGATAACAGAAGCTTTTACTTATATGCCTGGGAGAACAGAAGGGTCTTAAGAAGTGTTCTGAATTGGGCGTAAAACCTCGGTCCAGTAGGGAGAAAGTTCCAGAATTGAGGGGCCAGGAAAGAGAATCTGAGGCCATTGTGTTTTTTACGTTGAAAAGTGGGGTGGTAAGCAGGTTCAGATGGGAAGAGCAAAGTTCACGAGAGGGGGCATAGCGATGGATCCTTGAGATGAATGCTGGGCCATGCCCGGCAAGGGCTTTAAAGATGGTGCAGCCCAGTTTGAATGCACTGCGTTTAGCCACCGGAAGCCAGTGGAGGCTCTTCGTCAGAGGGCGAACATATTAGTATCTGGGTTGATGGAAAATGAGCCTGGCTGCTTGGTTTTGTACCAGTTGCAAATGGTGAAGTTGGCATGCTGGAACACCGACATAGAGTGAGTTGGCATACCAAGGCCAGGGTAACTAAAGTCAAGGCCTCGGTGGGCAGAAATCTACACATCTTCCGGATTCTGCGTAGGTGGAAGAAGCAGGCAGAAACCACCGCACTGATCTGAGTTTTCATAGACAGATCATTACTGATTATGACCCCTAAAATTTTTTGCAGATTCTACTGGGCGAGGGGGACTGCCTAGGAGATGGGGCCAAAAACTAGAGTTCCAAGGGTTGGAGGTGCCTCCAATCAGAATCAGCTCAGTTTTGTCGGGGTTAAGTTTCAATTGGTTAGCGTACATCCATTCGCTAATAGAGCTCATGGTGGATTGAAAGTTGGATACTGAGAAGAGTCAATTTCGAACATCAGCTGGAGGTCGTCAGCATAGTTGAAGGTTACAACTCTTCTTTTGCGTAAGGACCAGATCAAAGGTATCATGTACAGATTAAACAGGAGGGGCGAGAGGGAAGAACCCTGGGGGACCCCACAGCTCAACTTAGCTTTCTTGGCTGAGAAGTTGACGAGGCGGACTGCCTGAAATCGGTTGTAGAGGAAGGAGGAAGTCCACTTCAAAGGCAGACCCTATATGCCAGCATTACTGACGCAATTGATCAGGAGGTCATGATCGACCGTGTCAAATGCGGCTGACAGATCCAAGAGTACCAGGGCCTGGGTGATGTTTTTATGGGCCCTCTCCTAAGCTCGTCCATGACTGCTAGGATGACTGACTCGGTGGAGTGTGCTGGTCTAAGTCCTGCCTGCTGAGGGTGAAAGAACTGAGAATGCTCAATGAATGAGCTAATAGAGTTTGGTACGTGGGCTTCTAAGATCTTACTAAGGTAGGGGAGTTTAGAAATGGGGCGGAAGTTGCTCAGGACCAGGTCATCACTGGGTTTCTTCAGAATCAGGACAATTTCAGCATATTTAAAGGTGTCTGAGACAATGCCTTGTTTAAGAGAGTTGTTGAGGAGTGAAAGGGGCGGGTCTGGGCAGGTAAGGAAAGCCTCCTGTAAGATATGAGGAGGGCAGCAGTCGGTAGGGGAACCTGAGTCAACTTTTTTTAGTAAGACAAAAAACTCTTCCCTAGAGATTGGGGGGAGTTAGTCCAGTACAAGAGGATTTTTGCATGTGATAGGAGAGGCAGTCGAGGGTGTGGGTGTAGGTATACTACTTTTAATGGTGGCAATTTTCTCAATGAAATAAGAGTTAAGGGAATCACATAGTGATTGTGAGGGGACAGGATTTGCTATCACTCTATCAGGTTGTGCAAGCTCATCGACTATAGAGAAAATATCCTTGGTCTTAGTTGCTGAGTTCATAATTTTTGAGGAGAAGAAGGTTGCCTTGGTCTGGAGGATGGAGTTTTAATAGTCTTTTAGCAGGGTTACATAAGTGGCTTTTTTTTCTGGGGCATAATCTCATCTCCAGCTACGCTCGGCTTGCCTAAGTGCAAGTTTGTTTTGGTTCAGATCGATCAGAGAACCAGTGTTGAGAGTCATGGGGTCGTTTGAGTTTGGTTCTCTTAAAAGGGGCGACGTTGTCGCTGGCTAATTCAAGCCATTGCTTGATGCTCTTTGCCTGATTGCAGAGGGAATCTTGTACAGATGGTAATGTGGCCTTTAGTAGTGTACAGAAGTCACCAATATGGGCCCGATTCCAATTTCTAGCCAGGTGATTGCCCGTCAGAGAAGGTTTAGTGAGGGGGTACAGGCCATGATGAATGTGATAAGATAATGGTCTGACCATGTACAGGGGGAGATTAGTGGTTGTGAGATTTCCAAGTTAGAGGTCCAGACTTGGTCCAGGATATGTCCCTTTATGTGGGTGGCATCGTGCACATGTTGAGTGCAGTTCATTCCTGACAGGAGATCTGTGAATTCTACGAAGCTGGTGCTCTCCTGTGCATCAGTGGGCCAGTAATTAAAATTTCCGATAATAATGATTCGGGAGTGGTTAATGACTAGCTGGGAGTTCATTTCGCCTAGTAGTTGGGGAAATGAGATAGTCGGTATTAGTAAGAGCAGCTGGCATATGTCTGCGTGCGTCCGCTGTGCGAGGGGAAAGGCATGCCAAATAAGTAGTGCTGGGAGAGCTGGAGCGCTGACCAACGGCTTAGCCCCTAACAACTCCCAGCTGCCTGGTGTTGAAAATCAGAAGCGCCGGTGATGGAGCGAGGTGGCAAACGCAAAATTTTGTGTACCCCTCGTAAAGTTAATGTCCCATAACGTTAATATTTACTGATTGCATGTTTTGCGAAAATAACCAACCATAAAGTAAGATGCACACATTATTTTTATTATTACACATGGGCCAGAACTAACTTGCTTGCATGATGCAAAGAAGCCCAGCTAATATGTACTGTTATTGTGTTGTGAATTAATGCACAGCTTGAAAAATAATCAAAACGCAACTTAAATGTGCTTATTGTATTCATTTATGTGGTGGAGAGGTCGAAATGTAAGTATAAAATACATTTATGTGGCTTATTTGCTAGGTAACAACTAACTGGGAAACATTAGTTAGGTGGGAGGTAAACAGAACAGGTTTAAATTCAATAATTAACATAAATCTGTGTTTGTTTTTACGATAGTTCCAAAAGTGGCCTCTGAGGCCTGTGCAAATATGGCTGATCGGGTAAAATGTGAGCAAGAGCTGAGCTGCGCAGGCGTGCCAAAAACCTGCAAGTCAGAGTGAACTGCCTGTGCTCGAGGAGGTTCAAGGCTACCATGGCCCGGAACCTAGGATGGGTGCCAAGCATGGAAGATGTAATGCTTAGAGCCTAGGAGAGTTTATGCATGTTTCAAATGCAAGGAAGCGCCTAGGCCACGGACTGATTTAAACAAAGACCCTTTCTTTTTTCGCTGACACGTTGTGAACATGATGCTGTAATGGTGAAGAGATGTTCACCCACCCCGATTTTGTCCAATAGGAGACCAAATAAGTGATAGTAGTTACATTTTAGATATACTAAGTTAGGGAATTAGGGTATAAAAACCCCTGGTTTTGTCTAGTTGGGGTCGCCTTTTCAATTTCTATCGGAGATGCTGTCCGATTGCTGACCGATTCCTGGATGTAAGAACTTTAATTTTTTTTTCTTGTTTGCTTTGCAGGACTGAAGGATAAGATGAGGGTGTTAGTTAGGGATGTTAGGAGAGAATGAAATTGGAACTATCTATTCTTTGCTAAACTTTAACTGTTTTCTAAATAAAGCGATTTTTCCTTGAGCTCTAAATAAAATGATCATTTTGAAATAAAGTTTAAGTTTTACTGAATAAAGATTTACTAATGCATAAAATGTCAGACATGATAAAGTTTTGTTCTGAATAAAAATTAGATACATGAAGAAGTAAAAGCTGGTCTTTGATTCTTCCTACGCCTAATTTTCATTCTAGTAGATCCATTGCCACTATGGTGGTGTGTCTGAATAATTAAAGTCTGAATAAAACCATGGTAAGCGTTTTAAATCTGCAGGTGTAAATAAAGAATAGTTAAATAGGTTTAGACGCTCCACCAAATGTTACAGCATTTCTCCATTACGATTCACCAAAGCCTTGAAGCCGAGTGTAAGTGAACAGGGTAAATGCGCAGTGTTATGGGCCCCATGATGCATGATTTGTGTGTTTTAAGGTTTCAGGGTAATGACAAGTGTTAATTAGAAATGATTTCTGGAGCCACGCTGTAGCACCGGCACCCTCCACAACAAGTGGGGAAACCCCGTGGTGGACCGGGATGCTGGCGTTTGACCCAGGGGAGAAGTGAGTGCTAAGTACAAGGTGAGGAGCAGTGAAATTCTGTTACAATAATGCAAAGTTTAAAAAGCAGTTCTAAAATCCATTTTAAAAGCACAGAATTCAATTTCAAAAGCACAATGTTAAGATTCAGACTTTCGGCTTAAGAGTCAAGCGAGATAGTCGGTGTCTGCGGCGACTGCTGCGCGAGGGGAAAGGCATGCCAAATAAGTAATGCTCCATCAAAACGTAGCATCTATTTCTCTAGAAATTTGAGACGGTGACAGGAAGGATGTTTCTTCTCTGTTGATAAAATTGACTGTGATGTGAGACGGAAGTGAAAGGAGTGCTTCTTCGCTGTTGGTAGTGTTACCTGAATTATAAGTGCAATGAAGAGAGTTTGTAGAAACCCAGTCTGCAATGTTCATGACCTTGTTTTCTGGAATTAAGAACTTTTTCCTGAATGAGAGTCTGGGGTGAGGAAACTGCGGTCTAGTGAAAGCGCTCTCTGCAATCTGCTGGGGTTGAGCTAAATTGGTTGGTTAAATTAGCCACCCAACTGGCCTCAGTGATGATGGAGCGTTTGACAGAGTGTGGAACACTATTGATAGCAATCACCAGTATCCAGAAGAACTTCGAGTTTGACTTCTTGCGTACATATTGTACTTTTGCCCAGAAGTTATCCTCCAACATCTTTCTTTCCTCCCAGAGTAATGTTTTGTATGATTTGTTAAACATTTACGATGCTTAATGGTATTTTCAGGGTTGTTTGGATTTGTTCTTAACATTCTTAGTGCCTGATTTTGTTTCCTTTCTGTTGCTAATATGTATGCAGCTGATAGATTTGGGTCTTAATACTGGCCGTGTGGGTGGAGCACTGCAAGCTCTTTGCTGGTTGTTTTTGGTTCAGTTCTCTAGGAGCTGATACAAAAACATCTTACAGTTCTTGATAAGTGAGAGCCCCCGTTTTTGGTTTCTATTACCCGTACCACTGTGGCTTCTGTAGAGCTGACTGAGTTCTCTGTCCACTTTAGTTTTTTATAATTCACCGTATGAGGAACCTGGAATATTTACAGGGGATGTTTTATTGGGATGACTGCTAGTTAAATTATGTGTGGGAAGTGATCACATTCCAGTGTCTCTTTCATTTGAAATGGCTAAACTTGAGTAGTAGGAGCAAGGTAACTGTGGCATAATCAAGAGTGGAATGCGCGGTTGAGGAGAAGTGTGTTGGTACTGGGGAATTATCTGCTTGAGACCTTCCATTTAATCCTCTCTGCTCAACGTATTCTATTTGATTAACAAGGTATTTGCTTTTGGGGCCTGGCTTGACAGCCAACAATGGCACGTGCATGGGCTTGCGGTTCCCCATCGGCCCACTAATCATTCTGCTGAATCTAGTGCTATACCGGCCCATGGTATAGCACTATGAGCAACTGATGGAATTTGAAGTGCTGCGGGATGTTGGAGCTATCCCCCCAAGCAGGCAGAGACTGATCAGCCAGAGATCCACTGAACCGTCCGACGGGTCTGCTCTCCAAAAACGGCGTTGTGGCACCTCAGATTGAAGGAACTGGAGTAGCCCTCGGCTAATGCACACCGCTGATTCAGATTACCCCTGACATTGCAGAGATGGCCCTGCCCAAGGTACGCACTGTATGTCCTGTGAAAGAGGAGGCAGCACTCCCAAACTCCGAGGCATACAGCGAGGTGAAGCAACTAAGGAATGGGAAATCAGCACGGCACGGGGAGGTGCCTGCGCAGCGTTCATCACAGCGGCCCGGGCCGTGGTCAGGTCTGTGGGCACCTGACGAAGTCGAAACCCCTCCAAGGCAGGGGCCCAACAGTGAATACCACAGGGGAGCGGGAACAAAGTAGAGAGCAGATTAGACCTGCGGTAGGCAGGAGCAATCCGGTGGCTCCTCAGTGGAAGTGACAAGTGTACAGGACATAGGTCGAGGCCCGGTTCGTATGGTGTGTATGGCGTATTAGACCCAGGGCACAAGTCCTAAAAAAAGAAGTGGGGGGACGCTGTCACTGGAAGTGACGTCACGACCAGAAGTGACGTCACAAAAGGTGGCTTGCACCATCGGGCTGATTGCCTCCCCTTGTCACCCCTTAGATGCGATTGCATCTGAGAAGTCAGCGTATGAGCAGCGTGCTGTGAGCTCCGAGCTCCTGGTCCCAGAGAGGCCAAAGAGTGAAGTCCAGCTGTTTGGCAGGGGGGACTGCGTCCCGGTAAAATAAGTGGGGGGACACTGTCCACCCACGTGGTACCCCGACTCGAGCCCTGATTAGACCTCCACGCACCCCATGCATCTCCCACCAGTGGTCTACACAGTGACACGTAGCTACTGGGGAACCAAGACGGCAGTACCCTGGCAGGGCGAATGATGAGGTCCCGGACCCTGGATGAATTGTGGTGAGTGGGGGAGCGCCTTTAGCAAAAGCAGGCAGACATTCGAGCCTGAGTCAGAGCCCAGCAAATGGCAGGAGGGTCATGTGTGGCGGATGCTTGCTCTTTCTATGGGCTGGTCCCTGACCTGAGAGGGGAAGTGGAAGTAGTCCTAAAATTGAAGCGGCTATCCCTGTTTAGGCATTTGGCATGCACAGCTGGAGAAGAGGGCTGTGGGTACTTGCTGATACACCTCCTTGCAGCCTAGTGAGTATGAAGGCCCCGCTGGTGAAGGAGGAAGGCACCCCCGATATCCTGGCTGAGGGTGGGCTAGACCCTGTAGAAGCATGGAACAGGGGGTGACCCATTAGGGAAGCAGCAGATACTCGGAACCCAGTTCGGGGTTGGGCGACCGACAGGCCTCTTTCCCCACCCTGGCATGGTGCCATAGATGGTCAACCCGGGATGAACACAGGATACTGATAGAGGCTGCCAAGAAAAGGATAGACTGGTTTGGATCGTAGTGGGCTGCAGTCATGCAAGGCTGCCCCAAGGGAGCCCCTTCCTTCCCCCCTACGTATCATATTTCAACCCCCAAAGATTGGGTGGACAAGATCAACCTGTGAACGGTCCTTGGATCGGCTGTGGAGAGAGTGCCATGCCTGCAGGGCTGCTAGGAGTATGATTAATAGAGCATTGAACACATATAGGAGACATACGGGAGACCAGATATTCACAGCACCACGCCGGGACACCCCCACTAATTGGAGCGCCACAGCAAGAAGCAAACAATAGACATAACAGGGGAGACGATGAGCTCCGGTTCAGTAACATGGGTGGAAATAGGCAAGTCCAGAGCGAAATCGGTTGGGGTAATCCAAGAACACGAACATGACCCCCTGGAACAACAACAAGTGAACCTGAGGTCTTCGGCCTCAGAAGACCCAGTGCAGCAGCAGCTGGTTAGAATCCTAGAGTCCATAGCAGATACTAAAGCCACGCTACATCAGGACATTAGTACAGTATCGGCAGGGCTGGGGCTTCTTAGGGTGGAGCACCACAAGTTATGTGAAAGGATTAAAACAGCAGAGTCCTCGATACCTGAACTTAACCCCAAGCAAAAAGCATTGACACTCCAGGTGGTGTATCTCTCAGACAGAGTCGGTACACTTGAGCATTGAGCCAAAGATGCAGAAGGCCATATCAGAAGAAACAACATTTGAGTGGTAGGCTTGCCTGAAAATGTGGAAGGCAGAGACATGATTGCTTACCTTGAACCCTGGCGCCACACAGTGGTTGCACCAGAGGGCTTATCACCCTTCTACACACTTAAAGCGCTTACCTTGTGCCGGCCTGTCCAGTAGCTCTGGGTCGCCCCTCGCGCCCGTAGTGACTAAGCTCCTGCACTATAAGGACAGAGGCATAATAGTGCAGAAAGCACAGTCAGATGGCCCCTTCGTAGTGGACAACTGTAAGGTCTCCATATTCCCCGACTATGCATTGGCGGTCCAAAGGAAACAAACTTCTTATCTCGAGGTGAAGAAAGTCCTGTGAGAAGAGGGCCTTCAGTACACTTTGATGTTCCCTGCATGCCTCCACATTCTGCTGGACGGAAGAACCCACTTCTGTGAAGACCCCAAAATGGCATGGGAATAGATTGAAACTTGCAAAGCAGAGGGACCCATGGCAGGGTCAAGATCCTCTGTGGTGCCGTGAGAAGTGGGAACCAGGAAGAGACCCAGGAGATGACCCAAACGGGACCTACCGAAAAAGCCAAGCCCATTACAGACTGAAAGGGAAAGGGCTGTGGCCATCCAGGCAGTGGCTGAGATCATGCAGGACACAGAAACCTTCTCGGACGCTGGTTCCTGTTCTGTGAGGGGAACTGGAGGTTCTGACTCAGATACCTCCCAAGAAAGTAGTGTTGTCCTGCTGACAGTCACCCCAGAGACTGCGGGCGACATTTTCTGATGAGGTTAGGATGAGATGTAACATCTGGGCCCCATGTGAAAGTCTGTACTCCACCGGCGTTCTACAAGTCTGCATGGGCTGGCTAAGGAACTGGGCTGAAACAGCCAGGGTAGGGGACTGCTCCTTTTAAGACCCTCATTCACACTAACCAAAACGGGTTTATTCCATCTCGAAACACTTCATTTAACTTGCATAGACTCTACTCTGTGAAGTACCATCCTGAGGCAAGATCATTTTCACAAGCGGCTATTTTATCAATAGACCTGGAAAAGGCCTTTGCTACAGTAAGCTGAGACTACTTGTTCAAGACCATAATTCTCATGGGTGTTGGGGAGGGCTGGACCAAATAGGTGAAAAATCTATACATGCGACCTAAGGCGAGAGTCAAAATGGGCAAAACAATATCCGCCCAGTACAAAATTTCCCATGGCACCCGACATTGATGCCCCCTGACACCCCTAGTATTTTCTCTGACAATTGAGCCTCTAGCAGTATTGTTCAGCCACGGAGGTATCCTGAAAGAGGCTGTGATCGGCTCTGGCACAGCCACGGAACTCATGGGAAGATTTGCGCTCCTGTTGGGAATACTGTTCAACATGACTAAAAACTATTTGTTCCCCATGTCAGGAATCCTACCTAGACCCCCAGCAATGCCTGCAGATCTTAATTGAGCTTGTACTACCTTTAAATACTTGGGAAACCGTATTTTCAATTCGCTTGATGACTTAAGAGAGGGTAACCTTCATAGGGTGCTGCAATCCCTTAAATCCTGTGTATTTCTGGAGCTCTCTGAGACTACCAGTCATGGCACACATTTCACTGACTAAAATGGTAATGCTACCCCACCTACTATATTTCTTTGTTAACTTCCCGATTGTGATGCTGATGGGATGGTTTAAACAATTTAACTCCCTAGTAAGGGATATTATCTGGGGAGATGGGCGAAGGAGGGTCTTGCTGAAGACTTTGAAACACCCTAAAGAGGAAGCAGGCCTGGAGGTACCGAACTTCGAATTCTATCAGCTGGCTCCTCAGTTGCAGTGGCCAGTGCAATGTCTGAAGGGAGTAAACTCAGAGGGAAGTTTCCTGTCTGAACCCCATGTACGCCCGCCCTATGACTGGCTAAGGTGCTTGATCATATGGTGGCAACCCCTTACCAGTTGCTTCTACAGACCACAGCTCTGCAATGCTGGAAGCGCTGAATGTCTAGAATGACCCAGACTCCCCGTTACACACCAGTACTGCCACCTATTGGCTTTCCCCACGGACCCCTTCGCTTGATATTCACACCCGAACAAATGCTAACTTGGACTGAGATGGGATTGGAGACGGTAAGGGACTGCTACCAGGTAAATGTCTTAGTCCCCTTTGAGGAACTAGTAGAAAACTGTGGTCTCACAACTGGACAGTTCCTACAGTATGAATCCTTAGTACACAGATCTGGGAATCTATGGGAGAAAGGTTGGGAAGAACCAGCGACATACGCATTGCTTAAATTGGGGGGTAGGCCGGACAACAAGTAAAATGGTTTTATGCAGACCTGACCGAGGCATCTTTAGCGCCACTGTACATAATTAGGGGACATTGGGAACAAGCCTTAAACAGAGAACTCACTGATCAGGACTGGAACAAGGTATTGCCGTGACCCAAGAAGGTATCTTGTGATATCAGACTGAAATACACGCAGTTCAACTTTGTTCATATCACGTACATGACCCCACACAGACTCCGGATTTCATATGGGGGGGAGATACGTAACTGCCGAGGTGCAATTATGAGGATACAAACTTTATACATATGGTTTTGGCCTGCACAGTTCTACGCCCATTTTGGGACGTGTTAACATTGAGGATAAATGACATGCTGGGGTGTGCATTGAGTGCCTCCATCGAGATGTGCTTGCTAGGACTTTTTACCCACCCTCCAAACCGGAAAGTAGGGAACAAATTCATAGACCTGGCCATGGCCTTAGCCAAATGGAAGATAGCAATGTCCTGGAAATCCAACACTGGGCCAGGGATAGACACCTGGAAATGTGATGTAACTAATTTGGCCGGGGCTGGGGGTAGGGCACTAACCAGAGCAGAGGTGAAGGGTCTGAGGTGCCGCCACATAGCTGATCAATGGGAGGAATTGTTACATTCCTGGGAAAACCCAACACAGACATATAGTGAAGATGAGGGAAGTGGGGAAGCAGAAGCGCCTGAATGAAACTCTGCAGTCATATGGATGACCAAAATGTGCATGCCACCCATGACATAGTTGTTCAGAATACAAAAGTCGGAATATCGGCCTCCACTCAGGCTAAAGTTATTGATTGAGGTTCCCTCAGGCCACACCCCTCTTGAGTAGCATACATCCCACTAGACTCTCCTTAGGACTCTACTACGTAATACCTTCCTGCAGAGTTAATTTCAATGGCCCAGATTCACAGAACTAACTTAAGACAACATCCTGTACTTAAATAGGCGGGTTTTGTAGACACCAGTTTCCATGAAGAATGGGTCTAAAATTTATTGTTTTTAATTATTTCTTTGCAGACTGTTGTTACATTCGGGACCTTAAGTGAATTTCCTGAAGAAGGTGTTGGCTTGAGAACTCATGCCCACCGAAACGCATCGATGCCCTATGGAGAAAACTACATAAAATGTGTGGGGACAACTGTTGTTGATAAGAAATATTTGAATGACTAGTCACAGTTGTCTCTGTTTGTTTTCTGCTTAAATTGTGTTTTTCTCTGCTTAAAAGGAAATCATTTTGTTTTCTTGTTTTGTTCCCAACGTTCTGATTTAATGTACTTATCTTTCTGTGCCCAAATGTGTGTTTTTTAATGAAATTATTTTTTGTCCACATGTTTTTTAATTCTCACAGTGTTTTTTAAACATTAGTGATTTTAACTTCCATATTGCATTATATAGGTCTAGGACTGTTTATTTAACTCTATTATGTACTATAATGCATATGTTATTGTTTATATATGAATAAACTTTTTCTGTATATTTTTTAGTCTTTGCCTAGTTTGACTACATCTCTAAGTCCACTGTCATCTTATTGGTATAAGGCTGCGTGTGTGTTAATGGTGTAGTAAGTCTCCATTTCCTCAAAGGAGGCATTTTGTCTGACTAAGACCTATCATAATACACCGAAAATATTCCAACCAAAGGTTCCACATTTTTCCTCGGACTACCAGACCTATTAATCCCAGGCTCAAGCACACGCCTGGGCCTCTGTTGGGTCGGGTGGCTGGACAACTTTGACAATTTCTTAGAAGCATCTGTGGAAAGCAAATGCTAGTCATCCTGAAGAACCTGGCAGGCAAAGACATTTGATAAATCATCTAGAAACTACCCATGTCTCAAACCACCTCATGGTATGAGGCCCCCTCAACCCAAAATGTCCACCCAAAAAGTATGTGGACTATGAATGAAAACATTTTAATCTTCCCTTTCAGGAAATGACTAATTAGTGAATTACTTCATAGCTCATCTCTGCAGCCTGTCCGTTTGCTGCAAATCCAAGAAGTTGTCAATTGAAAATGCCATCTGTCTCAAAATCATTGAAGGATGTTAATCTGAATCACTCAGGTGGTGACTTCTAAGAAAGAGTGCCGCACTGGATGAAATTGAAGAAATGGCACAACTGCATGTCAACTCGATGCCCAAGCCAAGAAAATTTAAGCTGGAAGGGCAGAAAAAAGGAACAAGACTAAGTAAAGATGAAGAACCTGGCCAGCCACAATACTGTTCAAGAAACCTGCAAGAAATCAGGATATTAGTTGTGCAGGATGTTAGGCCTGCACAAGTGATAGGTCCACAATTTTCTCCTCGCTGGGAACCAAGCACCCCATCTTAACACTGAACTCTTTCAGGTTAGAGAAGCAGAGCAGTCCAAGACCTACTCAAGCCTGGTGGTGTCGGCTAGTAATCTCAACTCACTGGCACACAACACTACCACTCAATAAATGATTGTTCAGCCTGTGCTTTTTCTTTGAAAAAGGAAAAGTACATTTATTACAGAAACACACAACAAAATACTATGCACAGATTTACAAATAAGGCAGGTGGAAATACCTTTGGTGACATACTGAAATCATATTTGACCCCTAATGGGTCACAACCCTCAAAATCATGGTACCCTCCCAATACCAGAAAGAACATCCCAATATAAGGGGGTATCCTTTTCAACTACACAGGTCTATTGTCTTTGTTAGTGAGTTACCACACTAATATACAAGCCAAGCCTATTAGAGTTGTCAAGGGGTCACCACATTAGTATATAAGGCAGGAATATTGGCTTTTCAGGGGTCAGCACATGAAAGACCTATAACACCATTATGATTCACCATCTTGTCATTGCAATGTGAATCAAAATCATTGTCAACAGCATATGCTCCATAAAGTATTTAAAATCAACAAAACATGCCTGTGTCTTTTTGTTCCACTTTAGGCCATATAAAATGCAGCCATAGGACCAACCACAAGAGGTCCTTGCACTTCCAAGCTGTAGAGCAAAAGCTCCAGGCCAGACTGCTTAATAATGAAGGCTAAACAGCCTGGGGCCGTGCATTTAATGCCCCTGGTAACTTAGGGCAACTTTGCAAATACTCTAGGAGGGGGGGCTGCTGCACACCCTGTAGCCCTCACTACACTTGCAAGTTACGTTGGGAATGCCCATATTCATTTTAGTGCCATCACAAGGCCAAACCCATCAGAGATTCCAAGCCCCACAGGCCATAATGGGGCTCTCCCTCCGTGGAGAAATGAATACTTTATAAGCATCTTCTGTCGCTTCCTTTTTGCCAATGCCGCACGTCCATTACTTTTCTCTTTCTCTCTTTTCAAGGTCCCAATTGTCTGTGCCCACTAGACACCTGGGTGCTCATCAGGATGGGGGCAACTCAGGGAGCCCACTCTGGCTGCCACAGTGGGCTCCCTGCCCAGCTAGCACAGCTGGTTGTTCGCTTGAGAGTTGGCATCCTCATTCTCCCTACTCGCTCGGTGTAGATTGTGGTGCCTAACCAGCTTCTTCAAATGGGTTCCATCCATTTAATCTTGTTTGTGCACACATGTTCATGTGTAACCAGCCCCGTGCCCCTTATCCAAGCTGCACTTCAGTGGCTTTATCCTAAAAGGCTGACACTGGCGACAAAAATGAATAGTCCAATTATCATGTGATTACCGTGGGTGAGACTCAAGTAGTGTGACAAAAGCCGGGTGATCAAAAAGCAAAAAATCTGTGTGGATTAAATGGGTGGCACCCATTTGCCTACAAGACCACGTCAAAAGTCACAGCAAATGCACACATGAAATGAAAAGCACCAAACAAGAGTGTTACAAAGGTAGTCATGACTACCCACATGAAGAGAAAAGCCCTGTGATGAGCCAAACCTGCCAGAAGTGTGGTAAGTACAGCCACTTTCAGGGAATGGACCAAGATGTAAAATAAAAAACCTCAAGAGACAACACCACAATGTACGTGCAGTACAGAGCAGGAGTACAAACAGCTCATCACAGCCCACAACAAAATTCAGTCCGCTGATATGGCTGCCTCATTTTGCTCCAGTGAAATCGATGCATACGTATTCATAATAGCTGATGCAGAAACCCCAACAACAAATATGTGTGCATAATGCCCAGAATAGGAAAACATGTAACACCATTCATCACGTTGTGAGTGAAGCCAAGTCCAACACTGCAAAATACAGACTTAAGTGTCTACAAATGGGAAAGTTTGAAATAATGCTAACATAAAAAGAGCAATCAGTAGAAACCCTCACCCATGTCATGGATGGATAAACACTTACTGATTGCATGATATGCCTCCCCACTGCTGAACAAATCAAGCTTGTTGGCATCCGAAACAAAATGGAAGAAGAGACACCCATAGTGAAACATTACGCGCAACTATTCAATGGCCATGGGAAAGTGCACAGTTTGAAGTACACTTGCATATTAACTAAACAATAAAGCATGTCACTCAACACCACTGGAAGACATCATTTCTCTTGCAAAAGGTAGTTGAAAATGAAATCCAAGAGCCAGTGCCCCCACACTGTGGGACTCGCCGCTGGCAAGTCTGAAAGAGAAACACCAAAGTAGAAGTCTGGCTATGCTTTGCTATGCAAATTCAAAACACAGCCATAGGGAGGGAGAAACACCCGTGCCTGCACACGAGTGACACCCTACTTAACAGAGCTGCAACATTCTATAAACTTGAGCTAATCAAAGTATACCACCAACGAGAACTACAGGAGTCACATTATGTTAACACTTTCATCACTCATCTTGGACTTTTCAGGATATAAGAAATTACATATTAGAATATCCCCCGCAGCTGAAATCTTCTAATAGACAATCTTAAGGGTATTCAGACCCATTACAATGCAATCAACTACAGTGATAACAACCTAGTGTTTGATATGTCCCGAGAAGATCATGAAAGAGCACAACAAAAAGCTTACCAAGCTCTATGTTATGCCAATTTAACAACAAACGCTGTGAAGTGTGAATTCTAGAAAGACAAACTCTTCAAATTCTTCAGCCACATCATCTTTAAAAAAAGCGTAGAACCAGAGCCCAATAAAATCAAGGCCCTCAATGACACCACTAGCTCCACCGACATCTGTGACATATAGGCATGAATGGCAAGCTACTGCTCCGGATACATCGACAACTATGCAACCATAAGCAGCCCCCTAAGTGAGATCATGAAACAAGACCACCCATTTGAGTGGACAATATATTGCGAACAGGCATTCCAAACCACCATATTGGAAGTCAACAGTGCCACTAACGTGTACGTTGACTCCCACACCATGTACAGAGCTCACGGTTAATGCAAGCCTAGTGGAACTAGGGGCCATAGTAGCCCAACACAAGAACGCATCCAAACAAAGACGTAGTATCATATAACAACAGAAACCTCAAAGACACCGAAATAACTTACAACCTGACAAAGGGAGCCTATCAGTCGGGTGAGCCTGTGAACGTTTTCACCTCTTTGTGTACGGGAAACACTTTACCGTAACAGACCAACAATTGCTCACAGTTGACACCAACCCAGTGAGTCTAGGAGCTATACTAGCCCAACCCAAGAAAGGATCAGAACAAATAAACAATGTATCAGGTGCAAGCAGGAGCCTTATAGACACAGAAAGAATTTAAAACCTGAAAAAGGGAACCTAGCAACCAGGGGAGCTTGTGAATACTATCACGTCTTTGTGTATGAGAAACACTTCAAAATAATAACAGATCACCAAACAAACATAACCACCTTCCGAAACCCCAAAGCCAAAATGCCTCCACACATGAAAAGATGGGGAATTCAGTTGCAAGTCTACACCTACTCCATAGTCCACAAACCAGGGAAAGACAGCAATCCTGCTGACTGCATTCTCAGATACACACTCCCGACTCACAGGTACAGAAGAACTTCCTCAGAAGAATATGTTATGTTAGGCATACTTAATATAGCACAAGGAATCACGCCCAAAGAGGTATGCCAGCGCTGGACTGCAGACCCGGTCAAGAGAAAAAGAAAGGATACGTTTTAAAAAGCCAGCTTTTGAGAAGTTTTGTGAAATTATCAAATTTGGGGCAAGCACGGATGTGTAATGGTAGTTTATTCAAATGATGTGGACCCAGATAGGAAAAGGATCAGCTGCTATATCTGGTTGTGCAGATACAGAGGGAATGGAGAAAGAGCTGATCTTTGGATCTCAGGTTTCTGGTAGGAAGATGGGGGTAGAGTTTGTATTGTAGATATGCAGGGCTCTTGCCCTATTGGGAGTTATGTACCAGGCATGGTAGCTTGAATATGGCATGTTTTCTGATTGGAAGCCAATGAAGAAGAGATTTTAGAGTAGGCTCTAAGGGAGTTCAGGGAGGAAGTTTACAAACCAGACATGCAGTGGTGTTCTGAACTACCTGGAGTTATGATAGTAGTGATTAATTTCCTGCCAGTAAGGCATTTATATAATCCTGACCACAAGAGCCTGCGTAAGAGGTGTTCTTGTGTGAAGATGAAGCCACTGAAATGCTTTTCTAAGCATGCACATTATTCCAAAACAGGTGCCACATGTGGAGCCTACCTGCTCTCTCATTGTGAGATTGTCATCGATTAAGATACCTTGATTCTTGACCACATTTTTAGGTTGAGGGGAAGTATCTAGTTTGAACGGCCACCAGTTGTCCGACCAGTAATCATGGGCTTTGCCAAACAGCATAATCTCGCTTTGTTTTGCTGTTAAGCTGCTGGCGGTTCTGGGACATTCAGGATGTGATTTTTCTCTCGTGCATTCTCTGAAAATGTGTTTTGTATGTTCGGCGTCATCCGCGTATGACATGACATCCAGACCACAAGATCTTACTGCTTGAGCCAAAGGGACAATATTTATATTAAAAAGCTTGGGGCTCAACGGAGAGAGCCCTGTGGTACCACCTTGTCTAGTGGTTAGACATGAGAATTGAAAAGTCCTAAGTTTATGGTTTGGGTGTGATTACTAAGGAAATTCTGAAACCACTCTATAGTTTTGCCTCTGACACCAATCTCTGAAAGTCCCTGGAACCTGATGGAGTGTGAGATGGTGTTGAAAGCTGTAGATAGATCAAGTAACACCAGCATGGCTGGTAAGCCATTGTTAAGGGAGAGTCTGATGGTGTCCAACACTGCCAAATATACAGTTTCTGTCCTTTATGAGTCTCTAAAGCCTAATTGGGAAGGGTCTGAGATGGCATTTGTTTGCAGATACTGGGAGAGTTGTTGATTTACCAGGCTTGCTAAAATTTTACTAAAATAGGGAAGAAGTAATATGGGCTTATAATTTATGGGTTTCCATAGATCTATGTTGGATTATTTCTGAATGCGTATAACGTTCGCTGTTTTCCAATCCTGAGGTACAGTTGCCAAGGTTAGAGAGAGATTAAACAGTGCTGTGATGTCTGGGAGCAGAGAATTGGCAAGCATCGCCATAATGTGGGGAGGTAAAAGGTAAAGTGGGATTCTGACTCGATTTTCCTCAGCATTACTAATGCTTGTTCCAGAGTAAAAGGACTGAGGTGCTCCCAAGCAGTGGAGGGTTTGGTGATTGGAGGAGTGGCAGATATGGAGTCAGTGGGTGGAGGGTGGTGAGAAAAGTTCCTATAGATAGTCAGGATTTTGTCTTTAAAGTGGTCTGCCAGCACGTCACACTCATGAACTTAATTTGAACTTTAAATATTTTTTGGGTTGAGTTGCCTGCGCTTTTGATTCTATTAATAAGGTGTGACTTGGAGGTGCACCACTTTCTCTTCAATTTTCTGCAAGCTATTTTCTCCTGTTTTAGTTCTTCCATGAACCAGGGAAAATGACGCCTGGTGGAGTTGCAGCTGTGAAGTCTGAGGGCTGCAACTATATCCAAGGTTTGGGAAAATGAGGCTAATCAGTGGGTGAGAGCACTGTTTATTATATCTGAGGATTTTGAAACATGTAGAGTTGAAAAGATGGAAGAAAAGGAGGAGTCTGAGATTTTCCTCCAAGGTCTGTTTTTGGGACGTATTCTTCTTACTGGATTGTTCCTTTTTAAAGGGGATCTGAAAGCTAATCACAGAATGCTCTGACCAAATTAGGGGAGAGGGAAAATCCACGGGTAGGTCCATGGCATTTGTAAACATTAGATCTAAGATGTGCCCTGCAATATGAGTGGAGCTGGCTATTTTCTGAACCAGCCCTAGCATCTCCAAACTGGAGACTAGTTGCTCTGTTTCGAAATCTAAGCCCAGTGCTGCATGGAAGTTGAAATCTCCCACCAGAAGGAATTTATTTGAGGCAAGGGCATGGGGGGCAAGGTGTTCTGTTAGTTTGTGACTGAAGTCTTTTTTAGGTTCAGGCGGCGATGAATAGAGCGCCCTTCCATGATTCTCCAGGTGTAGCCTCAATGTTAAAAGTAGAGAGTTCTTCCCTGTCATTCCGGAAGGGGTCAATTAGAGTGATTTTAACCAGGTCGCGGTAAGCAATAGCAAATCCACCCCCGTTTTTTGTCTCTCTGTTTAGTTTTAATAGGTTGTAGTTGGTGGGAAAAGCTATAGGAATACAAGGTCTAGCTGATGGATTAAGCCAGGTTTTGTTAAAGAAACAAATGTCAGGCTGGTGGGTCGTAATAAGGACGGCGTTTTTGGTGGGGGAAACAAAAATTACAATATAGGCCTTTTATTGAAGGATGAGTCTTACAAGCTTCAATTTGTTGGTGTTTGTCCAAGGGTATACAGGAAGAGCTTGTTAAATCATACTTAGAGGTAGTATCCTTCTTGTGGGGCAAGACCAACTGTGGAAGACAGGGAGTGAATGTGAAATTACAAACTTTGCAGTTGGTAGGGGCACAGTGCTCTGATGAGAGGGGTGTGGGAGAAAGTAGCACAGCTGTGGCCTTAGCTTTGAGTTCCTTAAGTGTATCCTTGGAATATTGAATTCTGCATATTTCTCTTACCTCAGTGGTAAAAGATGCACAGTTTTGGGTGGCTGGCGTTTGCCGGGTCCAGGATTCTATTTTTATAGGGCTTAAAATAATAGTTGTAGGAGACTGGACTGCTAACCATTCAAAAATGGTAGCCGTAGTCATCAGTTGTGTGAGATTCCCTCCACACAAACAACAAAAGCGGTGCAAGTGCAACAGCAGGTACAGTGAAGAATGCATAAAACTTTGTCAAGCATTACCACCATCTGTCTCCATCCATATCACACTCACATGGGCTCAGCTCTGAAGGAGGTGAGGAAGAGAACAGAAAACAACAGATGGTGACACCTTGGTAATGCGCCAGCATACGCCTAACAAACAAGACCTGAACACACTTCAACATGGAACTGATGAACTCTCAACCTCAAAATGTGGCCGTTTCTCACGGGATAGATGTCTCATCATCCTACTATGCAATGAGTTGTAGATCGAGCATACAAAGAGCACTGATGGAGAATTGCTATCAACAGAGCTCTACCTGACTGAGTATGGTTTCATAACTTAGGCAGCCTAGTGGAAGAAACACTGCACATCTGCACTCTGTGCCAAGCATCCAAACAGAATTCAGACCTGTTCCCCTGCAAATGCTGCCATTCCCTCAGCGGGTATGGAAAAAACTGACAGCTGACTTCTTTGGCCCATTAAGAACAGGTACATACATACTTGTCATCATAGATGTATACTCACAATTCCCATCAAGTCACCAATGTCAACCCTCTCAAGATAGGTCATCTCTACTCTAGATAAAATGTGTGAAATCTGAGGAATGCCTGATGTCATCAAAACTGACAATGGGCTCAAAATCAACATCCAAGAGCTCCACCCAATTCACTGCAGGTCTAGATCACCAGGAAAGTCTCTACTCGACGCAACCACAACAGACCACTGTACCGCTCAGGTGAAGTGATTCAAGCAGTGCAGGCTCACGCACTTGAAGGCATACACATAGTAAACTATATCAACATCCAAACTGACCTACAATCCACCGATTCCAGCATAGTTTGAAGACCTTGAAGATCTCATCAATGCAGCTGACAACGCCCCCTAGAGCACTTATCTAAGTGTACCACAAGTGCAGAAAAGGAACCTAAACCACACTATAAACGCTTGAAGGCTGAACCTCCATCTCCAGGCTCACCCATTAAAAACAAGTCATATATAAACAGCACAATGGACATGATACTAAAAAAGCTTGTGGAAAACCATGAAATAGCGAAATCAACTAAACAAAACACAGGCTCCATGCAACTTAAGATGACGGTTCAATGGGCTGATATTAACACAATCAATACTAAAATTTCGGAGGCTGAACAATGAATAGGTGATGTGGAAGACTCAACTAACTGAATCACCAAAGTTGTAAAAGCCCTCCAAATCGCTACAAAACACATGAAGAAAGACATCTCCGAAGATTGCAACAGACAAGGTAATTAAGAATTGTTGGTGTTCTTGAAGGGTCTGACTCCTGCACATCATTTCTGAAAAACTGGATGCCACAGATCACTGGCCTTAAAATCAGTAAAGCCTTTGAACTGGAAAGGCCCCACAGAGTGCCAAACCTTATACCTACCTCCAAGATCTCCAAGAAACCGATTGTCTGCCAGCCATTGAGGTTTCAACACACTGTAGCTATACTCACATTTGCCCGTAAAAATCACCATGTTATGTGGAATGGCCACAAAATAACCTACACGCATGATTATTCTAAACCAACAGTTGAAGCCAGGAGAGGATTCCTGGCATTGCAGGACAGACTACGTGAAATTATTCTGTAATTCTCTTTTGCAGGACCCAGAAAGTATAGGGTAATGGTGAAAGGAAAATACCACTTCTGCTGACCCGTCAAGATTCACAGAAGACCTTACTGACCTGGAAATGGAAGAGTCCACCTCTTCCTCGAAAAAACAGAAATAGCAATGCTCTTCACTAAAGTAACAAGTTCACCGCAATTAGCGATCTCCGTCACAATCTAAAACTCTTCGGAAACTCTATCAAGAACATGAACTCCTCAACTCTTTTCAATTCATAAAAATGGCCACCCAAAGAGAGATTTCTAAAATGCTCATTGGGCTATGTATCTCATGTGTACTACTCTGACCTAGGTATTACTGGTATTACTGGTACTCCCCCTGATATACCAAGCTAGTCTCAGGAAATAATGATAGAAAGCTCGCGCTATATAAAACTTTATAAATAAATTTGCTGTGTATAAAGTTGAGCTGCCCCGTTAGGTTTGGTAATGGGGCTAGACCTCATTTGTTTTATAATGTGGAGCTCTCCATATATCTTATGTTATCCTAAACTAATGTTGCTGTAAACTCTTAGGTTTATCAATATTACTCTCGCCACTTACACACAGTATGTCAAAATGAATCTACACATATTCTGTTTGCAAGGTTTCGATAATTTTCATTAAGCAATACCTCTTTTGACAATCAATCGCTCCCTGTATTTCACAAGATTAAGGCTTTCATATATTTCATGATATCCCAAGCTAACTGATCTGCATCTATTGGGTTTAACAATATTAATAGTATTACTCTTGCCTGATATATATATAATGTTTAGAATGTTCATGTTATTACTTAGGTAAGCATTGCTCCATGGGTGTTGGTCGGGGCTTCTAGGGAATCAGCCCCTGGGTCGGGGAGATACAATCTTCCTCAGGCATTCAGGCGTTTCAGGCGCTCGGGCGTTCAGCGCTCATCGGCTTCCTTCCAGCGTGCGAGCGGCCATAGCCTAGGGGGCGGACCTCAGTGACCAGGAAGCGCTCTGGCAACGTGCGTGGGGTCACGTCAACCACATCCTACGATGTCTCGAAACACTTTCTACTGTGATAAACTTTAATAGCTCACCATTGCTCCATGCTGGATGCTGATCGCTCAGCCGTCTCACCTCCTACGTTCAATGATTATGGATTATGATGAGCCAGGTGGGTTGAGTTGGGGTTTTGTTATTGCTTATGTCTTATGTTTCTTTTTGTATTACTTTATACTCTCTACTTTTCCCCTCTTCACTCCCTTATGAAACCTTTTACTTCACACACCACAGAGTCAACCTGGCACAACAGCCTAAAAATTATCCTAGCATCTAGGAGTAGAAACACGGACATATGCAATTCTGTCCCTGCTACCTTTCTTGATAGTACAGATTGGTAGTCAGACACGACGACAGCTCCTAATTTCTATACTCTATCTCTCCCTTCAACATGACTACGCAAAAATTCGCATACAACCTTAACATAGTCTCCCTGAGTGTGAAGGGTCTAATCCACCCAATCAAATGCACAAAATGTTGTATTATGTGGCAAAATCAAAAGGAGACATCATTCTCCTCCAAGAAACCAAAATGTCTGAGAAAAATGCCACTTTTCTTAAGAACAACTTGATTACAGAGGTGGTCTGTTCTTCAGCAAAAAATATGAAAAAAAGGGTTACTACTTTAATCTCCAAACATTCCATTATTACGCTTGAATCCCACAGCCCAGGCGAAGAAGGCAGACTACTGATCCCAACCCTCCACAGAGATGAAGACTTAACTCATGTCATAAATTTATATGGACCTAATAAAGACGACACAGTCTTTGGGAGGCAGTATGTAACAAGATAACCAGAAACAATCTTATTAACCTGAAGGAGATTTCAACTTGGCCCTAGACACAGTAGATCCCCAGCATCCTTCCAAATCCGTCCCTCAAAATCCCATGAAGTTTTAATGAAAATATGTTGCAAACACAATCTTAAAGACACTTGGCACCTGCAACACCATGAATCAAGAGAGTACACCTTCTATTCAGCCCCTCACAACTGCTGCACTAGAATATATTGCATTCCCATCTCTGGCCCCGTGCACACCTTATTGACCGAACAAACAAATATCTCTCTGAAACTAATCTCTGACCATTCCTGCATCAAAACACTTTTAGCAGGGATCAACGCAAAATTACCTACCAGATTATGCCGTTTTAACAACAAAGTACTGTCCAACCCTGAAGACAGGGCAAAAACTGAAGAGACAATTATGAATTACTTCAGAGACAATGACTTCCCAGACACAAACATACAAACATTATGGAATGCTCTTAATGCTACACTTAGACGTACCCTCATGGAGATCAAAATGAAAATCAATAAAGCAAACAATGCCAAAGTTGTATCCTTAGAGTCAGAAATAAGACAACTCGAAATGACACATACCAGAAACCTTGACAAAACCATATTTTCTCTGTTTACACAGAAAAAATATGAATAGAACAAAATCTTGAGCGTTAGTGAATGTGGATAAACAAATTTAAAGGCCTTAAATTATGTGTAACCAACAAGGTTGGTAGACTGCTAGCCTCCTATCTCAAACACAAACAAAATCAAACCAAGATCACAACAATTAAAGATCCCAAAAACATAACCAAGACCAATCCAGTGAAAATCCTAGACACCTTCAAACAATTCTGTAAAACACTCTATTGGGGTGATCAAACCTTAGACCCTTCCCTGTGCATAAGTTATTTAAATAGAATCCAAGTTCCCCTACTACCAGAAGAAGGTAAAACGACCCTCAGTGAACCCATAACTACGTCTTAAATATCAAACGCAATCAACACACTGAAAGAAAACAAAGCTCCTGGACCAAACGGCTATACACAAAAATTCTTCAAATCATTCTCCAATTCACGCCTCCATCCATGTTATCCTTATTTAATCACATTGCAAAATCAGGCATTGTTTCGGGTACAATGGCTAAAGCAAACATTATCGTGATCCCCAAAGATGGGAAAGACCTGTTACTACCCAAAAACTACAGACCGATTTATTTGATACATTTAGACTGCAAAATCTATGCGAAGATCTTAGCTACACATATTAACACCTACCTTCCCCAGTTAATAAGTAATTCCCAAGTCGGCTTCCTCAAAAATCGTATGTCAAACGATAATTCGTGCCTTTTATGTCATGTCCTTGATAATGCGAAGAAGTCTTCCTCAGCCTCTGTCGCAATAATAGTAAATGCTGAAAAAGCATTAAACAGTCTCATTGACCTTCCTCAAACAATGTCTAGAAGCCTTCAATCTAGGGGACAAATTCATAAGAACTATCATGGCCCTTTACCAAAATCCATCGGCTCGTATTTCTATCAATGGCTCACTCTCACCATCACTTTACCTGCAGAAAGGTACAAGACAAGGTTGCCCACTCTCCCCATCCCTATTCCTCCTAGCCTTGGAACTCCTTCTTCTAGACATAAAAAGGAACTCCAAAATCACAGGAGTTGATTCCAAGGGTAAGTGTGTCAAACTGGCCCCCTACGTGGATGATATTTTGATAGTCACTAAAAATCCAAGTCCCTCTATCCAAGCCCTTATGTTGACCATAGGCTTTTACTCTGAATTCTCGGACTACAAGCTAATTAGGGATAAATCTGAAGTTAAACCTCTAAACCTCCATACCACAAGCAACCTTTTAGGCGACTCAAGCCTTACCTGTAAGAAAGGACACATAAAATATCTTGGAATAGAGTTTGGGTCAGACCTGATAGATACCATCAAGCACAGCAAAAAAAATTCACCCTCCCAAAAACAAAAAACCTTTTGGTTAATTGGTCACCCAAATGTATTACATGGTAGGGGAGAATAGAGACGATAACAATTATGATTACACCAATAATTAACTACCTTATTAGCATGCTCCCACTGCTCTTATCAGATGTCTTTCACCAAAGATTAGACAAACTGATCTCGAGATTTATCTGGCAAGACAAAAAAGCAAGAATAGCACTGAGGAAACTTAGACTACACAATACATTAGGTGGTGTTAATCTGGCTAACTTTAGAGATTACCAAACTGCCTTTCTTGCCAAACAAGGCACATACTGGATCCAAGCCCCAGATAACTACACATCAGTCTTCCTGGAGTTTGTAAAGGTGATATTAGATAACCTAAACCCATTTACTTTACTTACAGGCAACACTAAACATCTCTTCGCTTCTAAGTACATACTCCAGAACACTAAAATGCCCTTTTAAAAATCGACAAAAAGCTACTCTCTGGTGTTAAACTATTGAATCTAGCTTCCCTCTGGAACAACCCAAACATCAAATATGGCAGCAAAATCGTGTATTGGCCATTATGGATAAACAAAGGCATCTTCTTCCCTCACCAACTGGGCCCTGAGACATTGCTGTTATCTTTCTCCAAGTTCCAATCACTATTTTACTTAGAACAATTAGACTTTTACAACTTTCTCAAAATTAAAATGGCCATCTCCAAATCTAAACGCCACCAGAATAGGCCATCGCTACCTGAATTTGTCTCCAACCTTACCAAATCCAGACATCAGGCGTCCAACCTCTATCGCCTACTACGTCCTAAGACAACAAAATTAAACAAGAATAAACAACATGCCTGAAAAACCACTCCTTAATCCTATAATAGATTCAGCCTGGGACATTATCTGGAAATCAGTCAAATCTCAAAAAATCTCCCCAGTTCTCTCACAAACTTAGGGGCCGATTAGGATGGCGGATGGACTTGCGTCCGTCCGCCATCCCAGAGGTGGAGGGACCGTCCGCATGGGCTGCGGCGGTCCCTCCGTGCAAATTAGGATGTTACCGCCACCCTGGCGGTCACATCCTGGATATTTAACATTGCGGCGGGTGCTGCTTCAAGCAGCACCCACCGCAATGTTAAAAGTGCATGTTTTACATTTACATGCACAAAGCGGCAGGCACCGCGCGGTGCCTGCCGCTTTGTGCATGTAAATACTGGGGGGTACCATAGGTACCCCCCATGTGCACCACCCACCCGCCTACACCCTGGGGCCCCGCAACAGGGCCCCAAAATCAAAAGTACACATGTTTTTCCACGGCGGAAAAACCGCCGCGGAAAAGCATGTTTACTAATGCATCCTAATTTGGCTGGCGGTGTCTGATAGACACTGCCAGCCAAATGAGAGCTTTTCCGCCGCGGTTGTAATCCAACTGCGGCGGAAAAGCAGCGGACAGAAACCAAGACCCACCAGCCATCGTAATGCGGCGGTGGGTCTTTGGTGACTCCGCAGAGGATTTTCCGCCTCCTCCGGGCCGGAGGTGGCTTCCGCCGGCCCGGAGGAGGCGGAAAATCCCCCATCCTAATTGGCCCCTAAATTCTGGCTACTACCCCATTAAGACTACACTCCTTAAAAATCTTGGAAACCCCACTTGCTGGAATTGTAACAAGGAGAAGGGAAACCTTGCACACCTCCTCCTTCACTGTAAATCACTGTCCCCTTTCTAGGACAAATACTTTGCATTTCTATCAAAGGTATTTGACTGCCACCCTAAAGAAGCATTTGCAATGCGATTGCGAGAGTTGAAGCTATTGGCACTGTAAATGACAATGCCTTTTATTGATCTGTTTGCTAATTGACACATGAACAAAAGGCAATGTCATTTACAATACCAATAGCTCACACTCATGTGAATGCGAGACCTATTCAAAGAAGCGGGCGCCATTATCCCATGCTTCTCAGAAAGTGAAAGCATGCATGGCCTGCTGAATGTTGCAGGAAAGCATGTCCTGCCTGCCGTAGGAAAAACTAATTAGGGAAAATACAGCCAGATTCATCATTCTCCCGTTTTGCGAGCCCCTAATGGCGATTCATAAGGAATCGCTATTAAGGACTTGCAAAACGGGATTCATGTAGGAATTGCAAAAAATATTGCGATTCCTACATGTTCCTTATTTGCGATTAGCAAATTGCTAATCGCAAATAAGGAATAACTCCCCATGCATTCCTATGGGCCTACAGGCCCATAGGAATGAATGGGGAGTTATTCCTTATTTGCGATTAGCAATTAGCTAATCGCAAATAAGGATGCGATTTCAAGGGTGCAGGGGTGTCCAAAGGACACCCTGTAGCACCCCTGAAATGTAATCTACATTGGTGTTGCGCACACACATGTCCAAAGGACATGTGTGTGTGTAACATGCAACTTAGAAAAATGCATTTAAATGCATTTTTCTAAGTTTTTGCTATTTACCACGAGGTCTGACCTCTCGGTAAATAGCGGCCCAAAATTGCAATTTCGCAATTTTAAAATGATTCATGAATTGCATTTAAGGAATCTCAAATAGAGATTCCTTAAATGCAATTCTTCGCAAATGTGCGAATTCTTTAATAGCGAATTTTGCATTTGGGATGATGAATCCCAAATGCAAAAATTGCACTCGCAAAAGGCAAGATTCTGAGAATCTTGCCCTTTGCAAGTGCAATTTAGCTTGATGAATCAGGCTGATAGTGCTTACAGACTAAAAAAGACATATTGGGGCACATGCATCAACCTATTTAGGAAGTGCAAACGGTGCGAATCGTTAAATTCGGCCGTTTGCACTTCCTAAATACGTTTTTGGGATGCATCAAACACCTTTTCAAAATTCGCATTTTTTTGCATTTCTTAAAAATGCGAATGCATTTAAGGAATTGTATTTGTGCGATTCCTTAAATGCAATGCATCAATTTTTTTAAAAATGCGAATTTTGAAATTGGAAGTGCAAATTAACACGAGGTTGACCCTCGTGTTAATTTGCGAAAATCTTTCAAAATGCAAATAAATGCATATTTTACACTGTCATGTTACAGACACACATGTCCTTAGAACATGTGTGTTTGAAACATGCACTTCCAAATACATTTCAGGGGTGCAGGGGGGTGTCCTTTGGACCCCCCCCTGCACCCTTGGAATGCATCAACAAATTGCGAATTCGTAAATGCCTTCCCATTGTAGGAATCAATGGGAATTGCGAAAATGCACTTAGGAATTCGCTATTTATTTGAGATTCGGTAAAAATTGCGATTTTTACCGAATCACAAATGAATAGCGAAAAAAATGATGCATAGCATTTTGCAATTCTTAATTTTCGATTCGGTAATTTTCGCAAATTAAGAATGGCAAAACCTATGAATGATGAATGTGCCCCTTAGTGTAATAACCAAAGTAAAAGGGCCTGTCCTCATGGGAGGTTGCAAATGAAGACAAGGTGGTACTAAGGAGGTACTAACACGCCAATTAATGAATCTGAAGCCAGCATTTACGAAGGATAATGACACAAGCCAGTGAGAAATATGGGCAGAGAGTGGGCGGGGCTTTATTCAATACTCCAATACAACATGCCACAACGCAGTGCATGCACTGCCCAGGCTCGACCTAAAAAAAACCCTTCTTTTCTGATCGAAAGGCTTCCTCAACTCCAACCTTAATTGTTCAGCCGATCGTGCCTTGCTAGGTCTTCTTCTAACATCAGTGACCAAAATGGTCCTCTCTAATTGGAAAAATACAGCCAAGGCTTCCTTCCGTACCTGGATCAATTGGGTATCGCACATCAGGGGAGCAGACAACATAGCACTCCTTTACTCCCAGTGGAAGCACTCCTTTACTCCCAGTGGAAATCATCTTCTAGACCCATGTGGAAAACGTAAGATCATTATTTCGCCATCAATAAACCTCCTTAAACGCATGCTCGACGCACTTACCCTCCTCACCACACCACCTCCCATTAGGCTTTGCCAAACATGGGCATTTTACTCAACTCTAAGTTGGCTTCCCAAACTAGGCAACTTATTATTCATTTCACAAGCCTTGACGCCTGGGGCACTTTATTTTTATTTTACGGAGTTTCATATAGAGCAAACTTGACCCAAAGGTATCGGATATTAGAGCACTTTACATAAGCACCAGTTGCATTACATGAGGACACATTCATTTTTGTTAGGCCCGGGGAGATTAAGTGATTTGCCCAGAATCACAGGATGTTGCGCTTCCTTACCGAAACTCTAACCCTGTTCCCCAGATTTGAGGTCGACCTCCCTCACAGTTAGGCCACATCCTCTCCCCTTTATAAATATAACATATATGTGTGGCGACTTGACATTCGCAAACTGTATACCATTCCTAATTTAGCAAATAGGGCTGTTGCTCTGTATAGTGCAATGCATTATGAAAGTTTGTCCAACTTATAACTGACACCTACTTATACAAAGTTTCTGCAATGTGTAATGCAAAATGTATGATTTGTGCTCTTCCCTATCTGTGCCCTAGAAACTTAGAACTGTATGTTGGGCATACCTACGCATTGTAGATTGCAGGGTGTATAACCTAAACATGCCTCTATTTGCATGATAAGACAAGCTTTGTACGATTTCACTGCACATATTAGACGCTGCGCCTCTTATGACTCAATGTCCCACATGACTCTGTTACCTTTTTACCCCCTATTATGTTACTTATTTACTTATTCGTTCAATTATGATTTGCCGCTTTAACATTCAATAAAATATTTTTGAGCAAAAGAAATGCCCATGGGACTAATCAAAGAGATGTAATCAAGGGAGTGAGTACCCCCACCAGCAGGCCAGTTCTTTCTTTCGATCGAAGGGGGTGGTGTAATGGAAATGAGAATGAAATGGCGAACCTGCAAGCAGAAGGTCAGCGTTCCACCCGACCACTAGATGCTGCACCCAAGGCAGGGAGTACCCTCGGTACAGTTCCAAAAAGAGGGTTTAGCCAGGGAGACAAAAGAGGCGACTGGATAGAGATTGGGGAAGCAGAGGAAGGCCAGCAAAGAACATGCACACATGTGCCCATGGATCAAGACACAACCGCGAAATAAAGAATCGCGGAACCTCCCCCCGCCGTGTGTCTGGTGTTCTACCCGATGCCTGGACATCACGCTTGCCAGTCTGGGCCACTGAAGTTAGTTGAGTGTGCTAAAGTTTACTGGGCCACTTCCACACACTCTTTGCAATATCCAGGCATACAAATGTGAGAGGCTTTCCCAGATCTTGTTATTATGGCCAAAGGATGAATTCGTGATAAGCTTGTCTTTCTCAGGAAACAAAATCCTTACATATTTAAATGCAATTCACAGTGAAATGTAGGAGTCCATCTTTCTCAAATGAAAACGTGAAAACTTTTGTCTTCGCTGCTCATTGAAATTCATGATTTCATCATAGACAATGTTCTCAGAGCAGCAGTTGTTTCGAGGGGATCCTGAGCGTTTTGAAGAACCTCAAACATGTTATATCTTTTTATATCCCATGTCTTGAATTTCAAAGTGTCTCCAAGTGAGACACATGCATAATAAATAAGTAATGAATGTACAGTTCCGCTCTGCAGCATTGTTTCTTATTGGACACAGGTGCGCTCAGTGGCCTCAGTGGGGGTTACGTAATAAAGCCCAATTTGGGGACAAGCTCCTTTGTGCAGATAAAGACGGCCGCTTCTTTTATTAAAAGAAGGGTGTGCATGCTGGGTCTTCTGTTATGTTTAACAGAATCTGTTGGTGGTAGAAAAAGCATTGTTAATAACTTTGCATCCTTGTGCTTTGTGCATTGTGCAAGTTAAAATAATTAATGTTTGGTGAATGCTGTTTTTAATGAATGTGTTGAATATATATAGTTTTCCATCTTAAGAAACCTTTTTTCTACAGTGCTGAGGAGCATTCAGCATCAGTGTATTTTACAAAATGGAAATAATGATGTCACATCAAGTGACGTGTATTTTAGTTTTCATCAATAATAGGCAGCAGAATGATTGCATCATAAAACGTGTCCTGATTACAGAATAATTGCACGAGGTGCAATGATACATCATAACTAATGGCGGACAGGTTCCCGATTGCCTCACAGTTGACCGGTGATAACATGATTATTTCATACATGATGACAGAAATTGCATCACAATAAATGACAGTGTCGTTATTGCATCATAATTAGTAATAGCTAGCACCATGATCACATCATACCTAATGACAAAGTTTCCTAATTATATAATATTTCATGGCAGTAGGTGTCATGATTACATTAATTCATAGGGGGAGTCTTAACGGTATCATAATTAATAATAGGCAGAACCACGTTCACACAGAACACTGAATTCCTCATAAGTAACGACCAGGAGTGCCATGATTACGTCATAACTAATGACAGAAAGTGCTCTTATTAAATCATAATTCATGACAGAATGTACTACGATTACATTACCTAAGACAGGAAGTGCACTTGTGCAGCGTAAGCAATGCCAACAGGTGAATGCCTTCGAAGAGAACGGAATGAAAAGCCAGCGAGCTTCCAAATCTTTTTGGAAGCAAATAAGCTTAAATGTATCAGACGTTATTGATTTGAACACTGGAAGGTTAATACGGTTTGCTCCTTCTTTCTGCGCACCTACTCTGGGAGAATAATGAAAAAGCCCAGAGATGAAATGCATTCACTTAAATTAAAGAGCGAATTACGCATGCCCCTAGTCCAAGGACTCATTGTTAACAGGATGGACTATGGGAATGCCCTATTCTCGGCCATCAACCGAACACTACTGAACCAACTACAGGTTCTTCAAAACACAGCGGCTAGGATGGTATTAGGCTTACCCCCTCGCACCCCCTCAGCAGACTGCCTAAGATCACTCCATTGGCTTCCTGTGCAAAAACGCATACAGTTTAAGCTCTGCTGCCTAGTCCATAAGGCAGTAAATGGACTTGGTCCTGCTTACCTTGAACAGAAACTCAAAACTTATGCCCCAGGCAGGACTCTACGCTCCTCCGGTAAAGCCTTTCTCTCCGTTCCTAAAGTCCGTACAGTGAGAAACGGAGACAGAGCTTTCAGCAAAACCGCTCCAGAAGCATGGAACTCCCTCCCCATCTCACTGAGAACAGAGCCAGTTCATTCCAAATTTCGAAAACAATTAAAAACCTGGCTCTTCTAATCTAGTCCTCTAGTGCTCCGAGCCCCGATCCCCTGAATCTGTTTCGAGTTGAGGATTCTTGTCAGTTGCCAGCGCTCTGAGACCTTCGGGTGATTTATGCGCTATACAAATGAAATAAAATGGAAATTAAAGATGCTCAGTCACCATCTACTAAAGGTCTGTTTGTAAAAGTGGGCCCCAAGAGCGATTTTGCCTGTGTGTTCCGCGAGATCCCACCGCTCATTAGGGGGGAATGTTTAAGACAATAGAGGTATGCAAATGTTGAAAATAATGAAATTCAAATATACATAATTCTGATTTATAAGTGAATCTACATTTTGAAGAATAGTTGACTTTGCACTGCTTCGAGGCCAGTGGCATAGAACGGGGCGGGGGCGGTCCACGTTTTGGGGCAGCGGCTTTCCCCCTCCGCTCTTATCTATGACCACGCATGGCAGCAAACACAGGATTCGCCAGCCCTCCCCCCCTCTCTTACGCCACCGGTTGTGAGTCCCTAGTATATGGTACCTTAGGTGCCAAGGGCATAGATACCCCAGAGGCCTACCAGGGGCTGAAGCATGTATTATGCCACCCCTGGGAAGCCTTCCAAAATGGCACCACAGGTCTGCTACTGCAGCCTGGGTAAGGTGGTGTAAGTACCCCTTACTACGATATAGTATATCTATATCTACCTATATATACAGACACATATAAACCTATAAGTCACTCCTATGGCAGGCCTTGACAATCCTGAAGGCAGAGTGCTTGCTTTTGTGTGAGAGGGTGCCCACGCAGGAGCTGAGCCCCTCTACAGCTTTCAGAATCACTTCCTTATAGCTGTTCTGTGATACTGCCATACCAAATACTCTTAAGTGCATTATAACCTCGCTGTAAATGCTAACTTTGGAATGGCTGCATCAAAACATGTCGTGTTTGGTGTCAAACACTTTGGAATCCTACTACCCCCCCCCCCCCCCGCCAGTCCTGGCGGCGGGGATAGAATTCTACCCTTCTAGAGGGAGAAGACATGTACACACTTACCTGACCGGTAATAGTTTGAAAGAACCCCAGCATCACAAAATGGATGCTGCTGCCACAGACATGAGTCTGACCTCCTGCTGCTGGAAGAAACTCCGGCAGGGGAGGCCTGGACAATTGGTTTCCTGTCCAGGGAGGTGTAACCACCTGCCCAGACAGGCTTTGGTGTATTGGGGCAGGGTGGGTGCATTCAGAGAATCCTTTTCAGACAGTGCCTGGGGCACAAAAGGTGTCCCTGTGCATACCCTAGTTCAAACCGGTTGCTGGGGCACTCAGCCCCAGCTCTGGCGCGAAACTGGACAAAGGAGAAGTGGTGTAAGCACCCCCTCCCCAGGTCCTCCCATAGGTGGGACCTTAGAGTTAGTCCATACCCTAAACTTAGTATAAGTATAGGAACCCAGTCCCTAGGACTTTAGATCACCCTGGACGAAACTCTGCAACATATATCCACATATATCCTGGAACTTTGACATTCTATTTCAACTAGAAGACGGAAGGATCTCCCTTGGGGTCAAGGAGTTACTCCCATGTTCAAACAGGCACCAAAGAGGCATCTTGCCAGTCTGCATTTTCAAGGCTCCCGCCGGATGCCGAAGAATCTGTGACACAGGACATGAACTTCCAGACATCTCCGAGGCCAACCCGAGATCTCAGCAAAGCTGAGACCTGTAGCCATCACGAGAAACGTGGGATCAGAACTCCTGGACACCGTGCATATTTGCTAGTGCATCTACTTCCCGACCTTTTCTGAAGTTGTGCATTGGGCTACTCGTAGTCCAAACCCCGAGCACCATTTGCACTGAAGATTGCGGACCTACACTTCACGAGTGTTCCGTGGGCTTACTTCCAGCATTTCTGCTTGAGGCCCCTTCGCGATCCCTGGTCCGTCGACTGGTGGGTCCCCACAAAGGTAACTCTTTTGTTTCCTGGTCTTCTCTCATTGCTCCAGACATGCCCTGACTTCCCTCCAAAGGGTGAGTCCCTCAGACCTTGCTGGTTTGCTCCGAAACCAATCTTTGCATTCTGTGTGGGTTGCTGTTGCCAAGGCTTGTTGGGTCCAGTCCGGATACCGACGCTGCAGCATGCAACATCCAACGTGGGACAGCTCGAATCCAGCTCCTGGTTGTCATCGACGCCTCCTGGTCCTTGTGGCTGAAGAGTCAAGCTTCCCCTCCTGCACCTGAAATCACCCGACATCAGTGGGCATCTTTTACTGCCTCCCTGGTCACTGGCAAGTGACCCAGGCTCTGTCCCCTCTGCTTTCAGGTTCTTCAGATCTTCGATCCACCCTTGGATCCATCCGGACACTTTTATCTCGTCGCCTGCAGCACTTCTTTGCAGCTCTCCATAGGAAACGACGACAAAACCCGACACAAAAAGACACCTATACACCCGGCTTCCCTGGGTGAGGTAACACGAGTACTTTGGTGCTCTCGTGGGTCTTGACTCTCGAACTGTCCAGTACTGAAGGGGTTTGTTCCTAGTCCACTCCTAAGTGTCCTTAATCTTTAAAAATCTAATTGCAAATTTCTCCATAGACGTCAATGGTGATTCGCGCTGTGTTTAGACACTGCACGCGTCCCCTGTGGGTCTCCTGTGTCCCTACCTTGGGTGGTTCCTGGTTGCCCCAGCGGTTCTACAGGCCCTAGACCTTGTCTCTATGTTCACAGCGGTACTTATACCACTTTCTTAGTATATGGTTTGTGAGGCCCCTAGGGCAAAACGTATACTGTGCTAATTTACTGTGTGCTAATTAAGTTTACTTTGTGTACTTTTGCCTCCAGCCTCATAAAGAGACTAGAGGGATGTGTTTAGAATAAATACATATATGTTTTATATATACCTGGTGTGGTTCTCCTTTCATTTGGTCATTCATGAGATTATAGACTGGTAAAACAAGTTGCTTTACATTCCTTCAAGACTTAGCCTGAAGGCTGCTCTCCACAGCTACCACTAGGATAGCTTTCTATAAAGGTTGTATTCAAACCTACCATCAATAAGGGCTGTTTGGACTGGTGCAAGGTGCCCACTAGAGTAGTGGACAGCATATGCAGGCCAATTTCTCACAACTAGCATTTTCACATATTTTTGGGCAGTTTGTGTAATATATGCCACTGAAATTATGCAAGTTTCACTAAGTAGCGTGAGTATGAACTTTGGAAAACATATGGATGTTTTTGGTGTTTCTAAATATGATTCAACACTCTTAAGCACCCTCAGTAATTCAACACGGTGTTCCTTGCACATGCTTCAGTATTTAAAATTATCAAATGAAAATAAAATAAGAAACAAAAAGACCCCCTTTAGTTTGTTTTGCACTCTCTGTAGGTTTTAATATGTTTTCTGAGGTTGAGCCTCCTGATACAATATTCAAAGATGACAAAGCCTTCTTTTCCAAATACAAATACACGTGCTGTCATTATGGGTCTGGTTTACAAAAGCTGGAGTGGAAAGTACTCCTGGAAAACAGTGGGTGAATTTGTTTTACTATCTGTGACATGAAGAAGCAAATAATCAGGTGAAAATAGGGTTTCCTTGGATTCCCCTTAGCACCCTTACATAGTAGTAGCTACCTGCAGCCCCCCACAACACTTAAAAAACATGCTGGTGGTTCCCCTGTCCATATTTGGGGCACCGCCATCACCAAAATATATGTGAATTAGCCCATGAAGGCCATTATTGGTCACATGTTTTTGTGGGTGTCCCTGTCCCCCCCCACCCTATCCGACACCCACAGCTTAAATTTGTGTTGAGGACCCTGTGGCCCTGGTGGCTCCCTGCAAGCGGTCCCATTGACTGGAGCCATGCTGAAGCCGGCAACACTGCAGTTTTTTTTTTAAATCACCGGGGTGCCCCTTTGCCTTCCCTGGGCAACCCACAACATTTTCTATGATGTGGGATGCTGGGGAGCTCCAGGATTGCTGAGGCCCTGCCAGCTCCCTGCATTCTATGGGGCCATGCTGGAACATGATACTTTAACAGTGGGATGCCCCTGTGCCCACACTGTGCACCCCACATTTCCAATGTTAGGAGCTGTGGGAGCAGGGTCCTGTAGCCCCAACAGCCCACCAGCTCCCCCGCAACCTCTATCCCGGATGCCGTGGGAGCTGACATTGCACTCACCGTTCAGAAGCAGCTTTTCGTTTTGTTCTCTCTGGGTGGGAGCAATTCTGTGTTTCCCTGTCCACGAAAGTGCAGACAGGGGAAAACATATGTATTCCCACTCTGCCAGAGCCTTTCTTCTCCTGTTGGGTAGGAGCAAAAAAGCTTTTCCCTGCCCTATGTACATGTCCCATAGTCTCGATCGAACCTTCACCATTTCACAAATACTCTGCCAAAGCGTAGAGAGAATCCTGATAAATGGTACACTCAGATCGAACAGATTGTGATTCTTTCCAAGGTCTTGTGGAAAGACTTGGACGTATTGTTTGAAGTGGCAGTCTCAAAGGATCTGTGGCAGTGTAAGAGGGCAGTCAATAGGCCTACCCAAGAACCATCTCGGGTGGCAGGGACAAATCCTCTGCCACCGTTGTTAAAACTAAGTACAAGGAGGAAACAAAGCAAAGGAAAACAAAGGTTCCCCAAAAGAAGAGGAACTGGCTTAAGATTTTTTTAACTTCCCAGGAACTTAAAGAGTAAGTGCATGCTTACTTTGAGAGACGGATGCAGGTGTATCGAGAGCACAGTGGAATGAATGGTTCGCTGGGAGAGAACATGGGTTGGTTTCTAGTAACCTAGGTGTATGGTCTAAAACCAGAGATTAGTAACCAAACCATCCAGGATATCCTTTGTTGGCAGAGAAAGACTGTTAATGAGATCTTTCAAAACGCTAAATACTGCAGTGAAATGTTAGAAGCAAAGCGCAAATGGCTTAAGAAAATTTTTATGACAGTACAAACCGAGTTAGCGCAGAATGGAGGAAATTTGAGGTTCAGTTCCCAGGACTTGAGTTGGACTCCAGTAATGATAGGTTACCCGAACGAGTACCAAATGGTTGAGAGTAAACGATTCCTGATTCCTGTCTTTACTGGGACAGAGAACAGTGATGCAAGGTATTTCTTTGAATTATAATGGGACTCTCTTGGGAATGGGAAGGGGTAAAGAAGGTTATGCAGTGTCATATCTACAGCAAGGTGTGGCATTGGAAGCAGGAGTGCAACTTGATTGGTGTGGCATTGGAAGCAGGAGTGCCACTACAATCAAGAAAGAATTGTGGTGGATTCCCAGGGGATGAATACAGCAGGACAGGGAGAGCTTCCTCCAATACCTTGACCTCCCATGGCAGCCCCAAAGGTCCTCAAATCTGGAGTTTTGCCAAATTAATTTAACCCAAAGCAGATGCAAGGGAGTATTCAACATTCCCAACCAACCCACAGGGTACCACAGAACCCAATGATGACCTGAAGAGTTTTGGTTCCTATCATGTTCAATACTTCCTCAGATTTAAAGCAGGACCAATGACAGTGCCTAAGGGGGACTGCGAAGTGCGTATTTGCTGCAACCTTGGTTGTGGATCAGAGTGGACCATTTTTGGATGGAGACCTTAATGAACATCCTGCATCCTTTCTGATAGTAATAAAGCCACTCGTTCTATAGTTAGGACAGTTGAGGTCCCTAACCTACCACTCTCAGGAAAAGAATTACAAGTTGTAAGCATCACCACTTAAATCGCCGCCTCTGTACCAGTGAAAATACCAGGCATTCGTGACCAGTACCAGTTTGTAAAATGTGATTCCAGTCCCGTAAACCTCCTAGGAAGAGACCGTCTTTGCAAACTCAATTGTGTTATCTATTACACCCATCCGATTGGGGTCAGAATCGAAACACAGGCAGCTGATGAAAAGTTCAAGGGCAGTCTGCTAAGCTTGTCATCAGGTTGTACCTAGCTCCTAAAAGAGAGGATTTTCCAATAGATCTGAGAGACATGGTGACGGAGGAAGTCTGGGATTTTAGGGGAAGGGAGATCGGGCTGATTAAAGATGTGAAACCCCTTAAGAGCACTCTTTGATCTAATGCTGTCTTGCCACAGACTCTGAGAGGCGATGCAGGGATCACCCCTGTCATCAAGAACATGATAAAAGAGTGCATCTTGAAAGATGTTATACGGAGGCCCTGTAACTCCGCAACCATAGCATTGCAGAAGTCCAACAAGAAGTATAGGACTGTACAAGATCTCTGAAAGATTAACCAAATTGTCATTTCATGCTATCGTGTGGTACCAAACCCTTCTGTAATCTTATTCCAAAATCCCTCTGAGGCTGAATGGTTAACAGTTATTGATCTTTGTGAAGCTTTCTTCTCGGTCCTGTTACACACTGAGAGCCAGTTTCTCTTTGTATTCCAGTTCCAAGAGAAGACCCTTGTGAGGTGTCGCACTCCATAGGGGTATACTTCAAGTCCCTCATACTTTAATCAGACCGTGTAGTTTAACTTGAATCCAATACATTGAGGACTCCATATAACCCAGATGACTAAGGAAGCTTGCAAACAAGACATGATTGCCCTGAACCGTTTGGCAGAAGATGTACAAAGGGTCTCACCTGAGAAATGACAATACTGTCAGAGGGAAGTCATGTACCTGGGACATGAGACATAGAAGGTGGCAATGAGATTGTTCCAAAAGATAAAGTCCTTAAGATGAAGTTTTCAACCAACCAGAGAGAAATTAGGATGTTTTGGGCATGGCTGGCTACTGTTGACAAAAATAGATCTCAAACCTCTCCCTTTTGGCAAAGCCTTTGATCAGGCTGACATAAAACTGATACCAAAGAATGATGAAAGCATGGAAGCCTTCCAGGAGCTCAAAAATCTGCTTCATAGCATACCCGCTCTGAGGATGCCATACTATACAAAAGAATTTGTGCTCTTTTGTCACAAAAGTGATGGGTGTGCTTTGTTTGTACTAACAAAAGGCCATGGGGTGACTAGGCGCCCCATTGGTTATTTCCCAGCTACTCTTGATCCTGTTGTAGCAGAGTTTCCTGTTTGTCTCAAAGCGGTTGCAGTGGTGATCCTTAGAATACAACAGACAGAAGGAATTGTGATCGGTTACCCTTTAATTGTAATGGTGCCCCAATCTATCGAAATTCTCATGACCCACACCATAAGTCAGCAATTTACAAATAGCCACTTAACAGACTATGAAAGAATCATTTTGACAGCAGAGAATGTTTCCACCTGTAGATGTAACACACTAAATTCTGCTTCTTTGTTACCAACCCCAGAGGGAGGTGAGGAGGGGTCGTTCCACCACAACTGCATCAATGTCACCAAATTGTGCACAAAACCAAGACCCCACACACTGGATGTTCCATGAATGGTATGTAAAGTAGAGAACATGTGTCAACACTGTCCTCTCTCCCCCTCAGGCCCTAGCCCACCCTGCAGCTTTAAAAAAACAAAAAACAAGGTGGAACATTTTTAGTTTTTATTTTGCCATGGATCTGCAGATCCTCCGCAGAATTGCTATAAAATTTAAGTGGTGGTCCTGGTGGTGGGGGAGGGCAGCGAGGAGGGGGGTCCTTGGGCAGGGTATCCTCATCCTACCCCGTTATATGTTTTTATACGAGGGATAGGAAGCGTCGTGGAACAGGAGAATATGGTGCTCCTTTGTTTTGCTTATCAAGGTTCACTAGTCGCAATTACGGACACTGATTGGAGTACTTCCCATACAGGTTGTAGACAAAACTACTTGGATTCTACTATTAATCTGACAGACCCTTTCCACCCATGTTACGCCAAAGTGGTGAAGCAATAGATTAATCTCTGTTAAGAGGGTCAGGTGAAATTTATTCCGGTACCCTCTAAACCAAATAGTACATCTGGGGATCAAGCACATACATAGTTACTGTCCCAGTAAAGACAGGAATCAGGAATCAATAACTCTCAACCATTTGGTACTCGTTCGGGTCCCCTATCATTACGCCACATGCCTTGACAAAGTCCATGGCAGGACGAAACACGTGTTGGCTGTTTTTGTTTGGATTGAATATCGAAAAAAGAAAAGAACAATAAAAGGAATAACATCATTGGAAGATACTCACTGATGTGGACTTTTGCTTTTTAAATTGAATGTTCTTTGTCACCAAAAATTCTTGTTCTAAGAAATGAGTATATGACAGACTGAGTTCATTAATCTAAGGCCACAACATTGGCTGTTTCTATAAACATAACGGGTGTGCTGCGAATGTCTTTCAAATGAACATGTTTTTATACTTATTTTCAAAACAGAGAATTGAGTCACAAGTCCCGAAATGGGTCCAGTCACATCTTTGTTGATATGGTGACACCCAATTTTCCTATAGAAAATTGTATGAGGAAAATGTGTTTTGGGAACCCCTTTTTTCTCAGCCCTCATTTGATGGCTCACCCTGAAACTTATCAGGAAGGAGCAGAGGTATATAAACTTTTGTGTGGAAAATCTGGTGAAAATGTGTCAAACGGGGCCAAATGTATTAGCAAATCAAGAATGCTTATCCTATGAAAATGTGGAGCTAACTATAATGACCCAGTGGCAACCGCTTGAACACGTGTCCATTCTTATCCTTGTTATTGAATGAAGGACACCCCATGTGCAAGGCTCTAGGCTGGATATAGGGCACCTTTTTTTCAGGGTGCACTCTTCTGTTTTTGGCCTGATCCATAAAGCAGTTCTTACCTATGTGCTGTTGTGATTGTAGCCGTTTGTCCTTTGCACACACACTCCCTCCCTTTGTTTTGCCCCGGTGTACAGGTGACCTCCATCGTTCTCTGTGCACAGACTGCCTTGTTCGACCTTTATCCACAGGCTGCCACCCCTGCCACTGAGCACAGCTACCATTCTTATCCTCGGTGCTTGGGTTGCTTCCCCTACCCTCGGTGCACAGGCTCTCTCTTTCGTCCCCAGTGGCTGTCTTTTGTTTGCCCTCTGTGGTTAAGCTCTTGCCTTTGTTTGTCCACCACCTCCTCTTTCCTTGCGAGGAGGCTGGAGTTATCTTCATAAGTCCGTATTTCACGCCCGGCCGCCCAGCCGCTGCCCTGTGTGGCTCTGACAAGGTCTGTTCTAATAACAGCAGAGAGGAGACACATGCCGGGGATGAAGGTCAGCGCCTCGGAGACAGGGAAGGATGAACTGCTGCCTGCTGGAACAATTCAATCAGCAGCGGGCCTGGCCATGCACCTCCCCTGGGGTCTCCTGCTTCTCAACATGATGCAGTCAAGAGTGTCTGGTTTTAGAGCAGCTCTCTCCTCTTCGTGTGATAGGAGCTACTGGGGCCAGGCCCGGGGACCCTCCTTCAAAGTGAGGGGAGACAGTGCAGGCCTAAAACAGCTCTCTCCCCTGGGAGGTGCGGGCGCTGCTGGGGGCCTACAGTCTCTCCCTCCTCTGCAGGGTGATGGGGACCAGGACTCCTTCTCTCTCAAGGCGACTGGAGCCCATTGGGCCTAGAGCTGCTTTCCTGCGAGGTGAAGGAACCTACTGGACAGGAGAGATGCTGCCTCGAGAAAAAGGGAGCCAGAGTGGGTCTAGAGCTACTCTCCGGCGAGGTGACAAAAGTCAGCTTATCCCTAGATCCGCTCTCACGCAAGATGACGGGAGCCTGCATAGACTCAGAGTTGCTGTCTCACAGGAGGTGAGGTAGCCAGAGAATGCCTAGTGTCACTCTCCTGCAATCTGGCGGGAGCCAGTGCAAGCCTAGAATTGCCTTCTCTCCAGAGAGATGATGGGAGCGGCATGGGCCTATGGCTACTCCCCTAACTGAGGTGAAGGGTGACATTGTAGCTCTGTGTATGTCTGTCAATACTTCACCCGCTTTTACTCCCCTACCCACATTACCTCCACCTGCAGTTTACTGCCACTTTCGACTTGGCAATTTATTTCTCTTAAGTCCCTGCTGGTCAATTTGGATAGAAAAGTCACATTACATTCTTCCAGCTCTCCTCCTGCCTGGAGTCGGGAGCCAGTGGAAGTTAGTTTGACTCACACAGACTCCAGCATCCCACCAGGAAGGCAGAAACACTTGCTTTATAATACTTACAATCCTGCCCCAGCACCACTCATTCCTCTCCAAAAACCCTTACTCCCCACAGCGCCTCCTGCTACTCAACTGCTTTGTATGATTCAAGCTGTGGGACTGGCAAGCATCTCAGATTGCAATGTCTTCTTTCTTGTAGAGTGTCTCTTCCAATCCTTCACCTATTCAAACCCAAAAAATGCTACAGCTCCAACAAAGGCCCGGCACCCACTAATCAGTTAATTGGGCTCAGGTCATTTCTCTCACTCAACTATGTCCACTTGTATTATTCTGATGTGCCTTAGTGCGTATCATTGTGTTTCTTCCTAAACTGGAACTCAGAAGCTATTTTTGTGCTAAAACGTACTTTTATTACAGTGGTGACACACAATTTTCCTTGTGTGAGCATACACATCCTATGACCGTCTAAACTAGTGGAATTGTCCTTTCTGTATATACTTTGGTGATTTAATATCAACAAGAGAGGTAGGGCATAGACACTCCTGTACCCCGATTCAATGTATAGTAAACAACAAAGGAGTGACTGTGATCCAAAGAAATAAATGTGGTAGTTAAAAGATTAGTGAGAGATAAACTCCGCTGTGCGCCGCACGCGTGATCAATGCTCACACGCGTGCAGTGTACACAGCGGGGTAGTCTTTAAGTCCCTGATTAAGCCCAGAAGATTATCCTCAAATCGAGGAAGGTCTAGGGGCTTGCTGGTTACCCAATCATGGGTGGAGGGAAAGAACCCTACTTCTTTGAAGGACCCTCACTCACCACTAGTTGGTGACCTGCTTCATCATCGGGTCCCCGCTGGGGTGACCGAATGTCTCCCCAGCGTGCTACGACGCCTGGTTACAGCGGAGCAGGATGTGGTGAGTGCAACAGTGCCCAAATTAAGAGGTGACTAACTGTGATTGTGCAAATGTGTCAAAAAGTTAAAAAATGCAAGGGTTGTGCCTTTAGACATTTTTTTAATAATGGCCAGCCCGCATTGATTAAAAACAGAGTGAGCGGACTCCCCAGGTTCTTAGTTAAGGAACCGGAATCCTAGATCAAAGGCATAAATTGGTCGACATGTTTCAGCTGTTTTTGGCGTATCGCTCAGCTTTCTTCAGGACCTATACAAAAAAGTCCTCCGGTGGTATGCGCGTGCTAAGGCGCACCCTCCTGAGAGGCTCTAAATATGAAAAATATATACAGTGACAGCACCACACTACACACTTGGTAGGGATGTATTGAAAGACCTGTGGGAGAAACGGGACAGACAAGACCACAACACATAAACATGAAGAAGGAGAGTTACTTTCTTCGTTATGAAGTTTTGATCAACAATAGGTTTCACATCTAGGTAGGTCTCGGCATCATGCATATTTTGTGTGCCACCAATGCAGGGGTGCTACCTTAGATTCCTTCATTTAGGTGCTTCTAAATTAGCCCCAAGGACCGTCCCTGTAATTAGGTCCGTATCCAATCACTGCTCGGTATTCATTAAGAACAAGCAATGTGCCATTCGCTTTCTATTTGAAAAGCGGAGGAGTTAGTAAACCACAGTGTTTAGGAGAGTTTTTGCAAGTGTATTCTAAGATATTTATGGGGAACCAAGAGCCCACATTAAGAGAAGAAAATCCCTCTCACAGCGTGACAAACAAGTAAACGGGATTTTCAAACAACTGTGAGTGAAATAGAAGTTACTGCAGAGACTCACTTCAAAAGGGACATGATTACGCCCCTACGGAAAAGACAGCGTGGGATGTCTTCACGCGGCGTTTCTCTGTGGGGGGGTGCACTACCAAAGCATGCTAACAGGGGATTAGGCTAAATACTCGATCCCTTTCTTTCATTATTACCCTCCAGCACCACCTAGATCAGTGTTTCGTGCCGTCAGTGCATTCACTCCACGATCAGGTGCCATCCTAGCCTTTCACTGCTTGGTTTTGCTAAATTACAACGAGGGATCACAACCAACTCCCTCTAGTGTGACCTGAAATTTGTATAAACATTATATAATTTTTTCAGACCCACCATGTAACATTCCCTTGGTTTTCGTTGTGTTTATGCAATTAAAAAACCGGACCCGGGTTGCGATCGGAACGGGGACTTGAACCCCTAAACCCAGTGCTACGAGCACGGATTCCCCCACCTCCCACGTGGGATCATCTGACCAATTCCGCTAGCCTCCACACCATTGCTGCTAATCACCTTTGACGCGGGGCGTAGTCTCCGACGTCATAGATCCACGAGGACCGATCTAACCAATTAGGGGCATTGTGGATATAAACGGTCCGGCTGTTTTCTCCCCGCACTTCCAGGAGACAGCCGCTGATCATGTAGGTACACGGAGGGGAGCCGCGTGCGTTAAAGTAAGTTGAACTCCACCCCGCCGCCAAGACGAACACTCGCAGCGTGGCATTTATTCTTAAATGACCTTTCTCGTTATTTTGTCTCACAGAGAAACGCCGCGTGAAGACATCCCACGCTGTCTTTTCCGTAGGGGCGTAATCATGTCCCTTTTGAAGTGAGTCTCTGCAGTAACTTCCATTTCACTCACAGTTGTTTGAAAATCCCGTTTACTTGTTTGTCACGATGTGAGAGGGATTTTCTTCTCTTAATGTGGGCTCTTGGTTCCCCATAAATATCTTAGAATACACTTGCAAAAACTCTCCTAAACACTGTGGTTTACTAACTCCTCCGCTTTTCAAAATAGAAAGCGAATGGCACATTGCTTGTTCTTAATGAATACCGAGCAGTGATTGGATACGGACCTAATTACAGGGACGGTTCTTGGGGCTAATTTAGAAGCACCTAAATGAAGGAATCTAAGGTAGCACCCCTGCATTGGTGGCACACAAAATATGCATGATGCCTAGACCTACCTAGATGTGAAACCTATTGTTGATCAAAACTTCATAACGAAGAAAGTAACTCTCCTTCTTCATGTTTATGTGTTGTGGTCTTGTCTGTCCCGTTTCTCCCACAGGTCTTTCAATACATCCCTACCAAGTGTGTAGTGTGGTGCTGTCACTGTATATATTTTTCACATTTAGAGCCTCTCGGGAGGGTGCGCCTTAGCGCGCGCATACCACCGGAGGACTTTTTAGTATAGGTCCTGAAGAAAGCTGAGCGATACGCCAAAAACAGCTGAAACATGTCGACCAATTTATGCCTTTGATCTAGGATTCCGGTTCCTTAACTAAGAACCTGGGGAGTCCGCTCACTCTGTTTTTAATCAATGCGGGCTGGCCATTATTAAAAAAAATTCTAAAGGCACAACCCTTGCATTTTTTTACTTTTTGACACATTTGCACAATCACAGTTAGTCACCTCTTAATTTGGGCACTGTTGCACTCACCACATCCTGCTCCGCTGTAACCAGGCGTCGTAGCACGCTGGGGAGACATTCGGTCACCCCAGCGGGGACCCGATGATGAAGCAGGTCACCAACTAGTGGTGAGTGAGGGTCCTTCAAAGAAGTAGGGTACTTTCCCTCCACCCATGATTGGGTAACCAGCAAGCCCCTAGACCTTCCTCGATTTGAGGATAATCTTCTGGGCTTAATCAGGGACTTAAAGACTACCCCGCTGTGTACACTGCACGCGTGTGAGCATTGATCACGCGTGCAGCGCACAGCGGAGTTTATACTTTGGTGATGCCATAACCTTCTAAAAATTTGGGCACAATCTCTTTGACTAGCTTATTTTCCCGCCTGTACTGGTGCCAATTAGGCCCGGAGAAGGGGGCTGGGATTTCACCTGTCTGGGGAACCCTTGGGTCGCACATCAAATGTGGCAGAGGCCTATGACGCCTCCTGTCTTGATCAGCTCATCACTTAGCCATCCTGCTTGGAGGAGGTGACAACACTTCCGGCTGGAGCAAGCATTGTTTCTGCACTCAAAGAGGGCGCGCTCTCGCCTGCAGGGGGTCAAAAACCTGTTCGTGGTGACAGGCTGGTCTACACCAGTGTGTCAGCACACTAGTAGTTAGTACATTTTCAGGGGGCACCTCTAATGTGCCCTCTGGGTGCATGTATTAATAAATCCATCACTGGAATCAGAGATGTTTGATACCAAACATCTCTAGTTTCAGTGAAGCCATCATGCAGCTGGGGAACTTGTAAACACCAGTGCCCTGCACATGTTCTTAAAATGGCTTCCCTGTTCACTTGTAATATCCAAGAATCAACTTAGATATCCCAGGTGCATATCTGCTCAGGCAGATATGTCAACACAACTAGTTAAGTGCACCCAGCCTGCTGTAGGGGTGACTTACCTATAATGCATGCATTGTCTGTGGGCATGGCACAGAGATGTGCCATGTCATGGCTTAACTTTTCTCTGCATCATGACATGCATTCTAGCAATGGCAGTTTGCATGTTGGTCCTGAGGGGTCCTTTATGGTGGCACGTTACATGCTTCTGCCCTTACGGATACTCCTTAGCCCTTCCCTTAGGTACCAATGGTACCATTTACTAGGGACTTACAAGGAGTGCTAAAGGTATTGCAAATTGGTGAAACATTTGTACAGTTTTAGGGAAAGAGATCTGGCACTGGGGTCTCGGATAGCAGGAACCCAGTGCGCTTCTGTCAAAACTGCATCAGATACAGGGCAAAAAGTGGGGGTGACCATGGCAAAAGGGGCACTTTCCTACACTGTGTGCTTCTGTTTCCCTGCACTACACTTTGCTCTCTCTCGCTGGTGTTGTGTACTTCATCTGCTCTCCTACATGTTGCTTCAACGCCGTCCCCTGTGATCCTTCCCCCTCGCTCTCCTTGTTGCTTTGCACCCACTCACTTTTTAAAAAAATGCGTTGGCTTTACTTTTTTTATTTACCAATCTAATCGGGATAAGTACATAAACATTTTTTTAAAAAAGGCCTGGCACATTTTGTAGGCACCTGCTTGCTTTGTGCACGTGCCTACAAAATGACACATTCACTGCAACTTTTATATTTTTGGTTTCCCTTTTAGCCATGCTACACTGTATCGTTAAGACCACTGGCAAAGCCATTCATTCCCAAAGGTGAGCCCTGTTGGCTTTGCCAGTGCTTATTTTATACACTTCCACAACTGTCCTCAGCTCACACTGAGCATCAGGATTGGAAGGAGTGGGAAAAAGTGAGAGGGGAAAGAAGGGGAAGAGAAAGGTAAAAAAAAAACGACAAAGTGAAAAATCTTTGATAAAAAAGAACCAGGAGGATGAGATAGAGGGGCAGGCAGAGTATGGGAGCTGATGGAAGAGGATGGGCTGAACTCAGGACTGGGCAGCATTGGCATCCGGATACCGTGGCATTCAACAGAGAGGTGGACGTGCTTCTGAGACAAACTTTGGTCCCAGGCGCTTATTCATTCACAAATTAAACACTGCATCTAGCTAGTCATTATTTAAAACGCTTTGGGCACAAAGCATTTGACAGTGTCAAGGATTCTCCATGCGTCAGATGTTATTCATTTTAGCCCCCCAAAGTGCTGGTGCCACTCCTGATGAGTGACAGGTGACAGCTGCGCCTGGCAGGTCTCTCGCTTTGGGAGAGTGTTTTGCCAAAGGCTGGGGAGGAGCTGCAGCGAGACGGCATTCGGGGGTCTGAGGTAAATTAGGTCCTGTAGGAACGCCCAAACTTTATGCACGCGGGGGACAGCTCCGTACGCAAGCTTTCCGAGGGCCCCATGGGTGGCACTGACACTGCCAGAGGTTGCAGCTGCCAGGGACAGACACTGCACCACTCAGCTATCACTTGTTTCTCTGCTCGGGTTCAAATAAAATACTGCTGAAAAGAAGAATTCACCACAACACACGCCCGTTTAATCTTGCTCTCTCCTTAGTGCAGCGGGCTATCCATCCATTCGATGGTGCGCTTCAGTGCCCCCACAATAGTGTACGAAGCGCTATAGAAATGTCATAATTCATCACAATGCAATGTTTTGCAGAGATTCAGCAGCATACCTTTTCACCTGAACCACAAACAGCCCTCAAGGAAGGCTCATTGAAAGCTGCTGCAGAACCCCCTGATATCTGAGGCCAGTAATCACGGTGCTGTGTGCATTGTGGGTAGCGCAGCCGCATGGACTTCCTTGTCTCCATATCTGCTGGTGCTCAGTTGTGCCTGTCACACGCGATCTCCCACCAAAGCATGGTTATCTGCTCTGCTCCGTTTCCTTATTTCTAAATTGAATCAGTTCAGCTGCTTGCGCGAGGCCCCTTCGTCGAGTCTTTAGTCTCCGCGCGCGTAAGGTCAGCAACCCTGAGGCGGAGCCCAGGGCTGACCCAACGCCCCCTGACATGTAATAATCACACTCTAAAACCTTCCGCATAATAGGTTCTCGTCCGGGGAGGGGGTGAGGCAGGGTGTACCGCACTTAGGAGCTTGCTCTATGTGCCTTTCCGTAATAAATGCTCAGTGAGGGTACATTTTCTTCTAAATCAGTAGAAATGGGGGGAATGCATGCCTGCCTCCACTCTGCCATCTATTCTGCGCCTAGGCTTGGGGTGACATCATTAGATTTGTCTTTAAATTAGGAGTCATTTGCACAGCACTTAAGGCAGAGTGATTACTGGTGAATTATATCTCGCCTTTCTTTGCTGTGCAAAGTCGACAGTCCAGGGCGCTCTGTGGCAGTTGCCGCTTCCTCTGACTTTTTGCAGCCTCTAATGTTCTTCTGCCCTCTCACCACTGGCCGGACCTCTGGTTCTCCCAATGGACCCAACTCTATGGCACAACCCCTCTCTGAGCTCCATCAAGCTGAAGGTGAGCATTCGGTCTGAGATGCCCCTGGCAAGCTGTGATGGCCCTTGAAAATACATGCCTAAAACAATCTCTTCTAAATAAGGCATGAAATATCAATTCAATTCTTCTTTATTTGGTTTTAGGAAAAAACAGAAAGGAACACAGTACATTTTGATCAACAATGGCATAAAAACAAAAGTCATAACATTCAAATTTTTGTAAAGTGTATGCTGCACCAACCATATACCCAACAGAAGGCCCTTCCTCCCAGTCTTGCAGATAATGCAATGAATTAATAAAATAAAATCCTTAATCCACTAAAAGACATTTAAAAATCAAAATAAATGTACTTAGTAAGCCTATAATAAAGTAATAATACAATTATAAGATCAATCAAAATATGTAAAATAAAAACGACACATAATGTGTACAAAAGAACAACTGGAGGCCCGGCTACTCAGCCCTCCATCGATTTCCTACCTCTTACTGATGCTTTAGGAAAAGAACAAACTAAATATCAAAAATTGATTGCCGGGGCGTGGCTTGGACGGCAGGAGGAATGGCCGCCTGAACCGAGTGCTCCGCGGAAAAGGGAGAGCGAGCTCGGTGCTTCCATTGCTTCCAGCGGCGCAAATCAGCCCAAATCCTAGGATCCGGTAACTGGACCCTCGCAGCACACTCCGATGCCCTGAATCCGGGCCATGAGCACCTTCTAGGGACTTTTGCTGGCCTTCGGTCGATCGCGCGACCCTCGCCCGGACTCTGCGCAAAATGGCGGCGCCCTGTCACAACCACAGCGCCTGACCCTCGAGTGTACCGAAGGTACTATCGCTGGCTTCTACGACCCCCCACCGGCATTACAGGTCACACAGCCCTGGATAAACCACGGCCAGTGGTTGAATGTCGTCGGAAGGAGGTGAGTGACCGGCAGCATTGATTCACACCAGCTCCACGCGCCTGACCCTAAAATGGCAGCGGCGCCAGCAGCGATACTCACGAGGAGAACACACACCGACCCACGGTGAGCTTCTGGGCCCCTCATTATCCCATCCACCGACATCCGCTGCCACAACTGTGCCTTAAGCCCCTTTCAAGAGTAATCAAGTGCTGCCCTACCTGCCACAATTACCTATAATTGTCTGAGCCTGTGCCTATATGATTAAGCCCATGGTTAAACCCATGTGGGGATCAATATCCAGCCTCATTGCCACAGGTCTACCACAAGTCTACCTTATTACCACAGGGAAGCACTAAGCCCGAAGAGGAAATCCATACCCATGTGTACAGGTGCAGCACACCTCACTACTATGTACTGTTCGGCTTCTACACCCTGCTCTTCCTGATTTTCAGTGCACCAGGTGTGCTAAGGTGTTAAATGGCGGCGGCGCCGATAGCGATCTCCACGAGGAATGTGCTCACTGACCCTCGATGAGCTTCAGGGCCCTCCACAAGCCAATCTGCTGCCATCCTCAGCCATCTGTTGACCTAGCCTACTGCCAATGAAGGTATGTGCAGCCCTACCTGCCTCGCCACTTCTGTCGATGGTGGCCAGTGTCTGAGCCCATCTCATTAAACCAACGTGGGGTTTCCTGTCCGACCACATAGCCACAGGCAGCACTAACAACCTAGGAGGAGTTCTACTTCCACGATCTACAAGAGCAGCACACCCCCGCTAACAGGCACTGTTCGGTCTCTGCACCCTGCTCATCCGCAATCCAATAGCCATTTCCCAGGGTCATACATCCTTTGGAATTTGGTCCTGTCCTACAGTATCTAAGATCTGGCTGGCTCCCCACAAACGCGATCAGTGATCAGCATCAGTGATTCCACTGCCATCTCTTAGCACGTAGGTGCCCGGCCTCGACAACAAGCGGTGCCCTTCTACAGCGAGTAAGTCGAGCAGGCTCTCAACGAGGGCGATCTCAAACCAGGCAACAATGGCAAATATAGAGGACAGGAATAACCCAAAAAAAAGTAAAGCCTGGAAGTCTGTTGGACTCACCCATCAAAAGTAAGGCCGACATGGCAGCCAATATAGAAATGATCCTAAGAAAGATGGCAGATCTACATGAACTTTCCAAATCTACCAAAACCAACACCGACTCGATGCAACTGGAGCTCACTGCAATCAGAGCAGATATAAATGTGATTAATATTGGCTTGGGCGCAGCTAAGCAACGAATAAGCGACGTGGAGGACATATCGAAACAATCAGTCGCCAAAATCAAAAGTCTAGAAAAGATCACGGAAGAGATGAAGCGTCACAATGCAGAGTTGGAGGACAGGAACAGAAGAGGCAACATCAAGATCTTTGGTGTGCCAGAGAATTCCGAAAAAGATGCGGATTCCTGCGTGGCTTTCCTCGAATCATGGATTCCCATGAAAACCAAATTGACCTTCCCACACGGCCTTGAACTGGATAGGGCACACAGGATCCCCACCTTCACTACCAAGAACTCCAATGGCCCCAGACCACTGATCTGCAAACCACTTAGATTTCAACACGTAGAGATGATCCTCCAATTCGCGAGAAGAAACCACTCCATCACATGGGAAGGCCATAGAATCATCTTCACACAAGACTACTCTAGAGACACGGTATCAATCCGCAAAGGGTTCCTGGAGCTCAGAGACAGGCTAAGATCCAAAAGCATTCCTTTTTCTTTTGCTGGACCAGCGAAATTCAGGATCGTCGTCAACGGCCATCCGAGATACTTCACAGACCCCAAAGTCCTTGCAGCTCTTCTGGAAGATCGTCAGGAACAAGAAATGGACCTAGCGTTAGGCCTCTCGAACAAGAGGAAGACTTGATATCATATGTTCTCATACGCAGTCAGGCTCATTCTCAATCTTTGAGCTCAAGTGTAAAGTGTCATTGTCGTGCTTTAATGGTACTAGTCATTAACTTGCGGTTTCAGGTCTCCACAGGTATCCTCATCTGTAATGTGAGTAGGCCTTGTGCCCCATGCATTATTATTATTACGTGTTCTACTCACGTATGTTGCAACTTCATGGTATAGGCTACGTTGATTCCTCTACAAACTAGTTTTTGCAATTAGGTTTGTGCCCAGATAGAAGGAGGTAACTTTGATGTACTAATATTGTTCTTTATAGCTCAGAAAATGCTCCTATGTGCTCACCATCACAGGACAGTTACAATGTTTTGAATTCTAGAGTATAGATTTAATGGTTTTATAGAGTTATTCATTCCGCCCATGCTCACGGTTAAGTTCGAGGGCCTCTCAGCTCACCGTCAGGGATGGTTGTACTAGTTGACATATGTACATTTCTCAAGCTTTATTCCTACATTGTTTTATTTTAAGATTGGAAGCTTCTAATTATCTTATATGTATCCCTTAATTCCGCCTTGCACGGGTCTGCCGTCGCACTCCCGATGTACGTTTTTGGGGGGAGGGGGGGAGGGACAGAGGGTGGGGGTGGGAAGAAGGGGGGGGGGTAGGAAGGGGAGAAAATGGAGCTGAAAGGGTCCAAAGACTGTTGAATCTCTTTGCAGCTCCTAATAAAAATCTTTTGAACACAAAAAAAAAAAAAATTGATTGCCAAACAAAACTCGCAAAATATCAAAAGCTGGTTGCCACACAGAATGCTGGACTGGAGCCTTTGCTGGCCTCTAAGATAACTGCAACCTATTTAGTGGCAGAAGCCCCGAATCTATCACAAAAGGGTGTGCCACGCCTCTAGGGATCCACCAGCGTATATGATAATGGATTATGTTCAGGTACTAAGATATCTGCCCTTGAAGTTCCCTCTGTAACCCCAACTCAGTGACAAGTGATTCTCAAGACTCCAACACACCAGGGACTGAACATTTTTGGCTGTGATTGGCCAATTCTAAGTAGGTCTGCTGGAGTTCACCTCCGCCGCGCTACATGGAGTTTCGCAAGTGGTGGAGTGAATTACGTCAGGCCGTTCGCACTGATTTTTAGCGCCGGGTGTTCGCCCCCTGCTATAAAATCAGCATGAACTGCACCATGGACAGCACAAGAGGGCGCTGCTTCGTTCTGCTGCTTCAGTTGATGTTCTACTCAAGCGGCAGCTATCTCAACGCGAACGGAAGGTTTCTAAATGCAAGTGCTAACGACCATCATCCACCGCCCGCATTGAGAAATCTCGTTGGGAGGTGGTCTGGAGTAAGGATTTCCTCGCTCACCAACTTAACGTTGGCGAGGGAGGAAAAACCTCCGTCCTGCAGAGTTTTTCGGATCTCTGTGCGCTATTCGGCACATGAAGCGGGAAAAACTCTGCAAACTCTGTGAGCGGAATGGAATTTCACACCCAGGACTAGTTCTAAGACGTAGGCCCTTGAATTTAGCTCGCTCCTCCAATCTGGGACTGCAAAGTCGCAGTAACCCAAACTGAAGGGTCCACTATATCTGGACAGTTTAGAGATAGTAGCCCTTAAAGCCTACCTACTGACCTCAACCCCTGACCGTGAGTATGGTCGCTCCAGCACACCGGTAGACACTGTATATATCATTGGCTGAAGCCAACCTCAAAAGCACAAAGCTACTCAAAGTTTCAGCATCCATTTAAGTGGACCCTAGCTGAACATTTGTCCTAAAAGTAGAAATCAAAGTTGATTAGAATCCATAGATTGTAATCAAAAAGCAAAGTAATGAAATTGGATGTATAAGTTTGGTATATGACAATGAATATATCATAACAGAATTGTTTTGTGTCATGTGTTGGTTTTTTGGTTGATCTTTACGACCTTCTGTTTTTGATTCATCACAGGAAAACAGGCATTACGTTTGTTTTCAGGTGATGCGAAATAGAGATCTCTAATTAGTAAGAGAATCTCATCCCAAAAGGGATCCCTTTGTGACCCATCTATACTGATGTAGATTGTTCAACATTGCACAATTCTTCTGTAAGAATCTAGAATTTTCCCAGGACAAGGTGTCTGGGTTCAGAATGTTACAGAGACTGTTTTATATTGTTCGCAGGAAAAAAACTCTTTCAAGCAGCCAGATTCAAAGTATAAATATGCAGTGTTACTCAGCAAAAGAGATCAAATAATGCACTTTAACATCGTGCAGGTGGGGGACTAACAGCTCTTCAACACCCATTGCCATTTGTAGTAAGTAAAAGTGAATATTGAAAATGCAAAAAGACAGAAATCAAGACCAAAAGAGGAGGCTGGGGCTTATGGCTGTGAGGCCGTTTCTCCAGGCAGGTGGGCACTTCCATGAGGCAAGGTGAGGCGGGAGGAGTCTTATGGCGCCACCTTGTGGCTGTGCCATATTACTGTAGATAAACTACAGTGGGTTCTGTTGGGTGATACAATTCTCATGCTGGTGTTTGTCTGAAAAGGGCAGTCACCAGCTCGAACCGTGCGTTAAGATTTCCCAAAGTGTCTGAATGTACCAGCATGGGCTGCTTAGGGTTTTCAGATTGGGAATTCAGTTGTTCCCCTTCGGCTCTTCATAATGTGGGACATCACATGGACAGTAAGGATGGGTCACTAGAACTACGATTTCTGCAGCCGTGTTCTTTTCTGCAAAAATATAGATTCACCTCACTGGCCACATATCCACCATCTGCTACATCGTTTGCAGAGTTTGATCAAAAATAACATTCCTATTTCAAATGACATACAATTATTGAAAATAATACATACAGGCTGTAAAATTGTGTCAGACACCGTGCAAAAGTTAACAGCCTGTGTTACATGTAGATTGATCGAGTCATTCAAGAAGGCAATTTCACCCAGATGGTGCTAACATCCCCAGCAGGTGGGGTTTTCTCTGAACAAACAAACCAAAAATAAAATAATAATGCTCAAATGCGATACAGTTTTTTTTCCTCCGAGTGGCAGAAATGAGAATATTAATAAAACGGGGCTTTCAGTTTCCATGCAAAACAAAATCATTAATTGTTGCTGAACAACAATTTGAATATAATCACCTGAATGTGTATAATTTTTATCACCTGCATGTGTATATTTTTTATTTAAAACATCCTTTGTATTTGCAGTATCAGGATCCCATTTACATTACTAAATGGCAAAATGTTAACATATCAAGATAATGTCACAGAAGGTGCTTCATAATATGTAATTAGTAGAGTGATATCAGCATAACTTGCCTATTCCAGCCGTTCAATGTGCCCTTCCTTTACTGCATAATTTAGTTAAATCTGCCACATAAATTGGTCCTCTATTGCCGCAAAACATTTCGTGGCCTTGACTAGCACTGGAATTCAGAAGAAGTTTTGTTACGTATAATGTAATATAATATTGGTTGATAATGTGTGATAGCGCACTGACTGTAGCACTGGGACTCTTTTACCTCTGTGTGATTAAAACACTAGGATTTAGCAAAAGACTGGGAATATCTATGACATGACCTTGTCTGCGATGGCATAATGACTTCAGCATTCAATAGCAGCAGTAGCCTGAAATTCAGGGACTTCCCACCCACTGATAACCGAAACATTGCGTTGAATGAATGTGAGGTTTCAGCAATACTTGGTAATCTGTGACAACTCACTGACTATAGCAAAAGGATTGAACTGAGACCTGGCAATTTGTGACATCACATTGAGTAGTGAGTGAACTGTGACATCACAGTGAGCAGTGAGTGATCTATGACATCACATTGAGTAGTGATTCATCTGTGACATCACATTGAGCAGTGAGTGATCTGTGACATCACATTGAGCAGTGAGTGATCTGTGACATCACATTGAGTAGTGAGTGATCTGTGACATCACATTGAATAGTGAGTGATCTGTGACATCACATTGATTAGTGAGTGATCTGTGATATCACATTGCGTAGTGAGTCACCTGTGACATCACATTGAGTAGTGAGTCATCTGTGACATCACATTGAGCAGTGAGTGATCTGTGACATCAAAATGCGTAGTGAGTCATCTGTGACATCACATTGAGCAGTGAGTCATCTGTGACATCACATTGAGCAGTGAGTGATCTGTGACATCAAAATGCGTAGTGAGTCATCTGTGACTTCACATTGAGCAATGAGTGATCTCTGACATCAGATTGAGTAGTGAGTCATCTGTGACATCACATTGAGCAGGGCGTCATCTGTGACATCACATTGAGCAGTGAGTCATCTGTGACATCATATTGAGCAGTGTCATCTGTGACATCACATTGAGCAGTGAGTGATCTTTGACATCACATTGAGTAGTGAGTGCTCTGTGACATCACATTGAATAGTGAGTGATCTGTGACAATTGATTGAGCAGTGAGTGATCTGTGACATCACATTGAGCAGTGAGTCATCTGTGACATCACATTGAGCAGCAAGTGTTGTGTGACATCATATTACACAGTGAGTCATCTGTGACATCACATTGAGCAGTAAATCATCTGTGACATCACATTGATTGGTAATCTGTAAAACATATTCCCAACAGAATTGCTAATTTCCCACGGATAATAGCCATATCAATTAATAGAAGTCAGTAATCTATGACATTATATTAACTAGTAATTTGGGACATCACATAGATGAAAGCTATGACCTCATCTTGAGTGGTAACCTTTGAGATCATGTTACTTAAAGCACTAGAGTTAGTACAGACCTGGTGATCTGTTATCACATCACCTTCATTCGATAAAAACGTGGTGCCCTCTGACATCACACTCACTGGTAATACTTGCCATCACATTAACTAGAGCAGTGTGGCTCGTGGAAGTCTAGTTGTCTGTATGACCAGTCTGGCTGCTGGACAGTGATACCATGAAAGCAAACTGCATAGCAATGCGAGCCATTGTATTTAGTAAAACACTAGAAATATATGAAATATGTTTGCCTGAATGTTCCAAAAACTGTTAGACCCCATAAGGCTGGTAATCATAGCGTTTTGGGGTTTGTTAGAAATTGGTAATCCGTGGTTCATTACAGTTCTAGCATTGTAGGAGCTGTGACGTCGAATCGGCGTCTTGTGGGTAGCGCGCATTGCAAGGCAGTGGCACTATGCCCAGGTTTCTAAAACGCTCCCGAAGTCTTCAGCGAGACCGTGAGATTTAGCAAGATGTCACCGAGCCCGGCGTGCCTCATTAGAGCTGCTGATTAGCTTTTCCCGGGACCCCCAAGACATTAGCAGACCCCGTGCTTGTCGGTCGCTGTGCTCGGCACACCCTGCTCTGGTCAGGATAATGCGCTCCGTAAAAACGCTACAATGGATTACTAATTTCTTCATAAATGTCAAAGTCGTCAGAGACGTGAGTGTGACTGTCTGGAGACGGGAGGGAGGGGTGATGTTCTTGTCAATGCCCTTCAGACAGATCCAGGACTTCCCGTCATCGTGAGAGGGGGGTTTACGGGAGGGAGACGTTGTGTGCCTGTGTGCGAGCACGTGCATTATTTATTTATTTATTTATTCGTTTTTATATAGCGCGGACTTTACCCGAAGGTGTCAGAGCGCTTCACAATAGGAACGTTAAGGATACATGAGGAGAACATTACAAGTAAACAAATTACAAAAGCAAACGTTAAGTTACATGAGGTAAAAGTGACAACTGTGAGCAAACAAAATACTAGAGGTAGCTAACGGTACATTACAGGAGGAAAAAAAGTGACGTGTGCAAGTTACAAAGGCGTGCAAAGTATAAGTAGAGGTATAGTACTGCAATAAATGACAGACACTCAAGTAGAAGAACAAACGTAACGTAGGCAATGGTGGCACTTGTGCAAGTATCTGTAGTGTTGCTGCAGCGGGGCGTACCACTGCAGCACACGCCCCCTCCCACTTGTTCCTGTGCATCCCCCCCTGGGACGTGCAGGGTCTTTGGTTTGCCCCTAACGTGAGCGCTGTTACGCTCCTTTCTGAATAAATAGCCCAGAGCCCTGGGCGTGGTCAGGAAGTAACTAGCCACCACCACAACTGCACGTGTCCCCGTGTCTCACTTACTCAGGCCTACACTGGGACACTACATTGGCGACGAGGGGGTCTGCCCCCCGCTCATCGCGTGCGTCATCGAGCCCGTGACCCCCCCGGTCACCCACGCCTGGCCCGCTGCCCCGCAGCGCACATCTTGTCAGCGGCGCGCCTCCCCGCCTGCCGAGGCCACCCATCAGCTTGGTCCACATCTCCTGCTCTCACCTGGCCCGCCTGTGCCCCAGCAGAGGTCCCGAGTGCTCCGCCCGCCTCCGGCGCGACGTCTGGCTTTCCGGCTGCCTGTGCCGCTGTCCGTCCTGCCCACGTGGCCTCCTCCAGGTACGGGCTGCTGCCTGCCGCGCCTCACGGCTGCCCCTGTGCCCTGCCTCCAGCTCTGTCTCACCGCCCGGAGGCCCGCGGCCCGCTCCCTGCCTGCCGCCGGCCTGCCCGTCCTCCCGGAGCTCCCGCGCATGCGCAGTTGCGACGGCTGCCATCCCTCACGCTTCTCGCGTATCGGCGGGAACGGGAGGGTGCCGTTCCTCACGCATCTGGCGGAGTGAGGCCTGTGTGTTTGCCGGAAGTGCCTCTTTCTTCCTGTTGGGCCTGGGCGACCCCGAGGGACCTGTTTCTGCCTGCAAAGTGCTAGGGGTGTATCCCTTTCCTCCCTCCAGCTGCCAGCATGGCCACTGTGCCCCCCCTGGAGCCCTTTTCTGTCACCGGCACGCCGCCCTCCCAGGCTTCTCGATGGAAGAAGTGGATAGAACGTCTGGAGACCTACTTTATTGCGGCGGAGGTCGCTGCGGAAAGACGCAGGGCGATGCTCCTACACCTGGGTGGGGAGGAAATCCACGATATCTCCAAGGAGGTCACTGAAGGCGATCCGCCCCTCACATACGCCACCCTGCGAGATGCCATCACCAAGTATTTCGAACCTTTCACCAGCGCGGACTACGAACGGTTCCTACTCCGACAGGCGCGCCAACTCCCTGAGGAGTCAGTTGATGTGTTCTACGCGCGCCTTAAGAAATTGGCGAGCACGTGTACACTCCCAGACGCAGAAGACGAAATTCGCGCACAGTTCATTCAGGGGTGCGCATCTCTGAAACTGAGAGAGAGAGTCCTCGAAACAGACGCCATGCCCATGCGAGAAATACTCGCCTTAGGGCGGTCCAAGGAGCTCTCCAAAGCCCGGGCGGCCCACATGGAGCCGGGCCCAGCCGTCAAGATCAAGCAAGAGCCAGTGTGCGCTGTCCGGACGCAACGTCCAGATAGCCGGTCCAGGCCGCAGAGGACCCCCCAGCCCCAGCACTCCCAGTCTACCCGGGATCGAACCTGCATGTGGTGTGGGGGTACCACTCCGCACAAAGGAGCCTGCCCAGCTCAAGGAAAAATCTGCAGTGCATGCGGCAAAGCCAACCACTTTGCCAGCGTCTGTCTGTCGTCCCAACGGAAGAAGCCCAGCGGCCCACCCAGGAGAGTGCGGCAGGTGGCGCCACTCCCGGATACGTCACCCGGCAGTGACATGGACGACGACGACGAGGACGCCGCATCTGTCCACGTGGTGCGCATGCTCAACTCCCTGACGGCTGCCTCCTCGTCCGAGCCGATGTGCACTGTCCGAGTCCACGACCAGGCCATCCGAGCTCTCATCGACACCGGGGCGACGATAAACCTCATGGCTGCCAGTGTATACCAGGACCTAACGGACGCTCCCACACTCCACCCCACCAGAGTGCAGGTGTTTGCCTACGGTACTCGGCGGCCCCTACGCCTGTGCGGAATATTCAGAACCACCATTTCACATGACGCCCGACAGCTGCAAACAAAAGTCTATGTGTCCCAAGAGGGGTCAGGGTTCCTCCTCGGTTGCAAGACGGCCCGTGAACTTGGACTTATACATTTCGCCCTGACCGTACAAGCCCAAAGCCTGGACAATCTAGTCACTGAACACTCCTCACTGTTTGAGGGCATCGGATGCCTCCGTGGACCCCCTGTCCAGCTCCACATTGACCAGTCGGTAGCCCCGGTAGCTCTGCGACACCGGCGGATAGCGTTCCACCTCCGGCCCAAGGTAGAATCCGAGTTGAGAATGCTGGAACAAGCAGGAATCATCGAACGTGTGACCGGGCCCACCCCGTGGGTGTCCCCCATCGTGGTGGCGAAAAAACCTAAGCAGCCCGACGCGGTACGGATATGTGTGGACATGCGTATCCCCAACCTGGCCATCAAGAGGGAACGCCACCTAACGCCCACCATTGACGACATCATCGGAGAACTCGCAGGGTCCAAGTGGTTCTCCAAAATGGACCTAAGATCCGGGTACCACCAGATTCCGCTCCACCCAGACTCACGCCCCATCACCACATTCTCGACACATGCTGGCCTGTGGAGGTACACGAGGCTCAACTTCGGCATCTCAAGCGCCGCCGAAGTGTTTCAGAACATTATACACAATGTCCTTCAAGGTCTCGTCGGGGTACTCAACGTGAGTGACGACATCCTGGTGCATGCCCCGACGCTGGAGGAACACATCCGGCGCGTCCACGCAGTGTTCGATCGCCTCAAGGAGAGAGGGTTGACTCTTCACAAAGACAAGTGCGAGTTCCTGCGAAGAGACATAAGCTTTTTCGGGTACAAGTTCTCCGACCAAGGGGTAGGCCCCGACCCGGAAAAGGTCAGAGACATCCACGAAGCACCCGCCCCCACCTCAGTGACCGCAGTCCGCAGTTTCTTGGGCATGGTGACCTACTGCGGGCGTTTCATCCAAGACCTGTCCGATCTCACGGGACCACTAAGGAGTCTCACAAAATCAAATGCCGCATGGATCTGGGGTCCGGAACAACAGGAGTCGTTTGAGAAAACGAAAGCGGCTCTCTCAGCCGACACCACGCTAGTGTATTTCAACCCTCAAAACGAATCGCAGCTGCTTGTAGATGCCAGCCCCACTGGCCTGGGTGCCGTCCTATCACAGCGTCAGCAAGGCGGAGAGTGGGCCCCCGTTGCATACGCCAGCCGCACCCTCACACCCACGGAACAACGCTACTCCCAGATCGAGCGGGAGGCCATTGCAATTCTGTGGGGGTGCCGCCACTTTCATATCTACCTCTACGGACACCCGTTCTCAGTGGTCACTGATCACAAGCCCTTGATACCACTATTCCAAGGCTCCTCCTCTCGCCCTCCCCCACGGATCGAGAAGTGGGTGCTGCAGCTGCAGGAGTTTCAGTTCACAGTGGAGTACCAGCCTGGCTCGCGCAACCCGGCGGACTATCTGTCGAGGCACGCCAGACCCGTCTCGGATGCCGAAGCAGCCGAAGCAGCTGACACCGAGGAGTATGTCCGACTGATCATCGAGAGGTCAAGACCTCGCCCCATGTCCCTGGATGAGGTGTCACGTGCCACCAAGGAAGACGATTGCCTCCAGATCGCGATCCAAGCCATTGAGAGCGGTGACTGGAAAGCACTCCAGAGCCCATCTTCGTTCCGCACGCCTGAGGCCCAAGCCATCCTGAAGGCGTTATTTCAAGTCCGACACGAACTGTCCGTATCTACAGAAGGGTGTCTCCTGCGAGGCCCTCGCCTAGTACTTCCCAGCAGTTTGACCCAGCAAGCTGCGGTCCTAGCACACGGATCACACCAAGGAATTGTCAAGTCCAAGAACAGGCTCCGGAGCAAAGTGTGGTTTCCGGGATTAGATAAAGCAGTCGAAGAAGTGATCCACCGGTGCCCAGTGTGTCTAGCGACGAGTCTCCCAAACCCTCCGGCGCCCATCGTGACCGAAGATGGCCCCACATCCCCGTGGGTGCGAGTGAGCGCGGATTTCGGCAGCCTCCCGGGAGGCAAGTACATGCTGGTAGTGGTGGATGACTTCTCCCGCTACCCAGAAGTGGAGATTGTGTCGTCGACGGCTACGTGGGAAGTCATACCTAAATTTGAGAAAATACTAGCCACCCATGGGCTCGTGAGCGAGGTCCGCACCGACAACGGACCCCCCTTTAACGGCAGTGAATTCACGGAATACCTCCAAAGCCATGGTATCAAGCACAGACGGATCACACCCCGGTGGCCCCAGGCCAATGGAGAGGTCGAGCGCCTAATGAGGACTTTGAACAGAACTATACAAATTGCGGTGGCTGACGGCCAATGTCTGGAGCTATCAATCTACCAGTTCCTCAGAGAATACCGCTTGACCCCCCACTGTACTACAGGAGTCTCCCCGAGCCGACTTTCCTTCAACAGAGTCGTGGCAGATACCATCCCGCACCACCCGGCATGGGAACAGGCCACACCCCCACAGAACCGGTCCATGGAACAGCGCACCAAAACAAATCAGGAAGCGTCCCGACGAAGACGAGCCATGGATAGGCCGGTTCAAGTCGGGAGCAGGGTTCTGGTAAAGGACCGCCACCCCGGAGGGAAATTCCGAATGCCTTTTGAGCTGGATCCGTGGACAGTGACAGAGGTAAACGGAACCATGATCACAGCCACCAGAGCTGGCGAGTCTGTCACCAGGAATGTATCGTTTTTCAAACAGGTGCCTGAAGAGAACATAGACTATGACCAAGATGAGTGGCACCCGACCACTCCTCATCAGCTCCCAAGTTCGGCGGATGTCAGTGCCGCAGCAAGCCAAGCTGAGAACAATAACCCCGGCATGCCCGTCGCTCAGAGGCCCGCAGAAGACCCCACTGTTCAAGAGACTAGAGACTCGGATGGGTCACCTGCAGCCACTGGCGAGAGTCGAAGTCAGACAAGGTACAGCCTACGTCCATGCCCGAAGCCGTCTCAGAGGTATCGTGACTTTGTAGCACAATGCTGGCGTTGAAGAAATCGAGATGGCTGACCCCGCCGAGAACTGAAGTAAGAATGTTCTGTTTTTGAAGTTAAGACAAAATGTTATCCCATGTTTGCAGGTTGACCAGAGACTATCTCAGAGACTATTGGTGAACTTTCACATGGACGTTAGCTCTCTCATGCCTTGTCATGGTCGCCGACCAGAGAGTATGTGAACAATAGACTGTGGCTCCTAACTGTTTTGTATAGTCCTGTTTTCTCCCCTAGGTAAAGGAGGAATGTAGTGTTGCTGCAGCGGGGCGTACCACTGCAGCACACGCCCCCTCCCACTTGTTCCTGTGCATCCCCCCCTGGGACGTGCAGGGTCTTTGGTTTGCCCCTAACGTGAGCGCTGTTACGCTCCTTTCTGAATAAATAGCCCAGAGCCCTGGGCGTGGTCAGGAAGTAACTAGCCACCACCACAACTGCACGTGTCCCCGTGTCTCACTTACTCAGGCCTACACTGGGACACTACAGTATCTAAAGCTAACAAAATGTAGGAGGTAGCAAACAGTGTGTTACAAGAGAAAGGTGACGTGTGCATGTTACAAAAGAGTACCAAACACAGGTAGAAGGATAATACTTCAATAAATGGCAGACACTCAAACACAAGAACAAACGTTACGTAGGCAATGGTGACACTTATGCAAGTATCTAAAGCAAACAAAATGAAGGAGGTAGCAAACAGTGTGTTACAAGAGAAAAGTGACGTGTGCATGTTACAAAAGAGTACCAGACACAGGTAGAAGAATAATACTTAAAAAAAATGGCAGACCACTCAACACCACTCAAACCACAAGAATACACTGGGAAGGCACTTCCATAGTCCTGGAGAATAGAATTTCCTATAACGGAAGGTCCTCCTTCAGATAATAGAGAGGGCGAGCATTATATTTGGAGGTGTCTTTGAAGGAGGAGAACTTTGAGGTCAGTTTTGAAGGCCTGGGAGGAGGTGGTGGTCCGGAGCTGAGGCGGAAGTGAGTTCCAGATTCTCACCGCGTTGCCTGAAAAGGATTGGGCCATCGATCTTTCCTTCTTGAAAGTGGGAGGTTCAAGCAGTAGATTTTCCGCATTACATGATGGTCTAGAACCTCCAGAGAGTTTCAGTTTATTTGCCAGGTAGCTAGGAGAGGAGGAGTGCAAGTCTTTGTGGGTGATACAGGCAGTCTAGTAGATAGATCTTGCCTCTATGGGAAGCCAGCAGAGGGTGGATAACAAGGGTGTGATGTGGTCGCTTCTTTTAGCCCCATAAATGAAACAAGCTGCTGAATGGAGAACAGATTTAAGGGGGGGACAGGTGAGATTTGGGGAGGACAGTACGAAGAGAATTACAGCAGTCCAGTCTGGAGAGGACCAGCGATTGGACTAGGGTTTAAAGGTCTTGCTCCGAGAAGAAGCGACGAATTCCCCAAAGAAGGCGCAGTTGGTATCGAGCAGACTTTGCAACACAATTGATGTGGGAGATTAGATTGAGTTTTTTGTCGAGTATGACACCAAGGGATTTTGCGCTGTCGACAATAATGGGTTTATTGTTAAGTAGATTCATCTGATCCATCCATGATTGAACCGGGGGAGGAGAAAGTGAGGAGAAGAGGAGGAGGAATTCAGTTTTGGTGGGATTCAGAATCAGTTGGTGAGTTGACATTCAGTTTTGAATGAAGTCAAGAGTAGAGCTTAGGATAGAGAGATCGTGAGTGGAGGCAACCTTGAGGTAGATTTGAGTGCCGTCTGCATAGAGATGATAGTGGATCCCGGATTTACTTAGGAGATTTCCCAGTGGTTCTAAGTGGAGGTTGAACAATGTGGGTGCAAGTGTGGAGCCTTGAGGAACACTTTGACCTACCGCGAAAAGGAGATGAAAGACTGTTCGCTATTTTGATCATTTGGGATCTATCAGAGAGGAAGGAAGCAAACCATTTAAGCACAGTGCCCTCCATGCCCATTATCTGTTGAAGAGTGTTGAGGAGAGTGTTGTGATTGACAGTGTCAAAGGCTGCAGAAAGGTCAAGGAGGATTAGAAGACAAGACCCCCCCGAGTCGAGCATCCGCAGCGCATCATCAATCACTTGCAGCAAGGTTGTTTCAGTGCTGCAGTTTTGGATGAAGCCGGACTGAAAATTGTCAAGATTATTTTTCCTTGATATGACGAGAGAGTTGTTTCGCTACACATCTTTCTGTGATCTTCGCAAGAAAGGGTAGGTTAGTGATTGGGCGGAAATTGTTGAGGTCATTCACATCAGCAGTGGGTTTTTTAAGCAGAGGGGTGACCTGCCCAGTTTTGAAGTAGACAGGAAGGGAGCCTTGACAGAGGGAGAGGTCGACCAGAGTGGTCCAATAGGAAAGGGAATGGGTATAGAAGTCAATGGCAATGGCACTAGGGATGGGGTCAACGGAATGGTTGGAGGGCTTTGTTTCGCGGATGCACTTGAGGAGGGCATCTTCAGAGATGGGGTCAAAGTTCTGCCAAATGGATAAGGATTTGCGCTCCTCTGGAGGGGTAGAGTGAACGACCTGATCCACAAGAATAAGTGGTGAATTAAAAAAGGATGATGAGGCAAAAAATGAAGAACATTTTATTAGAGTACAGACTCATCCCCTAATTAAAATCAAACAGTGCAAGGGGCAGTTTAAACAAATAACTGCAGAAAAAGGGCCAACATGTTTCAGCCAATCAGGAAACCAATCCCTAGGCTTTCTTCAGGGCCTCTGTTCACAAACTTTGCTACTGCATGAACTCAGTGTTAATAACACTCAGTGAAACTATAAAGTGTAACTAAAAAGCATAAATGTAAATTACATGCAACTCGTCATGAAAAAGAATACAGTTTGGAATGAATACAATCTGATATGTACTACTCCTCCACATCAAGGAATGTAGATAACATCTAAAGAAATATCATAAAGTAAAATTAACACATGTTCTTTTCATTGCCAAGTTCCTATAATTAAATGCTTATTCCAAAACATGAGATTTGCTCACCCAGCTTGACCGGGGACTGCACCTCACCTCACCTGGACCATGCTCAGGAAATTGAGGCCCCACTCTGAGAAGAAGATATAACGGAGACTATAGAATAGAGAAATAAAGAACTATACATCATTAGTCCCCTGGTTTACTCAATTCACTGTGCCCCACTTAATGTTCCATCCTACTCAGATCTGTGTCAATAAAAGACAGCCCTTTGGCCTGTCACCTCGAAATCCCAAAACCAAAAAGCAACACTCACAGATAAAAAGTAGAACTAAAGCCTCTAATTCATTTGTAAAACAGACCTCCTCCTGATGTTAAATAAGGGGAATCTGTGTTGACCTGCTTTTAACAAAAAGCGTCTTGTCCAACCAATGGCATATTGGTAGATTGAGTAAAATGTGCTTTATTTCTCATACGCACTAAGTAGGTTAATAAAGCACCCAGGTGCCTAATCTATATTGCCAAGCCCATAAGGACAGATTAATTCAGGCATAAAACTAGCCTCACCCAGTGCGCTGTACGTAACTGCAAGGCACTCCCATGCAGCCAATGCCCCAGGCGCCTACCTGTCCGTCGTTGCCTCTGGTGGATCCCGAGTGTAGGGGGAGGCAACGACCGGCTCAGAATCGGTGTTTAAATAGGACACTGTCGAGCCTATGCAGGAGACATAACTAACACTCCCACTGCAGTCCGATCCAATCCGCGTGAAGCGCGCCCTCTTTAAGCAACATTTCTTTACATATTGTGTTTTATTAAGCCCCGAATGGGATCAAATCAAAGTCAATTACCTCCTCTCGAAAGTTGAAATGCCACTCAATTGACTCAAACACGCCAAACTCTCGCGTCGATACGCAGAACTACAAAATGACGTCACGGAACTGACGCTTATAGTTCCTACAATCGCACTCACTCGAGATGAACAAACCAATCTATCTCATCCGAGCACCAGGGTAATAACTCCGTTTAGCGAAAGAATCAAGTCCTGCTCTTCTCTTTAAAACTAAAAAAACGGAGTGGATAGAAACAACCCCTTCATAGTAACTGGCAAACTATCGCATACGGACGTAGGACTACAAAAACTCGTCATAGGTCTGACGTTTATAGTTCTTCCCAACAAAACAAACTCTATCATGCTGTTACCCACAGGAACGCCCCAAGTGTCCACATTACAAGAAGATTTACCCTGAATGTGCAGTCGTGTAGATATCTGGGGGTGTCATTAATAGATCAGTCTCCAAGGGATGCTAGTGTATTCTAATAAGTGCATATCAAATTATAGGCAGTACCTAAAATGAGCAGCAGAGTGTAAATATTCAAACTAAATCATGATGTCGGTTAAACAACAAAATAATATGCAATTTAGTATATATTGCAGGCAACTCCAGGGGAAAACCAACTCTCTAAAAGCAGATACCGGTCTGACACAATAGTCTAGACTCAATGTGTCACGTGTATATCTGAAACCCAAAACTCTGATGGATAATGATAAAAGATAGCTAATTGCCATCTATATCAGTGTTTCATGTGTGATGTATGTATAATGTATCATATTGATGATGTTTAAATCATCTATTTGTTGGTAATCCATTATAGATGCTAACCACACATAGTAGTGAATACCCATACAATAATGGACAAATGGACTCAAACCCCTATTACAGGTTGAACCAAGGTATATCATCATTGAGCCCCCATGTATCGCTCCGAAGTTTGAATATCCATTTCTGCTCTTTAGTAAACAAATACCTAGAGATGTTGCTGATATGGGATGGTATAAAAGTTTTTTCTAATACTGTCCACTGAAAGTCTTCCTCCCCATGATTTTTGTCTACAAAATGTTTCGTGAGACTCGTCAATGTCTTTTTGCATCGAAATGAACTCTTATGTTCAAGCATGCGTATACGCACTTTGCGTGTAGTCATTCCAACTTATCTAATGGAACAAGGGCAAGTCAGGAGATAAATCAAATTTTCACTATTACAATTAGTAAAGTGAATTTGTTCCCAAGGTCGATCTTTGCCTATCTCTAATGTCGTGGAATGTTTGGTCTGTGGACAGACGGAACAACTCCCGCATGGATGTTGTCCGACCACTGCTGGTAGATTCCAAAGGGTACTAATCGTTCTCCTGTCACTCAACATCCAGAAGAAAGTTCGCCGACATATCTTAAATCATAGCAGTGACAAAATTGCTCCACCACTGTTTGCGTTCAAGAGGGCGAGTAACATACGTGACCGGCTGGTACATACACGCCCGAAGGACATACCTAAAAGACAGATTGGTACCCTTTGGAATCTACCAGCAGTGGTCGGACACCATCCATGCGGGAGTTGTTCCGTCTGTCCACAGACCAAACATTCCACAACATTAGACATAGGCACAGTCCTTGGGAACAAATTAACTTTACTAATTGTAATAGTGACAATTTGATTTATCTCCTGACTTGCCCTTGTTCCATTAGATAAGTTGGAGTGACTACACGCAAAGTGCGTATACGCATGCTTGAACATAAGAGTTTGTTTCGATGCAAAAAGACATTGATGAGTACATTTGTCCATTATTGTATGGGTATTCACTACTATGTGTGGTTAGCATCTATAATGGATTACCAACAAATAGATGATTTAAAAATCATCAATATGATACATTATACATATATCACACATGAAATACTGATATAGATGGCAATTAACTATCTTTTATCATTATCCATCAGAGTTTTGGGTTTCAGATATACACGTGACACATTGAGTCTAGACTATTGTGTCAGGCCGGTATCTGCTTTTAGGGAGTTGGTTTTCCCCTGGAGCTGCCTGCAATATATACTAAATTGCATATTATTCTGTTGTTTAACCGACATCATGATTTAGTTTGAATATTTACACTCTGTTGGTCATTTTAGGTACTGCCTATAATTTGATATGCACTTATTAGAATATACTAGCATCCCTTGGAGACTGATCTATTAATGACACCCCCAGATATCTACACGACTGCACATTCAGGGTAAATCTTCTTGTAATGTGGACACTTGGGGCGTTCCTGTGGGTAACAGCATGATAGTTTGTTTTGTTGGGAAGAACTACAAATGTCAGACCTATGACGAGTTTTTGTAGTCCTGCGTCGGTATGAGCTAGTTTGCCAGTTACTATGAAGGGGTTGTTTCTATCCACTCGTTTTTTTTAGTTTTAAAGAGAAGAGCAGGACTTGACTCTTCCCGCTAAACCGAGTTATTACACTGGCGCTCGGATGAGATAGGTTGGTTTGTTCATCTCAAGTGCGTGCGATTGTAGGAACTACAAGCGCCAGTTCCGTGACGTCATTTTGTAGTTCTGCGTATCGATGCGAGAGTTTGGCGTGTTTGACTCGATTGAGCTGGCATTTCAACTTTCGAGAGGAGGTAATTGACTTTGATTTGATCCCGTTGGGGGCATAATAAAATGCAATATGTATAGAAATGTTGCTTAAAGAGGGCGTGCTCCACACGGATTGGATCGGACTGCAGTGGGCGTGTTAGTTATGTCTCCTGCATAGGGTCGACAGTGTCCTATTTAAACGCCGATTCTGAGCCAGTGGTTGCCTCCCCCTACACCCTCGGGATCCACCAGAGGCAACGACGAACAGGTAGGCGCCTGGGACATTGGCTGCATGGGAGTGCCTTGTAGTTACGTACAGCGCACTGGGTGAGGCTAGTTTTATGCCTGAATTAATCTGTCCTTATGGGCTTGGCAATATAGATTAGGTACATCGGTGCTTTAGTAACCTACTTAGTGCGAATGAGAAATAAAGCACATTTTACTCAATCTACCAATATGCCATTGGTTGGACAAGGCACTTTTTGTTAAAAGCAGGTCAACACAGATTCCCCTTATTTAACATCAGGAGGAGGTCTGTTTTACAAATGAATTAGAGGCTTTAGTTCTACTTTTTATCTGTGAGTGTTGCTTTTTGGTTTTGGGATTTCGAGGTGACAGGCCAATGGGAGTCTTTTATTGACACCGATCTGAGTAGGATGGAACATTAAGTGGGGCACAGTGATTTGAGTAAACCAGGGGACTAATGATGTATAGTTCTTTATTTCTCTATTCTATAGTCTCCGTTATATTTTCTTCTCAGAGCGGGGCCTCAATTTCCTGAGCATGGTCCAGGTGAGGTGAGGTCCAGTCCCCGATCAAGCTGGGTGAGCAAATCTAATGTTTTGGAATAAGCATTTAATTATAGGAACTTGGCAATGAAAAGAACATTTGTTAATTTTACTTTATGATATTTCTTTAGATGTTATCTACATTTCTTGATGCAGAGGAGTAGTACATATCAGATTGTATTCATTTCAACCTGTATTCTTTTTCATGACGTTTTGCATGTAATTTACATTTATGCTTTTTAGTTACACTTTATAGTTTCACTGGGTGTTACTAACACTGAGTTCATGCAGTAGCAAAGTTTTTGAACAGAGGCCCTGAAGAAAGCCTAGGGATTGGTTTCCTGATTGGCTGAAACATGTTGGCCCTTTTTCTGCAGTTATTTGTTTAAACTGTCCCTTGCACTCTTCTATTTTCAATTAGGGGATGAGTCTATACTCTAATAAAACGTTATTAATTATTTGCCTCATGATCTTATTTTAATTCACCACTTATTCGTGTTTTGCACTGCACTTGATTGCCTTTCAATCAACTATCTAGTCATTAACACTCTGTTTACAGTGACTGTGGGTGTGATCCAGTCTATCTTTGCTGGGATGGTAGCATATCTCTATGATCAAAAGACATACCATCCCGCTATATGCATGACCAAATGATAAGATTGATCACGATCCAGGTATACAGGTTTGGATCTTACCACATATCACTTTTCTGTTTGCTTCAGTTTGTCAAGTTCTGTTTCTTGTGCTGCTTTGTGACTTGGGCACCATTTTACTTCTGAGTAGTTTAGGTTAGCCTGCCATAATATTGGCCATTAGACCCCCGTTTTTTTCTGTTGATTATATTGTAGTATGTAGGGATGTGAACCTGGGCAGGTCTTTAAAATTTCCCTATGACCCTCTCTCTCTCTGTGGTGTTTTTGTAGAGATGTGAACTAGTCTAAAGGCTCAGAGGGTGGATAAACCAGAAAGTGTGGCCTTTAAGAAAGCTGAGTCTGGCGACTCTTGTCTGTGACTGATGGTAATTCTTGTAATGAATACGGACATTGGCTGTAGCTTACAGATGTTAAGACAAAGGCGCTGTCCATGATTGTGGGCAAAGAAAAGACACATTGTGGAAATACTGGAGTGTCAAGAGTTGTGGAGAATAATAAAGTGTGCGTAGGTTACAAAAGCATGGCCCCTAAAGATGTTATTTACATTTTCAGAGGCAACTTGGTAGTGTTTTTATTGGGGCCTATTCACAGAGATACATTTGGCTGTAATGTGCATTTAGGACTTTTTACTAGTCATCTGACCTTTGCACTAGTATGCCATGGAGTGAACCTAAACCAATTCTGTTTCTCATTCAACATTCAGATCCCCAGCACTTCCCAGAAAGTAGCTCTACTCTCTTCCCCCATAACTGGCAAGTCCTGCTTAAAATGCTCCCGTACATACTTGGCATCCTATTTTGAATCCTCCACTCCCAATTTTAAGCAGGAGAATTTGGACGCCAACATTAATTATTTCAACAATTGTATCTTGGATGCTTTAGATAAGGCAGCCCCAGTGACAACCCTCTCAGAGAGCATCTTCTTCGCCCCTTGGTTTTCCTCAGAGCTCATAGAGGCCAAGCTGAATTGTAAACACACAAAATGGCTTTTTCGCAGTTTGTATAATGACACAAGTAAATCTCTGTACCCGATTAAAGTACATTAGTACAATAAGCTCAGGAGGCTTCACACTATCTGACAAGTATAGGCACTGTCCCAAACAAAGCAAGAGAAATACTTAAATCTTTGGATGACATTGCAATCTATAGGCTACTTCCTTCACCATCACACCTTCATAGGAGCTCCGCTCTAGCCCGCTTGACTTTTTCCATGAAAAATTACTAATATTCTGCAAACTCTCCAAAACACTTCCTTCCTCCCCACTAGTCTATCTCACCTCTTGAGGGTATTGAATACTGTTTCCACTCCCAAAGACTTCCTACTTTCATCCGACCAGTCTCAGTCAGACACTTCTAGCAAGTTGACCATGATCTCATCGGACTCCCCTTCGGATCCATGTCCTGGAAACATTTGTAAGTCTTACAAGGGGATTCTGGCCCCTGCACTGGCATATCTGTGTAACCAGTCATTTTTCACAGAGCAGACTCCCACCACCTGGTAGAAAGGTCTCATCAGGTTACTGCTATAACCCTTCAGACGAACCTGATGTTCCGGTCAATTTCAAGACTACTCTGCTACCTTTACCTACTAAACTAACACACCTTTACCTGTAGGATTTTGCTGAAGATCACAACATCCTCGAACTGGCTTAGAAAGTTTTGGTCATCCCACAGTAGTGAATCTGTTCTTGTGTCTGCCATGAAGGACATTCTTATGCTACTGGCTGAAGGTGCTCCTGCCGCCCTGGTCCTTTAAGACCACTGCGCGGCCTGTGGTATGGTCTCACCAGGGGCGTAACACAGGCCCCCGCAGCCCAAGCGGTGCGGGGGGGCCTAGCTCCAAAAGGCCCCCTTGGCACTGAACTCTGGCGGGAGAGCTCCTGATTGAGCCAGGAGGGGGCCCCCCTAAGTACCGTGCAGGGAGGCCCCCTCACTTTTTGTTACGCCAGTGGGTCTCACACCATCATGGCCGGCTGTCTGTTCATTATTGGAGTCAGGACCAAGTACCGTAGTTGCTGATCTCCTGCCTGTCTGAAGGTAAACTGTGGTGTGCCTCTGGGCTCAGCATTGAGATCTACTCTTTTCAACATACAAGTGACTCCTCCGGCTGACATGATTTGCTCATTTGGCAAAGATGTTGAAAGATGACAATTTCCGATTACATGGAAAGAATTTAATTTGATGTCATTGATGCGTCTTTGTTGGTGCAATTATAGTAATTAATTGGTCTCCTATGCAGGATGCTACTGTTCATTGGAAAGCTCAGGTTGATTCCATACAAGTTTGCGGGATTTGTCTACACGCGTTCCTTGCACACAAGCTGTGTCCCGCTTTTGTAGCTATAAATCAAGCCTGCAGATGCTCGGAGACATTCTCCTGCTCTCCGCATGCAGCAGAAATTAAAAATTCCATCTGCAGACTGTGAAAGCTGGCTGTAAATCTAAAAATCACGAGACCCTTTCCCACCTTTCCGCAAGCAGAGCAAATTATCGAAAATGCATAATTATGGCGAGGACTTTCTTGCCCAGAGTAAGATTAAATCAGTGCAGAATATACCGAAATAATGTTTTCTTGGCTAGTGAAAGTTATGTAGGGGACCTCCTCCCCTTTATTATATGCCAACCCCAGTAAAGCATGCCAACACCTTTAGACCTGCCCCTGTTACGAGTCGCCTGTATTTCAGTTTTTGAACAAAAACTGGAGTTTCTTTTGTCTGAAACGAGATTACAAGTGGTGTAGCTGTACCACACCCTGTATCCCTGGGTGAAGTTATGCCGCATTATTTAACCTGAAGCAATCCTCCAGGTAATACACAGGTAAAATAAGGGAATTTATAGGTTCACTTGCGGATATTGCTGTAAATGTGCTGATTTCCACATCCTATGTCCCATTTCATAGATGCTACGCAAACAAATGATGGGCAGAATGCTGAATAAATCATACATTCACCCCCAGTCAAGAGATCTGGTTTAAATCCATAATTCTTTTGCTCACCAAGCCACCCCAGTTTAGACCCAACCATATGCAAATCAGTCTTGACCCTGTGCCTCATGGGAACAGTCCAGACCGAACTGCCAAGCCAGGTCCTCACTGGACTGGAAACAAGCATCCTGGGTATTACCTTTCATCAGCCAGGCTAGCTTGAATCCAGTAGCACAGTGAACAAGGGACCCACGTCTGGGCATATCCATCCCACTTAGGGTGAAAAGTGCTACGCAAACAAATGATGGACAGAATGCTGAATAAATCATACATTCACCCATGCTCTCCATGCCACTGGAGTCAAGCTATCCTAGCTGATGAGGGCTGAAAGCCCGAAACCGGTCCTAGGATGCTTGTTTCCAGTTCTGGTAGGACCTGGCCTGGCAGTTTGGGCTGGACTGCTCCTATTTGGCGCAGGGTCAAGACTGATTTGCATATGGCTGGGTCCAAACGGGAATGGTGAGGTGAGCAAAAAAACAATAGATTTAGGCCCAGATCTCTGTACTGGGGTGAAGGGTCAAGACTGATATGCATATGGCTGGGTCCAAACTGGAATGGCATGGTAAGCAAAAAAAACAATGAATTTATACCCATATCTCTGTACTGGGATGAATGCATGCCATTGTTCTGTATTCTGTCTATCAATTGTTTTTTTTGCATTTGTCACCCCGAGTGGGACAGGTAAGCCCAGACATGGGTCCTGTGCTCTCCATGCCACTGGAGTCAAGCTATCCTGGCTGATGAGGGCTGAAAGCCCGAAACCGGTCCTAGGATGCTTGTTTCTAGTCCAGGTAGGACCTGACCTGGCAGTCGGGCTGGACTGTTCTCACTGGGTGCCGCATCAAGGATCATTAGCGGTTCGCTTAGGGCCTTTCACTGCTTCAAGAACCACCTCCACTTGTGGGGTCCCACAGGGATCCTCACTTTCCCCTTTGCTTTTCAATTTGTATCTGCGCCCCCTCCTTCACCTCCTAAAACAATTCAATGTCACAATCTTGAATTATGCTGACGATTTACAGCTAATTTTCCCTCTGAATACTCCTGATTCAGTCGCCCACTTTCACCAAACTATGCTTATGATACAACGCTGGATGAGCTTAAACCACCTCAAGCTCAACCCGGGTAAAACCGAGTTAATTCTTCCCGGGGACAGCAGTATCAGCTGGGGCCCTCATTATTGGCCTTTGAGCCTTGGTCCTGCCCCAGTCCCTGCTTCTTCAGTGAAGAGCTTGGGTGTTACACTTGCATCGGATCTTTCATTAAAAGCTCAAGTCGGAGCAGTTGTTTCTGCTAGTTTTTACCAGATTAGGAAAATAAAAAAGATTGCACAATTTCTGACATACTCAGCCCTTATCCAGGTCACGATCGCACTGGTACTCTCCAGGCTGGACTTTTCTAATAGTCTGTACCTGGGCCTTCAATCTGGCCTTTTAAAAAGACTCCAACTAGTGCAGAACCAGGCAGCCAGACTTGTTCTTAAACAACCTAGGCGGTGTTCCATCAGGCCTGGCCTAGAACAATTACACTGGCTGCCTGTATCTCAAAGAATCATGTTTAAGTCCGGCTGTATCATATACAAGAGTCTACAAAACATAGGGCCTCAGTTCATCAATCAGTTGGTCTCCAAATACAAGCCCACTCACAATCTTAGATCCATCAATAAAGACTTGCTGGTTGTTCCCTCTTACAGGAGAAAGCGTCAGGGCGGCAGCTGTTTCCATTACTTAGCTGCTGTCCTATGGAACTCCCTACCACTTTCCCTTCGGCTCAGCCCAGACTTTCTAACTTTTAGACGTTCTTATAAAACTTGGCTGTTCAGACAGGCTTATTTTCAGTAAGTTGTTGTGTTAGGTTCCTACTTCAACAGCGCCATGAAGCCCACGGGCGTACGTGCGCTTTACAAAAAAACCCTAACATAACATTAGCACATGGCTGGATCCAAACTGGAATGGCATGTTGAGCAAAAAACGATTGATTTAGGCCCAGATCTCTGTACTGCGGTGAATGCACGACATTGTTCTGCATTCTGTCCATCAATTGTTCTTTTTGCCCATTTCATAGATGCGCATGAAAGTCAACTTGTGCTGAGCCTAAAATACCAGGATTGGAATTGACTATACCAGGCAATACCCCGGGGGCCGGAAACACCAGGTGCTGTACTTCTGCCCAGGAGTACTGGGGTACTTGAAATGGGCCCTTCAATGATTCTCTGAAAAATGATTCCAACTCTGAGCTAATGAAAGCACTGCTGCCAGATCACCGAAACAATAAAATGAGCAATACACTCATAATCACAGGGATAAAAGTATGGCACTGAGGAGGTGGATGAAAAAGCAGGCGATAGATTGACAAATGCACTCAATCAGTGCAGGTTCACACAACATACACTTTAAATATGGCTCTGAGATGTAATAGAATCGTTCCCCCGGTGGAGAAACCGGAGTAAGGCATCATCAGGTTTGTGAATTCACACAGTTCTACCATTTGCAACACCATATTGTCTCCCTTCACACAATCACAGGGTGGGGAGCCGGGACTCCTGTACAGAGTGGGTTTCCAGCTGGTGCGTCGAGCCTCGAAACAGCTGATGTCTATCAGGAATTTTGCAAACTCACCATGATATTGGCAACCATCTTATTGACTCTTAGGTATTGCTTGACATGTAGCCAAAGTCCCTCTACATGATCCCCTCCCCTTAGAAGCTTCCCCATTATTAGCAGACTCTAAATTGCCGAAGGTCCCTACCCCTCTTCATCTCAGCCCCTTTAAGACACTTTCACCTCTTCTCACTTGGTGAGAAGTCCTTCAAAGCTGGCTGGTCTGTATCATTGGCATAAGATCCCCGTTGAGATCCTGCACAATACCAGTGCTCTAACACGCATTCTCAGTGCATCGTAAACAAACAGTGGCCATCTTAATGGCTGCGTACACTCCTCTGGTGGGTTATTCACAAGAACGCGCGATAATCATCACCAAAATCGGTTATCGCAATGCTTCATATCGCCGTCTATCGAGGGAAAATAACTCAGGGGCATATTATCAAGGGGGTTTATCTCCGCTTTTTTGGCTTTAAAAGCCAAGAAAGAGGAGATAAAATTATCTACCTATTACCTAGCTGTCGCTAACACCAGTTAGCGACAGCTAGTAGGAGATAGCGACCATCTTGGGCCCCACTTTGCATGTCAGTGATATTTATCACCAATTACATGCAAAGTGGGCGTGCCAAGATGTTAGCGACTGGAAACAGTCGCTAACATCGCTATCTCCTATTACCAACTTTTGGAGATATTCACGCTAAGCGCGAATATCTCCAAAAGCTAACACCTGCCCTGAGCAGTTCTTAGCCATGTTATCCAATGGGAGGTGGATAACATGGCTAAGAGCCTTAGCTCGGTAATGCATGAATATCGCTGACTTTTCAGCGATATTCATGCATTGCGGCCGTTTTTATCGCATTTGCGATAAACCTTGGTAATACCAAGGTTTATCTGCGATAAAAATCGCCGCAGCTCAGCGGTAAAATGTTGTCTCTAACCAAGCAATAGCGCTAATTATCGCTATTGCTTGGTAATATGCCCCTTAGTGTTAACGTCATATTCACAACACGACGGTAACATGCGATAGTATCCCGATAAAACGTCAAATGACCGTGATAAAGTCACCGGGTCGGCGATAAAAATCTAAACCCCAATGTAAAAAAAGTTGCGATGGGCCCAACCGCAATAGAAAAATCAGCGATAAGCTGTGCCAGGCCTGCAATTCAAACACGTCAGGCGGGAACAATCACTATAAAAGTTGAAAAAAAAAGCAAAACAACTGCGAAGGACAATGGAAGTAGCCGGAGCAAGTACAGAGGACAACCAGAACCCCACAAGCCCCCCGGAGAACCAACCTGGGACCTCGGGGTCAGGGAACGGCAAGGACAAGAAGAAGAGGAAGAGACGGTTCAGTCCGCAGGAAAATAGGATCCTGATAACGGAGGTGATAGAACACCATCAACTACTGTTCGTCACCTCCACTGTGTCATTGGCAACACAAAATGAATGATGGCAGTCCATTGTGGACAAGGTGAATGCAGTTAGAGTGTTGAAAAGGACAATGGAAGAGGTCAAGAGGCGCTGGAATGATGTGAAGCGTAAAACCAAGCAGAAACTCTGCAACAACCAGAAGGCAGCATGCAGACTGGAGGTGGGAATCCAGCGCCACAGAAGGAGCTGGATGAGATGAAGGAAATGGTGTCCACAGTCATCAGTTTGGAGAAAGTGGCAGGAGTTGGGCGACCGGACACTGCTCAACATGACCTGGCACAACAGCACTAGGGTGAGTAACGACCCGGGACTGGGGGGACGGGGAGATGGGCACAATGGCTCACATGCACAATTAAGTATAGCACGTCTGCGGACAAACCATGCCCCAGACCCCCAACTCCCACCAAGAGACCAATGTACCCAAGTATGCAACATCTCAGCACTGTATAAGCACAGACGTCAAAGGCACACCGCATGAAAGGGATAAGTGGCAGCAAAATCAGAGCTGCAGGGGCGACTCTCCCAAAATGCAGCACACACATATAACATGCAGAGCACATCAACATTGACAACAATGTGGTACAAACCGCAACACGTCCACAACAGAACAGAGGACACAACTGGTGCCGCGTGTGTGTAGAAACTGGCCAATCACATTTGGCATTGCAGGGAAATGTGAGTTGACAATGTACAAGTACAAACACACATCACGTTGATGTTGTCGAAATGTCCACTGTCCCCATCAAATAGGGAGCTCCTCCCAAACAGTCAGCATGTACCATGTCATGCAGTCTGTATGTAAACATGTACAATGCGTCAACATACATGTGGACACAATGTTAAAAACTGCATCTCCCCTTCACATTGCAGAGGGAAAACCAACACCTCCTGCAGAGCAGACCAAACCTCTCTGCTCTGATGACAAAGAGGACCACCACACCTTCGACACCGATGCCCTCCAGGAGTTCCTTGACAGCTACGTCAACCCACCTCCAGGAGTAGGGCAGCCAGCTGCATCGAGGAGACCCCACCCCCTGCACATACCACACAGCAGGCAGAACCCACCACCATGGCCTCCCAGGTCCCCCACAAAGAACGCATGGCCTTCCAACGCCATGTGTTGGGGTGCCAGGAGAAGCTGGCTGAACAGGTGCAGGTGGGGTTCGACCGCATGACAGCCAAACTAGATACGATATGTGGGTGTCTAAGTCCCATCAGGGCCCACTCACAGTCCCTAACGGACACTCACAGTCCGCTCCATGCTCTCCAATAATCTATGACTGACATTGCTGGAGTCCTGACTCTGAGACAAGAACAACAGTCTAGTTAACGTGGCTCTAGGGATGTCATCTGGGAGTTGGGACACATGCGTAGGATCATGGAGAACATGGAGCGGATGCAGGTGGAAAGAGCGGCTGCCACGGCTGCACACCAGCGAGAGGTAGCAGGGTTCCTCAATGCCATAAAGACCCTCCTCATGGCATTGCTGCGACAAGGCCTGGTGCAGATGAATGCTGCTGATACCACTCCATCCACATCTCTGCCCCCTGAAATGCTAGTGACACACAGTGCGGCAGACATTCCACCTCCGGCCCCTGAGGTATCACTGCCAATCAATCAATCAATCAATCAGTAACTTGTAAAGCACACTACTTACCCGTGAGGGTCTCATGGCGCTGAGGGGGGGGGAGCTGCTACTGCTCGAAGAGCCAAGTCTTGAGGAGCTTCCTGAAGGTGAGCAGGTCCTGGGTCTGTCGCAGCTGGGTGGGGAGAGTGTTCCAGGTTTTGGCGGTGAGGAAGGAGAAGGATCCACACAGTGCTGGAGACAGAACACCACCACCCACATGTGAGGCACATGAAACAGCAGAGGACGACGTTGCGGATGATTCTGCTTTCGTGGTACGAAGGACGCAGTTGCATTCATCTCCGCCATATGGCCGGTTTCTGCTTGGTTCTGCCTTCTGCATTAGCTCCTTCCACTGTCCCTGATACAGTCTGCAACACTCACCTTGAACCTCGACAAGGACTGCCATATTCTGTTTGGTCACCAATGACACAGCATTCAGACTGCAGACTGAACTCTTCTGATGAACTTGTCATTCACTAAAGGACTCTGGTTGGCCCTCCATGGGCCATCAATGTAAAGTGGGGTTGGCAAGGCCCTGTACTGCTCCAGCTACAACACTCCGCTGAATGTGCATTAAACATTCATATTCACACAGATATGTAATGTCTATGATCCTTCAAGTGTGGAAGTATGGATGAATTGTAGGGTCAGCGATTCCCCCATACGTCCATGTTGCTCATGTTGTGGGACTTGAGTCACAGGGTGTCACATTGCAGATTGCGGTCCAGGTGGCGCCGACACTACAACAGAGACACACATACTAGTTAACTTCTTGTCCAGCCCAGGATGGAACCACGCCCAGAGCCCCTGGGTCCTTGTTCACACCCTTACACTGGACTGGCATATGCCAGACCAGCCCACTCCGCTTACGCTCACAGAGGGGGACGACAACAGTACATTCCCAGGTCTTCCCTGTAGTGATTTGCTGATCACAGGTCTAGTTGTTAGCATGCCACAGTCACTCCCTCGTGTGACCCTGCCAATAAAAAGGGCCGTGCGCAGGTGATCGACGACATTTCCACTCTCTATCTGGGTGTATCCATGTGGTTATTATTAATGCAAGAGGGCCTAGGGCCCTACCACATCCCATTCCCCACTGCCGGAGGTGACATGATGGCATCCACACCACGGGACTCAATCATAAAGGGCCCATGACTTGCTTTGTACAGACTTGGTGGCTCTGGATACACTGCAGCCGGCACGGGCCTACTGCCACGGGACGGTGCCTTTCGGTGCACTGAGGTAGGGGCACCTTAAGTGCTGAGCGGGTATGCAGCCTTGCGATGATGCCCCGTCCCGGTGGTCCAGACTGGTAAGGATTTGTGTGAGCCCTGCTGGACCGCAGTGTAGGCCTGAGCTAGCTGGCAGTTCGTGCCTACCGCCACGTGGCGTTGCTTCGCAGGTCACAGAGTTAGTGGCTCCTAAAGAGCTGTGCAGGTGTGCAGGCTGCGATGATGCCATGTGCACTGATTTGCTCTCTGCCATTGCAAAATCAAGACCCAAACTCAAGTGTGTGACCTGGTGTCCCGCGGTTCGGGGCTGCATGATGTGGAAGCTGCCAAGGTCGGGGGCCCGGGGCTTGGAGCTTGGCCCGGCACATGGTGGGCCGTTTTGGAGACACACTGGTGGCGGAAGATGAGCAGTGAGGCCTGGGTGCGCAGGGGCGGACAGTCACTGCTGCTTGGTGGGAGGGGTTGGGCTGCAGCAGCCTGTGTGCGCAGGGGCGGGCAAGCCATGATGGCGTGTGCAATTGTATGAACTCAGCCATTCATAAATCTGGACTCTGTTTCAGTTAAGGGACCTGGTGGACTGCAGTGTATACCGGCACGTGGTTGGGGACACACCGGTGGCAGCAGGTGAGCAGTGAGGTCTGGTTTGCAGTGTCGGCACTCTCTCTCCCTCTCCCTCTCCCTCTTTTCCTTTCACTTTCTCCCTCTTTCTCACTATCTCTTTCTCTCCCTCTCTTTCTTTCATTGTCTCTCTCTCTCCCTCTCTTTCTCTTCCTTTCACTGTCACTCTCTCTCCCTCTCCCTCTCTTCCTTTCAGTCTCTCTCTCTCCCTCTCTTTCCCTTTCTTTCACTGTCTCTCTCTCTCTCTACCTCTCCATCGCTTCCTTTCACTCTCTCTCTTTCTCTCCCTCTCTTCCTTTCACTGTCTCTCTCTCGCTCCCTCTCTTTCTCTCTTTTCTCTCTTTTCTCTCTTCCTCTTTCTCTCCCTCTCCCTCTTCCTTTTACTGTCTCTCTCTCTCCCTCTCTTTCTCTATCTCTCTCTCTTTCTCCCTCTCTGTCCTTTGATGAGCGCATGACACAGCTTCTTATCTTGAATTTTGTCTTGTAGGCTGTGACCACACATGAATGTTAAGTGTTGTAATTGTGCGACATCAGGCGAATTGTTTTGTTCATGATTTCATAAAGTTGATGTAACATATCTTTGTCCGGGGGAGAGGGGGAGCCTAGGGGGGAGGGGTGGTGGGCCTGGAGGTGGTGGCAGTGGGTGTTGTAGCTCTCTTGGGGCTCCGAGCTGCTTGTTGAGTAGCTCCATGGCATCTGTTGCTTTTCAGGTTTGACTCTGGGCTGGACTCCCTTTTATGGTGCAGGTTGTCGTCTGACTTTACACCAGGTAAGAGCAGGTGTTAAATCCCTGCTGCTAACGTGCCTTATCGCCTGTTTTGGGATCTTATTGCCGATCTGGTTGGTAGTTGAGAATGTTGGGAAGTGGTGTTTTTGCAGCTTTTTGCAAGGGAACGCCTACTCTGCATCTCATTAGTGTTAGTTGCCGGGGTCATCTGTGGCGATGTTTTTTGCGGCTGCTATCGCAGGTAAACTGGTGATGTCTGCTGTTAGCACCAGCTTGTGAATGGGGCGATAAATGTATCGCCACTTTAGCTGTGCTAAAGTGCCGATAACTCTGCAATAAGTTCTTGAGAATATGCCCCTCTGTGTTTTTTCCTTTACTGCCACATATTCGTTCTTGGCCAATGCAATAGTTTTCTCCGTCACTACAGTGGGCACTTGACCATCTCTGCCTCAGGAAACATGCTTATCGCACCACCTTCTTCATGCTTGGAGGCTCCGACCACTCTCTAGTCTTAGGTGACCATCAGAGTTCATCTGCAGTATTAATCCAGACTGTGTTTGACGCAGCACCCAACGCTGCTATGACGTAGAGGGAACAGCTGGGACTCTTGCTTGTCATAAGCAGATTTAATGGCAATAACCCCTCTCCTAAACCACTGTTCCCATCATTTTCTTCTCCAAATGCTTAGGGAATGGGGCTGCCAAGCTACCCCTTTTACTGTTCCAACCTGCTGACTGAGAATATTCAGAAAAAAACTTACATCACATATCCTTGGGTTACCACCAAGAGCAGATTACATTCCAAATTAAGAGCAAGTTGCTAACGAAATGTCTCCCCAGTAAGGTAGCAGCGACAGAATGGCAGAGACCTGCAGTAGAGCAATTGCTAAGACCTCAAGTGAAGCCCTCTTTCATAGATATTCTTAATGGAACTTCCTGTGCATTCAAGCAAATGAAACAGTAGAGACATTCCGTGGAGCAGACCCACTGGCACAGGCAGCGGACTCTGGGGCATATGTATGAAGCCCATTTCTCGTTTGCAAATGGGCTGATTCTCAGAATCGGCCCGTTTGCGAACGGAAAAAAGCCTTTTGGGATGTATCATCCCAAAAGGCCCTTGCAAAATAGGGAATCGCAAAATTTGTGATTCCTTATTTTGCGAAAGAATTTAAGGAATCGCAATTTGTGATTCGTTAAATGCGATGTAAAAAGCACCCAAGTTGTGCAATTTCTCCTTAAGAAATCACAAATTACCACCAACCGCAAGTTGGTGGTAATTTGTGATTTCTTTGAAAAATTCACTTTTTTGCCTTTTTCAAAGTGCCATGTGGTGCACATACATGCCCTTAGGGCATGTATGTGTGCCACATGTGCACACATGTACATTTCAGGGGTGTAACAGGGTGTCCTTTTAACACCCTGGCACCCTTGAAAATTGCATTCTCAATTTGCCATTCTCTAATTGAGAATCGCAAATTGAGAATGTCTTCCCATTCATTCCGATGGGCCTCTAGTTCCATAGGAATGAATGGTTAGGTATTCCTTAATTGTGAATCGCAATTTGCTATCCGCAATTAAGGAATATGTAGGATTCACAAAATTATTTGCAAATCCTACATACATAGCGTTTGCGATTCTCAAATAGCGATTCTCTAAAAATCTCTATTTGAGAATCGCAAATGTATCCTTTGATACATATGCCCCTCTGCTTCCAAGCGCAGTGGTACCACAACCAGGTGCTCGCATTGGTACAGGTACCTGCATCAACGAGATGCCTGGAGCCATCTTGGATTGTCTGAAGCAAACTAGCACATTTTACAGATACAATAAAAATGCTGCCTCAGACCTCACGGTGCCATCAACTAACCATGAGAAATTCAAAGCAGGTGCAGCCAAAGCAGAACTTTACAGGCTTTTACTGGGGCAGGGATATACTTGAGAACATGTAGTGAGCTCAATGATGCTAATAGACATTTAAAGGTGCCTTCTCTAAAGAAACATTTGAGAAAATAGGGGTAAATATTGCGTACTGTAACCCGAAAATTGAAGTGTATTAGTTCTAAAGGACTGTTCTGGAAATAAAACAACCTGGACGCATTTCAATTTTAAGTGATTCATTCATTTTTGTTGGTGTCATTACAGTGCTAATCTGTCCTACAATGCATTATGCTACTGTTCATTGAAAATCTCAGGTTCATTCTTTTTCTTTAGTTTTATTCATGGAAGCCGTATCAAGCCAAATCCAGCATATAAACAACTATAAAGGTGTCTTCTACATTTCATAATTTTACCGGTATACATTTTTTTCTCTAGTTATATATAGCGCGAAATAGACTTAATACATTGGGTATCAGAGCTCTTTACATGAACACAAGTTTTGTTACAGATGGGCAGATTAATTTTTGTTAGGCATGCGGAGATAAAGTCATTTGCCCAGAATCACAAGAAGTTCAGCGTTGTTGCCGAGACTCAAACCCGGTTACCCAGCTTCGAGGTCGACTGCTCTAGCCGTAAGGCTACATCCTCTCCCAATATCTACATATCTCGATTCATCTAAGCACACATTACATAATCATATGCCTAACACAAAACTCATTAATCGATAGTTTCTCCATTAATTCCTTAATAATAAATGGAATGTATTTGATTATTGTTACCCTGTCGTCAAGATTTTGAAGTGCATCTAGCCCCACTAGAATACTTTCTGGCAATCCATTTGGCTACTGGCGCCTAGACCTGAGCTCCCCGCGTTCTTGCTTTCCGACCCTTTCTTTTTTAATTTCACGAGGTTTTTATTGGGAGTTTCAGCAAAAAATACAAGTACAATAAAAGAAAGAATGAAACAATACAAAAAGTAAAACAATCTGCGAATCAAGGCTAGGTACAGGATTGCGATGTGTTGATATCGCGTGAACAAAATCAAAAGGCAAGGCAATAATAAGGAACAGTCAGGCACAGGCAAGCAAATACATATAAGACATTATAGATGGTGATACTTGTTCAGCGGTCGCGACACAGAGCTATATGGGGAAACATGGTAATTTGTAGAGGAAAGTGTTTATTGACAATGTGAAGTCAGGAAGGTTTGGTACTACAGAGTCTAGGCGCCAGGAGTCTAGGGAGGAGAAGAATTGCAATAAATAGCAGTGTCAGCGTTGACGGGGGCTTGTGTAGATTGAAGTAGGCGTCAAGTGAGGACCACAACTTCCTTCGAGGGGGGCGCCAGGGAGTGTTCGCTAGTGCAATGTTGTCAGCGCCTCTAAGGTTGGCGATCCAATTGAGCCAGTGAGAGAAGGAAGCCTTACGGGTATCCTTCCAATTGTTCAGGATTATTTTAACCGCAGCAGTAAGAAGATCTATCAAGGACCTGTCCTCATCAGCTATCTCCGAGGCCCTGGAGAATCCAATTACTAATGTGGAGAATTCTCGTGGTAGGGAGGTGAAAAACACCTTAGTGATAAATTCGAATATTCTATCCCAATAGTTCGAGGCACATTTGCAACTGAAGATTAAGTGTTCTAGATCGCCTCCCTCCCCTTTGCAATTCCAGCATGTGTCGTCATCTCTGATGTTATGCAAGAAAAGACGATGGGGTGTCCAAAAGGCTTTGTGTCTTCCTCCGACAGCTTGGATTCCTGTAGCAACAGGATATCCCCTTTAGACTTGGCGAGGTAGTCCAAGACTTTCCGTCTCTTAATCGGATGGTTTAGGCCCCTTGGTGACATGGAATGCCGTGCATTGTAACATCAGGGCGCTGGAATGGTGTGTATTGCTTATTCTGAACTGCATGAGGAATCGAGAAGATGGGTCTAACCCAAGTATCGTGACAATGAGTGGGTTGTGTAACAAAATATGTACGTGAGGGTGAACAGACATATTATCGACTACAAAATATCGAATGGACATAATATCGAGTACAAAATATAGTCATCAAAAATATCGTTTTGAAGGTAAGTAATGCAATATCGAATGTTAAAAATATAGAAAGTTAAAATATCGAAGTCTATAATATAGGTTATTAAAATTATCGAATTTTTAATAATATCAAATTTTTTATAGTGTTTGTTATGTTATTATATGTGTGAAAAGTGTGTATTTATGTTATAATAAATTTTATTTAATGAATTTAGTTTATTTATTTTTTGCATAATTTAATTCTGTAGCGGGTTGTGGGTTTATAGGGGAATAGGGTGGGAAGTAATTTAATTATAATTGATCAAATATGTAAATTTATATATTGGTATTCATTTTTAATTAATTGTTAATTTATATTTGGTAATTAATTAAATTTTAATTGGCAATTAATTTTAATTAATTGATTAATTGCTAATTATGTTAATTTTACTAATTTATTTTCTGTAGCGGGTTGTGGGTTTATAGGGGAATAGGGTGGGAAGTAATTTAATTATAATTAATTAAATATGTAAATGCATATATTGGCATTCATTTTTAATTGTTAATTAATTTATATTTGGTAATTAATAACATTTTAATTGCCAATAATTTTATTTATTTGATTAATTGCTAATTATGTTAATTTTACTAATTTATTTTCTGTAGTGGGCTGTGAGTTTATAGGGGAATAGGGTGGGAAGTAATTTATTCATAATTAAATAAATAATTTAATTTATTTAATTGTATTTAATGTGAATTAATTGTTAATTAATTTTTAATTGTTATTTAATTAATTGTTAATTTGTAATTAATTTGAATAGGTACCTAATTGTAAAAATTAATTGTAATTTTTAATTTTAATTGATTAATTATTATATTATATTAAATTGGTAATTACTTTTAATTAATTGTTTATAGATATTAATTTATATATTTTTAAATAATATGAGAAGTATTTACTTTCCCTACTGTTGCACTCTCTGGAGTGGGAATAGTAATTTTAACCCCTACGCTATCCAATGCTTTCCCTACTGTTGCACTCTTTGGAGTGGGAAAGGTAATTTTTACCCCTACGCTATCCAACGCTTTCCCTACTGTTGCACCCACTGGAGTGGGAACAGTAATTTTTACCCCTACGCTATCCAATGCTTTCCCTACTGTTGCACTCATTGGAGTGGGAATAGTAATTTTTACCCCTACGCTATCCAACGCTTTCCCTACTGTTGCACCCACTGGAGTGGGAATAGTAATTGTTACCTCTACGCTATCCAACGCTTTCCCTACTGTTGCACTCACTGGAGTGGGAATAGTAATTTTTACCCCTACGCTATCCAACGCTTTCCCTACTGTTGCACTCACTGGAGTGGGAATAGTAATTTTTACCCCTACGGAATCCAACGCTTTCCCTACTGTTGCACTCATTGGAGTGGGAATAGTAATTGTTACCTCTACGCTATCCAACGCTTTCCCTACTGTTGCACTCACTGGAGTGGGAATAGTAATTGTTACCTCTACGCTATCCAACGCTTTCCCTACTGTTGCACTCTTTGGAGTTGGAATAGTGATTTTTACCTCTACGCTATCCAACCCTTTCCCTACTGTTGCACCCACTGGAGTGGGAATAGTAATTTTTACCCCTACACTATCCAACGCGTTCCCTACTGTTGCACTCACTGGAGTGGGAATAGTAATTTTTACCCCTACGCTATCCAACGCTTTCCCTACTGTTGCACTCTCTGGAGTGGGAATAGTAATTTTTACACTTCCGCTATCCTACGGTAATTATATTGATTATTATTTAAATATATTATGTTACTATATATATAGGTTTTAACAAATATGATTGTAAAATTTCTTTTTTATAACTTTCATTAATTATTTAATTATTATAGGGTAATTTAAGTATTTTTAAGTATATTTTAGTAATTAATTTTTAATATTAATTTAATTTAACATTGTTGTTAATAAAGTCGATATTTTTATAAACTATATTTTTGTAAACGATATTTTTTACTCGATATTTTTGTACTTACCTGTTTGTACATACATAGTCGATATTCTGTCTGTCGATATTTTGTCAACGATATTTTTGATAGTCGATATTATGTCCCTCGATATAATGTCAGTGATCCGTACGTGAGCTGCTGCAACCTGAAAAAACTCTAAGGCGAAATAAATGCAAACAAAGACATAAACAATGCAAAAATACTCCCTTTTTCTCCCCCTGCTATCCCCCTTCCTCCTCTTATTCTCCTACCCAACTCCCCAACGTCCCGCACCACCCCCCTCCTTTGCCTCCCCCCCACCATACGTACGTAGGGAGTACGACGGCAGTACCGTTGCTAAGCAGAACAGGAATACTAAACATCATTACAATAAAAAAGCGAAATCCCAAACGGGTCATTTACAGATTTAACCAAAATGGTGATCAAACCTATCTGAACAGTTCAGTATATGGCCTTGGTCAGGAGGTAAGGTAGCAACCACCAGGCCGTCAATAATGGATCTAAGAACAATTACTCAACTCTCCAAAGAGGCCAACAATATCTAAGTATTCAGATTGGTACCGTGTGCCGGCCTAATGGTGAAACCGTGTCCAGAAGGCATCGGTACGGATATCAGAGCAGAACAACTGGTCAGAAGCCCCCTTAAGTGGGGCATGGCTAGAGCAAAAATAAAACATGTGTTGCCAAGGACAAACCTAATACAAGGAACCAGATATTATAACCGGTAAGACTTGGTAGTCACTCAGTGCGTCACTCATGGTACAGGAAGACCATTATCGGAGGTATCGGTATGCAGCAATGTCCAAATACAGCTCCCTGGCCTGGAACATCAAGGAGCGCATGTGATGCAAGATGACAGTTCAAAATAACCAAGAATATGGCCGGACGACAGAGATCAAGATGGAACGGAGACCTGGGAATCATGGATGATTGTCTTCCTCTTATTGGACGACCCGCTCGATAGGTCCATGCTTTGCGACGGGCAGTCTATCAAATGAAGCGCTAGATCTCTGGGATCCGTGTAGAAGCGAGGATGACCATTCTCTATGATTTTGAACCTGGAGGGACCTGCAAAGGAGAAGGGAATGTTCGTTGCTCTGAGCTTGTCGCGAAGTTGGAGGAAACCTTTCCGGAGGTCAATTGTGTCCTTGGAGAAATCCTGCGTGAAGATAATGTGGCTTCCTTCCCACATGATATGGTGGTTCTTTCTTGCGAATTGGAGGATTGCCTCTACATGTTGGAATCTTAGCAGGTTACAGATCATCGGGCGAGGCCCTTTCCTCTTTTTATCAATGAAGGTGGGGATCCTGTGAGCCCTGTCAAGCTCGAAACCATGTGGGAACTCAATTTTGGTCACCGAGGGGATCCATGCCTCTAAGTAAGCCACACAAGAATCTGCGTCTTTTTCAGCTTTTTCCGGAATACCAAAGATGCGAATATTCCCCCGTCTATTGCGGTCCTCCAATTCGGCGTTCTGTCGTCTGAGGGAGTCAGCGGTGGTTTCCAGACGCTTCACCGCTTTTGATGATTGCAGGGAAAGGTCCTCCACATGGGTTAGGCGTTGTTCAGCTTCCCCTATGCTTTTATTCATCGCACTCATGTCAGCTCTAATCGCTGTGAGTTCGAGTTGCATAGAGTCCGTGTTACACTTGGTGGACTTGGCCAGGTCGTGGACATCAGCCAACTTCTTAAGTATCATCTCCATGATGGCTGCCATGTCTGCTTTGGCTTTGATGGGAGAGTCTGAGATCGTTGGTTTCGCACGCACATTCTTGTTATTGCCTCTGCTTTCTCTATCCGCCATCTTCGACCAAACACGACAATACTAGGAAGAAGAGGGGAGAAAGCATCTGATGGTTGAGCTGCAGCGATGACTGTTGAGGGTGTTCGGATCTGGCTAAGGAGAGCCCTGGTCCGTTGGTCCGCTGATGAATACTCAGACTGGTGCAGGCCCCAGCTTGCAGTGAGTGGTTCCATTGCGTGAGCGACTGTCTGATGAGACGTGACGAGAGATAGAGTGTGGCCAAGTTGCACCTCAGGTGAAACGGCGATGGCATGCGGGAGCGCGAAGTTGACCACCAATAGTTAGGAAGACTGGGCAGTTAGAGCAGTTAAAGAAGGAACTTGGTAAGGCATACACGCAGTACAGGCACTAGGCGCGTTGGTAGAAAGGGCTTGCGTCAGATGGTTGACTGGCTGTTAGATAGTGGAAAGATAGGGATCTCTGACCTTTGGTAGCAGGTGGGCTAGTATCTAGCAGGATGGGCCTCCAGGTTCCAGAGCCCGACGATGGGCAGGTCAAAGGACCTCAAGGACATGCGCGGCATATGGCGTATGGCTAGAAGGCAACCCTAGGTTTCCACTTCAAAGCTGGCCAAGAGGGTGGACCTCAGGCACGTGCAAGAGAGCAAGACATGTCCGCTGTTATTCTCAGAGTGTAATGGTGCACTGGAGCAATGTAGAGCGCTGGTGCAGTTTACTGAAATTTATCGATCTGAATGGGAGCATGCAAGGGCTCACAGGGTCAGCTTGTCAGGGTGTGGGTCAGTGCTGGGAGACAGATACCACTACAGGGAACTGGCCAACAACAGCACTAGACACCCCCCACGAATCTGGCTCTCCGAGATCGGCCGCGCTGCAGATTAGGTCACAACCGCTGCCATTTTAAGGTCAGGCAGGGCGGAATGTTTCAAAGCGTGTGGCCGCTCACAATGGAAGTACGCTCACCGCATAGGGGCACAGAAGGCAGTCAGGGTCCTCCACTCGCGATCCGGCTCATGGACAAGCAGCACTTGGGGAAACTTCAATATTGAGCACCTCGGCGTCAGGCAATATCAAAAGCAAGGCTCGGCGCCATCTTAGCTCACTCATCCAGGATCACTGTCTCAGGGAAAAGTTGTTTCGGACTGTTCAAACGCTATTTTTCCGCTCCTTCGGCCACCAAGTAGGGTCGCACATCATAGGGAGTCGGAATGTGTAGAAGGATGCAACCAAGCAGCAGGAAAACAACAGGAGTTTTGCCGAGTCGCTCTCCTGTTCAGCGGAGCTCCCGGTACAGGAAGCCATCTCCTCTGCCGTCCAAGCCACGCCCCTTGCTTTCCGACCCTTTCATCGATATAAATTGTTCTCCAGGTGGTACATGGAAAGCAGTCTGGCTAGCCATTGATGATGAGTGGAGATACAGGTTAAGACAGACCAAGGCAATGCATGTGAAGGAAGTGACCCGATTAGGGCCACCTGGGTCATTCGCGACCACCTCTCTGCCTTTCATACAAATGAAGAGTCTGTCAGACAGTAGAGAATACAAACCAAGTATATTTTATTCAGGTAGACTCGAGCGGATTCCAGTCTGATCAGCCTCCTAGGAGTGCTGCAGAGGGACTGACTTCAGCAACCATAGAGCTACATTATGTATGTTTCGGAACCAAGAATGTCCCACTCATAATAGAAGTCACATAGCAGGTGTAGCTAAAACAAAGAAGTACAGTAAGATGAGTTTCGACTCTGAGGCCGGGGACACATTATCTTTATGCCAAGGTCGTTCTGTTCATGCATACCGCTAGGCTAGTGAGAGAAAGCCTCTATCTATGGGAAATGAATGTATTAATAATAACAGTGTAGTCATTAGCAGAGCAAGGCCTAACCTGAGAGAAAAGAGAATTTCCACAGCCTTCTTCTCGAGACAGAGAATACTTAGTCAACAACATGATTCAAAATGGCGACTAAACAGAAAATGGTGGCGCAAATGCAAATTTAACACAAGAACAAAGCACAAACAAAATAGCAAAACATGTTCATTTCATTAGACCCTCCTTTTAGCATTCGCTAAACCATTTGACATTGTGAAGGAAAAAGGTGTAGTATTCCAAGAAGCAAAGAACATCAACACTTGGAGCAATCCATATACTCAGTATCGGGAATAGAAGTAGCAAGGGATGATGTAGAACCAAAAATGCTCTCATCGATCCTCATCATGTCGTTAATGTCCTTTTGCAACATGATAGCAGCATTAGTGTCATGAACTGACTTCTTCAGTTTAGGGGCGAGAACATTTATACAATAAGTGCAAAGGCAACATGTGAAGAAAATACCAGCAATCACAGCTAGAAGGATAAGGATCTTCCATCCCCAGGACATGAGCATACTCCAAAACCACCCAGATAGAGTCCAAATACCATTTTCTTGGTGTATGTCAGATGAGAGTCTATGCAATTTCTGTATGATAGCATACACATTGGGGGCGTGGTCAGGTATGTACACACAACAGCTACTGCCAATGACGTGACAGGCCCCACCCCTATCTGCAAGTATGATGTCTAACACCATCTGGGTCTGCAAGGTAACTAACCACATAACCTGAAGCTCAGCAGTGATCTTTGTCAGTATACCAGCTGTTGTGTTAATCACCCCACAAACACAAGGAGATGATGGACAGAGCGCTGACATTTTTCAGACACTCACCCCCAGTCACAGATCTGGGTTTAATCATCATCATTCTGTAGCTCACTTCGCCACCTCAGTTCAGACCCAGCTATATGTGAATCAGTCTTGACCCTGTGCCTCATGGGAACAGTCCAGCCCGAACTGCCAAGCCAGGTCTTACCTGAACTGGAAACTAGCATCCTGGGACCGGTTCCCTTCAACAACCCTTGTTAACCAACAAATATTAATGCTATTGGACATGGGGCCCCAAAAAGATATGATACCCTTCATGGCATCCTCAAACCGTTGTAAGGTGGTATCCGTCTGATCTATATCCTTCATGTCATTGACCCTTCTGACTCAGGGCAAGTATATACTCCTATGCTGCAGCTGATGATCCTTATGGTATACACCGGGGGAAGAAGAAAAGAGAGATAACATCTGCCTAACCATCCTCTAGGAAGCCAGACATAAGCTTGGGATCCACAGACAAAATAGATGTTAGGGGTAAGATCAAAGGGGACTATTAATTGTGCTGTAGTGTGGGTAGGTGAAATTGCATTTACTTCCCTCCATCTCTATCTCCTCCCTCCCCTGGACACAGAAGGCAGCTGCTGAGCTGACCACATACACCGGTATTGGTTTGTCTTTAGTGACATTACGATCTTGGAAAGATTGGAAATACTCAGAGGTGTTAAACTTCTGGAAATCAGCCATTTCCATTCAAAGCCACGTGTTGTTCTTCACCTTGCCATATTTGCTCATACAGGAGTTTGACGACAAACCCATGATGAAAATGTATATCAACAACCACAGTGCGAGAATCAGCAGGTGTCATAACCTGAGCGGAGTGGTGGAAATGGTAGTGTACCATGACAAACAATGCAAACCATCCCTCACAACTCCGCAGATATGACAAAGGCATAGACAACAAAGTATCACCTTTATGAGTAACTGAGCGGAGCAATCCAGAAACTCAACAATTTGTTGTATTGGACACGTTATGAGTTTGTTGCAACATTTGTGTGAAGACATTATCTGTGCAAGTCTTTCAGTGCTCTCCTTTGAGAGGGGCCAAAGTAACAAAAATGTGTTCAGGTGGAATGTGCGTTGTACTAACCAAGGAATGTACGGGATACTTCTCCTCTAGAAACCAAGATACTCCTAACTATTTTAGTCTTTGTGGACCAACCCTGTGCTGGACGCCGTGGTGCAGATGGCTGTTCATCCTCATTAATAGGCCGACCAAATGAACACATTATGAAGCAAAAAGGGGAATGCAGTAAAAAGTAATAAGAAAGGCAATTGTTCCCAGTGTCCGTCTGAGCCTCACTGGTACGGGCTCATCAACGTTGGTGCTCTTGCGCACCGGCGGTGGAGTTGCTCAGTCCTAGCTCTCGAGGAATCCCACATCGCATAGGATAATGTACTCCCCTCCAAAGGAGCATGTTCGATCTATCCTGTCCAATGTCAGAACAATGCACCAATCTCGCCTAACCCTAAACTAACACCATTGGTACTATGACAAAGTATGCCCTGACTTGCACAGTCTATCCTTAACTAATCTGACTTCTCCTTCGGTGCACCGTTTTTCAACCAAGGGCGCAAATTGTACCTGGTGACTCCAGGCACAGAGGGGTCAATGAAGAGGCGCTCTTTAATGGTTCTGATTTCGGGAGGGACCGCTGCATTTAGCACATCGTCGTTCTCAGCATCCATTTGGGTCCATCTGAGCTACGCGTCACTGAAGGGGACGAACTGAGGTATCTTTTCTCCTGGATTGAATCCAATTCTTTTGGCCAGTGACTTTCACAGCGGTGCTGGTAGAGAGGAGTACTAACTCAGGCCCCTTCCAAGGGAGCTCCAAGCTCTTCTTCCACGGAAAATTTTGAAGCAATACTTAATCCCCCAGCTGGATGTTATGACCGGGCCCCTCCGGTATGAGCAAGTGCGATTCTTGATTCTGTTGGTGAATAGAATGCAAATTTTCAATTAATTGACACTGGTAGTGGCTCAATGAAGGGTACTCAATCTCTGAGATCCTACACGGGCGCGGCACGCCCCAGACATTCGCCGGGTGTCCGAACACAACCTCGTTGGGTGACAGTCCTGTCCTAGAATGTGCTGTAGTTCTTGTGGACAAAAGAGCTAGTGGTAAAGCTTCTGGCCACGGCAACCCAGTGGTCCCCTGAATTTTTGCCAATTTCAGTTTGAGAGTACCATTGTACTTCTCAACCAAACCTGCTGACTGGGGGTGATTCGCAGCATGAAATGTCTCTCTGATGTGCAGTCCCTCACAAACTAACTGAATAACCTTGGCATTGAAATGACATATGTTATCACTCCATATCAAACAGGGCAAGCCGAAGCAAGGAAAGAACTCCTTTAAGAATATCTTTGCAGTCGCAATGGCTGTATTTTCTTTGATGGGGTAGGCCTCAATCCATTTACTGAACACACAGACAACCACCAACACAAACTTCAAATTATTAATCTGTCCATCTCTATGAAGTCTATGTGCAGGACATTAAAAGGGAAAGTGGGGGGTGCAAAATCACTGAGTGGCGTAGAGGTACCCGTGCCAGGATTGTGCAACATGCATACCATGCAGTATTTCACTAAATGTATAGCTGTCTTCAAGATGTTGTCATTTTGCCATACGGGGTCTAACAACTTGTAAATACCCTTAGCACTGAAATGAGCTGGGCCATGGGCCATTGTCCCTACAGGAAGAACATATGCGTCTGGCAACATCCATCTTTGCTTCCCTGACTTATCAATCCAACATCCCTCATTGTTCAAGTTTGCAGTACTTTCTTGCCACATTGCTAATTCCTCCACCGTAGCCTCACTCTGTATTTTCTTCACGTTGTCAAGTGTATCCTCAAACATGGAGAACTCGGGTACCCACCTGGCAGGCTACAAACCTGCTACAAACATTCTTTTCATCTTAGTTCGGGCTGTTTCCTTAGCTGTCTGATCTGCAAAAGCGTTCCCCTAACCCACACCGTCAGTAACTTTCTTATGGGGGGGTGCAATTTACTATCGCCAATTTCTCAGGGTGTGTCAAAGCAGACAAAAGCCTATATATGAGGGGCCATGCTGTATTCTTGTCCCATTGGAAGTAGGGAACCCTCTCTCTGCCTAGCGTTGTCCAAAAGTATGCGCGACCCCGAAGGCATACTGGCTGTCAATATAAATATTGACTACCCGTCCCTCTCTCAATTCACAGGCTCGTATTAGTGCCACTAACTCTGCTGCTTGGGCTGACTGATAGGGAACTCGTGATGTCTCAACTACGGTGCGCAGTGTAGTAATCGCATATGCAGCTGTTGTGGTGCCATTTGGTAATTTAAAACAAGAGGCATCGTCCTATAGTTCCCCTTGGGATTCAGATAAGGGAACATTAGTCAGGTCCTTTTGTCTCATCTTCCGTCCGGAAGATACAAACATGTATGTCAATTTCCTCATTCTCCGAAGGGAGGGGTAGTAGCGTGGCTGGATTTAGAGTGGCACAGCGTTTGATCGTAACGTGCTTATGAAAGAGCGTTAGCTCGTAACCGGTCAGACGTGCACTGGTGAGGGGCTGTGTCCTTGTCTTATTCAAAAGTGCATCCACATCATAGGGTACCATAACTGTGAGGTCAGTATCAAGTACGAGTCCCGTCGATTGTCTTATTGACACAGCCAGTGCTGCGACCACTGTTAGACAGCTCGGGAGGGTTCGGGCGACAGGGTCAAGCACAGCAGAGAAATAAGCAAATGGACGTTGCTTATCTACAAATGTTTATGTTAAAACAGAAAGCGCACAACCACCCATCTCATGGACATACAATACAAAGCATTTAGCATAGTTAGGGATACCAAGCACTGGAGCTGAGCAAAACGTAGTTTTTAATTGCTCAAAACACTGCTGACATTCTGGAGTCCAAGGCAAGGGTTCATGCACATCCTTTAGTGTTAGTGCAAGCAGGGGGTTAATAAGCAACGAATAGTCAGGTATCCACTGCCTGCAATAGGAAGTGATACCTATGAAAGCATGCACGTCTTGTTGAGTTTGCAGGATAGACATTTTAACAGTGGTACTACTGATGCGCTCAGGGGTCAATCTCCTACCCTCCCTCGACAGTAGGTGACCTAAGTAGGTGACCTCCTGTCGACAATACTGAAATTTGGAAAGGGGTACTTTATGGCCATGTTGAGCTAAATGTAGCAGCAAGTTAACTTTACTGTCTCTGCAACCTTGTTCTGTATCCAAGGCGATGAGCAAGTCATCAACATACTAAAGCAATACATTACCTGTAGGGAGTGACAAGGAATCCAGCTGACCTTTCAATGCCTGACTATAGATACTCAGACTCTCTGTATAGCCTTGAGGAGTGCGAAAGAATCTAAAGCTTCTACCAGTGAGGTTGAACCCGAACAGATATCTGCTATCAAGATGAATGGGAATACTGAAAATGCATTTTTCAAGTCAATGACAGAAAATGATTTAGCAATAGAAGGAATCATCCTCAAGAGAGTCGTAATGTCAGGGACCACCGGAAACTGGGGAATCACTATTTTGTTAATTTCACGCAAATCAATCACAAAACAATAAACATCTTCTTGATACTCAGAGGGACCCAAAGACGTTTGTTTGAGGATGGGAAGAATAGGGCTGTTACAAACATTAGCAGTCATCTCCTCAACAGCGCCTTTCGCAATCAAGTCTTGCACAATTTGTATCAAAGCTTGCTCACCTGTCGGAGGAATTTTATACTGAGGAATATGGGTAAAATAGCACCTTCCTTGACCCATATCGAAACAGGCGATATCTGCAACAAACCCACATCTGCGTCGCCCTTTGCCCACAATGTGGGTGGCAAATCTTTAAATTCAGCAGGGAGTGGCGCATCTTTGGACAGACACTGCTTACTGCACACCACATCATGCTATTGAAGCAGACAAAGAAAGGGTCCGCGCTGCGCTCAACAAGGGGTAAAAAGGGAACTTTTTATCCTTTTAAGGAAGCCTGTTTTTAAATACTTTGTTGTCTGTTCCTTTCTCACACTGTATTTTTACCTCACTTGCACTGTTATGCCTCTAATGAAAGCGTGCTTTAAAACTCGCTTTGTGTATTTTACACCCACTACCTAACCCTCACCTGTCACTTCCGCTCATCGTTGGGTGTGCACCTGCCCTGTTCCCCCATGGCTTATAGTGCTGCTTGAGCGGAGGGCAGGAACCTCAATCGCACTCACTGATGCTGCCCACTTGGTCCAGAAGTTGGCGGGCTACTGTTTCAGGTGCTACGCCTATTTTTAGTGGATAGCCTTAGCGGACGTTCTATTGAAGCAGACAGAGACAGGGTCTGCACTGCACTCGACAAGGGGTAAAATGGGAACTTTTAATCCTTTCAAGGAAGTGTTTTTTAAATACTTTGAAGTCTGTTCCTTTCTCACGCTATATTTTTACCTCACTTGCACTTTTATGCCTCTAATGAAAGCGTGCTTTTAAACTCGCTTCGTGTATTTTAAACCCACTCCCCCACTAATCCTCACCTGTCATTTCCACTCTTCGGTGGGTGTGCACCCGCCCTGTTCCGCACCAGCTGATAGTGCCGCTTGAGCGGAGGGCGGGGACCTCGATCGCACTCACTTCTGCTGCCCACTTGGTCTAGAAGTTGGCGGACTAGCTTTTCAGGCACTACACCTTTTAAAACGAATGCTCGAGCAGACACACAGCAGGCGCACCGAAGGCAAGTTAGTCTGCGCCCGTCCGCGGCTGCCCACGGCCAGGGGCCAGAACCCCTGCCCTATTCAGATCAAGCAAAAGACACACAATTGATGGTCAGAATGCTGAACAAATCAAAGCATTCACCCCCAGTCAAGACATCTGGGTTAAATCCATCATTCTTTTGCTCACCATGCCACCCCAGTTTAGACCTGGCCATATGCATATCAGCATTGACCCTGCGCGTCACGAGAACAGTCCAGCCCGAACTACCAAGCCAGGTCCTCCCTGGATCGGAAACAAGCATCCTAGGACCGGTTTCGGGCTTTCAGGCCTCATCAGCCAGGATAGCTTGATTCCAGTGGCACAGTGAGCCAGGAATCCACGTCTGGGCATACCCGGCACACTTAGGGTGAGAAAGCAAAAGACACACAATTGATGGATGGAAGGCTGAACAAATCAAAGCATTCACCACCGTCAAGAGATCGGGAATAAATCCATCATTCTTTTGCTCACCATGCCACTCCAGTTTAGACCTGGCCATATGTAAATCAGCCTTGACCCCTGTGCCTCATGGAAACAGTGTATTTTGCTATTCAGATCAAGGCAGAAATATGAGGCTGAACAACTACGTGAACTTTGCCCCCGATTCAAGACCTATGCAAACATAGGCTATCGGTGATGGCTACTTCCCTGGAATGCACCCACTGCTAATACAAACCTACTGTCTACAAGATAGAGTCTGAGGCAGAACACAAGCTCAAACTTATACTCATTAATTGCAGATCCCTCAAATAACACAAACATGAAATCCATGACTGCATCTTAGATAATCAACCAGATGCGCTATTTGTCACTGAAACCTGGTTGAATAAGGACTTAGACACTGAAATACTGGAAGCCCTCCCACAGAATTATGGCATCCTTAGATTGGACCGCCAAATTAAACATGGGGGTGGAATAGACATTATCCATGAAGTACATCTACATTGCACTCTGGAGATGGCTGACATCGCTAAAAGTGAGGCAGCCTTATTTTCAGTCTCAGCTGCCGAGAACTGCATGGTAAAGGTTTATCGCCCTCCAGGTCCCACAACTCAGTTTTCATCCAGCCTAGTGGAGTAACTGATTCAACCTGCTCTTAAAACTACTCTCCCCACACATCAACACAGCAATATACTAGACTCAATCTTCGCCAACTGGTCTGATCTGGACACTGAACCCCCGATTGTGGTCCCTTGGTCAGACTATCATCTTGTTCCCTTTACTATCTCCTTACCCACTAGCCCACCCATGCCCACTAGAGGTTCAAATATCCCATATAGGAGATGGACTAGGTTTACCCCCACAAGGTCATTCAGCAATGCCCTTCAACAGAGTCGCCCTCTTATGGGTACAGATATTGATGCGGCTTGCAACTCATTGGACAAATGGATTATGGAAGCACTGGCTCAAGCGGCCCCATGGACCTCCAGTGTCACGTGCAGACACCAAAAATTTGCATCCTGGTTCAATGACGCACTAAGAATAGCCCAAAAATCCTGCAAACGTTTAGTACGCTTTTGGAGGGGATATTTCTCGGACCTCAAGAACACTATATACAAGACGAACTTAAAACACTATCACACTCTTATAAAAATAACATGTGCAGCCTATTACAATGCAAGAATAGAGCAAGCAGAGAGCTCCTCCAAACAACTATTCACCATACTCAAAGATATATCTTCACTTGCAAGAACTGTAACTCCCACTGTCAGCTCAATGGAAGCATGTAACCAGATGGCTGATTTCTTTGCGGAAACGGTAGCTAAAATTTACACCACCTTTCCGGATAAGGCTCCCAATGGGATTCTCTGCCCAATGGAAAGGATCAATGTGGAGGAGGCATTCCGCCTCTCCAAATTTGATACTCCCTTCTGTGAAGATCTCAAAAGCATTGCCTTAAGTATCAAATCCGGCTCTCCCGCAGACCCGACACCCAAAATTATGAGAGAAGGCCTAGAGATTATAACGCCCTGCATTAGACAGCTTTTTGAACTCTCTTTTACTAATGGTGAGGTCCCAAAGAGGTAGAAGCAAGCCGTTGCCCATCCCAAAAAGAAAAAAACTGGGTGCCAATATGAGTCAGTTGGAAAACTTTCGCCCACTCTCACTCCTGCCCTATTTTGCCAAAATAGCAGAAAAGGTGGTCAACGCTCAATTAACGGCTCATATTAATAGGCATAACTCACTTCACCCTACATAATTGGGCTTCATAGTCACGTACTCCACAGAGTCCGCAATGCTCCTTACAACTGAGACAATACTCAGAGTGGTGGATAAAGGCCAGACAGTGGCACTGGTCCTTTTGGATCTCAGCGCGGCATTTGGCACAGTCTCCCACAAACTGCTCCTTCAACCTCTCAGGGCTGGTGGGCTGGACAAAGCGGCACTGAAATGGATGAAAGCATTTTTGTAGGAGAGTAGGTTTCAGGTGGCTCAACGACCACATTTCTCCAAGAGCATTGCACTGTCCCAAGGGGTCCCTCAAGGCTCCATATTGAGCCCCACACTTTTTAATCTCTATAGTGCACCTTTGGCTAAGATTATAGAATCGCAGGGAGTCACCATTGTGTCATATGCAGATGACACACAATTAGTTGTCTCACTATCACAGGCCTCTGATATAGCAGCCAGCAACTCGGATTGCCTACAGGACCTGTCCTCTTCGATGACAAATACCTGCCTAAAAAGGAATGGGAGCAAAACAGAAATCCTAGTGGTGGGAAAAGCACCCACCATCTGGTCATCGACATGGTGGCCTCATATATTGGGTCCCACTCCCTCCCCAAGTAAACAGGTTAAAAACCTTGGTGTGTGGCTGGATTTTAATCTCTCTTTTGAGACTCACACAAAAAAGGTGGCTGGGAAGTGGTTTGGAACTATGAGAGTACTTCTGAAAACCCTAGATGTGCTTCCCACCTCTGCCAGGAAAACCTTAGTCCATGCGATGGTAACATCCTAACTGGACTACGGAAATGCACTCTACCTTGGAGCAACAAATAAAGGCCTTCATGGGCATCAATGCATTCAAAATGCAGCTGCTCGCTTTGTTCTGATGCTCCCCAGGAGAACCTCCTCCAGGAAGGCTCTTGCGGACCTACATTGGCTACCAATTAAGGAGAGAATTCTCTTCAAAACCCTGTGCATCAGCCATCACATCCTGCAGGGGAAAGGTCCTAGTTACCTACACAATCTGCTAACTCCTTACAATCCTGCTCGCTACCTCAGATCATCCGGAACCTATCTGGTTAAGGTTCCTAAAGTTAAAAAAGCCAGAATTGGGAGCTCGGTCTTTCAGCTATCTGGCTTCCAAAAATTGGAATGCTCTCCCTCTCTCCCTCTGTGCTGAACCATCGGAATCACTCTTTCGGAAGAAATTGAAGACCTGGCTCTTCCGTGCATATGTCTATCCCCCCTACTCGTCCCTTACATCTGTCAAGACTGTACCTCAGCGCGAGGATACACCAGTAGGTGTAACCAGGCACTTTACAAGCTTGCCTATTATCAGGACCCATCGTCATATAGACGCCGGCTGGGAAGCAGTAAATTGTAGCATGCAATTTCTTCCCATATCTCTCCTCAATTGGACGTCAACAAGAATGGCGAATCCACAGTGAAAGGACAAATGGTAAACGCAAGAGGTTTAGAAATGGGGCTCACAACCGGTACACCAGAAATTCCTACCGAAACATTATTATGGCCAGACAGAGTCGCCCCAGGGACCAAGGAACGAGAAATAGAGCTGCTCGTTGCACCTGTATCCACCAAAAACTCCTTAGTCGAACCATGCACATCCGCACTAACATACGAACTCGCCGGTCTACAGTTATCAAAACTGGTCCCTCACCCTGTCCTAGCTGTAAGACATCCCGGTCACTTCATCCGTATCGTAGTCATCATGATAATACTATTTGCCCCGAGGGTTGCTAAAGTAGATCTGATCAGTAAGACCCTGAGATGCCACAGCGTTCTGAGCCCTGTCCTGGCCACAATCTTCACAACCCCATCCACAAGACCCTCGTCCTCTTGGGACTGCCACCTTCTGCAGAAGTACAGGACACTCACTGCGTCAGTGTCCCTCCTCCTTACAATACGCACACTGATTCAGATTCAGCCCCACTGGCATTCCTGCTAGTACAGGGAGGCTGTCGGGCTAAACCGCCACGTCCTCTACCATTCCCTAGAGAAGCCTGCTGCAACACCACCTTCGTCTTCAAATCCTTGTGCTTCTTGTCCACCTTTTCCTTATCCTCATTGTCGCTGTGCTGATAATACTGTGCCATATTCAAGATAACAGAAGGAGAAGATGTGGACCAGGTACTCTCGGAAGCCTTTAATCGAGTCTCAATCTCGGGGAGCAAGCTTGAAACAAATCTATTAAAAAACAAACGCACACCACCTTCGATCGACAAGCCCTGCCCACTATAATCTAGAAATACACCTTCAAACCGAGTGAAAAAATCAAACACACTCTCGTCTTTCTTCTGACGATAAGCAGAGAGCTTGTCCCAATCAAACTTTCTGGGCGGGATAAGAGAATGCATGTACGTAATGATACGACTGGGCAAAGCAAGTATTTCTGCTCAAGGCTTCTCACCAGGCTTCCTACCCTGGTACCACACTTTAATTTGATTCAAGGTACCACCCAATTCAGCAACATGATCCTGTGTGTGTACTTGTCTCCATATATCAACCGGAACCAACAAACCAAAGAACATTTCAATATCTGCAAGCATCATTACAGTTGCAGAGGCTGCCTCAGTCAATTCTTTGAAATATGCAGTAGAATTTTTCCTAAGGTCAGGTGACTGAGTCTTAAGGGACAAGACTTCGCTCCTTTTCCATAGAGTATAAACCCGCTGTACTTGGAAATGGGCCGTTACTCCTGGTCTAGTAACAACATTATGCTGATCCCGCAGCTGTGGTATTTCAGGGTGATATATGGGGTGGACCTCCCTAATTGGAATCTGGGATACTGTCTTCGGGCTCTTCTCAAGCAGCCTCCTCTGATAAGCAACCAATGTCGCTTTAGTACTAAAAACGTGACCAGGCGCCATGCCAGTAATGTATACGTGAGCCTTAATATCATTTGTAATCTGTGGTGCGGCATCATTGAAACACTGCTCCCAAAGTCCAATCAAAGTAGCAGACATGTGCTTGAGGGCATGCTGTTGGACAAAAGGCTCATAATCTTTCTTTCCACTCCACACATCCTCCACACCATAAATGGGGTTTCGGGCCCACTGCATCAGCCTGATTAGCCACACTACCTGTTTCTCTGCCTCTTCCATATCAGATCTCACCAGTGTTCGCCCCGGGCGTTCCTTAAATTTGGTCCAGTCTCTATCCTCAGGGCAGCGTACTGGTGTCCCACCACTCTGTAATGTCGGGGAATGGAGGAACACAGTGGGAGTGATAACAGAGGTAGTGGGCATTAACGTCGCTGCTGGCTGAGTCATGAGTGTAAGGGCTGGTGAAAGGGATGCCGAAGCAATAGCTGTTGCAGGAGTGCTAACAGTCGCAGTTGCCACAGACAGAGAAGACAAAGAAAGGACAGGAGGTGCGGTGGCAAAGGCAGTCTGATCAACAGTAACTGAAGCAGAAACAGCAGAGGCAGAACAACCGGGTAGCTGGGCCTGTGGGGGAAGAGCGGGATATATCTTCTGCACGGCATACAGAGGTAGGGGTCGAGCATCTAGCAATTCTTCTACAAAAGCATCATTTTCTTCTCGGGTTACTTAATATTTATCAATATTCAGTTGAAACCTCCTATCCTCACATTCAATTCCTATCTCCTGCTTCTCTCTATCATGTGCTACAGTTTCTGAGTCAATGTTTGAGTTCTCCCCTTCCGGGCCTCTTTCTCTGCTTTCATTCGCCTCTGTTTAGCTTCTTTTTGCGATGTTCTGAGGGAATCAAACATAGACTGCCTGCTTCTTCTCGCAAACAACTCCTCCTGTAAAAACCCTATTTTTTGTTCATTAAAAGTGCCCATCAATGGCCACTGCAACTCAGCATTTCCCCTCGTATATTTGTTCCATGACATACTAAACATAATAGGGCCAAGGCCATGTTTCACATAGTTCAGAGTGCCTTCTGGAGGCGCTGGCTGACTTTCTTCCAGTTGAGCATCAGCAGAACAACGACGACAACAAAAAAACAAAAAGTGACTGAACACCGGCATTTTCAAAAGTAAGCCTAATTCGTTATGTTGGCGGGAAAAGTGTTCACAGACACTTTGTTTCAAAATCAGTCTTCAGACCGTACCAAATGCAAACCAAAATCAGTCCTCAGACCGTACTAAAGACAAACTAAAATGGTACCATATCCACAAAGAACCAAAGCAAACTCACCTGGTGCACACAGGTCAAATAAATGTATTCTCCACTGCGGACTTTTCAGGTCAAATGGTCAAATCCAAGGTTTTGCCGTTCAGGACCCCAGTCGGGATGACCGCTGGGCGAGGCACCGCCCGGCCCGACAGATGGGGCAGCTATGAGTTCAGGACTCTCTCATGCAGGGATCCCTAGTCTGCCCATCCGACCTGATGATGGCCCAACCTCTACACCCATCCGCAGGCAAGGAAGGGTCTCCCAATTGAGTCCATGTTCGGGCGCCAACTGAAGGAAGCGACCCGATTAGGGCCACCCAGGTCACTCAGCCTTCCACACAAATGAATGGTCGGTCAGATAGTAGAAACCAAGTAAATTTTATTCAGCTACACACGAGCGAAGTCAAGTCTGACCAGCCTCCTAGGACTGCTGCAGGGGGACTGGTTTCAGCAAACATAGAGATACATTATGTACGTTTCTGAACCAAGAATGTCCCGCCCATAATGGAAATCTACTAGCAGGTGCAGCGAAAACAAAGAAGTTCAGAAAGATGAGTTTCGACTCTGTGGCCGGGCACACATTATCTTTATGCCAAGGTTGTTCTGTATGTGCCTACCGCTGGACTAGTGAGAGAAAGCCTCTGTCAATGGGAAGGAATGCGCTAGAACAGTGTATTCATTAGCTGAGCAAGGCCTAACCTTGGAGAAATGAGAATTTCCACAGCCTGCTTCTCGAGACAGAGAATATGTAGTGAACAACATGATTCAAAATGTTGACAAAACATAAAATGGTGCCGCGAATGCTAACTTAACACTAGAACAAAGCACAAACAAAATAGCAAAACTTTTTCATTTCATCACATGTGCGTGCTGCTGCCATAGCCACAAAAATAAAATGTTTCCTTTTGTCCTTTACGGATCTCTTATCAATGCCAAACAGCATTAGATGTGGTGTCATCAAAGCTTGTGTATTAAGCACTGATCTCAGATACTGCTTGATTCCTTCCTTGAGGGCCTTCAACTTTACACAATTACAAAATATATGTGCTATATTACTATTATTTTACTAGTCTGACGGTCCATGGACTGCCAGACTCACGGGGGCACGGCGGTGGTGGTTCAGCCAAGCCTCACTGGCAGTCTGATTGCCGTATTATAAGTTTGTTGGTCGGACCACCATTTGACCACCACAACTGCCAGGGAACCACGTTCCCTGCTGGTGGTGCGGCAGTCAGGGTCTCAAAATATACTGGCAGTGCTGCTGCGGCACCACCATGCATATTTTAAGTTTCCCGACCACCAGCCGTACATGGCGGTCAGCACCACCATGTGAAAGCTGTCAGTGGGGAAACGAGCGGGGCGCTACAGGGCCTCCCTTGCTCCATGCACGCAGGTACATGCAGGGGGGCTCATGCTTTGCTCCCCTGTGTGTAAGCACCCCTGCAGTTCAAGCACGGCATGGACTTTACAGTCCATGCCGTGCTGGAATGCACTGGGGCAGTCTCACGCTGGGGCAGTACTAATGGTCATTGAGCCTTTTTACTGCACTGCCGCAGGATCGCCACGCTGCCTGCCAGCCAGACAACAATTTGTATCATAATCTGGCAGGCGGGCAGCATTTGGGTTTGGCGGAGCAGTGAGGTGGTGAACCGCCCACTTCACACCACCAAACTCATAATGCGGCCCTAAATCTGCAACATGCCTACTGTAGCAAGGGCAGAAAGATACAGTTTTCTCCAATCTAGAAATGTTTGATGGCATGTAATAGAGATTGAATAGTGTTTGCTAGTGTTGGGCTTTCAATCCCGCTGATAATAGCACCTCCTGACCCATCTCCAGTGATTTCAGAAAATTCTTCCTTTTAGCCGCTAGTCTCCCATCCCAGTAACCAGCTTGCTTGTCCAGATCATCTGGGATTAAAATCAATTAAAACTTTATAGATTTGCCTGATCTCCCCCAGAACAGCCTAGCTGATCCAATAACAGTACCCCTCCATAGTCATTTTGTCTCTGTCTGTTTTCAGCACTATGGGCCAGATGTAGGTAGTCAGCCGAAATTACAGAATTTCGGCCGTTACCGACCGGTATTGGGCATTTGAGATGTAGGAGCCCAAAAAAGACCGATTCGGTAAATACGAATCGGTAATTTCCGAATCGGAATTTACTTAATCAGAATTTACCGATTCGGAAAATAAGAAATGGTAAAAAATTAGAATAGAGATGTAGATAAATACAGAATTTCATGAAATTCGCTATTTAAGAGTCGGTAATTACCATGGATTGAAAGCAGGTGGTAACCAGGTGCAGGATATAAAAAAGGCCCCAAAATGCAACCTTCTGACCAGAATGGTGGCATTCTATGTGATAGCAAGACGGCTATGGCTACAGGCAGCAGGAGAGAGGGTCTGGAGACGGGAGGAGCAAGTCTACAGACAGCGGATAACGCTCTTCCAACTCACTGAGGCAGAGATCTTGCAAAGGTACAGGCTATATCCCCACACCATTCTGGACTTGATTAGGGACCTGCACCCACTCCTGGAGCACCCAACACCAAGGGCGCACGCCATCCCACCCCATGTGGAGGTGCTCTGTAGCCTACACCTGCTTGCATCTGGGAGTTACCAGGGGGTGATAGCTGCGGTCGGTGGGGTGTTCCAGAGCAGCCTGTCCTGTTTCTTCTTGAAGTTCCTAGAGGCCATGATGCAGAGAATGCATCATTACACCAGCTTCCCTGACACACATGCGGAACTGCTAAAGACCAGGACTGACTTCTATCAACTGGCACAGTTCCCATACGTCATCGGCTGTATTGATGGCACCCACATCCCAATCTGCCCACCTGCTGCCACAGAGTACATTTACAGAAACAGAAAGACAACCCACTCTATCAATGTGCAGGTAATCTGTGATGCTGCCAACATTATCACAGACATTGTGGCCAAATTCCCTGGAAGCACCCACTACATCTTTCAGAACAGTGAGATCTACACACGCCTGACAGCGGGGGAATTCGGAGAAGGATACCTGCTAGGTAAAACACTGTGACACACCCTGATAGATATTGCAGATGTACGTGTTGGTGCGCATGTGATTAATGGCTCTCTCATTTCCAAATAGGGGATAGAGCATATGCCGTCCGCTCGTTCATCCTGACACCCTACCTGAACCCATCAACCCTGAGCGAGAGAAGATACGTGGCACACAAATCTACTAGGAACGTTGTGGAGCGCACCTTTGGGCTGTTAAAGAGCAGGTTCCGCTGCCTCCACAAAAGCGGAGGCGCACGGCAGTACTCACCACTCATCTGCTGTAAGATCATTGAAACATGCGCAATGTTGCACAACCTTGATACCAAGAAAGGTACAGAAGTGGAATTAAGTAATTTTGTGGACCACGATGATGAATGTGCACAGCCTGAGCCCAACACAGCAGGAGTGTTTAGCATTTTAGCATTTGTGGTGATCTCAATCTCCACCTGGACCAGGCTCGGGATAATGCCATCTTTGTAGCAGATCTTGCTGCTCTTGAGCTGGACCAATTAGTCCCTGGAGCCACACACTTAGCAGGACACCTGCTGGATCCATTATTTACCAACCTTCACTCTGTTACTATGGATCAACCAACTCCCGTGGGCTGGACAGACCACTACCTGGTCAGATGGTTTGTCCCTCTCATTGAACGCCCTAACAACGGAACCCCCAGGTTGATCTTTAAACGGCCTTGGCATAAGTTAAAGCTGGATGATTTTCATCACTTTCTTAATGCCAACCCTCTCGGCAACCTTCAAGACTACGATCGTTTTTGCAAATGTATCCTGCAAGGTTTGGATGCCCTTATTCCAGCAAAATGGGTGAAAGGTCGTAGCTCTACCTCCAATCCTTGGTACAACAATTCTTTAACCATTCTGCGGAAAGCCTGTAAAAAAGCTGAACGCGACTGGAGAAAAGATTACCTACCAGAGAAAAAAAGGTATTATTAAAAAAAGATAGAATCCTATCATAAGGCAGTCTGCAAAACACGCGCATCATTCTATGCCATGGAGATTAGCTCCAGTCCTAATCCCACTAAATGCATTTTTAAAATCCTTAAAGACCTCAGGACAAGAAAAGCTGGTACCTCAGTGGTAGCTTCTACGACCTTATGCGACGAATTGGCAAATTTTTTTGTCAACAAAGTGCGCACTATTTACTTATCCTTTCCTGCCCTTGCACCCTCAATTTATGTCAGACCCACAGAGGAACCTAGGGTTTCCCTGACATATATCCCGCTCCTTTCGGAGGGCGAACTTACTCGGCTTAGTGGAAAAATTAAGTCTGGCTCCCCCTTGGACTCCTTACAACCATCTCAATTTAAGGACTCCCTCTCAGTCTTTAAGGGACCCCTCTGTACCATAATTAACAGTTCCCTATCAACTGGAACTGTACTGACCTCTTGGAAGCACGCTTGGGTGACTCCGATTTAAAAAAAACCAAATGCAGATCCCAACAAACCGGAAAATTTCCAACCAATATCCCTTCTGCCCTGGGTGGCAAAAATAACGGAGGCTCATGTTAATAATGTACTGACCCAGTTTGTGAACAAAAATTGTATCCTAGACCCTTCTCAGAATGGGTTCCGAACGGGCCATAGTACAGAAACGGCCCTTCTGGCCACTACGGAGCAGATCCGGTCTCTTGTGGACAAAGGTCAAAGTGCGGCGCTAATTTTATTAGATCTCAGCGCCGCCTTTGACGCGGTGTCCCACGAGATTTTACTCCAGAGAGTTGAGGAAGCAGGGATAGAAGGCCTGGCCTTGAAATGGCTTGGCTCATTCCTGACGAATAGATAATTCCGAGTCTCATTACCCCCATACACATCCCAGACCCATGCCATTGGTCAAGGGGTTCCCCAAGGCTCGACCTTGAGTCCACTGCTCTTCAACATATACGTCCAGCCTCTAGCTGCGGTCGCCAAGCGTTGGGACCTCACGATTGTCTCTTATGCTGACGATACGCAGCTAGTGGTCACCTTGGCACACGGTGCCTCTCCCTCGGCCTCCAAATTCAAAGACGGCATGACGGCAGTGGCCAATTGGATGGCAGCCAATTGTCTACAGCTAAATGCCGGAAAAAAGGAGGTTCTGTTGGTGGGTAAGCACGTCAATCTATGGAATGATCAGTGGTGGCCGGCAGCCCTGGGATCAATTCCCACCCCAAAAAGTGAAGTAAAGAACCTGGGGGTCATGATGGATTCCTCACTCTCCTTTCAGGCACATACCAGGCAGCTAGCCGCATCGTGTTTTTGTATTCTGCGAAGCTTAAGACCCATTCTAAAATACTTTGGCCCCTCGGTCCGTCAACTTATCGTGCAAGCTACCATCATTTCACGTTTGGACTATTCTAACTCTCTCTTCCTGGGGCAAACAAAGTAGAGGTAACAAGATTGCAACGCATTCAAAATGCGGCGGCTAGAGCCTTGGTGGGTCTGCCACGTTTCTGCTCAGCCTCCAGCACTATCCGTAAATTGCACTGGCTCCCCATTGATAGACGCATTCATTACAAAACACTTTGTATCTCTTTTAAGATTCTGAAAAGTGCTAGCCCAGCTTTGCTGAGCAACTTGATCTCGCACTATGTTCCGTCGCGCCCTCTTCGCTCAGCAGAGCTTCACTTAGCTACAGTCCCTAGAATTAGGCTTTCCAGGACAGGAGGTTGGGCTTTTCGATATCTTGCGCCTAAGCTTTGGAATTCCCTTCTGGTTCACATCCGCGCTATTAACTGTTTGACATCCTTCAGAAAGGCTATTAAGAGCTTTCTGTTTCCATCACCTTAGTCTCTTCTGGTAACTCCTTGGCTGGTTCATACTGTTATTGTCTCCTCATGTACAGCGCCGGGACGCCCCTTAGCTGGGGAAGCTGCGCGCTTAATAAACGGTTAACATAACATAACATAACATAACATAACAGTGGCGCCAGCAACAGATGGGAGACAGAGACGGGCAGAGATCACACGCAACTACTTTTAAGTAAGTAAAGAGTATGTACCCAACGTAGTTTAATTTTTGGCACTACGCAAGTACTCAAAGGCACAAATGTGCAACACAAATGGTATCTATCAATATTGGGAGTCCTGGGTCACTTCCCCATTCAAGGTCATGGAGTGTGGGCGGCATTAGTCATTTTCGGCCACGCCTACCGGTGCCAGATGAAATTGGCTGGCTGTCCTCACTGGGTGTGTGGGCAGTGGGAGCACCATGGAGCCTGCTGCTCCTCCGTGTCTCAGCTATAGGGAGGGTTGTCATGCTGCTTCTACTGGTGCTTTCCTCGCTCTCAGGTACATCCAGAGCAGCAGTATGTGCTGACTGCGCATTAAGCAGCACATCTACAGCACTCGTCACCCTTGCAAGGCCCCTGGACACTTCATTGCTGCTGTGTGCCAGTCCCTCCTGCATGTTAACACATCACCTGCAAAGAAGAGAAGTGGCTGTGGCCAGGTGGTTGACTGCCTTAGTGTGTTGCTGTGCTTGCTGCCTGTCCTTCCGCCTTGTTGCCCTGTCCTGGTCAAGTTTGGTGCACGAGAGCAGCACGGACTGTGACATGTCCCGCATCCCTGCAGCCATCTCTCTCATGCCAGATGCCATCTCTTTGTTTTCATCTACCAATGGGCTGATGCCCTTTCCTATGTTTGCCATGTTTTCATTCAGGTGCCTCATCTGGCGTTGCACCGACTGGATGGCCTTCCCCTGCATGCGCTGTATTTTCACCATGCTACCCTCCAGGCAACGGAAGACACTGAGACCCTCCACATGTTGTGAAGCACTGCTGTCTCTGGGCCTGCGGCGTCTGGTACCTGTGCGGGCACCCTCGGCGCTGGACTGCTGTATGGCAGTGCTTTCTTCACCAGCCAAGGTTGGTGTCTCATCCCCCACGTGTCACCTGCTGATGGCTCCATTTGAAGTAGTGTGGCAACTACATGCGTCTTTCTCTTTTGAACTGCAGGTGTTGTGTTAGCCGGTAACGCAGGCAATTCAGGTGAGGACAGTAGTAGAAGGGAGCCAAAACGCTCTGGGGAGGCCTGCAGCTGTGGTGACATTTGAAGGTCTTGGGAGGCTGGCTGTGCTGTTGGTGCACCAGTGTCATGTGTGGTATTCCCTGTACTTGTGCTTGCCTCCTGTGTGTCATCCCTCTGTGGTGCACTGCCTTCCTTCTCTCTGGTACGCCTGCCAGATGTCTCGCCTGTGGACAGAAAAGCGTACATTAGCTCTGTATTCCTGCAGCACTGCTTGTACAAGTAAATTCTAATCACTGAAACACTGTAGCTATTGCCTCAGCTTGCTTATCACTGATGTGTGTCGCATGCCTTGTTGCTTGGTGTTCTGTATGACATGTTAGGTGTTTCAATTACTATATCTCCCATAATGCATTGCTGGTGTATATTGCTACCTCTACTGGAGTGGGGTTAACACTGCCACATAGAGGAAAGGGAAGGGGATGGGTTGGGGGTAATTGTTGTGCATGCTTCTTACCTTTTCTGGTGGCAGCTCTGGCTGAGCTGTCTGCATCTCCCAGTCTACAGACTATCTCTGGTTCAATGGTGGACTCCACCAGCTCCTCTAGCTCAGTCAGGGCAGGTGTCTTGTTCCTCCCTCCTCCAGTAAGGTTCGCCTGTTTGTGGAGCTCTGCAATCTTTCGCTTTGTTAAGCTCCTGAGGTCGTAGCACCTCTTCTTCAGGTCGTCTATGTCCCGTGGGGTCACTCCAACAGCATTCACCTTTGACTGTATTTCAAGCCAAATCTTCCTTTTGGCAGATTCTGCCACCATCAGGGACTGCTTTCCAAACAATTTTTGGTGTTCCTTAACCACCTCCTCCATGAGGACCTGCAGCTCCATGGTGCTGAATTTGATTTTCCTCTTCCTCTCTGCACCTTCCTTCTCAGTGTTGTTTGCCATTTTTTCAATTTCAAAATCAGTAAAGTTTTCCTGTGGCTCAGGGACTCTGCTCTGCTCTCACAGCCCCTCCAGAAGATTCTGATTGTTTGCACCTGCCTGGGTGTGGCCACTTCCTGGTTGTGAGGGGGGTGGTTGCACCTGATTGGCTGACTCCTGGGTATTTTCTTTTTTGAATAGGCGATTCGATATTTACCGAATTGGTATTTACCGATTCATTAAATCCCATTCATTCCTATGGGCCTGGCAGCCCATAGGAATGAATGGGATTTAACGAATCGGTAAATACCGATTCGGTAAATACCGAATATTACCGATTCGGTAATATTTACCGAATTTTTACCTACATCCCATTTTCCGATTCTAAAATACCGAATCAGTAAAATTCGGTATTTTAGAATCTGTAATTTTAAATGACCTACATCTGGCCCAAAGTCCCTTATCTGTAAATACTTAAAGAAGTCTCATTCTGTTAACCGAATTTGAGTTGCAATTCCTCAAATGAGTATATTTGATCCTGCTTGAGAAGATCCCCCAATATCCCTATTCCAGCTTTTTCCAATGTGAGGCAGTTTCATCATGGAATACAGTTGGGAGGATTGATGAACGCAAGAGTGGAGTACAATAATTGTACAACCCTAAGTTCGGCTTCTGCTTAACCTGCACCCAAATCTTATGTGTGGTATTTTACACCTTAAACTTAACTTTCTTAAAACAGCTTGGCTCAACATTCCTAAAAGTAAGCTTTTACTTCGCCTTCCAATACCAGATCATAGATAAAAGTCAATTCCTCAGGTCCTAGATCTTTGCTTTGCCTGCCAGTGGTAAGGATGCCTCTATGTTGTAACATTGCTGCCCAATAATAATACCTTAAGTTAGGCACCACCCAACTACCTCTAGCCATGGGAAGCATCACATATTTTAGAGCTCTTCTCAGTTGTTTGTATTCTCATATAAAGCACCTGCAAATCGCCTCAATTTTTTGAAAACCTTTGCTATTCTATTTTGTATTGCCCAAAAAAGATAAAGGACCTTTGGTAATAACAACATTGTAATTACATTGAAATGACCAATTAGTTTTAAATGCAAGTGGTTGACCAGCCTCAGATCCCTCTTACTTTTTGTAAACATAGGAGCGAGATTTTATCTCACAATGTTTTCCACTCTAGCCATTATGTTTACACTCAAGTATGCCACGCTATTAACACTGTGCTTGTCTTCCATTTGAATTTCTTCATTAACATTTTTGTGGGACTTGCTCTAATTCTTGTGATAGCCTGCAGTTATCCCTAACGTTTCCACTTCACTGTCTTCCTCCCTTATGGCCCCTACAGGGCCAGGTGTATCCAATGCGAAGCCGTCTGCATATGCCAATATCTTAGTTTTAATTCCATGTACCACTACAGGGCTGATTAGAACATTCTCCTCAAGCCTTCTTATCAGCGGGTCAATATATAAGGCAAATAGGAGCTGTGAACATGGGCATCCTGCCTTGTGCCTCTTGTAATCTGGATCTTGTCTGATTTCCTCCCCACTCTTTGCAGTCTTGCCTTTGGTTTTTGGTATAGTGGCTGAATAGCTAAGATAAAACCGGGACCTTTCCCTTTCTGCCCCATGAGCCATTCATAGATAATCGAATGCAACCTGATCAAAAGTGTTTTCAGCATCAAGCAGAATCATAGCCATGGGAACCTCTAATGCCTCAGCTGCATCAAACAAGGAGATTGCCTGCCTAACATGATCAGTTGCCTCGCTTCCTGAGATAAAGTCATGCTGCCAGGGAGACACCATTTTGGTTATGACTCTACCCAGCCATGTTGCAAATGTCCTAGAGTATATCTTTGTTTCACTTGTAATCAATGAAATCGGCCTGTGTGAACCTGGGTTCAATGGGGGCTTATCCTTCTTCATAAATACCACAATATTAGTCACTGTTCATGAGGCTGGACCAGGGGTCCTCGATGAGCTTTTTGAAAAGTATAAGTCATATCCCCTCCAATTTAGAATAAAATATGTTAATAAAATTCAAATGGAATCTTGTTCGGTCCTGCCGCCTTCCCCATTGCTAGGGAACTAATGTGCTAATTTAATTTCCTCCAAGGTAATTGGGGAATCCTAGACTCCCTGCTCCTCTGCTTCTGACCCCCCACTTTTAAGTTAGTCTAAATACTTCTCAACATCTACTGAGGGAAGAAGCTCCTTTGCCCGATACAGTGTTTCATAATACTCCTTGAAAATGCTTACAATGGCTTCTGGGGTGCTAGCCACCTGCCCATCATTGTCCATTATGGCACTGATACCACTACATACCACCTTCTGCTGCATATGCAATGCCAGTAGCCTGCCTACACTTTCACTATATGTATATAGCTCTCCGCCCCTCGAGCCAGAAACTTCTCTAATAACTTTTTCACATAGAAATTGTTGATACTTGATTTAACTACAGAAATCTTTTGGAGGACCCCCTGCTCTTCTTTCCCTTCTGCTATTGTCGTAACTCACATGGCTTCAAATTCACTGAGTTCATTAATGCCCTCATTTTATGTGCCTGTGTCCTCTGCATGTGTAGACTAAAACTGAGGGTCTCACTTATAATTGTGGCCTTCAATGAGTCTCAGACTACACCTATGGATATGCTCCCTCTATTACTTTCCATAAAGTCTGTTAGCCATCTATTCAAATGTGCTAAATATTATGGGTTGAAAAGCAACTCCCTCATTGTAAAGGACATATTTGAGTCTGTCCTAAAGTGGCCACTACCTGGAGCTCTGTTACTAGGGGGGTAGGATTTGAGGTGCATCATTAGATGCCTCTCAGTGTGAGCCTCCCCAATCAGCTTAGCAGAGATCAGAAAACAACCAAGTTGTGCAGATTTCTTATCAGGGTGCGAGGAATAGGTATATTGGGGATAATAAACAAGGGGAAGTAAGATGGTGGCTGCATAATCGACCGAGCACGAGCTCCTCTTCCTACTCAAGCCAGTCTGGTGTCCAAGGAGGAACCAAGAGGCCCCAGGTCGAATCCTGTTGCTCAGGCATGGCCAAGGATGTGGCTGCAACGTCTGGAGGCTGGTCTGCCTGCTAAGAAGAGCAAACAGGCTCCTTTCAGTGTGTCCGTTAGCCACTACTATTTTGTGTTCGCTGGCAGTTATTGGCAGCGTCAGGCATTAGGACGGCTGCGCCCGGAGAAGTGGGCAGATGTGAGTCTGTAGGACAATGGCCCCCAAGAATGTAAGGCCAACAAAACTTCGGGGCGGAGCGACACTGGGCATCGGCAGCTGCATGGACCATGGAAGCTTGCCGTGGGCTCCCATAGCGAAGCTGCAGGGAGATTGAAACAGAAACTATACATACAGAGACTCCCGGCATTGACAAAGACTGCTGCAGTTGAGGCAAAATCAAGCCAAGAGCACTGAGCAATAGAGCTGCTAGTTGTACCGGGCATAGACCAACAATCACAGACTAATTAAAATTTACTCTGGGAGAGAAAGGGCAATTGACAGCTCTATTTCAGTACATCGGAAAGTTAACAGCCCTTAAGGAGGTACAAGAAACTATGACTAAGGAAGTGGGCAGCTGTATAACCCCGGACAAGGTTGGCGTGTCACAGCAGGCTCAGTCCCTGTTGGGGATAGTGGCAACCTGGAGACCCCATTCAACCGGTGATGACAGCCTTGGAGGGGCCCCCCCAGCTACGAACTCTGTAGACATGGGAGAGCAGGTCAGTGATGGTGGTAATGCAGTAGCAGCATATGTGACGTTTGTTGTAGCAGATCAGTCTTTAAGGAGGGAAACTTGGACGCTATAAGACACATGTGGAACTGTCTAGCTTGGCCGTATACTGCCAAACCCACGTTGGGGTCGGTCTATGTTAAAGTAAATGAGCAAGTCTGGTCTCAAACTAAAGGAGGGCACCCTTGCCCCTGTTAGAATCACAAGTGGCTACATTAGCATGTTCTGGTATGAGATGGTTGGAGCTCAGAGTAGCTGGAATGACCAGCATACAGAATATGCCGGCAGTGAGAAAAAGAAAGAGAGCCCCTCTGGCCAGGTTGTCCCTGATCATCGGTGCACTCGCCGGGCTAAAGCAGTCAAGGATGATCCCAAGAAGGAAAAGGGAAGTATTGCCATGGTAAGCTCAGACAAATAGTTTGTGGATGTCATGGAGTGTTTCTTTTCAATGTGGAAAGAGTTGGAGGGATCAATTAGCGAATAAATCATGACAGAAGAGTCCTCTAGGAGCAGCTCACATAGTGAGGTGAGTGTAACTGCACAAGCAGCAGTGTAGGGAAGGTAGGGAAAGTACCCGTGGTCAACTGTATGAAAGCACTGTGTCAAAGGAGGCTGGAGGTCTGGCATTGGGTGCTTGAAATGGGAATATTCCACCACTCAACATGCCTTTGAGGGCGCTGCGAAATCCCACAACAACATAGAACAGTCAAGGCTAAATGATCCAACTACCCTTGAGGCCATATACCATGGCTACATGGTACGAATAGGACACGTTACAACGCAAACTTTTACAACGGATGCCTTTACAAACAGTTTTTATATTGCAACATCCATTACAATGCATGATTTTACAACGCATGCCATCACAACGCATTTTTAGAAACTACACTTACAACGCATTCCATTACAACGCATACCATTACAACGCTGTGACGGGGCGGACCGGCACCATGAGGAATCGGAGGCTCATCGAGACTGGTGGTCGGCGATACATCTCTTACCTCCTCTTGTCCCCTTTCAGCAGGACGAATGGCTCCCACATTCCCAAACTTTATTAAATCCCAACGAGGAACAAGGAGCAGGCACCTTTAACAGGATCTTCCTCCCAGACAAGACGCCTCCCTCAAATGACGTCATCATGCCCGGACCGTCAAAGGAAGGAGATCTCCAGAAGAAGACGGAAGGCATTACCAGTTAGGAGGAAGGATTGGCGTGGAGGACGAGAGTGCGAGATCAAATTGCCGAGGAAGAAGAAGACGAGGAGGAGCGAAGGCTGTGTCCTGATACCATCGCTGCAAAGCCGGGCGGCCAACGACAACACGAGTCGCCCTGCCACGTTCCCAGGGGAGGAGCGTGGCTGGGACAGGTTCGGGACAAAGTAGCGGGTTGGGTAGGGAGGAAAGACCGCCCGTACGTGTAGTATTGAGTCACCGCCACCGACCGATACTCTGTGTATATACTCCCTGTAATTAAAACCCTCCCCCCCCACTCACGAGCACTCGAGCACCGACCTGCGCCTATGTGGTGTGTTTACACGCTGTACACTAAGAAGTGGTGTTTTTCTCACCCCCGGTCCCTGGTTTATGAACTTGACTATAGGACGGCGATCCTGATTTTTTTTGCTTTCTTTTAGTTTCGGCTACCGCCACGGAACAACTGACCCTGAAGAACGCTTTGTCAGGAACCTACAGACCTCGGCAGACCCTCCAGTTTGGCTCCTACACGCAGAGTCAAGACGGATCCCGCAACATTTGCCAAAGAAAGACTAACAAATAGACAGAGAAGAGTGTTTGGAAAAATAAAACCCTCTCTAAAAATGACCTGGTCTACTCTCTATTATACCCCGCCACAAACGCATAATACTTTTAGGGCAGCAGTGGTGTAAGTGTTGGATAGTGTATGGGTAAAAATTACTATTTCCCATTACTTACCTTATAATGCATTATAATGGCATGAGTTGTAGTGGCATGCGTTAAAATGGCATGTGTTGAGATTACATGTGTTGTAATTGCTGGGTTGTAATGGCATGCGATGTAAAGGATTTTGCGTTTTAATGACTGCGTTGTAAAGGTAGTGCATTGTAATAAATGCATTGTAATGGTTGTTTCCTCCATGGTATAGCAGGAGGACACCCGGTCTGATAATCGAAGAGCGTGTGCCGCTACCAGGAAGCTTCAAGGAGCAGTAGGCAGAATTTTAAAAACTTGTTCCGAGACTGCTGAGATTTCAGAAGTGGAGAGCTGAGCTGCAACCCTGGAAATGGACCTCACCACAATAAAGGATCAGACTGCCACACATGAAACACAAATAATGGACACTCATTAGAAAATAGAAGACTTTGAGAACCAAACAATGCAGCAATAACTTAAGGATTTTGGGGATAGAGAAGGGCACGGAAGGCAGTTGTGTGAGAACATTCATGATTACCTTATTTGGGAGCGCCTCCCCTGAACTTGAAGGATGGGACTGGGACCATGAAATCCAGCGAGTTCACACATTTCCATTCACAATGAAGCAGGTGGACCAGGGAAATTCCTCAGCCAGTACATATCCCAGGGCCATATTGTTTTTCTACTGCAATTACCTCCTAAGGCAGGCAATCTTTGAAAAAGTGCTCCCTGATTCTGAATGCGGTGTAGAAGGACACTCGTTCTTTGCTAGACCAGACTTCTGTTACACGACAGTAGAAAGATGATGGAGTTTGAGGCAATTGATGAATTGTTTCAGGACAAGGAGGCAGACGCCTATTTAATGAATCCTGCATTGTTACATTAGGATATGGGTTTTTTCATCAGAGATCAAGGCCAAAGAATATTTAGAGAGTCTGTGACAATAGCGTTGTGTGTATGAAAGGAAAGTCAATAAGGGTGTTACCTTAACCCGTTGGCTGCTGCCGTCGGCCATTGGCCGACGGCAGCACTACCTCGCTGGTGCTCCCGATTCGACTGCGCCCGTTTTTTAAAACGGCCGCACTGCCGCAAAAAAGCAAAAGCAGCCGACGGGTTAATGGCTGACCACAGGGCTATGAGCTGTGCTATTACTATTTGAAGAGGGGGAGGGTTATTTACTGTTTTTGTATTCACTATTACATTTTATACATTTTTTTCAGAGTTGAATAGATTGGTTGGGCTCGGGACAAAGGGAGACACACAAACCATCACATAAACCAGTATGGGTCTGATTGCTTCACACAGGAGGAAGGAGATGAAGGGCTGGGAGAAAGTGGGTTTGGGGGGTACTGCAGAGTGAGGTAAAGGGTGGGTTAATAAAATTAGGAGCAACAAAGAGAATGTGAATTTTAAGAGAGATGAGAGCTGGCTTACAGTATGTGCCCAAGTTTTGATCTTTGGAATAAAGAAAATCGATGAGGTTGATAAATTAATCATGGCACCAAATCAGTGTATGAAATCCATTAGACGTTTGAATGACACGAATATGGGAACTGCGTATGTGCACTGCCAATGTCTGTGCATTGAACGAATGACCAAAATGGGTTAAGGTGGCACAGGGGCGGAAAGCTTTGGGTGTAGACATTGTCTGTCTACAAAAGACATATATAGAGGGGGCGAAAAGGATCTTCTTTAAATCCTGGGCTAGGCACTTGTGGTGGACACTGTAAAGGGAACTACCACAAGGGGAGTGGCAATCTTGGTATGCAGGAATGTCAGTGAGGTTAAAGGTGAACTTTCAGATAAATTAGGAAGATGGGCATTGGTAGAATGTCTGGTGGTTGGGGCATGCTTTACTTCCTGTTCTATTTATTGCTCTAATCTGGACAAGTCGGCAGTTATTGAAAATTTGGATTTGGAGCTAGCCTCTTGGCCTACTCCCCTGAAGCTGCATGAGGATTTGAATATCTATATAGATGCACTCAGGGGCCATCAGCACCGGGAAATACATAGGCAATAAGCTTAGGGTGTATAGGTCAGTGCAGCAGCTTATGAGGAATCATGGACCCATGGATGTCTCAACCCATGCAGGTTATCTCCGATTCAGTTAATACACTTTTTGGGATTGTGTGCATTATCTATATGTGTTTCTTAAACATGAGCTGTGTTCCGCTTTTGTAGGTTATAAATCAAGCCTGCAGATATACAGGGTTCCAGGTCTGTCACAAGACAGTCGTTTTTCCGTAAAAACAAATAAATGTATGTTCCCATCAGAAAAAGGTGTTACTGAAGAAGCTTTGCGAGCACAGCAAAGAAATAATATTTAATACATTGTGAAGAGTGGAGAAAATATCAACAGGTATGCACAGTGTGGTAGGGCGATTGCTCAAGGCATTAGGTTCCAGGACTACTTTTCATATAGTTTTATCCTTTCTTCTAGTTGTATTTTTTTACTTCATTTTTACTTTGCCACTCTCGTCTTGCTAATATCTGCTCATCATTTTTCAAAACATCTCAGCCCTTCCCCTAATGGGGGGTGGAGGCCACACCAGGTACCTTGCAGTCCTGGTGTAAGGAGGGAACCCAATAATGAAGAATATCACCTTCAGGAGCGTGAGGGTTCTTGTCCTTAAAGAAGCTCGCATCCTTTGGGTCACTTACATTTTGTACATGTCTTTTACGTCTATTTTAATGTAGAACTAGACATAATGTTTCATAATGTTAGGGTAGTGCCATGGAAGCTGCCTTTGTGATGTCATGGGTGCTGTCCACTATAGGCGCGCAACCAGGCACACTATTGTATTAGCAATGTGCATTTAACTTCCAAGATTTAGTTGTTAATCATGTTTTCTAATATTCCAGATAATACAAATGTAAAGTAAGTATATCTTTATTGCTTTAAGATCCTAAGACCTTTGTTATCTTTCAAATAAATAAAATGTAATGTTTGACATTGTTAACAATTATTCAACAATTCATTGCAAATGCATTACATACAGTGGGACCGACTGACAAAGGTAAACTTAGACATTTGGTCTAAACCTAGACCGAAACCTCCAATTTTACGACTTTGCGAATTCACAAAGGGCATTTACTTTATGTTCACACTCGGACATAAAGACATAAAGATGGCAGATAAGGAGTCCACACCAGTTTAGAAAAATAACCAATATTTATCTGAATAGAACCAGAGCAAAACAACATAAATCTAACATACACAAGTAAAGATATCACTTTTCAAAGGTTAAATCAGTTCAGTCCATAGAAATCTATGGATGGGCCACTTTTAGCTCAAAGTAATTGGATGTGTCAAAATGCAGAGAGGAAACAGTTGCTGGGCAGGTGAGGCACCGGAAAAGCAAAGCGATGCGTCCATTCCTTAAACCCAGGGGAGGCGGTCTGTAGATGCCTTACTGCTAGGGGAGGTGATGCATCAGTCCCTTACTGTCAGGGGAGGTAATGCATCGGTTCGTTACTGTCAGGGGAGGTGATGCATCGGTTCCTCACCAGAACAGGAGGTGATGTGTCGGTCTCCGGACACACGGTCTCGGTTCCTTACTGTTGGGCAATGTTGATGAAGATATCGGTACCCAGGGACAATGTGCTGGAAATCCAGACAGGCTGCATCAATTCCACAGCGAAGGAGCAGGTGCTGTGTTTGATTTGGAGTTGGAGTGGTGCGTCATGGACTGTGGCGGTTCTTCTGGCATGCTGCGATGGAAAGCTGGGGCTTGCGGTGAAAGCTGTGGTAGACGCGCCGATCGGGAACCATGCTCTGGCACTGGCAGTGGCAATGGATCGAAGTTTGTAGTGATGCATCAATAAGAACAGACGCTGAGAGCAGATGCATGGATCTTCTCCTTCGTTCACCAGATTCCACTTCCAAGGGCCCAGGGACTGGATTTGGCACCACTTGGCCAGTCAGGACTCTCAGCAGAAGAGCCCAGGCACTGTTAGGTGTAGCCTTTGATTGCCCTGAAACTTCTTAACAGGAGGCAAGCAAACACAAGCCTGTTGAAAACCTTGAAAGGCAGGATATTGAAAGCAAAGTCTAGTCCTTTCACTCCCAGGACAAAAGTCGCAAGCAGCAGTAACAGGCAGAGTGGCAGTTCCTCCTACAGAATCCACTTCCTGGTAGAATGTCCTCAGTCCAGAAGTGTTCTGATTTGAGAGTACAGAGATCCAATACTTATACCCCTTTCTGCCATTGAAGTGGGCAAACATCAAGGGAAAGTCTTTGTTGTGCACAAGACTCTGCCTTTACCTAACATGGCTCCAGGTACACCAGAGGAGGGACAGTACCTCTTTGTGTGAGGACAGGCACAGCTGTATTCAGGTGTCAGTGACAACTCCTCCCACCGCTCTAGCTCAGGAAGAAGCTTAGTGATGGCCCATGAGGATATGCAAGGCACACCTTAGCTCCCTTTGTGTGACTGTTTAGAGAGAATGCACAGAGCACAACTGTCATCCGAACCCAGACTTGTATACTGCAGGCAGGCAGAGGCACAGAATAGTTAAGCAAGAAAATGCACACTTTCTAAAAGTGGCATTTTCAAACACGCAATTTAAAAAACAACTTCACCAAAATATGTATTTTTAAATTGTTAGTTCAGAGACCCCAATCTCCAATTCCCTATCAGCTCCCAATGGGTAATTCCTCTAAAAAGATATTTTAAGGCTATCCCCCGTATTACCCTATGGGAGAGATAGTCCTTGCAAAAGTGCAAAACAAAAGTCGCAGTATTTCACTATTAGAACAGGTAAAACACAACAACACTTGTCCTACCTTCTAAATAGACTGCACAATGCCCAGAAAAGGGGAAGGTTTGGGCCTGGCAAGTGGGTGCATTTATCAGTTCAAAATGGAAGTTTAAACTGCACACATTGACACTGCAGTGGCAGGTCTGAGATAGGTTTGCAGGTCTACTCATGTGGGTGGCACAATCAGTGCTGCAGGCACACTAGTAGCATTTGATTTACAGGCCCTGGACACACCTGGTGCACTTTATTAGTGACTTACTAGTGAATCAAATATGCCAATCATGGATAAATCAGTCACCAATACAATTTAGACCGAGAGAATATGCACTTTAGTTCTCATTATCAGGGGTAAAATGCCCAGATTCCTAAATCCAACAAAAACAGGTCAGACAAAAAGGAGGAAGAAAGCAAAACGTTTGGGGATAACCCTGCAAAAAGGGCCAGGTCCAACAGCAGTCTTTCAGAACCAGCAGGTTTCCAGATGAACTGGTGTTGGTTGAATAGGATGGTGGAGAATCAGTGAAGGACATCGGTGAATACCATTCAAGACTTCAGAGTGTGCATCTTGTCCACAGGAAAGCTTTAAAAATGTGGCTTTTTTCTTAGGCTTTCTCAGCAGTGTTTCGGAAAGGAAATCACTACTTGTTCCACCGTTGCATTGTTCAATATTGCTGTGAAGCCTATGTTGGTGTAGAAGCACGTTATAAATGTTTCAATCAATCACTCATGATGTTGGAATGATCAACTTTGCTGAAGGCAGCTGAGAGGGTCAGCCTATTAGGAGGCTTGGTTCACTTGTAGCTGTAGACAGAAGGGCGTCCATGACTTATAATGTAGCTTTCTCTGTGCTGCAGTATGTTCTAAAGCATTATTGGTAGTAATGCAGAAGATGGTTTGTTGGACTGATCACGTAGTTGTGCATTGAACCTAGTGTGGGTTTTGTCAGATATCTTCAAATATTTCCAATAAGGTCCAAGAAGCCTAGGGACACACATGTGTTACAATGAAAAGTTTCTAGGCATAAGTCACATGAACAACATATTCGTACATAGGATACATTTTGTAGCTATGTGGTTTCTTTACCCAGAACCCGTAATTAGTATAAAGAGAAATGCATAAAACTGTGACTCAGTAGTGGTAAAATATAATTTGGAGATTTAAGATCTATGGTCCCAATTCACTAAGTCATTTCAAGTTTGATAATGGCTTCATCTGCTTCTGCAAGACATTAAAAAAGGTGTCATTTTAGGCTTAGATCATTTACTCCCATGTAATTATACTTTATACCTCACACGTGTAGTAACTTGTAGGAGTAATTCCTATGCAAGAGGCAGGATGTTGGTGGATAAATTCATGATTTAACTTGAAAGCTTGTGAATGACCACAAATATGTCTGTTTGTGGGCATTCAGAATCTCTTATCCAACCCTTTCCCATCATGAAATGGGGTGTAGATAGGTATTAGTCAAGAGCTGGAGTAAAACCCTTTCCGTGTGTTGAAGCTGCAATGAAACAGCATTAAACGTCACGGGGAAGTAAGGAAAGGCTTTTCTTCACATGGAAAAGTATTTTTGCCATTGAGAAAAAAGTCAAAGACAAAATAGGAAATTGCACATAGGTGGACATACCCAATACAGAATTATTTTATGAAAATAAATCTGTGCTGTAGAAATAGCAACATGAATTTTTTTTTTACTTTTCCACTAGTCTCTTGTAAGCTGCAACCAGTGCAGTTTACCATTCTAAGTGCTTGGAGGGTTTGTGAATTCCCAAAAGTCGTACAAATGCATCAGTGCACAGGAATACATGAAAGGTAATAGATTTATGATGTTTTTATGACTGAGTCCCTGCATGTCTCTGAGATGGCAAAATATTATATATAAGCCTTCTTAGGGCATCTCAGCCATTAACAAAGCTTATGTTTTTTATTAGGTCTTACTTCATACTGCAGTTATTTGTTAGTACTTATGTGATCAACAGAACAATAACATAAAGAATTACTCCTGAGACAGGGGCTTTGGCTCTGCCTACATGTTGATTCTCTTTAAATTCAGCATTTGATTGGGCAGAAGCTGTGTGCTTCCTCTGAAAAGGAGTACTTGCATTGCACATTATTCATTATTTGAAAGATTATTAAATAAGCCTGGATTTGTCATGGTGGCAAGTCATGCTTGATGCCATAAGTTTGACATGCGAATCTTGAAAAGTCAAGATAAAGGTGCCCTGACATTTATTGTGAACCGCATATCTTAATGCTGACATGCCTTTATGGGTGAATTATTATGAAGTTGTATTAAAGTCTGCAGAAAGGCATTTCATATATGCAAGCTCATAGATTGATCATCTTGAGGGGAATACGGAAAACCCTTGATGCCCTCCCCACTGCATCTAGAAGAATCCTTGTTCATGCTCTGGTAACCTCTCGCCTAGATTATGGCAATCTTCCGTATCTGGGTGCAACTGTTAGATGCTTGCCGTGTTTGCAGTGCATCCAGAATGCAGCAGCTAGACTAGTTCTCATGCTCCCGAAGAGTGCCTCAGCTACTGGTGCGCTGGCTTCTCTACACTGGCTTCCCATCAGGGAGAGAGTAAAGTTCAAGGCCTTGTGTGTGAGTCATTGGATTTTACAAAGAAAGAGGCCCATATATCTGCATGATTTTCTAACTACCTATGTACCGACTAGACTGTTGAGGTCCAGCGGGAAAGGTAAGGTGCATGTCCCCAAAATCAAGAGAGCCAGGATGGGTGGGCGCTTGTTTCGTTATTTGGCGGCCCAGCTGTGGAACTTGCTCCCTCAGACACTCTGGCTGGAGTGTTCTGAATCTAGCTTCAGGAAAGGTCTGAAGACTCATCTATTTCCTGTTTCTTAAATTGTTTTGTTTAGTTGGTTGCTGCTGCTTCTTTACTGCTACCTTAGCGCGAGGACACACTAGCCTCAGTGTCACCAGGCGCTTTATAAATGTAACTATTATTATTATTATTATTAGATTACCATAATAATTAAGGGTTTTGGTGTTGGTTATCCGATCTGAAAAAGCCTGGAGGCAGAATATTTGCAGTTATATTCCAGATAAGGCTTTTTTAGGAGGGATACATATTATCTTATCAACTGTAATTTTGTACTTATCAGTTAACTTGATGTCTGTATGCCATGGTTGTATTGTGGGAAGGCTTATGGAGATTTATATAGTGCACCAATTTCTTTGGAGCAATTACCCACACACCCGGCATCGGAAGCAATGATAACGTATAACAATGAGGAAATGAATATGGCTATCAATGTGGAGGAAGTGACCCTGGGAATCAAAGCGAGCCTGGGTGGAAAGGCCCCAGGCCCTAATGGAGTCCCAGTTGATCTCTATAAAAAAAAGATGGCATTATGGGCCCCACTCCCTACGCAACTTTTTAATGCTTCTTGCACAAGTGGCCTGGTATCGTCATGGTTTGAGTCCATTATTATACCTATTTTCAAAAAGGGCGATAGAACTAGTTGCGTGTGCTATCGCCCAATATCATTATTGGACTCGACCGTTAAGATCCTTGGCCGCGTGATTTTAAACAGATTGCAAAAATGGGCAGATGATCCCTCCATAATTAGTGATCTACAATATTGATTCAGGAAGGGCCTAGGCACTATTGATCAGGGCCTTAATCTGTATATTATTTTAGCTAAATATACCAGAGCTAAGGGGGGACGGATGTATTTAACCTTTTTTGACTTATCATCCGCTTTCGATTGTGTTGCCCATAGCATGATCTGATTAATACTGGAAAGATTGGGGGATGAGGAAAATATGATTCTTTTTCTCAGGGACCTTTACAAAGGGGCGAGGGCAACCGTAAGATTTGGCAAGAATGGAGAGTGCATTAAGCCCTTTAGTATAGCAAGAGGAGTGCGGCAAGGATGTGTTCTTGCCCCCTTCTTGTTTACTATTTACATCAATGACCTGGAAAGAACATTGCTCCAGGAATGCCGGGACATGCCGTTGGCATTTAATAGATCTGTACCAACATTACTGTATGCAGATGATGCGGTCTTGATGGCTAGGATACCACAGGCTATGCAAAAAATGTTAACATCTTTCTCTGATTTCATGGCCAACTTGGATTTAAGAATCAATTGTTCGAAAACTTTTTGTATGAATTGTTGTTCTGGGGCAGACAAAAAGAAGAGAACTATGTATATTGATTCGAAACCCTTGGATTTTACCCCGACATTTCCTTATCTAGGAATTTTATTTGATCGTACAGGTTAATGGATTAGAGCCATTGAGACAAGGAGATTGTTATTTTCTAAGTCCATAATGGCTTTAACAAACGTTAGTAGGAAAATGGGCAGGAAACCGATCAGGGAGCTCTTATGTATTTATAACGCAACTTGTGTTGCAATTGCTACATATGGTGCTGGTATCTGGGGATACGCAAACGTAAAATCGTTGCAGGTGACTGAAAATTGTTTTATGCAATATCTTTTAGCTGTCCCGGACAGTGTATCCACCTACATTTGAAATGCCGAACTTGACAACCGTACCTAGAAGATGTCATTAAGGTACAACCTGTTCTCCTATGGCATAAGGTATGGACCACTGAGGAGTGTACCTTCAATCGTCTCATCTTGAGTGATGCGTTAACCCTCGATAATATTAATAGGATGAAATGGTTGAGCTGTGTAAAAATGTTCCTTACACAGATAGGCCTTCAAGATCATTATGAAGACCCTCTATTGATGTGTCAGATCCCTAGGAAAGAACTGAAAAAACTTTGTATGAGTTATTTAGGGGATCAAAGAATAAAACAGGAAATGAAAAAATCACAGTGGTCGCACATCAGTTAATAAAAATTACAAGCGATATCCAACCGTATTGTAAATTACAGATGAGAGACTTTGAAAAGGTTCCTACTAGTACGATTCAGACTAAATATTTTATTTAGACTATTAAGTTTTCCTATTACGAATAATTGGACAAGGCAGCTTAATAAATGCCCATGTGATGATATGTCAAATCAATCAGATATGAATATCCTGTTATTCTGTAAATTCTACACAATTCCTAGGAAAAGATGGATCCTGCCAATATTGAAGTATATGAATTTGAGACAGTGTCTTCCTGCTTTTCTAGCTATCCAGATGTTAGATAACATATTTACTGTTGCATCTGTGTCTTCCTTATTTAGAAATGTTTTGTCACGAAAATCAATACTTGTATGAAATGTATTAATGCCTATTTAGCTGTAACCTGTTTTTACACTTTCTAATGGATATGTATTTTATTGTACTTTTATGGTTGTTTTTGAATAATAACCGAATAAAGTTATTGAATGAATGGGAAGGTTTAAGCTCAAAACTGTAGGTCTGAGATGGTTTTGGTGACACTCCAATGATAAAGGCTATAATCTTAACTGGTTAATTTGGAAAACATATTTCATATGCTGTATGCCTAATCTGTTTATTATGAAATGATTAGGACAAAGGAAGTAGGCCTGACTTATTTGTTGTGAAATGAATGTGTTAGAAGCAGTTGGATTTTAAGGATGGATTGGTATTACACAATCTTAAACCCTGAACATAGGTCCTTTTTTACAAAGAATCCCACAGATTGCCGTAGTAGGCATGGATTTCGGTGCTGGTTAGCCCCTCTGACAAACCAGGAATATAGAAGATTTCCATTCCAATAATCCTTATTGGATCCTATATGGAGGTGTTGTACACTGTTTTGTCAACCGTAATTGTGTACATATTTGCATTTTTATAACGGAATGCCTGATGGTTGTCAGAAGAAAGCTTGGATTTTCCAGGTTTTTTTATAGTTACAAGTGAATGATAAAGTCTACAGACCATATTGGTTCTGACCCGACAGCTTTTGCTGTCTTTCAGGCTCTTCTAATAAAATAACACACACTTAAATACATATACTTAATAGGGGGTGGGGGGTTTGGATAATTTATTTTCAGGCATAGTGCTGCTGAGTGTCATTCACATTTTGTTTTCACCCAATTCAGCCATTGCCTCTACTGCCCTGTGACGCCAGTTTATCTGATCACTTGCTAATTACCTAAAATTGAATGCTCTGTCGAGCCTTGGCTTGTAAACCAATCCTTTAGTTTACCGTCGTCTCTTTTTATAGGTCACACTTATTTACTTCTCTTTTAATTTTTTGGGGAGGGCCCAAATTCGTATATTATGCTCCCAGGCTGCTCGCTTGCTACTCATTTAATTTGCAGTGCACCATTCCACCATGACTGCTGCCTCCATACCAGCCTGAAGTATAAAAAATAGGCATGGATGCATGCTTGAATTAATCTCACCCTCTGGTATGTAATCGGGCCAGTCCATCATTATTTTGACACCATGCCATTCTAGTTTGTACCCAGTCATTTGCAAAACATTCTTGGCCCTGCTCCAATAGAAACAGTCCATCCCGAACTGAAGCCATGGTTGTCCTTGAAACAAAACAGAAGCAACCTAAAACATGTTGCTATCTAGAAAATGTATTTTCCATGGTGTAATATTGTTTTCCCGATCCGTGATTGCCCCCACATACTTAGAAACAACGGCAGCCATATTGAATCAGTACACCAATGATACACTATGGGCAGTACTATTCCAAAATGACAAGCCATGGCTATGTGTACTTTTCTACTTGTAAGCACATGGGCACCACGTTTATGCAGCAGCATTGTTTTTATTTTTTCACTTTTATATTTTAATTATTTTGCATATACTTGCGGTTTGTTTTGTGTGTTTTCCTGTAGACAGTGGTCGCATGCAAGAATGAGTCCAGGGGTCGATTAGAAATGCATGAGTGAAAGGATGCGTGAGAGTGAAGGATGCGTGAGGAATTAAGTGCCTAAACTCAACAATGACTGGAAAGGCACTTTCAGTTATAAATCAGAATTCTTGGAATTGGCAATGCTTGTTTCCTCTGTATGCTGCTCTTGTTATTTAGGTAGACATTTGTGCTGCCTGCCAGACCTCCCATAAATCGTATTTCTTCAGTAAGCAAACCAAAGAAGATGCATAACTGCCCTTTCAAGAGCCTGAGAACGAGATGTTAGACTAGAGTAACTGTAAGGTTGCTATTGTGCCTCCAGGAGAATTTTCCAGATGAAGGAAATACAGTAAGGCAGTCTTGTCAGCCTGCATTTCCAAAGCCACTCGACTGAGTTCTAATCTTAGCAAGATTTAGGAAGCAGATTGCCTTAAATGTAATAAACGTCTGAGCTGGTCATATCTGATCATATTCAAGCGCAGAATTAAATCTCCATTATCAAAAGTGACAGCCTGCAAAAGTGTAATTGAAATCTTACTGGAAAGAATCGTCATCAGGGTTCAACCAGGGAGAGTCCAAAATAGCTGGTACATATTTCGATACCGTACTGTGCGCACAGACTTTCAGATTTAGTACTTTTAACTGAGATGTTTAGTTTAAGATTGAAAAAAGCTAATTGGCTATAGCCGTATTCCTTAGGTTGATCAGTTGACTTATTGGTTGTTGACCAGTGGAAATCTGAGTTCAATCTTCTAAACCTTAACACCTTAGATTTTCTATAACGTAGTTGTTAGAAATGTTCGGTCTTATACTGGCGCAGATCAAGTAGCAACAACCTGAGCTCAAGGACCAGATGATCCGTGTATCTAACATTGGCAGTGACAATTTGTTGGGGTGCAATTGGTTAATTAAATGTCGGGAAAACCTCCAATAAATTGAAGAAGGTGGGGGCAAACACTCATCCTGTTGAAATTGGTCAGCCTTCATGACCTTCTAGGCTGGTCTCTATATTGTCCAAGACTAATAATCGCCCATGTATTAACATGAAATAATATCATCAGTGCAAATCAATCAATCAATCAATCAATCAATCAGTTCTTTGTATAGAGCGGCTTCGGGGGGTATTGAGGCGCTGGGGAATGGGGTGCTGTAGTCAAACAGCCAGGTCCTCAGTCCCTGCCTGAAGTCGGCGAGTGAGGGAGAGGTTCAGAGGTGGATAGGGAGGTCGTTCCAGAACTTGGCTGTGAGGTAGGAGAAAGAGCGACCTCCATTGAGGCTCTACCGGATATGGGGGATGTGTGCAAGGGCAGGGGAGATGGATGGAGTTGTTTTGTCAGGCGGTGGGTGATGCTGGAGGGTCCAGTGTTGCGGAAGGCCTTCTTGGTGTGGGTCAGGAGCTTAAACTGGGATCTCTTCTAGATGGGGAGCCAGTGGGGAGCCAGTGGAGGATTCCGAGGTGGGGAGTGATGCGGGTCCATTTGGAGAGGTCAAGAATGAGTCTGGCTGAAGCATTTTCACTGGACCCTACTATTCCGGCGCACTTCAGGCCCATATCCCTCCTGCCCTACCCGATAAAAATAGTGGAAAAGGTGGCCAGTAAGTCCCTGTCAGGATATCTGGAAGACAATGGCTTATTGGACAGGGACCAATTTGGCTTCCGCCCAGGCCACGGAACAGAAACTGCATTGGCAACCATGCTGGACACCCTTCGAATGCGAGCCGACAATGGCAATTCCTCAGTCCTGGTGCTGTTGGATATGTTGTCCGCATTCGATACGGTTAGCCATGCGGTTCTGTTAAGTAGATTGGAAAAACTGGGCAAGGCCCTGAGGTGGATACAGTCTTACCTAACAGACAGACAACAGGTGGTGACCTTAGCACCCTTCTCATCTTCCAAGTCTAAGGTCTGTCATGGAGTTCCTCAGGGCTCCTCGATCAGCCCTATTCTTTTTAATCTTTATTTGCAGCCTCTGATCCCCATGATCAAATCCTATGGAATTGATTTGATAAACTACGCCGATGACACCCAATTGGTGTTCTCCCTAGAAGGTAGACAGGCAGTGGCCCTGGGGACCTTTCAGGACTGCATGAGTAGGGTCTCCAGGTGGCTGAAAATAAACTCCCTCCAATTTAACGAAGGGAAGACGGAGGTGGTTTATTGTTCGTCAGCCAAACTGAGTCACCAACCTTCTTGTGAGATCAGGCTTGCGCCGGGAGCTGATCCTTGCATCCCAGTGAAGACCGTGCGTAACTTAGGGGTACTGTTTGATGCGGATCTCCAAATGACCTCCCAGACCAATAAAACCATCAGTGTCTGTTTTGGATTGCTGAAAGCACTCAGACAGATTTTGCCCCTTTTGCCTGATGAGTCTAGACCGCTAGTGGTCAGGAGTGTGATCATGGCCAGACTGGACTATTGTAACTCTCTATATCTAGGGGCCCCCTCATACATCCTACAGGGGCTCCAGAGGGTCCAGTCCATAGCGGCTAAGCTGGCTCTCAATAGACCTCGTAGTTCTTCCACTACGTTGGCGCTTAGAGATTTACATTGGCTGCCAATCGGGAGCAGAGTCGCTTTTAAGTCCCTATGTATTGTGTATAGAGCCCTGCACCACATGGGACCTATTCCCTTACAGGAAAGGCTCTCCTTGTATAAGCCTACAAGGTCCCTGCGCTCCTCTAGCCTGGGTCTGGCAGCAACTACCAGGATTAGGAAATCGAGGATGGGAGGCAGAGCTTTCTGCACTTCTGCATCTAGGCTGTGGAACGAGCTCCCCCAGAATATCAGGCAAATGGACACCTTGTTGGGGTTCAGAAAGAGCCTGAAAACATGGCTGTTCGTCAAAGTTTGATTCTTCTTGAGTCCATCTAACAGTCCAGGCGGGGTTTTTTTTGTATGACATGACAGCCAGTGTATTGTTGTTTCCATCTGACTATTTTCTGTTGGCGCCAGGATACCCGTAGGGTGACAGTTGCGCGTTATAAATAATAAATACAAATACAAATACAAATTTTGTATAGTCTGCAGTAGTTTGAGGAGATGGGAGGTTGTTCTGGCATAGTGATCATTTCTGTAGTCCAGTTGGCTAGTGACAGGGGCTTGAGTCACTGTTTTCCTGGTGTTGATGGGGATCCATCTGAAAATCTTACGGAGCATGTGCAGGGTTTGGAAGCAGGAGGAGGCTACTGTGTTGATCTGGTGTTTCATGGAGAGTTAGCTGTCCAGGATTATGCCGAAGTTGGGGGTGTGGTTGGTGGGAGTGGGTGAGGGTTTGAGTGCGATGGGCCATGATGTATCATCACAAGGGAGGTATTCTTCCCAAGGATGAGCACCTACGTCATGTCTGTTTTCAGCTTCAGGCAGTTGGATGTCATCCAGATGGTGACGTTGATCATCACATTGTGGAAGTTGACTCTAGTGGTGGTGGTGGTGAAATCAGTGAGGGAAAGGATGAGTTGGGTGTCATCGGCATATGAGATGATGTTGAGTCTGTGGGTGTGGGCAATGTCAGCCAGTTGAGTCATGTAGGCGTTGAAGAGGGTGGATCCTTGGGTGACTCCACAGATGATGCTCTTGGGTGTGGAAGTGAAAGGTGGTTAGCGTATTTTCTGTCTGCATCCTGTGAGAAATGAGGGGATCCATTTGAGGGCATTTCATCTGATGCCTATGTGGTAGAGTCTGGTGATGAGGGTATGGTGGGATATGGTGTCGAAGGCCGCTGAGAGGCCGAGGAAGATCAGGGATGCTGTCTCGCCCTGGTCAAGGATGGATCTGATGTCGTCAGTTGCTGTTATCAAGGCAGTCTTGGTGCTGTGATTGGGGCGGACGTCGGCCTGGGTGGCGTCAATAGGTTGTTCTCTTCCAGGTGGTCTGTGAGCTGGTTATTGATGGCATTCTCCAGGACTTTGGCGAGGAAGGGGAGCAGCAAGATGGAGATGTAGATCTCGAACTCCTTGGGGTCGGCTGAGGGTTTCTTCAAGAGGGGTTTCACCCCTGTTTGTTTCGAGGCATCAGGGAAGGAGGCTGTGGTGATGGATTAGTTGAGGATGTCAGTGAGGCGCTGCTGTGTTCCTTCTGTATCAGGTTGAAGGCAGGGTGGTGGCAGGGGTCTGATGGAGATCTGGAGTGGATGGACGACAGGATCATTGTTGTGATAGGTGTGGTGAGTGGTGTCCATTCGGTGAGGAGGCTGTGGGAGTTGCTGGAGTGGGTCAGGAGGTGGCCAACATCAATTGGTTGTGGCTGACGTTATTGTAGATGTCTGCTATCTAGTTGTGGAAGTAGTCTGCCAGGGAGTTGCAAAGGGCTTGGGAGGGGTGGTGCTGAGGGCAGCTCTTCATTGGATCTTGGTGATTTCGCTTCATTTGCGGCGGGCACATGTGGATGGTTATGAGCCTGTGATGGACTATGCTGTGGTCTGTCCAGGTGAGTTCAGTGGCATGGCTGAATTTGATTCTGTTGCTTGCCATGAAGATAGGCAACACACCAGAATTTATTCTCACTTAACATTGTGTTGCACATGATCTATTCCGACTAACAGAGTCAAAAGCCACTGAAAAGTCCACAAAAGAGCAAAGCAATTTTTTCCAGAATGAACAGATGTTGAAATCAACTGTCTGATCAGCATCAGGTTGTCCAAGGTGCAACAAAAAAACCTGCTGTTAAACAAGAATGTTGTATTTTTGATCCAGTCTTGTAGACTGAATGGCAAATATTTGGAGAAGGGCTTACACTCACAATACAAAAGTGCTATTAAACAAATTGTGATTTGAATACAGTATGCTTCGGTATGCCATAATGATGGGTTAGCACTAGAGGTGGGCGAGCCAACAGAATTGCAGGGCGATCCAAGCCAGAGCCGACGCAATGGTCTGGCAAGGATCTTAGAGCACTGCACAAGCCCAGCCCTCAAATATTTGCTGTATGAATCACACAATAAACATCAGAGAAAAATGATAAAACCCACTTCAAACTAAAAGACAGTGTAGGGGCATATTCTCAAGAACATGTGATAACCATCGCAAAAGTAACTTTACGCAACCTCCAACATCGCAGTCTATCGTGGGAAAATTACGCCGTGTTAACGAAGCATTCTCAACACAGCAGTACCATGCGATAGTCTCCAGATAACGCGTCAAATGTCCATGTTAAAATGAACGCCACACCGCAAAATTGCAATACGCGAACGCAAAAACTCTTGCGATAAGGCCAATTGCGGTACAATAAGCAGCAAAAACCAGTGACAGGCCTGTAAATCCCAAACGTCTGGTGGGAAAATGCACTATAAAAACTACAGAAACAACACACCAGAAACAATACAAAGCGCGTAGCAACATGGATGCACCCAGACCAAGTGCAGAGTCCAACACGAACCCCACAACCCCCACAGACCACCAGCAATGAACAACGGGGACGGCCAAGGAGAAGAGGGAGAGGTAGACATGGTGCAGTCCACAGCAAACCCAAATCAGCGTCACGGAGGTGACAGAACACTACCATCAACTGACCCACAAGTGGACCACCGGGAATGCACTCGGAGTGTCCAGGAAGCCAATAGAGGAGTCCAAGAGGCACTTGCATGATGTGATAACCTAAACCAGGCACAACCCCGCTGCCAACAGGAAGGCAGAAACGGCGATAGGCGGTGGGAGTCCTGCGCCACAGGAGGATCTGGAGGAAACCAAGGCCAAAGTCATCAGTGTGGAGACATTGCAAGGAGTAGGAAGTACGGACACAGCTCGAGAGGACCTGACACAACATCAACAGGGTGAGTATGACCAGGGACTGGGGGGACCGAGGGAGATGGGCACAATGGCACACATACACAAAGAGGTGTGGCACACCCCACAGTGAACACAATTTTTTTTTAATATAGAAACATCAAACAAAACAATTATATCTTGTTTGTTGATTCAATGTATTTAATATTGGTGGTTTCTTGAAAGTCAGTCAGAACATTATTCCAAATCATAACATTCCATGAACGTGCATGTCACACAATACTTCTTTAGAAATCCATTTTTTCTCTCAAAAAGGTGCCCATGCCCAATGCATTTCGGGCCACACGGCCCTTCATCAGGGGCAATACCTGAAAAACATAAAAAAATGTACATTTTCACGACACTGAAAAACCTCCATTGTCAAAGGTTGCAGTTATACACATTTCTACCTTATGAAAAACAAGGAGAGTGTGATTGTGTTTGCATTAAACACATTCCTGATGTGCATTTGAACTCAAAAAACCAAATAACTGTGCAGAAACATCGTTACCTAACGCTGTAACCTCCTGAAGTTAAATTACAAATGATGTTTGCTCAATAATATACCCTGACATCTGAAACAGGTTATTAGTTGGAAATGGGGTGACTACACACTATGACATTATAATACCAGATTGTAAATCACGATGTTCTGTCAAATATACTCACTCAAGAGTATGAAAAATCTAGATGCCCGTGGCTTTGCAGTCCGATGAAGAATACTGCTCGGTCCGAAATTTTCACAACGACGCTGCCGTTTTTCTATGGGTGAGAAATGAACTACATGACTCTTTTGTTCCATATGACGATAACTGATCAAAAAAACGAAGCACTCACAACACTGACCTGGGTAAAAAAAACGGTGAGGGTGACTAAATGATACCGCTAGGAGCCAGGATGTGTACTTTACGGTTGTTGTCTGAAAAAACATGAATGTACGTTTAACTCAATGCACTTTCGTGTGCACCATTTATATAACCAACATGAGGACAGACTGGTCCAGGTTCACCTGAAACTGACCTTCTAAATATTCCCAGCGTTTACTCCAAACACCCGTTTCCTTGTACCAATATCCGGCATTTTTTTTTAACTTCAAAGTCGGTTCTACAAACGAACGATAACAATGCAGAAGTGAGTAGACCAATGTTACTCATTCAAACTACGGATTCGTGAACCAACTTCACTCACTCTCACCGTACCTTGTGGAAAAAGATAGAGCCGACGCCCGGTGGAACCAAACGCCGTGGTCCGTGATCACGCCCGATGTGTTCAACTGAGCCTACGGTCGCGCTTGCGTATATTGTAACAAGTGTAATGATAGAAAGAGGACTATCACTATTAAATAAGAGCCTGAGCTCTCATGCGAGATTATGCGCCATGATGAAACGTGAAAACTCACCACCTCAAACTCACAATCTAAACAATGCGCAAAACCAAACAAAACAACCGTGTGAGTAATTAACCTTGATATGAATTAATCCTAATGTAGAGGGGACCTATTTCGCTCAAAAGAGATGGTTGGAGGGTACAATATATATAGACGATATAACAAATACAAAAAATGAACAAAAAATGTAAATGTATAAGTATTTAGCATTATCCTCTGTTTAAAAAAATCATAATCCACATCATGTGGTCAAAAAAATGCAATCATCATGACATGTTAATTTAAACACATACAACTGGGAAATCAATAGACACTCAATCGCACAAGTCAAATTCCAGGTTCTGGAGGTGGTCACAACCTCACCCGGAAAGAATATCACAAAGACATTACTCCAGAGGGAGGTATTCTGGATTAAACGCCTAGATACACAGGATCCAAAAGGGATCAATGATAGAGTAGATCTATCATGTTTCCTGTGATTACTGCACCATTTTGGTATGCTTCAAGACTATGAAATTCAGATTGTTGTATGTGTTTAAATTAACATGTCATGATGATTGCATTTTTTATTGGAGTCAGAAATTGATTTTTTTAAATTCGTGAGAATTTTGCGCTTGAAATATTTCTTTTCAAATCTTTCTGATCAAACCATCAGTGCAGCTAGTACTGAGTATAAGGAGTTCAAACCTAAATCTACATTTATAGCACCTACTTCCCACAAAATACTAGATGCTTTTGAAAGCTTAGTACTCAATGACATCAGGCACATCAAGACTTGGAAAAAGCGGAACTGGAATTTTTCTAAGCAAGAAAAATTGGTTCTCAAGGAACTGGCAGACAATCCCAGGATACATATTCAACAAGCTGATAAAGGGGGTGCTATTGTCGTTATGGACCAACAATTTTATGAATCAAGAGTCATTGATCATATATCTGATACCAACACCTACCTCAAACTTGATCAGGATCCAATTAAACAATTGAAATGTACTCTGGAAATCATCCTAGAACATGCTGAGAACATGAAGTGGATCACTGCTAAAACCAGACAATTTTTGACAGTTTCGTTTCCCAAGCAACCAGCAATTTACATGCTGCCAAGAATCCATAAAGACTCTACAAATCCTCCTTTCAGACCCATTGTCACCGGATGTGGTACCATCTTCGAGCCCCTGGGTCAATACATTGATCAATTTTTGCAACCTTTCGTTCAAACATGGTATTCGTACACAAACGATACCACACATTTTTTACAGAAACTCATGAACATCGAAACAGGAACAGGAATGATAATGTGTACCTTGGATGTCAAGGCTTTGTACACCTCCATCCCCCATGTGGCAGGGATAGAGGCTGTAGAATGGGCTCTTTTGAAACAGGATGAGATACCAGCAAACAAAATATTTGTGTTGGAAGTTTTACACTTTTGTTTGCATCACAGCTATTTCAAATGGAACGATAATTTTTACCTACAGAACAAGGGTACATCGATGGGCTTTTCTGGAGCTCCGGCGTACGCCAATACGTACATGGCAAGATTTGAGGACATGTATCTTTTGACAGACAAAGCGTGGGTCGACAATACTATCTTGTATTGTCGTTATATTGACGACATTTTCTTGATTTGGTGGAACTCAAGGGAAATGCTCGAAGAAAAAATAACAAAACTGAACACATTTGATGATAACATCCAGTTTACTAAAAACATTGAAACTCAAGCAATTCCATTTTTAGATGTTCTGGTAAAAATAGAGAATGATGTAATTCACACTGAAGTATACCACAAGGCAACTGATAAGAACACGGCACTAATGTATGACAGTTTTCACTCAAGGAATCTGATTGACAATCTACCATATTCTCAAATGTTGAGAATTAAAAGGATTTGCTCTCAAAGTGAGACCTTAGAAACAAATCTAGATTCTATTGTCACTAGATATACGTCAAAAATGTACCCCAAATCTCTATTGGATAAGACAAGAGATAAAGTGCAACAACAAGTCAGAGAATCATTGTTGGTGAATAAGGCTAAAGAAACAGAGAAACGACAGGTATTTGTTTCGAAATACTCAACAAGTTCTATGCAAATCAAAAAAAGTATTTACCGACATTGGGAGTTACTGATCAATGAAACTGACTTTCAAGAACTGTTGGCAAGGAGACCTATCTTTGCATACAAGAGATCTTTAAATATCAAAGAGCTTTTGAGATCTAAACCACGAGAAACTCTAGCAAGTTATAGAGGAATGAGGAAATGCCAGAACTGTGTTCAATGTAACAACGTCATTGTGACTAGCACAGTGAGACACCCACACACAGGGGAGACTATTCCAACTAGGCATAATGCTGATTGCAACACCATGAACGTCATATATGCGATAAAGTGTCCCTGTGGTTTGTTGTACGTAGGGAAGACTGAACGTAAAATTAAGACTCGCATTTCCGAGCATAAGAGTACGATTCGCAACAAGAATCCCAACAGCAGCCTGGCAACACACTGGGAAATCAATAGACACTCAATCGCACAAGTCAAATTCCAGGTTCTGGAGGTGGTCACAACCTCACCCGGAAAGAATATCACAAAGACATTACTCCAGAGGGAGGTATTCTGGATTAAACGCCTAGATACACAGGATCCAAAAGGGATCAATGATAGAGTAGATCTATCATGTTTCCTGTGATTACTGCACCATTTTGGTATGCTTCAAGACTATGAAATTCAGATTGCTGTATGTGTTTAAATTAACATGTCATGATGATTGCATTTTTTTGACCACATGATGTGGATTATGATTTTTTTAAACAGAGGATAATGCTAAATACTTATACATTTACATTTTTTGTTCATTTTTTGTATTTGTTATATCGTCTATATATATTGTACCCTCCAACCATCTCTTTTGAGCGAAATAGTTCCCCTCTACATTAGGATTAATTCATATCAAGGTTAATTACTCACACGGTTGTTTTGTTTGGTTTTGCGCATTGTTTAGATTGTGAGTTTGAGGTGGTGAGTTTTCACGTTTCATCATGGCGCATAATCTCGCATGAGAGCTCAGGCTCTTATTTAATAGTGATAGTCCTCTTTCTATCATTACACTCGTTACAATATACGCAAGCGCGACCGTAGGCTCAGTTGAACACATCGGGCGTGATCACGGACCACGGCGTTTGGTTCCACCGGGCGTCGGCTCTATCTTTTTCCACCAGGTACGGTGAGAGTGTGTGAAGTTGGTTCACGAATCCATAGTTTGAATGAGTAACATTGGTCTACTCACTTCTGCATTGTTATCGTTCGTTTGTAGAACCGACTTTGAAGTTAAAAAAAAATGCCGGATATTGGTACAAGGAAACGGGTGTTTGGAGTAAACGCTGGGAATATTTAGAAGGTCAGTTTCAGGTGAACCTGGACCAGTCTGTCCTCATGTTGGTTATATAAATGGTGCACACGAAAGTGCATTGAGTTAAACATACATTCATGTTTTTTCAGACAACAACCGTAACGTACACATCCTGGCTCCTAGCGGTATCATTTAGTCACCCTCACCGTTTTTTTACCCAGGTCAGTGTTGTGAGTGCTTCGTTTTTTTGATCAGTTATCGTCATATGGAACAAAAGAGTCATGTAGTTCATTTCTCACCCATAGAAAAACGGCAGCGTCGTTGTAAAAATTTCGGACCGAGCAGTATTCTTCATCGGACTGCAAAGCCACGGGCATCTAGATTTTTCATACTCTTGAGTGAGTATATTTGACAGAACATCGTGACAGAACATCGTGATTTACAATCTGGTATTATAATGTCATAGTGTGTAGTCACCCCATTTCCAACTAATAACCTGTTTCAGATGTCAGGGTATATTATTGAGCAAACATCATTTGTAATTTAACTTCAGGAGGTTACAGCGTTAGGTAACGATGTTTCTGCACAGTTATTTGGTTTTTTGAGTTCAAATGCACATCAGGAATGTGTTTAATGCAAACACAATCACACTCTCCTTGTTTTTCATAAGGTAGAAATGTGTATAACTGCAACCTTTGACAATGGAGGTTTTTCAGTGTCGTGAAAATGTACATTTTTTTATGTTTTTCAGGTATTGCCCCTGATGAAGGGCCGTGTGGCCCGAAATGCATTGGGCATGGGCACCTTTTTGAGAGAAAAAATGGATTTCTAAAGAAGTATTGTGTGACATGCACGTTCATGGAATGTTATGATTTGGAATAATGTTCTGACTGACTTTCAAGAAACCACCAATATTAAATACATTGAATCAACAAACAAGATATAATTGTTTTGTTTGATGTTTCTATATAAAAAAAAAATTGTGTTCATTGTGGGGTGTGCCACACCTCTTTGTGTATGTGTGCCATTGTGCCCATCTCCCTCGGTCCCCCCAGTCCCTGGTCATACTCACCCTGTTGATGTTGTGTCAGGTCCTCTCGAGCTGTGTCCGTACTTCCTACTCCTTGCAATGTCTCCACACTGATGACTTTGGCCTTGGTTTCCTCCAGATCCTCCTGTGGCGCAGGACTCCCAACTTCAGGAGGTTACAGCGTTAGGTAACGATGTTTCTGCACAGTTATTTGGTTTTTTGAGTTCAAATGCACATCAGGAATGTGTTTAATGCAAACACAACCACACTCTCCTTGTTTTTCATAAGGTAGAAATGTTTATAACTGCAACCTTTGACAATGGAGGTTTTTCAATGTCGTGAAAATGTACATTTGTTTATGTTTTTCAGGTATTGCCCCTGATGAAGGGCCGTGTGGCCCGAAATGCATTGGGCATGGGCACCTTTTTGAGAGAAAAAATGGATTTCTAAAGAAGTATTGTGTGACATGCACGTTCATGGAATGTTATGATTTGGAATAATGTTCTGACTGACTTTCAAGAAACCACCAATATTAAATACATTGAATCAACAAACAAGATATAATTGTTTTGTTTGATGTTTCTATATTAAAAAAAAATTGTGTTCATTGTGGGGTGTGCCACACCTCTTTGTGTATGTGTGCCATTGTGCCCATCTCCCTCGGTCCCCCCAGTCCCTGGTCATACTCACCCTGTTGATGTTGTGTCAGGTCCTCTCGAGCTGTGTCCGTACTTCCTACTCCTTGCAATGTCTCCACACTGATGACTTTGGCCTTGGTTTCCTCCAGATCCTCCTGTGGCGCAGGACTCCCAACTTCAGGAGGTTACAGCGTTAGGTAACGATGTTTCTGCACAGTTATTTGGTTTTTTGAGTTCAAATGCACATCAGGAATGTGTTTAATGCAAACACAACCACACTCTCCTTGTTTTTCATAAGGTAGAAATGTTTATAACTGCAACCTTTGACAATGGAGGTTTTTCAATGTCGTGAAAATGTACATTTGTTTATGTTTTTCAGGTATTGCCCCTGATGAAGGGCCGTGTGGCCCGAAATGCATTGGGCATGGGCACCTTTTTGAGAGAAAAAATGGATTTCTAAAGAAGTATTGTGTGACATGCACGTTCATGGAATGTTATGATTTGGAATAATGTTCTGACTGACTTTCAAGAAACCACCAATATTAAATACATTGAATCAACAAACAAGATATAATTGTTTTGTTTGATGTTTCTATATTAAAAAAATTTTTGTTCATATCACGCTTAATATTTCCAATGGGGTTTGCAACAGTGCATTGAGAACAGGCGGTTTCGCTTGGTCACATTGTTTGATGTCTACTGGCGCATTTTGGACATTGCGCGTATCTCAATAGCACGCATAGAAAAATTTAATAATATATATTCGATAACCTTAATAAAATAGGTGTGCTTCTCCTATTAACAATTTTTTGCTTTACACCCCACAATGACCCTGGATCATGTCCCTGATCACCGTGGCACACTGCAGCACACACACATAGCAATAACAGCACACCCACATTGACAACAATGTGGTACAATGCACAAACCCGACACTGCAGAACAGAGGACACAACTGGCTCCACACACACGCAGAAACAGGCCTACTACATCTGACAGAGCTGGAAACTGGGAAATGGAAATGTACGCGTACAACCTCACATCCGTCATGTACTCCAAATGTACACCCCCGCATCCAATCCTGCACCTCCCAGTCACAATGTACATTGTCATACAGCCTACATGTAAACAAGAACAGTGCCCCAACATACATGTCAACACATTGTCACCATGCATCTCCCCTTCACATTGTAGAGGGACACACAACACCTCCAGGTTAGCACAGAAGACCACACATCTGTGATGCTGGAGAAGACCACCACACCTTCAACACCGACGACCTACAACAGCCAATGGACATTCCAAAAACTTACCACCAGGACCCGGGCAGCCAAGCTACTTAGAGAAGAACACAGGCACTGCAACAGACCACACAGCAGGAAGCACCCGCAAGCATGGCTGGCTCACAACACTTCAACGACCCACACATGGCACCCCAATGCCAGGTGTCAGAACGCCAAACGGAAGTGGCCGAACATGTGCGGGTGGGGTCCGAACCCATGGAAGGTGAACTAGATCACATACGTGGGTGTCTATTATTCTTCAGGGAACACCTACACCCCACAAAGGAGACCCACACTGCCAGAGAGGCACATGCAGATGCACAGTCACAGTACAGAATCATGCCCAGGGGCACGCCAATAGCAATCACACACCCACATTGGCTCTGCGTTCGAAGGCCCAGGCCACTCCCCTTATGAATTGAATGAGTGACGACAAAGCTACATGTCCAACCTCCAACCCGCTGCCTGCGGTGACATGTCTGCGCCCGCTGTACACAGCACAATGGGACCACAGGGACACCCGCAGATGTTATGTAGAACTGGCTACGGGCACGTGCCCCCCCCTCTATTGGCAAGGTCACATGTACAGTGACACCTGTGCTGGATGTGTGTGGTGTGAGCGTAAGCCAGCCCACACGGAGTGCTTGGTGCTGGCAACAACTTCAACAGTGTGACATCAGTGCAACAGAAACTGAAAACACCTGCATAACAGAGTCAACTGCTGAGTAACATGGAGGAAGCAGGAGCAAGTACAGAGGTCACCCAACATGCAAACAGAAGTGTCCGTTAGTTGCAGTGCACTGAGGTTAGGGCACTACAGCTGAGCGCGCTCATGTGATGAAAATGACTAGGCATGTGTCCATTCGGGATATTCATGATGCTGATGCAGTGGGGTGTGTTAGACCTGCATCATCTTCCTCATCAACATCTCAGGCCACCCACACTGTTTGAGGTGACATATGGGCAACAGCTCCACGGCACAAAACTCAATCAGCAAGGGTCCATGGGTTGTGGTGCACCGAGTCACTGGCACCTGGAGTGCTAAGCAGGGTATCAGGCCGATGATGGCATCCATGATAGGTCTGAGAAACCCCGGAAGTCTGTCAGGACCACTGTTTCAACTCTAGCAGATGGCGTTTTTAGGTGGTCCTTGCGGTGGTGGTGTGTGCCTCCTGCGGTAATGCATCATCCAGGCTGGTCTGGACTCCCTTTGGTGTGTGAGCTCTGGTGGGACACATATGGGTCCGGAGGCAGCATACAGAGCAAGGCCACAGAGTCATGGCGTTGATGACCCCAAGGGCTATGCCTCAGGGGCTAGCCTATGTCTCCGGAGAAGGGGTCCCGGACAGGACCCGTACAGAGTTAGTGGCCCTGGATGCACTGCGGCTGGCACATGCACCGAGCCACGGGACAGTGGCTTGCGGTGCAGTCAGCTGGGCTATGCGACCTGAGCAGGTAACCATCATTGTCCGAGGTGTATGTCTCGGAGTGTTTCTGGGGACAGTGGAAGGTGTCCTCAAGGGCAAGACGCCAAAAGGTTTGATTTTATCCGGAAGCAGCAAATGGAGGAGTGGAATGCGACAGCTGGTTGCCACCACCAATTCCGTATCAGCTACATGAGGGTGAAAACTGCTCCCTAGTCCATAGGCTCAGACGCCACCACTGTTCGACCAGAGAGTGTCCATGAATGTCAGGGAACAGACTTAGTGGCACCGGGGCTGAGTGGGGACAGACTGAGATGATGCCGGTACACTGATATGAATTCCACCATTGCTGTAACATGACTCTGTGATATACTGGACCGCAGTGTAGGCAGTGGGCAGCCGTCCGCAGTGGCCCACAGCCACGTGTCTTTGGCTCGCGATGCATAGCGCTAGTGACTCCAGGGCAGTTGTTGGTAGTGCACGAACACCTCCGCAACATTGATCCTTTTCTCTCCGCCAAGATGCATGGTGGCATCCTCTTAGGCCTCTCCTTGCGTGCAATGAAGTGTAATCTGCCTTTGTATACTCAATGTTCAGTTCCAAATCTGTGACCTACTCGAGCACAGCCTAGACCGATAGCAGTGTAGGCTGGAGGCAGTGGTCAGCACGGCCCATTCACCGAGTGTCGCCGGCATAGGTTGGTGGCCCCACCGGCCTGCGTAGTTCAGGTTCTGTGGCACCACGTGTTCGGTCACCTCTGTGACTGTGACCCGGCTTTCGTTCGGACTGAGCCGCATCTTCCTCTTACTACTATCTGTGCGACCACTGGTGTGGATTCAGCCATTCGTGATTCACCACTAGGTTCTGGATGTGAGACCTACTGGTCCACATGGTAGTCCTGGTCCCTCATCCATGTGTGGCCGGATGGCGTTGGACAGGGTTTGTGGCAGCACGGCTCGCCGCATGGCGTTGGACAGAGTTTGTGGCAGCACGGCTTGCCAGATGGCGTTGGACAGGGTTTGTGGCAGCATGTGTCGCAAGATGCGCATATGGCACTATGCCTCATGGATCAAAGGGGGTCAGTGCCTGTTGCCACTACCCTGGATTTGGGGTCACTGCCATTCATGAGCCAGGACACAGTCTCACATATGAGACGCCTGGGCCGCAGAGGTCGCCGGTAGAATATGTAAATGAGAAAGGAGTAATGTGGGCCAACGTCGGGGGACAGGGGTGGTCTGAAAGGCTGGCCAGGTCGCGGACCTCAGGCTTGGAGCTAACACTGGCCCGTGGTGGGCCCTCCTTGACACACACTGGTGTCGGCTGCTGCTCAGTGTGGCCTCGCTGCACAGGGTCAGCCCTGACGGGTTCGTGGTCCAGCGGGCTGGGGTACGGCAGGTGCACAGGATCTCAGACAACTCCGCTAACGAGGACGGCATCAGCCTCATGGTGGGGTGGGAGGCGCTGCCCTGGCGGAGACGTTGGGCTTTCCGGAAGAGGACAACGCCCAGGGCTACATGCTTTTTATTCACACCCCTCCGCTGGCCTAGCGTACGCTGGCCCATCCCACTCTATTGTGCTACATTTCCGCAAGGACCTCCAATGGCTGGGGTGACATGGTTGCGTCCACTGTCCACTGCACTCCATTCACCAGAGTTGCAAATCGCTGTGGATATGGGTGTGTTCTGCATACTGCGATCTGTTCAGCACTTTGCCGCCACTATTGGCATTGTGTACTTTCCCAATCATGGTTCTACTGCATCCTTCACACATTCATCTATTGTGTGGCTGAGGTGCCATGCCGTTGATTGGTCATGTTCACGGCTTGCCCAGGTTACCATTGGGAGTTGTTCTATTGTGTCTGGTGGGTGGGCATGTTGTTGTGCAAGTTGGTTGTGGACTTGTGACAAGTGCATTGACAGAGTTGTGGATTGTATGGTTGTGGAGTTGAGGTGAGTGGGATGTTAATTGTGAACTTGCAAAGGGGCTGTGCATTTACCTTGGTGCCATCCTGGGATGGCTGGTTGCTGTTGGACTGTCAGAAGGTGAAGGGATCATGCACACTCGCTGTGTATTTGGAGGCGAGATTGGTGTACGTCCCACGGTGTTCTGATGTTGCCTGCGCATTGATGTGTGACGTGTGCTTCCTGTTGTGCTCATTGTGTGCTGTGTCACCAGGGGGCACAGGTGGGAAATGTGTGCAGTGGATTGCCCCCAACAAGTGCGTGTATCTGGCTATGGCGTATGGTCCTTACTTGGTCTCAGGCGGTTCCTGCGCATTGTGTTGACCGTACGGGGACTGGGATGCCAGGGTGATGGTGATGTCCAGGACAGGTGAGGGGGTCTTGGATGTGGCTGTCTGTGAGACTCCGCTGACTCTGGTGGGTGTTGGTAGGGGTGTGCCAGGGGCCAACAGGTGCTGCACAGCCAGCAGCTTGGTATGGGGTGGGATGTTGGTTGTCCGCTGTGTTGGTGCAGATTGCCAGATGGGCAATGACGGCCAGGATGTGCAGAATGGTTGTTCCTTTCAGCCTGAAGTGGACAGTGACATTGTCAGATATTGTGCCTATGAGGCAGGTGCGTTTCCTGGGGGCTGCTGTCTTTGTCTGTGCTGCCTCTGTGGTGGTCCAGGGGGGGGACCGGGTGGGTGTTGTGGCCCTCTAGGGGGTTTGTGCTGCATGTTCTGTTGCTCCATGGCATCTGTTGCCCTTCCGATGACGCCCTCGGCAGGGTTCCCTATTGTGGTGCAGGTTGCCGTCCGACTTTACACCAGGTCAGAGCAGGTGTAAACTTCCTGCTGCTAACCCGCCTTATCACGTGTTTTGTGTTTTTATTGCCGATCTGTCTGGTCGTTGTGAATGTTGAAGTGTGGTGTTGTCGTGGGTTTTGGCACGGAAACGCCTGCTCTGCATCTCATTAGCGATAGTTGCGAGGGTCCTCTGTGGCGATGTTTTTTGTGGCTGCTATCGCAGGAAAACTGGTGCTGTGGGCTGTTAGCACCTGCTTGTGAGGATGTATGTCTTTACAACGCATGCTTTTTCCACGCATGCCTTTACAACGCAGGTTTTACAGCGCAAGTCGTTACAACGACTTGCGTTGGGGGCGCTGGATAGTGAATTGTTTAATTTAATATTCCAACTCCAGTCCCCGTGGATAGTAGGGATGGTGTTGGATAGTAAATTAAACTATTACCTATCCTACAGCGCCCCCAGCGCAATTCGTTGTAACGAATTGCGTTGGAAAAGTTGCGTTGGAAAGGTAGTGCGTGTTAAAAGTTGCGTTGTAAACGCTGTTTACCGCTTGTGAATGGTGGGGTAAATTTATCACAACTTTGGCTGCGATAAAGTGCCATTAATTTTGCGATAGCTCCTTGTAAAAATGTTTCCACGATGTCAAGGTTGATAGTTTGAACTTAAGAAACTCACGCTGCTGCTATCTTCCTCAGGTTCTCCTCCCAAAAACAAGTGTTTTACATATTTGCATAAAATTATTGTGCCACAAAATATTTGCAAATGTATTTCTCTGCTACTTTGCGGGGATCTGTTGACAATGCTGTTGTCTGTGAAGCGTATCAGCTAGTGCACTCTTCTTTTTTCCAGAAATAATATTTAATTTGGAATTTTATTCCTGCAAAATTCCCTTTTTTCACATAAAGTCCCAAGGTAAAATGTTCGTAACCTTAACAAAATGTTCAGTTTCACGTATATCTTTGTGAACTTGGCACAATCCTAATAAAACACTGGAAACAAAGCCTGAATGTACAAAGGAAAGCATATTTGTACTTCTGGAAACTCTCCTGCTCACTTACACGCAACCACACACACGAATCCAGGCACACAGACCTAGCCAATTGCACAATTATTAACAAATGATTTCAAAGGAACTCAAGGGCATAGAATAAATAAATGTTCGAAGTTACAATTACATGCACAAATTGTAATTCACACAGGAAGACAAATACATACACAGGAGCAAACTACTATACATGCAGATGATCAAACATTCGTGGTAAAGTCTGGAGCAGACACAACAAACCACAATACTGCATTACCATTGTAAGACAAACCTCACCTCGTGCATTGTCAGAAGGAATTAATAGACATGAGTGATTACAGGTATGTGTGGGTTTGCTTGTGTGTACGTGTGTGTATGTTTAAGTTTGGCAGGTGCTGCTAGAAATCTCACAGCCTCGTCCAAAAATCTTTCACAAAAGCTTTCATAAAAGCAGTAATCTTAACTTAATGCTTCTAAATACCTACCTAGCATTGGACATATCAAAGCCATCAGGGCCGCTTGAAATTAAATGCTTTCAAAGGATGTATGTCATTCACTTTAATGATAAGGCAATTAAACAAATGAGGGGCCTGGTGTACTCTACATAGAGTGCAATAGTTGAGGATGACAGGTCAAACCATTACGGCACCATTGAAGCGGGGGTTTCTGCACTACCTTGAAGTGTATAGCAAGCTACTCAGAGGAAGCTGAAAGAATATGCCAAGAGCCTTGAATGGGCAGCAGCATCCATTAGTGCACATGTAGATTTCAAAGGGTATCTCCAAGATGACAGGCCTAGTTTTTACTTCCCATATTTGGGACAGTTACATTTTTGTTATAATCCCACTTCGCTGCACCACCAACATTGTGTGAGCCTGAGAAAAGTGCCCCATCGCCATGTGCCTCAGTTTAGTAATTGGATGTAACTGGCAGCACTTAGAAATGAGCTGAACACCAGTAGTACTTTGTATCTTAAGGACCTGTCCGGTGTGAACAAAACATACTACAACCCTAATGAGCCCAGGACTGAGAGAGGAGATTGTGTCAAGACTTTTGCGTGTGGTACCAGAATAGCGACTTTTAAATACCAACCTTAAAACATGTCAGAAATGTATTTGTGGGTGACAATCATGTTCAATTCAACCTGTATGGATTAGAGCATGTACAAACATGAACACATACACGAGTTTGATCACAACTTTGCCAAGATTTTGGAGTGTTCAACTTGGGGTACAATGATGTATTACTGAAACACTTTGGGTATAGTGATTCACAGAAGACCTTTTGAGAATATCTATGTTTTTAATCCTATTTTTTGCTGTCTAGACTGTGTTACTCAATTTCAGGTATAGACAACGGTGGATCCTTTCTAATTACGGGGACCATTGGTTGTACCAAACTTCTTTACTTTTTTGGATATAATTATTCAGAGTGATTAGCACCTTGTGGCCCTGATGAAACGCTTAGGTCACACAATGTAGGGACAGTAGAGGCTGAAACATATGTACCTGTCATTTAAATTAGTGTTGAACAATCTCCCCTTTATTTGTAACCCCAGCCCTTGATGACATTAATAAAGACATTGTTAGCTCCACCAAGAGGTAGTTTTAATTTTGTTTTTCACTATCTTTTCTTCGCACTCTGCTGTTCACCCACACCATTGCACACATAGGGCATTTATTTTTAGCTCCTTCCCTGCCAGAGAGATGTAGCCAGCACCATCAAAATTGGTTTATGGTGTGAGGGGGAACTGAATGATGAGGGGAGGGTGAACGTTTCCGTACTAAAAAAAATTGTTCTTTTGACTATGAGACACTGATTTTCTGCATCAGGTTGATGCTATTTGATGATTTAATTTCATTTGACTCCAAGTATTTTTTGTGTGTTCAAAATCTGGGGAGACGTCATACAAAAAGATGGTCAAAGGTGGGTAGGAGTGGGGTGGGAGTTGGCACTCGAGGAAACAGGCCAGCTATGAATGCAGTGATGCGTTTGTCTGTGAGCAGGACTTTCAGCTGGTGTCGTCAGTTGATGTGCAGCCATTGCCACCTGGCCTGGTAGAAGGCGGTGGCAAATCATGTTGCTAAAGGCCAGGTTTTGGCAGTGCGGGAGCGCGTGGCACACACCTGCCACACTTTTGCACCACCAAATTCACCAACGCCCGCCCGATTACAAGGATTCTTCGATGTCTGGCGTGCAGGTAGCTGGGCTGTCCCGCAGCTGTGCAGTTTAAAGGCTCATAGTGAGCCTTGAACTTCACCGCCGCAAGACGCGCAGTGCATGTTCCTCTATGGGAAGGAATGCACGCACCATGTTGTGCATTCCTTCCCATGCAGGAACTGGTGGGGCAAAACTACAGGGGGACACAGCATGTGCCCCCCTGCATGCACCCCCATGCACAGGGGCAAGAGGGGGGCCTATAGGGCCCCCTTTCTTTATTCTCCGCCAGCAGTTTCATGGAGGAAGCACCTCCTTAAGACCGCTGGTGGTGAGGAAAGTCGTAATATTCTTTGCGGTGCCACCAAGTATATTGGGGCCCTCAGACCACTGTGCCATTGCCAGGGAGCTCTGATCCCTGGCAGTTGCGCTGGGCAATGGTGGTCCGAATGCCCTAGTTGTAAAAGGGTGGTCAGAAGACCGCCACCGCCTCGCCACCGTGCCAGACTCATAATCAGGCCCTAGTTGAATTTTTACATAGCACACTTCTGACATTGGTATGAATTCAGCATGTACTAATGTTGTTGATTATCCTTAGAAATGTGCGAGAAACAGGATAATGTAAAGCATTAATTCCTGTAAGGCTGATAATTATTTTAAAAAGTGAAGTGCGTACAAAGTTTCAAATGGGTGCTTAAACTTTTTCATTCGAACAGCTGAGTCAGTGTGACAATCAGACAAACATTAAGACTCATCATTGCAACAAAAATGTTTGACTCTGTGGCAGCTAGTAGGGAACATTGGAGGCGGGCGGGGGAAGGTGGGGTATTAGGAAAGAAAGGGAAAAAAAAGAAAACTCACCTGGAAGTCACCGTTGCAGCAGCTGCTTCTCCTCCAGCAGGAAGCACCAGCCTCCCAGAATCCCTGACCAATCTCAACGCCGTCTTAAGCAGCATTGTGATTGGTCTGAGCGAAGCGGTTCGGCGCTCAGACAGGGGCTTGGAGGCTGGGCATGTTCTTCACTAAGGCTGTATAAAACAGCCTGTGGAGAACATGTACAGTGCACATGCCGGCTTGGCCAGCCCGAGACGGCCAGGCAAAGCCTCATGTGCACTTTAGGTATAGCCACCACCCATCCTCTGGCCTCGGCATCAGGGGAGCTCGGCACCGCCCCATCTTATCAACGGGGCTGAGCTGCAGGGCAATGGTAAAAATAAAATGTTATTAACGGACATTCCATTATTATCATTTTATTTTTACTTTGCACTGCTTTAAAGCCTTGGCCTCGGATCTTCCCCTGATTTCACTCCACCTGGGTAGTTATAGCTTGGAAGATGCAGTGGATAAACAGAGTTAAACACATTTGCTTGCTGTGTATTGTTGTAAAAAAAGAAGTTTAAAATGGTGCTTACAGCAGTGTCCCTCTTTTTTCTGGAATAATCCTTGGCTTCATGTTTCTTTTTTCCAAAGCATCTAGACACCCGGCTCCTTGACATATCGATGGCTCTCCCTAGGTGGGGAGAGCCTCTGTTGTACACTAAGACCAGTAGATATCAGTGTGAGCAGAGGGATGTGTCAAGCGTGAGAATTTCCAATGTCACTGTTTTCACTCTTATCCCATTCCTTTTCCCCCAGACCCACTGATAACCATCATATTCCTATTGTGCCTGGCTGGCAGTCCAAATGGAGAAATATGGAACAGTCCATTCTCCCATTTGTTAGACTTGGCATCTTTGGCATGACTTCCCCAGTATTTTTGCCTCTGACCTCCTTTTTTTGATTGTGTGCTGCATTTTTGTTTTGCTGGTTTTAGGACTCTGGGCATTTTATCACTGCTAATCAGTGCTACAGTTCAAATGCTCCCTGTGTAAATTGTATTGGTGATTGGCTTATCCATGATTGGCAAATTTGATTTACTAGCAAGTCCCTAGTAAAGTGCACTCGGCATGCCCAGATCTTGTAAATGAAATGCTATTGGTGGGCCTGCAGTACTGATTATGCCATCCACATGACTAGCCTTGCAAACATTTATCAAACATGACACTGCAGTCTCTGTGTGTAGTTTTAAACTGGGATGTCTCCCTGGCAAGTGTACCTACTTGCCAGGCCCAAACCTTCTCATTTCCTTCATGTAAGTGTCCCCTAAGGTAGGCTCAAAGCAGCCTGACGGGCAGGGTATAGTGAAATTAAGAGGTAAGACATGTGCTGCTTCAAAGGTTTTTCAAGGGCTTGTGTGTGCTGGTCTCCTGTTAAGAAGTCTCAAGGCCATCAAAGACGTCATCTACCAGTACCTGAGCTCCTCTGCTGAGAACCTGACTTGCCAACTGGTGCCAAATCCATTTCCTGGGCCCTTGTCAGCAGAATCTGGTGATCTGAAGAGAAAATTCCTGCTTCGACTCTCTGCACCTGTTTTCTCAATATAGCACTGACATGCAGCTAAAGAATCAATGCATCGCCTCATTTGTGGCTGAAAAATCACCGCAGCCCTAGTCCCGAGCACTGTGTCACTGACGTCTAAGGCACCCTTCTCTGACTCCGATGCAGCCCCTGCTTTGCCACTGCAGAATCAATGCAACACCTGCTCACGGCTGCAAAACTGACGCAGCGCCCGCTTCGCCGCATCGACACAGTACGTCTGGATTTTCAACGCATTGTCCCTCAACGCCGTCTCTTCATCGGAGTTGTTTAGCAGTAAGGAACCAAGGCCACATGCCTGGAGAATGATGTATTCCCCCCCTTCCAGTAAGGAACAAACGTATTACCTCCCCTGACAGTAGGGAACTTACGCATCACCTCCCCTGACTAGCGGTAAGGAACCGAGTCATCACCTCCACTGGGAGTAAGGAACCAACGCCTCACTTTGTTTTTCCAGCACCTCCCCTCCAGTGCCTGTTTTGTCTTTGAAACTTGATACATTGAAGGCACTTTGTGCTAAATGAAACGCACCAATGGAGTCCTATGGGCTGAACTTATTTAACCTTTGAAAAGTGATACCTTTACTTCTGTATGTTGGATCTTTGTGGTTTTGGTCTTAGTTTATTCAGATAAATATTGTCTATTTTTCTAAACTGATGGGGACTCATTTGGTGGTGTTTTCACAGTGTTACTGTGTGTATGTAAAAAACTCTTTAGTCATTGCCTCTGAGATAAGCCTGACTGCTCGTGCCAAGCTACCAAGAGGGTGAACAGGGGTTATCTTAGCTGTGTAACCCTTTTAAGGTGACTAAAGTGAGGGCCCCTACTTGGACGGGGGGCGAAACACTGCCAACTAGCGACCCCATTTGTAACACCGTTGAACTCTAACAATTACTTGAGAGGACCAGTTAGGGATTAGCTAGTTAGTCCTCAGCCCTTTATGTATGTAAAACAATGAACATTACTTGAACACTGCATCAGGATGCTCATCACTTCTGCTCCCAAAACACTACATCACTTTTACTTCCAGAACCCAGCTACCACTCCAATCTTTTGTTGACTATATTTTTGACTTTGGCACTGTTCAATGGTACACTGTATTTTGGCGACATTTGCATTATACAAATTCCATATACACACATGCATAAGTACATACCAATGAGTGGCAGGATGTAAAATTAGATGACACTTATTTTCATGCATTACATAAGATAACAAAAATGGGAGGTACTTATGTTTATGCTGGTATGTTACTTTAATACCCCATAGGTAGACATGATGAGGGGGTTCATGTTTGCTCAGATCATTAACTACAAGTATCGTTTGACATGAAAATAGCACTATTTTTTTTTTAAGTTCAAAAAGAATTTTATTTCGGGGAAGGGGAAAGGAATAAGGTGTCAATACAAAATATAATGAGAAATAGAAAGTATAAGTAGATCAATAAGTAATGGGCATAGTACAATCATAAACAATAATGAAAACCAATCATAGGCGTCAAAAATTAAGCAAAAGAAAAACAACAGTCATGGTAATAAAAGTATACAAAGGGAAGTACAAACAATTTGATAATGTAGAAGAAACGGAGTGCAAAGGGCATTTAAGGAGGTTTGAGAACTTCTTGTTGTGAAGGGCGCGGGCAAAAAGAGCGTTTAGTACATACATCAAGATAAAGCGTAACAGGAAGCCATAAGTCCATGCGTTTTGCTGCCATGTGGGCCGGAAAAACAAAAGCAGTATCTAGTCTGTGATTATGGCAAACATTGTACCACCAAGCTTTAAAAGAGATGTTAGAGAAGGTCTTCCAATTAACTGTAATTTGCTGAAACGCAACAGCTAACAATAAGTCAATAATCTGAGTATTAAATTCAGCATCGTTCCAACAAGGAGAAAGACTTCCTAAAAAAACATGAGTGCAAGAGAAAGGAATGCAAGTATGAAACATTACATTAATTTGGGCCCAGACCTGCAGCCAAAAGTCATGGACCGGTTTACATAAAAATAACATATGAAACAAAGTCGCCTGCGGAGAAGAGCAGGACCAGCAAGTGTGTGGAGTGGTGGGAAAACGTTTATGTAAATCAAATGGGGTGAAAAGAAGTCTTTTATAAATAAAAAACAAAGTTTGTATCAAGGTCGCTGCTCTAGAGGATTTGCCGATTTTGTTCCATAGCTTATCCCACAAAGGAATGGACCAAGATGCAGCAAGATCCTGTTCCCAACATATCTCCACCTTAGACTTGGGTCTGATGGAGAGTCTAGTGTGAAGGTGCTTGTAAATGGAGGAGGCTTTAGGAGTAGTGCGTAGAAAGGAGTGAAATAGTGAGATAGAAGTAGAAGAGGAAGAGGAAGGTGCGTGCAGGAGGCGGGTGTAGGTTGCCATTACAGCTTCTTTAAGAAGCATATACTTATGGGTGAAAGAAGCAGGCAAGCCAAAGGTGGTACGGAGAGTGGGGAAGGGTATGAAAGAAGAATGTGAAAATAGTTGGGAAACCCAGATGAGTCCCTTGCGCCGCCATGACTTCCAATAAAAGGGCTTATCCCTTATTAAAAGGGAAGTGTTGTGCCAAATGGTGGAGGCAAGGAACTCAGCAAGAGTCACAGGGGGAGGAGGAGAAGAAGATAAGAGTAACTTAGCGGTGAATTTGTGGATGGAAGTAGGAGTAGAGGAAGGTTTGCGTGAAAAAGAAAGATATTCAGCAAGAGAGAAAGGGGAAAGGAAGAGGCGCTCAAGTTTGGCCCATAGGGGATAGGGAGAGGTTGGGTCTTGCAGCCAAAGGGAGGCCTGTCGTAATTTTCCGAACAAATTTAGAGAGAATGGAGACAGGAATATTAGAAATAGTATAGAGGACTATGGGAGACAACATCATTTTAATTGTATCAAGGCGGCCCCACCATGATAAGTTAAGGGGATGCCATCTAGAAGTTAAGTCTGATAATTTTTTAATGCATTTATTTAAACAAAGGGAAACCGTGTCCAAAATAGAAGGGGTGATATGAAGGCCAAGATATTTAATGTGTGAGGAGCTCCATGTAAAGTTGGAGGCACTGAAGTCAGGCTTAAATGTGAACTTCGTCAAGGGCAAAATCTCACACTTGTCATTATTAAGCTTATAACCAGAAATCTGGGAGTAATCGTTTACTTCAGCAAGAAAGGCAGGAATGGATTCAGTTGGGTTGGAAATAAAAAGTAAGATGTCATCTGCATACGCGGCAAGCTTAACTTGAGAATCTAAAGCATGAAAGCCATGAATGTTAGGGTTTTGATGGAGTTTGGACAAAAAAGGTTCTAAGGCCAGATTAAAAAGAAAAGGGGATAGGGGACAACCTTGACGAACTCCTCTTCCCAAATCAAAAAAGGAGGAGATAAGGCCATTGGCGCAAACCGCCGCACGGGGATTGGAGTACAATAAAGAGACTAAGGAGATAAATTTAGGGCCAAAGCCAAACCATTTAAGGGTATGGAACAAATAGGTCCACTCAACCCTATCAAAAGCTTTCTCAGCATCTAGGGCGATTGCTGCAAGGGCAGTAGGTAAGTTATGAGATTTTGATAAAATATTAAACAAAAGTCTAGTATTATCTGTGATAAATCTGCCCTTGACGAAGCCTGATTGTTCCTCGCCTAAGAGATCTGGAAGTAGAAGGTCAAGACGTGCGGCAAGCGATTTAGCAAATATTTTGTAGTCAATATTGACCAAGGAAATGGGCCTATAGTTCTTACAGTATTGAGCGTCCTTCCCTTCCTTGGGTATGAGTCAGATATGAGCGTCAGAGAAGGAACCTGAGGAAGCGCCTACGGTAAGAAAAGAATCTAAGAGAGAGTGTAGTTTTGGAAGAAGGAGTTTTGAAAAATGAAGAAAAAATTCAACAGTAAGGCCATCTGGTCCGGGGGCCTTGTCTTTTTTGAGAGTCTGGAATTGCTAGAAGTAATTCATGTTGAGAGATATCTAATTCTAGAGAAGACAGGTCAAGAGGAAAATGGGCAGGTTTATGTATGCTAGAGAAGAAATGATCTAAAGAGTGGATGGAGGGTTGAGTTTCGGAGGAGTATAAAGTTTTGTAGAAAGAGGAGAATTCCGTGAGGATGTCTGCATCTTTATGTTGAAGATTAGAGTGAGTGTCGTAGACAGACTCAATGTTCAGTTTATTGTGCGTAATTTTTAGATAGTTGGCTAAAATTTTCCCCGCTTTATTTCTACCACCATAGAATTTTGCACTGGATTTCAATAAGTAAAGAGAAGCATCCTCTGTAGATTTTTTGTTGAACCTCATTTTGGCATTAACAAGAGCTGTTAAACTGTCTTGTGAGCGAGAGGTAAAGTAGGCGTGTTCCAATTTCTTGATATCCTGAAGAAGATCACCAGTAAGTTTGCGAGCAAGTTTTCGTTTCTTTGCAACATATCTAATTATAAAGTCTCTTGCCGCAGCCTTAAAGGCATCCCAGATAGTGTGTTTGGGGATGGAGGAAGTATCATTAAACAAAAAAAATTAATCAAAAAATTCAATAAAGGAAGCAGTAAATTTGGAATCCAATAGAAGGGCATTATTAAAATGCCACCTTTTAGGGCCAACAGGTGTAGGAAGTATGTCAATATGGGCGATGGTAGGAGCATGGTCCGAAAATAAGATAGGACCAATTTCAGCGTTAGTAAGGGTTTGGGAAATATTATGAGTAACAAAAATATAATCAGTCCCGGACTAGGAGTGGTGGCATGGGGAATAAAAAGTGAATTCTTTTGTTGTCGGGTTGCACAAGCGCCAGGCGTCAACAAGCTTGTGTTGAGAGATGGCCTGAGTAAAAAGCTTATGAGTTTTATTCGGGATATAAGGTGCACTGGAATTACGATCAAGGAAAAGGTCAATGGGTTGATTACAGTCGCCTGCTAAGATGAAGTTATCATCAGCAAATCTGGTGATATGGTGGGAAAAATCATGCCAAAAAGCAGGATCGCCACCAGTTGGGGGCGTAGACATTAAGAAGGGAAATTGGAACACCCTTTAGAGACAGCTTAACATAAATCCATCGACCATCATCCGATTCCTGAGCAATGAGGGAATGGGAGAGGTTTTTACGACATAGAATAGCTACACCATTTCGTTTACCATCACCCTGGGAATAATAAACCTCACCCACCCATCCCCGTTTAAGTTTAGCCGATTCAACATCAGATAAATGAGTCTCTTGTAAAAATGCGACATCAACATTTAATCTGGCTAAGTGAGTTAAAATTCTTTGTCTTTTGATCGGAGAATAAATGCCCTTAACATTCCATGTAATAATTTTTAATGACATAATATAAAAAACAGAAGAAAAAAAAGACCAATAGCAACAGGAAAAGAGAAGCCCACGAGAGAAGGTGAGCAGAAGAGAAAAAAAATGAGCATTGATGCTAGAGAGAGAGGAGAAAAGGAATAGGAAAAAAGAGAGAAATGTAAAGGAGAGAGAGAAGAGAATGCAGGAATGAGAAAAAAAAGAGGGAATAAGAGAAGAGAAGCCAATGATAGAGAGCAAGACAATAAAGACCAAAAACGCAAGAAAGGAAAATGTGGAAACAGGAGAATATGAAGCGAAATATTGAGGGTTGAGAGGGAGAGGCGAGTATATGAAAAAAGACACCTTTAAACATAGAAAAAATGCGGAAGTCAGGGAGAGCGGGACAGAGGGGACATTAAACATGATGAACAAGGAAAAAAAACTGTACTTACGAAAAGGAGGGGAGCACAATCGGGAAGAGGATCAAACGAGAAGAAGAGGAGGAGGGGGTAGAGCCAACTAGGGAAGGTCAAGCGAACAGGGTCAACGAATCACCCACCGAGGGGACGAGACGGGACGCGATATATAACCTGTGAATAAAGAAGGATAACATGAGGCAACAGCACCACTAAAGATAAAAGGCAAAAGAGACCATGTAAAGAGAAGAATGAAGTAATGAAAGAGAACACAAAGGAAAAAGGAAGTGGGAATACCAACAGAAGGGAGTAAGATACATAACTGCTAAGTACGAAACGTCAAGTGAAGGAGAAAGAACAATAACAAATTTCAACCATCAGAAGAGAGAGAAGAGGTAGAAATCACGGAGGAAAAGTTGAAGATGGACCAGAGAGGTCCATGTCAGCGGCCTGGCAGGAATTCAGGAAGCTCTGAAGACGGACTGGATCCTCGTAGGTGGTTGTTTTGTTGTTGTAGGTAACCCTGAAAAAACAGGGGTGGAAGAGACCATATCTGGCACCGATGGAACGAAGAGCGGGTCTCATATCCAGAAAGGCCTTGCGTCGATTCGCCGTGGCTCTTGCATAATCCTGTGCGAAAAACAAGGAGGATCCTGACCAAGTTAAGCGGGGCAAGGCTTTAGCCGCTGAGAGAACCTTTAACAAGTCGGTGTATTCTAGAAAATACATGATGACACCTCTTGGTTTCGAGGAAGTGGCGGTAGGAGAAGGAACTCTGCCAAGTCTATGGGCCCGTTGTATGTTAAGCGCAGTGCCTTCTGGCAAATGCAGGAGGGTGGGAAGAAAGGATTTGAAAAAGGCAACGGGGTCAGTCCCCTCGCATCCCTCCACCAGGCCGTAAATACGTAGGTTGTTGCGTCTATTTCAGTTTTCCAACTCCTCCACCTGCTTTTGAAGAGACGCAACCTGTGAGTGTAAGTGGGAGACTTTGGACGACGACTCCTGAAGAGAAGAAACGCTGCGCTCCACAGAAGTGACTCTGGCATCCATTTGAGACCAGTTGTCAGTCAAAACCTGTAATTTAGCGTTGGTTTCTTCCATAAAAGGAACGTAATGCCCTTATCTCCTCCAATAACAGTTCCATGGAAATAGCAGAAGATCGATTAGAAGGAGAAGGGGGGTCCTTTTTCAGTCTTTTGGTAGTACTCTTCCCTCCTGTCTGCGCAGATTGCTCCATTGAGGACATCGGTGGATGGGCAGAAGTTGACTGAGAAGCTTCCAACCGAGCAAGGGCCGAGAACAACTTGGAGTTTTTAAGGAAGACGTGCTGTGACGATTTAGTGATGCCGTTCGGCGTAAGTTTGCCCAAGTAAACAAGTCGTCAGGAGGAATGGCAACCAAATAAGAAATATGCAGACTGACCATGAAGTACAAAGCAGCTTGAGGAGGAGATGAATCAGAGGAAAAAGAAAAACAGTGTCTGAAGCAGCTAAGAAATTAAGGTGAACCAGGAGCTGTAGGAGAAAAATCCAGAAAAATAGCGTAATTCATAAAATGGCCGCCATCAATAAAGAGCTGAGGAAGCTTGAGTTAATGTCCAAAGTCATAAAGAAAAAGAGTAATGACAGCCAAAAAGCCTAGCATGTCAAAAGTAGGGAGGATAGGGCTCAGCACGTGACAGAAATGAGGGTGTAGGCAAAACAAAAAGCCATAGTTCAGAGCTGCGTGTACCTGGAATGCAGCCGCGGCGTTTTGCGAGCCAAAATGGCGGCCGCGGCTGTGTCAGAGCCGCGACCGGAACTCCGACTGTAGAATTTGCGGTAAGGGAAGTCCTGCCAGCGCCGCCTGCGGAGATCACGGCAAGAGCGGCATATTCCGCTGAAGGGTCCCGCTGTCAGCGGGTCGAGAGAGGGTCGCGAACCGCTGTTTCCCCTCGGCGGGATGAGAGCGCCGACACCTACGCCGCCATCCGCAACGGGCGCTAAGCCACGCCCCCTCTGAAAATAGCACTATTATCAAGGTTTACCTGTCTTTTAGTGATAGGATTGGAATTCTTAAATGTAGCTCTGGACGTGCTAGTATGCTTTCTAACCTGTAAACCACTGGATAGTTTTAATAGAGGCCATAGTGAGCTGGGATGTAGAATTATTAGCAAATTTTACTTTGTAGTACAACGTTACTGCTGCAGCTAGAATGTTTGGTCTGCCAGAGAGGACAGCTGTGCATCATTGTTTGACAGCTAACCACCTTAGGAAAAGTACTAAGTAAATGATCCTGGGGCGGAATAGGTGGGAGGGAAGGAGTTAAGCATATCTAGGCAAGTTTATTGTGGAGAAGGTATATTTACATAAATGTTCTAGAAAGTGAAATGTATTAAAAGGAGAGAATTAAGGCACTCTAAGGAATTACCAGACTCAGATGTTCTATCAGAAGGCAGATATCAGCTGAAGGGAGGACAGTGTATTTTCCTGTACCTTGTGGTATACTGAAAATATATTTTGACAAGGATTAAACATTAACTGTCCCAAAAGAACGTAGACAAGATTCTAGCTCATTGATCATCATCTGGTGGGGCAGCCCTTTGATCAAGTAGAGAAACGTGTATTAAGAATTCTGAAGGAAGATGAATGCCTGATGAGCAATTCTCATGTTAGCCCCATATTTCGCTGATGTCTCATTTAATTATTACAGCACAAGTAATTGGCAAACCATGATATCAACGCAATCGGAGGCACATGCGTCTCTACATTCCTTTAGTCCACAGACTGCTGATCAGGGTCTTACACTCTTTTTATTAGAATTAAAGGCCTATAATTTGTCCCTAAATACTTGAGTTACCGCCTGTATCAACTTTCCAGCACCTACCTATATAGCGTGACACAATGTTTTTTTAAATTAAGTTGTTGGCCAGCACTACTTTCTAAATTTCAAAGTGAGTTTCCCACTACAATATCAATCAGAACATCTCAGAATACACGTATTCATCGTTTCAGAGTTTTATTTTGGAATAAAATAAAAGCGGGTTGAATTCACCTCATTACACAGAGTGAGCTGAAATTAATATAAAGAGTATTCCTCTCAGACAAACAATTCTGCTGTAACTCACGGTACTGCTATCTCTGTCTGTGTCCTGCAACAAAGGGAAAAAGTGCCAACTGGTTAAAGTTAGGCCTGGGCGGTGAACTTCGCTCCGTTCGTGGATTTTTCTGCACTCCGCGGAGCTTGCGGAGTGCAGAAAACTCCATTTCTGATGTGCAGCGGAGTTTTTTCCCCTGCTCGTGACCGCAAATGGGAAGTTTGCGAGCACGATCTGCCGCTCGGGTAGAATTTCTACTCGAGCGGCAGGAAAACCAGCACAAACTGCAGTTAGCATTGCACTCCGCCACTCGCGGAACTTCACAGTTTTTTTGTAACTTCACGGAGTTCTGTGTAGTAAAACTCCGCAAACTTCGCCCAGGCCTAGTTAAAGTCATCTTTTAGTTGCCTTCCATGTAAATACTGTGACATTTAAATGTTTGATTTCACTACAGTCAAGTCAAAGCTTTGTGTGCCCGGTATATTTTGTGCTTCACCCATTAGGTATCATATCGAGAGAGACAAGAATGTCCTCTTTCCAGCAGAAGTGTATTCTGATTAGAGAGGAAAACTGTTGTTTTTTTTTTCAATATAAATCCCACCTTTGTGATATGTTGAAGATTATGATTAAGCATAACCCTTGGCATGATGCCTTGTGTTAAAAATGACTGATCAATGTCTGAATTGAACCCAGCAATACCTTCTTGAGTGAGTGCCAGAAGAATTTACATCTCTCACTCCCTCTGACCTCTGGTCTGGTCTCTCCCCAGCAGCTCCGCCGTCTGCGCAACCACCGTTTACTCCCAGGACCTCCAGGAGGAGGTGTTTGAGGCTGCCCCAAGCCTGCAATTATGCCCACTCTCCTGCTCCAGTTTCACTGCTTGCAGTGAGTGAGACCTACCAGGTAGGTCGCTCCCCCTCCGCACAGCATCGCCTGTGTGTCCCTGCCCCAGCTGCCGCTGCTGAGGAAGTTCGAGGCCCTCCACCACCCGCAGGCTACCACCTGCGCCTCATCCCTGGTGGCCAGTGGTAGGCAGGTTTGTTCACCCTCCGCTTTATAGCTTTTATTGTATTGCCTGTATTTTCATTGTGTCTGTGACTGCTGTTGTCTGTCTTCCCCCGCTGCCTGTACGTGGTCCGTGCCCCTTTTTCTTCCCTCTGTTCCCCTGGCTGTCCCCGTGGGCTCTCTGACCAGTCTTTCCTTCTGTACCCCTCGCTGCCCCCGTGTCCCTGTCCCGTGCCTCTCTGCCCATTCTGCTTTCTGTTCTTAGCTGCCCCTGAGTTATGTATTCTGTATTTTGCCTCTGTGCCACTCGTTTTCCGGTATTTCTGTGCCCTTTTTGCCTTCTGTGCCACTCATTTTTCCCTCGTATTTGTGCCTCTTTTGCCTTCTGTTCCACTCGTTTTTTGTGCCCTTCTGCCCTCTGTTCCACTCGATTTTTTGTGCCCTTCTGCCCTCTCTGCCACTCGTTTTTCCCTTGTTTTTTGTGCCCTTTTGCCCTATTTTCCACTCGTTTTTTGTGCCCTTCTGCCCTCTGTGCCACTCTTTTCCCCCTCGTTTTGTGCCCCTTTTGCCTTCTGTTCCACTTGTTTTTGTGCCCCTTTTGCCTTCTGTTCCACTCCTTTTTTGTGCCCTCTGCCTGCTGTTCCACTTGTTTTTTTGTGCCCTTCTGCCCTCTGTGCCACTCGTTTCCCCCTCATTTTTTGTGCCCTTCTGCCCTCTGTTCCACTCGTTTTTTTAGCCCTTCTGCCCTCTGTGCCACTTGTTTTTCCCTCGTTTCTGTGCCCCCTTTTTCCTTCTGTTACCTTTGTTGTCCCTCACCTCCCTCACAGCTGCGTCCCCTGCGGTCCCGCTCCTCTGACTGCCCACTGCCCCTTCGCTGCTCCCGACTCCCAGCTGCTCCTCCCTCCCACCTCCCCAGATATGCCGGCCGCTGCGCGGCCGCACCGCTGGCGTGCCGAAGGCAAGCCCGTCTGCACCCGTCCGCGCCTGGACCGCGCACAGCGCCAGAACCCCTGGCCCCCGCACCCGCCACCATGATCACCGCCACTACGACGCCAGCACTCTGCACGCTCTCAACTCCGGACGGAGCCACACCTGCTTCAAGGCCGCCCCAAAAGGCACACAAGGCCCCTTCACCTGCCGGTACTGCTGCTACACCAGACTCAGAGCCGACGAACCACCCGCCAAGAAAGACCCCAACCACCTCTGATGCATACTACTGAACACCCGCTCTGCACGCAAGCATGCTGTCGAGCTCTCGGACCTTCTCAACACAACATCCCCGGACGTCGCCTTCCTGACAGAGACCTGGTCTAACGACTCCTCCGCACCCGACATCAGCATAGCCATCCCAGAAGGCTACAAGATCACCCGCAGAGACCGTACCAACGGAGTCGGAAGAGGAATCGCCATCGTCCACAAGAACAGTATCGGGGTCTCGACTAGCTCTGATGACGCGCTCAGTACCGCTGAACACATGCATTTCCAGATCCACACAGACCCTAACTCCACACTCTAAACCACCCTAAGGCACCCTCGTCTACCGCCCCCCCGGACCCTGCCCCCAGTTCAGCGACTCCATCACCGACTTGATCAGCACGCACGCCCTGACCTCCACCGACTATATCCTCCTCGGAGACCTGAACTTTCACCTTGAGAACAACAACGACAACAACTCCACAACCCTGATCAATAACCTCACCAACCTCGGACTGAAGCAACTAGTCACAACGCCCACCCACTCCGCCAGCCACGCCTCGACCCCGTCTTCTCCACAAGCCTGCACGTCTCTGTCAGCCACACCACCGAACTCCTCTGGACCGACCACCGCTGCATCCACTACGCTTTTCAGAAACCCACCACACACCACCGCACCCAACAGATCCCCCGCCGCTGCTGGAGCAAAATCACCGAAGACCAACTACACGCAAACCTCACTCTGAGCCCACTCACCGAACCCTCCAACACCGAAGACGCTGCCCACAGCCTCAGACACTGGATCGAGGACTGCGCCAACACCCTCGCCCGCTGAAGAAACCCCCCCACAGAGACTCCAGCAAGAGGGCCAGCTGATTCACCCCAGAACTCCAAGCCTCCAAGCAAGGATGCCGGAAACTAGAGAAGAATTGGCACAGTGAACAAGCTCCGGACGGCCACGCAGCACACAAGGACCCCATCCGCAACCACCACCACATCAGGGAGGCCAAGAGGACCTCCTTCAAAGACCGCCTCGACAACAACGCACACAATAGCAAAGAGCTCTTCAACATCGTGAAGGAACTCTCCAACCCCAGCTCCAACACCAACGACTTCCCGCCGTCGCAATCCCTGTGCGACTCCCTCACCACCTTATTCCATCGCAAGATAGCAGCCATCCACAACAGCTTCAACACCCAGACAGCCCCAACAGACAGCAACACTAGAGACCCTCTGCACACCATCGACCACGACCCCCTGCTAGCCTGGGCCAGCGTGAGCATCGATGACACCATCAAGACCATGCGCACAATCCACTGCGGCTCTCCGTAAGACCCATTCTCGCACTACGTCTTCAACAGAGCAAGCAGCTCCATTGCACCCCACCTGCGCAATGTCATCAATCTCTCCCTCGACACCGCGACCTTCCCAGAGATCTGGAAACACAGCGAGATCAACGCCCTACTCAAAATACCTAAGGCAGACCCAAGAGACCTCAAGAACTTCCGGTCATCGAGAAAACCATCAACAGACAGCTAACCCGATACCTCGAAGAAAACAAAATCCTGGACCCTGCCCAGTCAGGGTTCCGCAGCAACCACAGCTCCAAGACTGCCCTTATCGCCGCCACCGACAACATCAGGACCCTGCTGGACAACGGCGAGACTGCAGCACTCATCCTCCTAGACCTCTCTGCCGCCTTCGACGCGGTCTGCCACCGCACACTACTCGCACGCCTCCAAGCTGCAGGGATCCGAAACAAGGCTCTGGATTGGACCGCCTCCTTCCTCTCCTGCAGAACCCTAAGCATCCGCCTCCCCATTCCGTTCCAAAGCCTCCGAGATCCTCTGCGGCGTACCCCAGGGATCCTCCCTCAGCCTGACACTGTTCAACATTTACATGGCCCGCTCGCACACATAGCCCGACAGCACGACCTCAACATAATATTCCTATGCCGATGACACTCAGCTGATCCTCTCCCTCACCAAGGACCCCATCACTGCCAAAGCCAACCTCCACAAAGGAATGAAGGCCGTCGCCGACTGGATGAAGACCAGCCGTCTGAAGCTGAACTCGGACAAGACGGAGGTCCTCATCCTCGGCTCCAACCCTTCAGCCTGGGACGACTCCTGGTGGCCGACGGCACTGGGGGGCAGCCCCGACACCAACCCACCACGCACGCAACCTGGGATTCATCCTCGACTCAACGCTCTCAATGAACAAGCAAGTCAACGCCGTCTCCTCATCCTGCTTTAACACCCTTCACATACTCTGCAAGATCTATAGATGGATCCCGACAGCTACAAGAAAGACAGTCACCCAGGCCCTCGTCAGCAGCAGACTCTACTATGGAAACGCCCTCTACGCAGGAGCCCGGACCAAGCTCATCAAACGACTACAACGCATCCAAAACGCCTCTGCGCGACTGATCCTTGATGTACCACGCCACGGCCCCATCACCCCCACCTGAGAAACCTGCACTGGCTCCCCATCAACAAGAGGATATCCTTCAAGCTTCTCACCCATGCACACAAGGCACTCCACAAGACCGGCCCAGCCTACCTCAACAGACGGCTCTCCTTCTACATCCCCAACCGCAAGCTACGCTCTGCCGACCTCTCACTCGCCACCGTCACGTGCATCCGAAGAACAACCACCAGTGGGAGATCCTTCTCCCACCTCGCCGCCAAGACATGGAACACCCTCCCACTGAGCCTACGACAGACCCAAGACTTGCTGACCTTCAGGAGGATACTCAAGACCTGGCTGTTCGATCAGTAGCGCCCCCTGAAGAACTGAAATCTTCATTCTCAGGGAATACTTACTAATATAGCAAAGAACTTGGCACAGAAGCTGAAAATATGAAAAGACATCTTTATTAAATTTTAATAAGTGAGGCCACGTCACACAGAAGCCGTAGCAACTGAATGAGGCAGTCTCAGGAATACAGAGGACAGAGGCCTTTTATATGTTTTAGGGTTACATGACTCAGCACAAAAGTAAGTCCTAGCTTTTGCAAGCATGCAAAAAATCCAACATTCCTTCTTACACAAGCTGAACAAACCCATAATAAAAGACCACAACCCATATCGTAAACAGGTCATAAAGAGAAGGAACAGAAACAGATGAGAAACAAGATAGAAGGGTGTGTGCATGTACCATAAACTCAGCAATGTCCTGCTCTTTGATCTCTATCTTGATCAGCTAAAGGGCAAAAACTGGTTTGGCAAGGTCAGCTTCAGGCGGCAGGGTCAGTTCACTTCAGGTCAAACAGGAGTCAGCTAAAGTCATCGGCCTATGTGAGGGCAACCACAAAATGGCTGCCATGCACAAAATGGAACCCAAGGGTTCAGAACGAAATCTTCAAATACACAGTGAATCCATCAGTGTAACATGACAAAAACACTCATACTTGCTGAGCTCACTGTTTACGGTTCGCTGTTACCAAAATCGTAACAGAACCACGACCTTTATGGCCCAGGTTCAGAATTCACGGAACCTCAGACCCTCATTTTGCCCTTACATAGGCAATAACCTAAACTCACGTCAATCTGAATCCAGGTCTATATTCATTAGATCATCAAGATGTTGCTGGAGCATAATCCTATTACTTAGCAACTCTCTTCGGGACAGGTCTCCTTACACACGTAGTAGCACAAAGGCTGCATATGGCAGGACAAAATAGGGAATACCTCTATCTGTAGTATGTGGCATAAGACCACACACCCAACAATTAGTGATGTTCACTACTAACTGGTGTTGATGCAAAAGCTGTACAAAGGAATTATTAATAAACTCTGACCTCCTAAGCAGTTCATGTTCAGGTAAAGTATGGAAAGAATGCAAAGAAGTAGTAGTAGGAAAAGACATAGGTTGGGATGTGGGTACAGATGTGAATTGGGTAGCAAAAACAATTCCACCCATAGAAGGCAATGTCATGTTTAAAAACACTAAAAAACACGTTGTTAAGAACATATAGACAACAGGAGAAAGTAGTGACCGCTATTACAAACAAAATCATAATTTTTCACAACCCTAAGCAAAAAGTAAATCCTAAAATTATCTAGTAACATTTTTAGGGCTTCCTATGCATTTCAGTAATTTATTATATGTTCAAGTGAAACAGTGGTGACCCTCATTAATGCTCTGAGGTGAAAAGGGGATACTCTTCCACAGAAAATGGACTTTATTCTGCTTTTACTAAACTGAATACTTCTTTAAAACAATGCCAGCAAAACAGCAAAAATTAGTCTCCTAACACCTATTATATGCAATCGCACGGAAACCACTTGTGAAACCAACTATGCCCAGAGTCCGTTCAAAAAGCCTCTCTGGCAGGCTTCTATTGTCCATCAAATCTTCTTTTGTTGTTTTCTTCCGCATGGGCCTCTTCATTCAAGCCTTTCATGTAAATGGTGCTTCTCAGTATCCGTTGGAGTGCCCTCCTGGCAAACACTCAATGCTCACTTAAAAGTCTCAATGTCTCAATGCAGTGCACCAGTGTCTCTCCTCTGCGGCAGACACTACAGATAGCATGATCTTCATTGATCATGGGCACAAATCATCTCGTGCAGACCCGGGACCATTCTCAGACTCCAACACTCATCATTCAGTGTCAGAGGATGCTCAGGCTGCTCTTTCATGGGCACCAGAATGGAGTGCCTTTTGCCAATCTTGGATCCTCCGGTGCACTGCACTTCCGTTGAAGCAAAGGAAAAAGGGGGGTGCGTGGCCAAAACTAAGGCCAAGGGGCTCAAGGGACTGCACACTGTCAGTGGTTAACCAGCACATGACAGGCGCTCTTTTGCACTGAAATTCTGGTTCTGTGGCAAAACCAGCTCCTCCTTCTTTTCTGATGTTGAACGCCTTCTGATGAAGCAAGTGCGATGCTTTAAACAGTTCATTGTATAACAAGGGGACTGCAAACAGGTGGCCTGCGATCTTCAAAGGAGTGGCCACACGCCATGGGACAATTCTGCGTTGAAATACACTGTCATTCTCAAAGGCAATACAAAAAGAAAGGCAGTAGGCAAAACAGTGCCTCTAGGCTCTTCAATTGGGTTTCCGTGTGAGAGCATATCCTTCACCATCTAAGGGTAGATAGCGACATGGGAATTCTATCTGAATGGATGTCCTCACACATAGGGGCATCGTCTAATGGGGCAAACACATTTTTTCTCAATGATTACATATAGGTGTTCCTAAATTCCTCATCTAGAACATCTCAAAAGAAAAATCGCATAATGCAGATTATCAGGGAAAACTGGTTATGCAAAAGGGAATTATACATAAGATGGGGGTCCATGGTACATTACTGCAATCTGAAAGTATGAACCTGAACAATACACTAATAATAATAAAAGCTGACTGGTGAAAGGAATACGGAAAAGAGAAATTGGACTAGGACACAGCTAAAATCCCCAGTAACTAGGCACGATGCGCTTGGGTGATAGTCAGGCATGTGACACAATACCAAGAGTATGGGTGATACACAAAAAAAAATCACAATAGTTTACAAATTTAACTCTACCGCTGGCCGTTACACCATATACGGTAATCTCAGCTAATGTTCCAGTTCCTTCTTCAGGAAAAAATGAAACCTGGTTTCCTTTACGGTACAAAGCCATATACTACTTAGGAAGCAGAATAAAACTGACTAATGTAATATAGAAATTAGGTCACCATGTACAAGAGTCACAAATCTATAATTTATCCTTAAATCCAATCAGGATACATAATTTTAGGGCTGCCTGTTCCTTACAGGAAAGGGGGCAGTAATGTGACTGTAGGTGAAACCTTGTTTCCTGTATATCTTTTTTATTTTCCTTCAAATACCATTAAAGCCAAATTTGACATACACTGATGAAGTGTTGTCCGTCTTTCTGTGAAATTTAGTGTGAAAGCAAATCTACCCAACTGTTTGCAGGATACACATCGTCATGTATATCCCTTGACAACACAGGTAAACATGTAATAGTATCATAAGCAACAACATAAAACATAAAACATGCAAAAAAAACACAAAACGGACATGTCAAGCCATCAGATATACTCGCTGTAAAACAATAGAATATATAAATGAGCGGTGACGCATAATACCGTGTCAGGTTTAAAATCCTTACCCTCCTTTTTTACAGTAGATCACCAATTAGTGGATATCTGCTGTCAAATACAACTTTCAGACACACAGAACCAGCAAGAACAATTCATGATGTATGTATGTATAACACATTTATAAAGCGCTCCTGTCACCCAACGGGCATCCTGGCGCTGTGATCTAACAGATCCTGAAACACAGTCAGTACTATATCAGCAAACTACACTATCCTAGGGAACAGGTGAGTTTTTAGTTCTTTTTTAAAGGAGAGAAGGTCTCCTAGACATCTGAGCGGCAGTGGCAAATCATTCCACAACTTGGATGCCGTAAAGCCAAAGGAGCGGCCACCCATCCCCTTTCTCTGGATCTTGGGGACAACTACCAAGTAAGCTGAGGCAGAGCGGAGAGATCTAATAGGGATGTACCAAGAGAACATCTCCTGCAGGGGCAGCGGTCCCAAGCCACGAAGGGCCTGGAAGACCAAGCATAAAGCTTTAAACTCAACCCGCTGAATAATGGGCAGCCAATGCAGGTCTTTAAGTGCTGCGGATGACGAGTCAAGACGTCGACGGGAAAGTGCTAATTTGGCAGCGAAATTCTGTACCCGTTGTAGTTTGCCAAATGCAGTGACAGGTGCCCCCAGAAGCAGTGCATTGCAGTAATCGAGTCTGCTCAAGATGATACTGCGCACTACTTCTGGTCTGGCATGGGTGGGGAGCAAAGGAAGAATCTTCCGCAGGGTACGCATCAGCCCCATGCAGGTAGACACTGTTTTATCAATGAAACCGTCCAGTTGAAGATTAGGTTCCATTGTCACACCCAGGTTTCTAACCGAGTCTGCCGCTGCTGCCGTGCCCTGAAAGGAGGGGGGCCAGAAGTCCTGCGGTAGAGGTCGTGGGACACGGTCCGCTGAGCAATGCAGCACCTCCGTCTTGGAGCTGTTGAATTGCAGCGAGTTGTTACTCAGCCATGTTGCCGTGGTGACCATACAATGGTGGAAGGTCTCCTGTGACACCGCATTCTCCCCCTCAAAAGAGAAGATGAGTTGGGTGTCGTCAGCATAGTTGGTGACCACACCATAGAACCAAATACACAAATATGAAAAACGCATGGACATTTCTTTCCAAAGGAGTTACGCAAAAAACACATCTTATTTCAACCAACCAAACTCACGTGTCTTTTCAGCCTTAAAATCCCCCAGAGCAATCCATGGATGATCTGTGAGCAGAAGCGGGAAAGGAAAAAACACAACACACAAAAGAGAGACATTTTTCATAGCAAACAAATATCAATTATAACTTTTAATCAGAAGACAAAACATAATACACATTAACAGACACAAAAATACATTTCCATTACTTAACTGTTACCATCTAGTCAGTCACCTTGCAACATGAAGCCCTTTTAACTTTCCAAAAGTACAATTCTTTCACTGACACTCCATGTTAGCCTTGCCCCACAATTCGTTCTCACTTGGGCATGTAGCCTTCAACATTTGAATAAAGAGCTACCTCTTATTTTCTGTCTAAAACTTAATGCAATGCCTCATTTTCTGTCAAATAAAAGCAACTAGCGGACATCATTTTTTTAGAGCAGAAATACAGATGTATCATTTCTGCAGAGCATTTAGCATGTGTTGGGACTTTCAAAGAAACTTTTTTCATATTTTTCCCTTTGGAATTAAGTTCTTTAATTTTGTGGAGAAACCAGAACCCCTTCCTTTTAGAGGCCTGTTTAGCAAGGTCATTCTGCATTTCACAGAGACCAAGCCCTAATTTAAAAGGTCGCAAATGTCAACATGACAGCCTCCTTCCATTGTTTACAGGAAAACCAAAGATAGCACCTCAGCGTGACTTGAGCCAGCTGCAGCTTCTTCTAGCCCCCACTCTCTGCTCATTCTGAGGCTGACAAAGGCAAAAGGCCTACTACATTTACTGTGAATGATTCGCAAAACCTAATAACACACATACCAGTTTTTAGAACAAATGCTTGTTGCAATGGTACTCATTTCAGCAACTTTAATTGGATCTCACTGGGACATTTAAAAGTAAACCCAAATGGGGACAACCTGCAAATTTGTATTATACCTAAATGTATGCATTTACTGAAGCCTAAAGCACTTTAAAGCTATTTTAAAAGGCAAAAATATCCAAATTCGACTTTGATGTTTGGGGCACTTAAAAATAAATATCCTATACTTGTGATACATATTAATCATCCTCAGAATGTTCTTTACAAGTTACAGAGATTTTTAATCAGACATATCCCATGTAAATCTTTAAAAAAATGAGTTTTTTACGCCTGCGCTAAGTAAAATTCTATATGCTAATGTTCTCATCATGCGGTATAGCACAACTTAAATTACATTTTAATGCTAGGATGTCATAGTATGAGCATTAAGCTTCATGAATAGTAAAAAACGAATTTTGTAGCACTTATTTTTAATAATTATTTTTCATAATTAATAATTTTTTTAATAAACCCAATTATTTTTGATAATTCCACATATAAGAGCAAGCTGCATCCCTTGCCTATCATTTTTAGACGCATTCATTTATAAGCCCAAGTAGAGATGCCTAACTTGAAACATGACAAAATGTTTGCGCCATTTTTTTCTTTCTAAAAAGGACAATTTTATTTAACAACAGACCCAAGAATATGCTTACAAAATGTTGCTTAATAGACTGAAAACATCAAGAAAAACCACGAACAGACATTGAGCTCATTTCAGACATAAACAGGAAGGGGTGAAACACTCAGGACACACAATACGGCGCGCTTTTAGCCATGCATTTCATGAATAGCGCCAACGCTATTCACTTACAGAAATTGCACTAATGGGAAACCCACTTAGACATTTAAACAAACATTTAACCCACAAACCAATACTCAGAACAAAAATAAAGGACAGCCCACAGACTGTACTTAAACCGAAGCATTTGTAAATATTAGTTGTAAGTCATATTTACAAGAAACGCTTCTCAATTGTGTTTTAAAAAAAACTGCAAAAACAGCCCAAAAGACTGATGTATGTCCAAGAAGCGAAAATACACTCAATTCACTAGCTTTGGTTAGCAGAACACCAAACAAAATCTTTCTGCATATCTTTGTTCATAAAAATGCACAGAACAAAGGTTCCTTTTTTTTATTATGTCATATTTTAATTCCCCGGGGATACAAAATCACCAAGGAAGAAATATGTTTTTAAATCTAAACCTATTTAGATATTCCCTTTAGGGGAAGCCGGCTAATCCAAACGTATACAAAGTTGGCCAACACAAAGCTCCAAATTTGCTAAGATCAGGCATCTTATAGCTCACTAATCTAGCTTCAAACTTCAAGGGGCTATCTCTATCGAGACACTCGTAAATATACAAGACCCTCGGTTTTTGAAAATTGCAATCTTCAAATAAAACTAAGGACCAAACAAACTAAGAACCAAACTAAGGACCAAGCAAAACTAAGAACCAATCATAACCAAAGAACCAAAGAACAAAGACTGGGAGCAACCCACTTATACTTAACTCTTACTTTTACTAATCAAAAGGTTATCCAAATTCTAACTGTCAAGTTCTACATGACCTAACGGTCTTTTTAGAATACTCACGCCAAAAAGGTTCTCAGTCAGGAGTGACATCATGTGGAGGATCAAAATCAGGAAGATCAGAAATATACTGGGCTGCAGAATCAAAGAATCTCCAGAATCCCTGTGCACAGAGTACCTTCTTAGTAGAATCCTGTTCTGTCCTCCTCAGTAGATTTCAGTCTCCTGACAAGATCACTCCCACAGAAAGCCACTTCTCTGATGAGCCCCGCGTTGGCTGCGCCATTTGAAGAACTGAAATCTTCATTCTCAGGGAATACTTACTAATATAACAAAGAACTTGGCACAGAAGCTGAAAATATGAAAAGACATCTTTATTAAATTTTAATAAGTGAGGCCACGTCACACAGAAGCCGTAGCAACTGAATGAGGCAGTCTCAGGAATACAGAGGACAGAGGCCTTTTATATGTTTTAGGGTTACATGACTCAGCACAAAAGTAAGGGGCAGTCCTATCTTTTGCAAGCATGCAAAAAATCCAACATTCCTTCTTACACAAGCTGAACAAACCCATAATAAAAGACCACAACCCATATCGTAAACAGGTCATAAAGAGAAGGAACAGAAACAGATGAGAAACAAGATAGGAGGGTGTGTGCATGTACCATAAACTCAGCAATGTCCTGCTCTTTGATCTCTATCTTGATCAGCTAAAGGGCAAAAACTGGTTTGGCAAGGTCAGCTTCAGGCGGCAGAGTCAGTTCACTTCAGGTCAAACAGGAGTCAGCTAAAGTCATCGGCCTATGTGAGGGCAACCACAAAATGGCTGCCATGCACAAAATGGAACCCAAGGGTTCAGAACGAAATCTTCAAATACACAGTGAATCCATCGGTGTAACATGACAAAAACACTCATACTTGCTGAGCTCACTGTTTACGGTTCGCTGTTACCAAAATCGTAACAGAACCACGACCTTTATGGCCCAGGTTCAGAATTCACGGAACCTCACCCCCCAGCGCCTTGAGACCCTCGCTGGTATGTAGTGAACTTTACAAATAAATGATTGATCGATTGATTGTGCCATCACAATTGTGCTTTGTTTGCCTTGTGACCCCTGTCATTAGCATTGTTTTTCCGTTTCTCATGTTAGTGTAATTGTGCCATTTTCTTTATCATTGTGCTTGTTCTCCGTGCTTCTGAGCCCGGCTTAGTCTGCCCATTTTTTTCCTCTCTGCCGCTGCTTCCCCTGCTGCCCCTCCCCCCTGCCGGTTCCCGCCTCCTGGCTGATCATCCCTCCCCCTTCCTCTATTTAATGACAGTGGCTGCACGACACGTGCAGTGGACTCACCAAAGGTGCGCTAAAGGCAAGCCTGTCTGTGCATGACTGTAACCAGCGCCAGCGACTCTGTATCTCGACTCATTTACTACTACAACCCAGCCGTCCTCCTTGCACTCAACCCCGGAAGGAACAACAACTGCCAACAGTCCACGTCAAACACGACCAGGGTCAGTTCTATTGCCGCCACAGCTGCCAGACCTTCACCACTGCCTCGGCCGCCAACATCGCCGACGCCCTGAGATGCATCCTCCTCAATGTGCATTCCATGCACAGACACGCCGTGGAGATCTGGAACTTCCTGGATATCCTCTCACCCGACAACGCCTTATTTACAGAAACCTGGACCAACGCCTCCTCCGCCCCTCACATCGGTATCGCCATCCCGGACGGATACAAAATCCAGAGGAAGGACCGCCCCAACCACTTCCAGTGACACCTTCCCCGTCGCTGAATTTCCAGGTCCAGATCAGCCCCAACTCCACACTCTGCGGCACCCTCACCTAAAGACCCCCCAGCTCATAGGCCCTCTTCGCCGACACCATCACTGACCTCATCGCACCCCACGCCATCGCTGCAATGGACTACATACTCATCGGAGACCTGAACTTCCACCTCGGCAACCCCAACTCCACCACCCTCTGGAAAATCTCGCCAACATCAGACCGAAACAACTCGTCACCACACCAAAGCACATGGCAGCACACACCCTCGACCACATCTTCACAGGAGGAAACAGCGTCCACTTCAGCCACACCATGCAACCCCCATGGACCGACCACCACTGTGTACCCTTCCTCATCGACAAACCCAATCCCCCCAAACCCACCCGCGCCCACCGCAAAGAAACTGGAGCAGAGTCACTGAGGAGCAGCTCAACTTCACCCTCAACCACAACACCCCCACCGCATCAACCGATGCCAACCTCACGGTCAAGGAATTCTACACATGGATCTCCAGCTGCGCAGACTAACTCACCCCGCTACGTATGCCCAGCAGATAACGCCTCAGGAAAGACGCCTTGTTCACTACCGACCTCCAAGTAACCAGACGCAGCTGCAGATGCCAGGAAAAAAACTGGAGAAACAACAAGACTCATGAGAACTACACCACCTACAAGGACGCCATGATGGAATACCACCTATGCGTCAAAACCACCAAAAGGACCTTCATCCACAACAAAATCAACGGCAATTCAAGGAAGTCCAAGGAACTCTTCAGCCTCATCCAGGAATTCACCATGCCCTGCAGTGAAGCAACGGACATCAACCCCTCCCAGGACCTCTGCGACAAGCTTGGATCCTACTTCCATGACCATACACCTGATTCCGCAGCCATCCAGTCCATGTACAACACCCGCCAGCCCACCATCTCCTCCTGGACACCAATCACCACCAAAGAAACCGCCTCGATCATGAAGACCATCCACTCAGGGGCCCCTACGGACCCCTGCTCACCCCACATCTACTACAGAGCCGCCACCGCCATCACACCAGAATTACGACGCACCATCAACACCAAGTTCAAGACTGGCACCGTCCCTGACGTCTGGAAATGCTCAGAGGTCAGGCCCCTGGTCAAAAAGCGCTCAGCAGATCCGACAGACCTCAAGAACTACCGGCCCATCTTGCTCCTCTCCTTCACAGTGAAAGTGGCTGAGAAGACCGTCAATGCACAACTGACAAAGTTCTTCAAAGACAAAGCCATCCTCGACCCCTCTCAATCCAGATTCCACTACAACCACAGCACCGAGACCGCCCTACTCTCCACCACAGACGACATCCACACCCTCCTCGACCAAGGCCACACCGCAGCCCTGATTCTACTTGACCTCTCAGCTGCCATCGATACCGTTTCCCACCGCACACTCGCCACCAGACTACACGACGCCGGCATACAAGGAACCGCCCTCGGCTGGATCCAATCATTCCTGACTGGCAGAAGCCAAAGGATCACCCTTCCTTTCCTGTCCCACGGAAATCTACTACGGAGTCCCCCAGGGATCATCACTCAGCCCAACTCTTTTCAACATATACATGGCCCCCCCTCGCCTCCATTGTCCGACAGCACAGCCTCAGCATAGTATCCTATGCAGGCTACACCCAGCTCATCCTCTACCTCACTAAGGACCCCACCACCACCAGACTCAGCTTCCAGGAAGGAATTCAGGACGTTGCAGCCTGGGTGAACAACAGCTGCCTAAAGCTCAACTCAGAGAAGACAGAAGTCCTTGTCCTCATAACCATCCCATCAGCTTGGAACAACACCTGGTGGCACACCGCCCTCTACACACCCCAAACCCCCATGTATCATGCCAGAATCCCCGGCATCGTACTCGACTCCTCCCTCACCATGAACCGACAGGTCAATGCCGTAGCCTCCAGCTGCTTCAGCACTCTCCGCATCCTCTGTAAGATTTTCAAATGGATCCCCACCGAGTCAAGAAAGTCACCCACAAGCTCATCACCATCAGGCTGGAATTCGGAAATGCCCTCTACGCCGGCATAAACAAGTCTCTACTCCGCAAGCTCTAGGTGATACAGAACACCGCCGCCAGACTCGTCTTCGGTATCCCTCGTCACGAGCACATCACCCAACACCTATGGAAGCTCCACTGGCTCCCCGTCGAGAAGAGAGTCACCTTCAAGATACTCACCCAAGCCCGCAAATGCCTATACAACACCGGAACCCAATACCTCAACAACAGACTCACCCTCCACATACCCAAAAGAAACCTCCAATCCACCAACCTCATCCTTGCCGAGACCCCACGTATCCGCAGAGTCAAAGCAGGGGGTAAGAGCCTTCTTCTACATCGCGGCCAAGACCTGGAACGGGTTCCCGATTGACATCAGACGTGCCCCCTCCCTGAACTCCTTCAGGAAGGCCCTCAAGACCTGGCTCTTTGGCTAAATGGAACTGTTGCCTAATCCCCCCCCTAGGGCCCCCACCAGGCCCCCCCGGTCTCCCTCCCAGCGTCTTCAGTGGCACGCTTAAAATTCCCCTGATTGATATTTTGGTTCATGTGCCTTAGGTTCTATTAAATCTGGACATACAAAGAGAATAGGCTTAGGGGAGTCATGGTCAGTACTTTTCCAATAGGCTCTGCCAAGCATCAGTGCTTTAACAATTCTGCTAGGTGGTGTATTTGCTTTAAGTTATAGGTAAAGGGATGCATCTCACAGGAAGCAGGACCATACAAATGCTACGACTTGAGACCACCGTTGCTGCGTTGGTGCACAAGACTGCAAGCCAGGCGGGCAGTGGGAATGTGGGGGGAAAGTAATGCTGAAGAGCAGTGAACAAGGAGAACAAACATTTTCTAAGGGAAGTAGAGTTTTTGTTTTGATACTGAACAAGTTTTGGGTGACATCATCAAAGAAGCAGAGTTGGCACCAAGGGACAGACCAAGTTGGCCAGACACGTTTAAAGTTGTCACTGACCTGCCCACACCGATTCACAGCTGCACAAGGCTCTGTGCACGTGTTTACATTCCTCCTCCTTAATTGCATGAGACTCAGTAGTGAATTGAATTGAATTGAATGTGCATTTGTAAAGCGCGTGGCTACCCGGAGGCCTCCCAGCGCTAGGCAGGGCTACTCAGTAAGTGATCAGAGCAGGGGGGAGCAGTTTAGGGGAAAAGAAGAGTTTTTAGCTGTTTCCTGAAGATGCCATGGCTGGGTTGGTTTTGAATGTATGGGGAGAGCGTTCCATAGTCTACCTGCGTTCAGGGAGAATAATCTTCCACCACTCCTAGCTCGTTTAATTCTTGGAATGGCGAGGAAGTGAAGATCATTTTAATGCAATTGCCTCCTGGCTTTATAGGGGTGGAGGATGGCTGAGAGCAAGGGGGGGCCTTTGCCCTGGATGGATTTATGGACAAAGCAGAGTGCCTTAAAGCTAATTCTCTCCTTCACGGGCAGCCAGTGAAGGAGACGCAGAGTGGGTTTGGCTGAGGAAAGTTTGGGGGTTCTGGTGAGTAGCCTAGCTGCATAGTTCTGGAGGACCTGTAGGCGGTTGATAACTGAGGCGGGGGTACCCAGTTAAAGTGCGTTACCATAGTCCAGTCTAGAAAGAATGATAGACTGCACCATGGTTTTCTTGGCTTGGGGGAAAGCAAAGGGAGAACCTTCCTGGCTGTTCTGAGGAGACCAAAGCAAGTTGCCACCGTTTTGGAAGCTTGCGTTTGAAAGGTCAGTTTGTTATCCAGCCAGATACCTAGGCTTTTTAGTTCTGGCTTAGGGACAGGGACAGGGCCCATACAAGCTGGCCAGATGGTTCTGAATACAGAGTTATCAAAATAGCCGAGGGTCATGACCTCCATCTTTCCACCATTTAATTTCAAGTGGGAGGATCCAATCCAGTTGACCACCGCGGTCAAGCAGGATTTTAGGGAGGTGGAATACGGGGTGGATTGATTTAGGGCCACTACAAGTTGGGTATCGTTGGCGTATGTAACCATCTGGATCCCAAACGGGGCTACGATGGATGCTAGTGGGACCATATAGCAGTTAAAAAGAGTCGGGCTAAGTGACGAGCCCTGTAGGACACCGCACCAAAGGGGGTGGCGGGGTGGAGGTTACACCATCCTCGAAGACCTGGAACGTGCGACCTTCCAGAAATGAGCGCAGCCAGTTCAGAGCAGTGCCGACAATACCCAGCTCACTCAACCGGTGAATCAGAACTTGGTGATTCACTGTGTCGAAGGCTGCGCTTAAGTCTAGAAGGATGATGGCAGCCGCTCCTCCTGCGTCTAGCAGTCTCCTGGTCTCCTCCACCACCGTTAGCAACGCGGTCTCCGTGCTCTGACCGGGGCGGAAGCCTGTTTGTGAGGGGTGTAGCAATTTAGCGGCTTCCAGGAAATCGGAGAGGATGTGGTTGGCATATTTCTCGACGATTTTTGAGATTCCCGGAAGGAGGGAGATTGGCTGGTAATTACTCAGGTCAGAGGGATCAAGGTGAGGTTTCTTGAGAAGGGTCCTAACCAGTGCTCTCTTCCAGTCGGGGTGACTACACCCGAGTGGAGGGAGGCATTGATAGTGTCCGAGATTATGGGACTGACGGTAGCCCCAACTTTGGCTAGGATGTACATGGGCACTGGGTCTCTAGGTGACCCACTCTTTACTGAAGGTAGGATTGATAGTAGCACCTCAGAGGATAGAGGGGGGAAGTGATCGAGAAAGTGGGTAGTTGAGGGAGGGGGGACTGTGGGCGGAGTCACCGGATGGTCAATAGGGGGGAGGGTTTCAAGGATGTTCAGAATTTTTTTATCAAAAAACTTCGCCTGATTATCGCAGCGGGTGCCAAAAGGGTCCGCAGGGATAGGGGCTACGGGGCGTTTAAGCAGACTGTTTATAATGGCAAAAGTCTATTTAGGGGAGTTAGAGGCCTGTTGGATTTTATCCTCATAATAGTGTGCCTGGGCTTTCCTCATTTCCTCCTTGTAATTACGTATGGCTTCCCTATAGGTGAGCTTTCTTTCAGAGGAGAAATCTCTCCTCCATCTCCTTTCTAGGATTTTGCAATTTTGTTTCAGAATGTGTAGCTCCAATATGTACCAAGGTGATCTGGTGGCGCCAGCCTTTTCTGAGATCCAAACTTTAGGAAGCACAGTGTTAAGTGAGTCCTCTAGCCAGTTGCAAAAGTTGCGGTGCATGGTCAGCGGGCAGTGGTTTGGCTGAGGGGTATGTTTTTCCAGTTCAACGATCCAATTCTCTTGATGGAGTTTGGACCAGGGGCGTGTGAGGGACCGAGGGGGAAGCGGGGCTAGGGCGGGGAGGAACTGTAGGTGCCAGGAGAGGGGAACCAAGTAGTGATCGGACCAGGGGACGGGGATTGGATCATTGCTTTTTAGTGTCTCTAGGTTTGAGAATACAGGGTCGAGGCAGTTTCCCAGCGAGTGAGTTGGGAGGGAGACTTTTTGTTTCAACTGGAGGGATGCGAGATCCTTAGTTAGATCAGCCGCGGTTGTTGACCCTGCATCGTTAAAGTGCAAGTTCAGATCACCAAGCAAAGTGAAGTCAGGGGATGAGCTGGCTAAAGCAATGGAGGTTTCTATCAGTGACTTACAGAAAGCGCCTGGCGCACTGGGTGGGCGATAGACCAATATGCCTGTGAGTGAGAGAAGAGGGGGGAATTGGACCGAGAAATGAACATTTTCACAATCCTGCAAGGGGCTGTTGAGCAGGCGGCATATGAGATGGTCCTTAAACACAATCGCAATGCCCCCTCCTTTCCCCGATGGTCTGTCTATTCTCTGAATCACATAACCCTGGGGTAGGGCTTGAATCAGGTCTGTGTCCGAGCTGGCATTAAGCAAGGAGCGAGACTTCCATTGAGTGCCTGGGAAGGGATCTGCAATTCAGCAAAAGGAAGTTGAACGTAGGGCAGAGTGGGGTGGGTGGTGGGATCTGCGGGAGACAAGAGAAAGGGCAGTGAAGAGATTTTCTCTTATAGTTGTTTACTGATATGGAATGGAGGCAGTTGGCCCTAGGTGGTCTATTGAGCTGCCTGAATTGTGAGCTGGAGTATCTGCGGTGCCTTGAGAGGGGAGGACCAGGGGCTGTGGTCCCGGGTCTCGGTCGGGCGTGGACGGGCGCAGACGGGCTTGCCTTTGGCGCGCCATCGGCGCGCTCACTGCGCTCGTTCGCTGCGCGGTCTCGGCATGGGCGTGATTTATGCGCCTCTTCCGATGCCGGGTGCAGCAACTAGACCGCTGCCACGAGCGTCTGGAGCGCCCGCCGGAAGTGGTGCACGCGACCTTCCTACCCACCAAGCATTGAACACAGCTCGTGCCGGGAGGTGGTTTCAACGTGCCGCTACCAGCGGTGAGTGCAGGGTGAGTGAAGATTCTTGCCTTTGTGCAAAATTACAGATTTTGTGCAAAATAAGCAAAATAAGCAATGTTTTAAAAACCACACAACAAAGTATTTTTAAAAGCCACAAATTTCGCAGTTTCCAAGCAAATATAGTACTGTGCGCATTTAAAAGCGATTCACGATCATACCCTTGCTCTAACACAGCCGGAGTAGCCACCCTTTGGTCGTCACGCCAGGGCCAGTATTTATGCGCCTCTTCCGACGCCGGGTGCAGCAACTAGACTGCTGCCCCGAGCGTCTGGAGCGCCCGACGGAAGTGGTGCACGCGACCTTCCTACCCGCCGAGCATTGAACACAGCTCGTGCAGGGAGGTGGTTTCAACGTGCCGCTACCAGCGGTGAGTGCAGGGTAAGTGAAGATTCTTGCCTTTGTGCAAAATTACAGATTTTGTGCAAAATGAGCAAAAATAAGTAATGTTTTAAAAACCACACAACAAAGTATTTTTAAAAGCCGCAAATTTCGCCGTTTCCAAGCAAGTATAGTACTGTGCGCATTTAAAAGCGATTCACGATCATACCCTTGCTCTGACACAGCCGGAGTAGCCAGCCTTTGGTCGTCGCGCCAGGGCCAGTATTTATGCGCCTCTTCCGACGCCGGGTGCAGCAACTAGACCACTGCCCTGAGCTTCTGGAGCGCCCGCCGGAAGTGGTGCACGCGACCTTCCTACCCGCCGAGCATTGAACACAGCTCGTGCCGGGAGGTGGTTTCAACGTGCCGCTACCAGCGGTGAGTGCAGTGTAAGTGAAGATTCTTGCCTTTGTGCAAAATTACAGATTTTGTGCAAAATTAGCAAAATAAGCAATGTTTTAAAAACCACACAACAAAGTATTTTTAAAAGCCGCAAATTTCACCGTTTCCAAGCAAATATAGTACTGTGCGCATTTAAAAGCGATTCACGATCATACCCTTGCTCTGACACAGCCGGAGTAGCCAGCTTTGGTAGCTTAACGCGGCGGGGAATAGGTGTTAAATAACAGCAGAGTGTATCTAAACACCACCGCAGCAAAAAACAGAGAATAAAAGCTGCTGTTACAAGGGAATTTAGGGACAGAGACGGTGGGGGTGACAGAAGCAATTTATATTAGAAGGATTTTGCCTTAAGAAAAAATAAATAAAAGCTTGTATGGAAACATTAGAACGCAGGGTATGATTTAATAAATCTTTCTTTTGCTTAAAAAGGTTTAATTTAGCAGGGTTTTCAGTGGCAGAAGAAAGTCCGAATTCTAGTAAATCAGGGCCGTATATGTCAGTGTTGGTTTGTTTTATTTGCTCAGTGCTGTGCGGCTCTTCATAAAATGTAGTGCTATATAAAAACGACATTATAAGTAAATTCAACAAAGAAACCGTGGCTTACAGGCGCTTGGTCCAATAAAGAATGCTCTGTTTATTATGTAGTCAGTGCACAAGATATGTAGGTGTAAATGTATGGGAATAATAGCAGCATTCTGACGTCTGTATGCATCTATGAATCTATGAGTAATCTGCAAGAAACTGGTTTTATTCGCAACAAGGACATCTCAACACGTGACATTCTTTGGAGACTGATAACATGAGTATCGCTGAGTTAACTAATTAGAGCTCGTGCTATTACCAGCATTAATAACAGTCAAAATCTTCTGCAGCAAGTGCTACATTAAACACAAATTGTTACAATTTAGTTAAATTTAAAAATACAGACAGAGGTTCCAATATATAAAGGAATTCCTCAGATTTAAGGCAATCTGAAGACGACTCTTTTTTTGTTTAGAGTTCTATATAGCACGAACTAATCCAGAAGGTATCAGAGCGCTTTACACCAGCACCAGTTGCATTACAGACGGACACATTCATTTTTATTGGGCATGGGGAGATTAGGTGATTTGCACAGATTTACAGGATATTGAGCATCGTTGCTGAGACTCGAACCCAGTTCCCCAGCTTTGAGGTCGACAGCTCTAGCCATAAGGCTACATCTACTCCCTATGTTAGCCTCCACTGTTGTTTGCACATATTAGGACAGATTACAACAACAAAAAATGATGTGACAATAAGGGTTTTTTTGGGGGGTGGATAATGTTTTACAGGTTGTTTGCCTAGGAGCAACAGAGGTGCATAGTATATGCCTCAGCCCTATCATTTTACCGGCAGGTGGGTGTCCAATATTGTATATGCCCCAGTGACACATAGCCCTCCAGTCCTTCACTAAAGCATTAAAGAGGTGGTATTGACCCCACCTTCATTGTCCAAGAGTAGGCATTGTCAATGTACCCACACCTCCTGCAGTCAAAAGGGAGGAAAAGTAGATCTCCGATGAGAACCATATTCCACCTCACTTGTTCTTTTGTGTGGTATTAGACAAACATGCACCTATGCCCGATGGTAAGATAGGATGGTAAGAGCCAATAGATGCCCCCCACCATAAGGCAAGGTGGGATGGATAAAATATTCCACCTCACTTGTTCTTTTGTGTGGTATTAGACAAACATGCGCCTATGCCCGATGGTAACATAGGATGGTAAGTGCCAATAGATGCCCACCACCATATAGCAAGGTGGGATGGATACAATATTCCACCTCTATACTATTCTTTAGTCTCTTAGGATGTTCGGTGAATAATGGAACAGATTAAAAAAAAACATTCTGCATCTTTGGAAAAGGCATAGAGTGAACACTGAGCGCCTGCCCGTAGGCAAATCAAATAGAATTTTGTTTTCAACAAAATTGCAATTTCAATAAAAATGTCGGCATTGCTCAAGCACATATCTATTTGTTTGAATGTCTCCCAATGTTGCCATACGGTGGGGAGATTAAAATAATAAGACCCCCGTCTGGACCTTGGGGAAAGTGGAAAGGGCGCAGTAATACTCCTGGGGACCTTAAACACACTGCCCCATAACTTGTTAATCGCTTCTGGCGCTAGTAAAAATCGGGAGAGATTCATAAAAATGTTTATACCCACCCATCCGTCTTGGGCAGGATGTGGGGTGGGGCATTTGCCCCCTGCTCAAAGTCCAGTGGAGATTATTTTCAAAACATCTGCCCCATCCTTCGACAAGGTGCAGGTGGTGAAAATGTTCCACACCCATTTGGCATTTGGGGTGTTAAGGACAGCTTCCCAGCATCCTATACCGTAAAGCAGAACGATGCCCTGGACAGGGGACACCTCCCCTGGAGCACTGTTAGTAACAGAGTAAAGGACATAGGGTGAGCGTAAGCAGTCCCCAGCCTCTTTCACTCTATAAACAATTAAAGTCAAGGAGGATCAGGACAGCTGACAGAAGCCTTACCACTCTTTCCACCTTCTTTGCCTTCACCCTGAAAAAAACTGTACATGTAAAAAACACCTAGGAAATTCCCTGGAGAATATAATGTGAAAGGGGAGTTCTGGTTTATTGGGTGGAATAGTGGCAACATCACAAAAACTAACAACATATGAAATTCACAAGTTAAGCTAATACCTTAAACTTACCTCACATAACAGGCCCGATCCTCAACCCTAGCTCCCATTCCGGGGTACATTGTCTCCTTCATTAAACATGTTTTCAGACCTGCCACCACATTAAAGAAAGTATAGGATCACATATTTTAACTAAGGGCCCGATTATGATGCTGTAGGAAACGGCTGTTTGAATTCCTTTCCGACCGACCCATTTTGATGGGGTCGGTCGGAAAGGAATACGAACCGGATTTCCGAATGGCCTCCGATGGGCTCGGAGAGTATGTCTGCCATTCGGAAAGCCCCCAGTAATCCCCTGGGCGGCTCTTTCCGCCTGAGGGATTACGATGGCAGATTCCAACAGCCTTTCTGTGCCAGCATTTACAGCACAGAAAGGCTGTGGAAATCCAGCTTTAGGGGCCCCAGCAGGGCCACCATGGGTGCAAGGCCTCCGGATGGTGGCCTGGGGGCACGTATGGTGCCCCCCTGTTGAGCCTTGCACCCGGTGGAAGGCATCTTGAGGTGCCTGCCACGGGTTGCAGGGATGAACTGCACCTCAGCTCTTTACAATCAGAGCATGCATTCCTGTAAGAATGCATGCTCCCATTGTAAAGAATAGGAATGGGACCGAACAGTGTTTGGACGCATCCTACTTGCTGGGCTGGAACCGACGATAGGAGGTCGTTCGGTTCCAGTTCCCAACCGATGTCGGATGGACTACGGTCCATCCGACATTGGAATCGGCCCCTAAGATGAAAAGACGTGGACATCTATATGTACATAATTACTTCATTTGTGGAACCTTGAATGGGTAATTTCAAGCTGTTTCAGTTTTTGTAACCTTATTGCCCCTATGAGTAGCTATGTTCAACAACACTGATGAGTTTTAGAATAGTACTGGGGCTCAGTGATTCTCAGCACCTGCACTTATAACAGTCCACCATATGGCTGTGCTGTTTATATACTTTTGAGAAGAGTACATCAACAAAGTATTTAACAATCCAAAATTCAATATAAATTATAAACACCAGCCGTCAAGACCGTTCTTATAGCTTTTGGTAGCCTGGAATAGTCCGTATTATCTCACTTGGAGGGGAGAGATGGTTAATATTTGTAAGTGAAGGTATCAATGAAAAGTCCAAATATCTTTAAACCATTTACCCAGATTTCTTCTTCTAAACTCGGTCTGCCACTCATATTTAGTATTTCTGTGCAACAGCCTGAAGGCCTTGGAGCCCTCTGGCCAGAGGATTCAAGAGACTCCAAATAATGAGCGCCAGTCCCTGCTGAATCGACTCCCACAAAGGGTGTGCCGACTCTGTTTACACACGCTGCTTTTAGGCCTGGAGTTTGATGCTGGCCACTAACCAGCTAACCAATCCCGGAGAGCTACCACAGCACCTCCCTTACCCACGGCCCTTTTTTCACCCACGTCAAGGATTCGTCTTGGACAGAAAATGTACTATGGAGCGGATGAATGAAAATGGATGGAATCTAACATGATGGAGATTTTAATTGGGTATAACATCAAATTGTATTGCAGGTCTAGCTTCTGCCAGCTCTCGCTGATGCAGGTCAAGTCTGCTGCATGGTGCAGTCATAAAGATGAAGGCTGACAGCGAATGCCATCCTGGTATGAATGGAGATGAAGCACAAATGTAAAAAGTGGATATTATGAGAGAAAGTAAAAGCCAAACTTGAACCAATGTATTTCACTTGCTGATCAACCAAATCTTCATGAGTGTCAAGAATAGTGTGGACTCCAGTGCTTCGCCTCGAGTGAGCACTGCAGTGATGTGTGCGCCATATCAGTGGATGCAACACAGAAGGAACAAGTAGAAAGGTAGAAAGTCTCCTCACTCCAGACATCCAATGCTTCAAACATTGAACTAGAACTGACTGCCTAGCACTTAACTGAAACTCAGCCCAGCCAAAGCAGGATTTCTCTTTGCCAACACAACTAACAAGAAACAGTACAAACCTGTCTCAATGGCATGAACCTTGATGGATGTGAATACCAACTTTAGTTGAATGTCAACGCCGAAGTGTCGAAGCCCTGACTTCGTCAGACACGGTCGCTCCCACGCTCCCTGGCTCCAGTGGTATCGTTACTCCCTCCATTAACCTCTGACCATCTGTGTGCTTGTAATTGAATTGCGCATTTGCATTAGCGCTTGTAACTGTGCATTTATTATAGCGCTTGTGATTTCCTCTTCAGTCTGCTTACTCTGTGCCACTGATAACGCTACAGCGTTTCAGGTATTTAGCAACATAGTATCGTTTTTGCCATACAATCAGCGCGACGGAACGGAGCTGCGCTTTACCTATTAACATAGAAACTACCTGTGTTTAAAAGCGCTTGTGAACTTTCTCAGTGCCCCAGCCTCACTCAACTTTTTACCTCCTCCATCTTGTTTGTTGTTGTCTCCCTGAGCCCTTCCTCCTCGCAACGCTCCCGCCTCCCTGCTGCCCCTCCCACCCACTGACCCTTACTGTAGACCCCGTAGAAAGGACATCTGTGATCGCCCTGACTTCGTCAGACACGGTCGCTCCCACGCTCCCTGGCTCCAGTGGTATCGTTACTCCCTCCATTAACCTCTGACCATCTGTGTGCTTGTAATTGAATTGCGCATTTGCATTAGCGCTTGTAACTGTGCATTTATTATAGCGCTTGTGATTTCCTCTTCAGTCTGCTTACTCTGTGCCACTGATAACGCTACAGCGTTTCAGGTATTTAGCAACATAGTATCGTTTTTGCCATACAATCAGCGCGACGGAACGGAGCTGCGCTCTACCTATTAACATAGAAACTACCTGTGTTTAAAAGCGCTTGTGAACTTTCTCAGTGCCCCAGCCTCACTCGACTTTTTACCTCCTCCATCTTGTTTGTTGTTGTCTCCCTGAGCCCTTCCTCCTCGCAACGCTCCCGCCTCCCTGCTGCCCCTCCCACGCCCCTCCCCCCCCTCAAGGAGCTTAAATGACAGATGTGCCCACGCGCAACGTCCACGCGCTACGTCCGCGCCGAAGGTGCGCCAAAGGTAAGCCCGTCTACGCCCGTCCGCGCCTGGACCGCGCCCAGTGCCAGACCCCTTGCCCCTCGCGCTCCCCAGCCCTCCCGCATTACCTACGATGCCGCCACCCTCCTAGCCCTTAACCCCGGTCGCGCCCCCAACTGCGTCCAAGCCGCTCCTGGACACACTCATGGACCTTTCTCTTGCCACTCCTGCAAATTCATCGGCACCAACAACATCCCCGCTACGACCACACCACTGATTCCCGACCCCAATCACCTACAATGCATCCTTCTCAACACCCGATCGGTCCACAGACACGCCATTGACCTATGGAATCTACTAAACACCATCTCTCCAGACGTCGCCTTCCTAACAGAAACTTGGATGAACGATTCCTCCGCCCCAGACATCACCATTGCCATCCCTGAAGATTATAAGATCACACGCAAGGACCGTACCGGCCACACAGGAGGAGGAATCGCTATCGTCCATAAAAAATCAATCCGCATCTCTACCAGCTCTGACGTCAACCTCGCCAACTCTGAACACCTTCACTTCCAGATCCACATCGACCCCAAGACCACACTCAGAGGCACCCTCCTCTACAGACCACCAGGACCCCGTGCAAAATTCAGTGAAGACATCACGGACTTCATCACTCCACACGCACTCCCCTCCAAAGATTACATCCTTCTGGGAGACCTCAACTTTCACCTTGAAAAGAACAACGACCGCAACACCACCACCCTCTTGGACAACCTAGCCAACCTTGGACTTAAACAACTGGTCACCTCCCCCACCCACATCGCGGGTCACACACTCGACCCCATCTTCACCTCCAGCAATCATGTCTCCTTCAGCCATACTACGGATCTCCTCTGAACTGACCACAGCTGCGTTCACTTCACCTACAACAAGCCGAAACCCATCAACCACCTCCAACCAACTCTACAAAGAAACTGGAATAAAATCACCATCGACCAGATCTCCTCATCGCTCCTTCTAAACACCCCAGCCCACTCCTCTAACCCAGACCAAGCCGCCGCCAACTTCACCCTATGGTTATCCAACACCGCAGACACCTTAGCACCACTGAAAAAACGTCAAAGCAAACCTGGCAGCAAGAAGGCCTCATGGTTCAACGATGATCTTAAGAATTCCAAGAAACTCTGCCGCTCCCTTGAAAAGGCCTGGAAAAAAGACCCAACCACCAGCACCAAGGACGCCTTCAAAAACGCCACCCGCATACACCACCAACTAATCCGAAAGGCCAAGAAAACAGCATTCAAGGATCGACTAGACAACAACGCCCACAACAGCAAGGAACTTTTCAACATCGTCAAGGAATTTACTAATCCCTCGGCCAACTCCAACGACATCACCCCCTCTCAAGCCCTCTGCGACTCCCTAGCCTCATTCTTCCACAACAAAATTGCAGACATCCACAAGAAGCTTCGACAACCTACCCGGAGACCAACCCACCCAACCATATGATGAACATTCTCCCCCCTTGAACACCCTTAACAACTGGAACCCAATCTCCACTGAGGACACCATCCGCCTGATGAACTCCATCCACTCAGGATCCCCCACTGACCCATGTCCTCACCACATCTTCAACAAAGCAGACTCCATCATAGCACCGCACCTCCGAGACGTCATCAACTGCTCCTTCAACTCCGCTACCTTCCCAGAAAGCTGGAAACACGCTGAACTCACTGCCCTTCTGAAAAAACCCACAGCGGACCCCACCGAACTCAAAAATTACCGCCCCATATCACTCCTTCCTTTCCCGGCCAAAATCATCGAGAAAGCTGTCAACAACCAGCTCGCCGCTTTCCTCGAAGCCAACAAATCCCTCGACTCCTCACAATCTGGCTTCCGAGCAAAACACAGCACTGAGACCGCCCTCATCGCAGCAACAGACGACATTCGAACTCTCCTGGACAATGGAGACACAGTCGCCCTCATCCTCCTCGACCTCTCCGCAGCATTCGACACAGTCTGCCACAGCACCCTTTTACAACGCCTCAGAAACATCGGAATACAAGGAAAAGCACTTGAATGGATCACCTCGTTCCTCACCGGAAGAACCCAGAGAGTCCGCCTTCCACCATTCAAGTCCGAGGCCTCTGAAGTCATCTGTGGCGTACCACAAGGATCCTCACTCAGTCCCACCCTCTTCAACGTATACATGAGCCCCCTCGCGGCCATCGCACGCCAACACAACCTCAACATCATCTCTTACGTGGATGACACTCAACTGATCCTCTCTCTCACCAATGACCCCAACACCGCCAAAACTAACCTACACGAAAGAATGAAAGAAGTTGCCGAATGGATGAAACACAGCCGTCTGAAACTGAACTCAGATAAAACTGAAGTCCTCATCTTAGGTACATCCCCCTCTGCATGGGACGACTCTTGGTGGCCGGAAGCCCTTGGAAAAGCACCCATCCCGACAGACCACGCACGGAACCTAGGCATTATCCTGGACTCTTCACTTTCAATGAACAGACAAGTCAGCGCCGTATCCTCATCCTGCTTCAACATTCTTCGCATGCTCAAAAAAACATTTCGCTGGATCCCCACCGAAACCAGAAAAACAGTCACCCATGCTCTGGTCACGAGCCGACTGGACTACGGAAACACCCTTTACGCAGGCACTACCGCTAAACTCCAGAAAAAACTCCAACGAATCCAAAACGCCTCAGCCAGGATCATATTAGACATCCCGCGTAACGAACACATCTCTGGCCACCTGAAAGACCTCCACTGGCTACCCGTCAATAAGAGGATCACTTTCCGACTACTAACCCATGCACACAAATCACTCTACGACATCGGACCAGAATGCCTCAACTCACGACTGTCTTTCTACACCCCCTCCCGCCAACTACGTTCTTCCAACCAAGCCCTCGCCACTGTACCTCGCATCAACAAGACAACCATGGGAGGCAGTTCCTTCTCATACCTGGCTGCTAAAACATGGAACTCACTCCCCACTTACCTTCGCCTTACCCAGAACCACCTAGCATTTAGAAAGCAACTTAAAACTTGGATATTTGACAAGTAATCCTCTTCCCCTCCCTAAGCGCCTTGAGACCCTCTGGGTATGTAGTGCGCTATATAAATTCTTTGACTTGACTGACTTACAGTCACCTTGCAGAGAAAGATAGCCTCGTGGTACAAGATGTCTCTTCTAAAGAAAGCAAAACCATTTATTACAGAAAGTGACTTAGAACTACTGTTCCAGGAAACATGCTATCTCATCTTGATGGTGGTAACGCCCCACTCCATGGATTTTTGTCACCACACTGGATCTCCTTAAGTGCATGCTACGCACTGGAGCATGTTTCATTCAAGGCCTGAAGAAATATGACCACATCTTCTCTATCCTGATGGAACTCCAGTGGATCCCCTGGCATGCCTGCGCCATCTTCAAAACCATGTGCATCATTTACAAAACCTTAATAACCAGCACCTCCACATGCCTTGCACACAAGCTCACCATCTCTGGTGGTTCTTGACACACCTGCAGCCTGGGCACCATCAGACTGCAGCCTAAAAATGATTTAAAAAAAAGACAAAACAAGGCAGAAGACCATTTCCATCTATGCACCCAGGATCTAGAACAAAATATCTATATCCATCAATACCGCCCAAATTTAGGAACAAGCTGAAAACTCATCTCTTTAAAGAACACTGCACCACAATGCATTAACCCTTCATAGCCCAGCTACTTCTATCACTTGTTGGCTCTGTAGTTATCTTCGACTTTGTGCAGTGTTCCCCTGCCTTTTGGTTTGGCTAGGTTTGTGCTACAGAACTACCATATACATACACACAAACATAAATACATACAAACAATATTACCAAAGCCTAGTACTGTGTACAGTGAACATCACAGGGATCTACACACCCATGGAATGCCAATTTTATTCATTTATAGTCTTTTGTAATATATCAGATAAGGAGTGATATTGTATAATGAAGTATAGTATATTGGAACACATGTATTATTCCTTTCAGATCGATTACTTAATAACTGTGGGGAAGAAGCGAGAAAAACCAGTGTCACAATGCAAAACATTGGTCCACTTCCATCTCATATGATCACTGCTGATGAAGCAGCCATTCACTGGAAGAGTAGAAGGATGTATTCTAACAACACTTATTAGTGGCTGAAGGTGAATAATTTGGTGGTGTGAAATGAGCCTACGTTATTACTATGCTGTGATTCTGTGGCAATCTCAGATGATAGCCGAATTATGTGAAAGTAGGGTAAGTACTGTACAAACCAGAGAACTGGAAAAAGGACATTACTTTGGGTATTTGAGGCATATACATATATATATTTATATCACAACTGAGTAGTTATACTTAGAATTATGTTTACATAGGAAATTGATATTTAGATTTTCTAATGACGTTGGTGCCTTTTGACAAATCTTCACAAAACTTTCAAAAAACAGTCTGATCCACCTCAGCTTTTTCCTGGAAAGCTTCGGGATCATCTGTCAAGCCTGGGCCAAGAAAATGGTAGTTCCCAAAATGTGTTTTCCCCATTCAACTTTCCAGAGGAAAATTAAACAGGGATACAGCAAGAACTGCTAAACGGAAATACACCAAATTTGGTAGAAAACTAGGTCTTGAGCCAGAAAGCATGCATTCAGTAGTTTTGGAGAGATTGAGGCTCCAAATTTATGTATATTTCATGCTGAAGTTCCAGCGCAAATCCACTGCTGTGGATCGCTGATCCACAAGCTCAAACATGCGTTGTGATTGCCTGGCCGCAGCCTGAAGAAACCCACTGTGAGGCCTACTGTGGCTCTCTTGAGAATCACACCGAATGTATGGATCTGTGGCTCAGCAAAATAGAGAAAAGGGGGGTAGGGTGTCCACCCCAAAGTGTGCATGACTGAAGGCCATGCATGATGGAGGGTAGGGAGCTTTGGGTGCCCGCAGGGGTTTGGGCACCTATGGGGGGGTTGGGTGCACAGCGATGGACAGCTTACTTTAAATTTAAAAAAACTGAAATTACTGAACACACAAAGGTTAAAGTGATTTTATAGTTAGGATTTGTAACAATATTTTACTTAAAATCAAATAAATCTTAGAAATTCATTGAAAAAAAAAGGTTAAAGAGACATTATAGTTACATTTTTTAACTAACAAAACCTATGAATTCACTAGTCATAGTTATCTCAAGTAACTAGAACTTGTGCCCTAAAGTTGCTATAACTTGCACCCTCGCATGCAATGCTTGTACCCTCACATATTACAGCACTCATAGCATGTACAATGACTCCATTAATAGCATCCCTCATGACATCTGAAATCACATCTTTGATAGCAACACTGTGCAAAGTGAGAGTGTGAGTTACTGTTACTTTAGGGCAAAAGTTCTAGTTACTTGGGATAACTATAACTGGTAAATTTGAGTGGTTTGTTAGTTTAAAACATTTTCGTTTACCTGACATTTTCACCTTTCTATAACAACCCTCTAACCTTTGTTTTTGCAATTAAATGTATATATATATATATATATATATATATATATATATATATATATACATTCAAGCTCAAAAAGAGGATGAATCTACTGTAATTGTAAATTCACAGGTAAGAAGGAGACATGTTTCTACTAATGTTTAAAAAAAGCAGCAAGTTCAAAGCAAATTATAGGTTTGAGAAATTCATAATAGCAAGAAACTATTGTTGTAGGTAGGCGCCTGGAGGAATCTGCAAGGTGTATAAATGATAACTTGCAACTGGTGTCTCAATTGTGCTATGTGTCACAATATTACAATATGACTATTGTGTGCGATGTGAGTCCTTTATTCACTACTTACTATAGAATGTTTGAAGATAGGACAAACACAGGAACGGAAATTTTCTAATAGAAAAAGGACAGACTACATATCAAATGTAAGGGAGAAACAGCAGTGAAATAAATAGGGCAAAATATCAAGTGTTGCTTTTAGAGAAAAGTAACTTGAGTGACAAACACAAACCAATCGGACTAGTAGCAGATACATATATACCGTGTGAAGGGGCAGAAAGGCGGCAACAGGCAATCATGGATAGACATTTATAGACAGATATTTACAGGCACAGACAGGGAGAAGGACATGGCCTGATAAATAGTGCAAAGGCAGAGATAAACGGGCAGAAAAGGGTAGAGTATCAGTAGCCGACAGATATGGACAGGCAGATATTCACAGAAATGAACCGTTGGACAAAACATCAAAGATACACAGGAAGAAAAAAATTAGGAACAGTCTAACATAGACTAGTATTTTCTCAGACAGGCATGTAACAGATACTGTCAGATAATACGACACATAGACACACAGACACTCACAGACATTGAAAAAGAACACACGTAGAGAAACTCTCTACCATTCCGTCACCAGGAATGAATTTCGGGATAGGAGCCCTTCACACATTTAACCTGAGGGGCGGGTGCTGGGCTGCTATAATGCTCAGCGTAATCCACTTTCTCCTCCTAATATAATTTCAAGGGAGTGTGTGACGCATCCAGTGCCGCTGCTGTAATTACCCACAGCGCGTGCTGATGGGGAGAACCATCTTATAATGAAGCCAATTCATCATGGCGCCCCAACCAGACCTTCGCACCACTTACATGTATAAAATAAGGGTTTCAGCATTTTGCCTCTCCCTCTCCGACTGCTACCACACTCCCCACTGAGCACACAGTCTGACCTTGCTGAGCAGATGAGGCTGGCTGCAGGAACCTTCCCTCCTCCATGCTCCTGGGCTCTTATTGTAAAGAATTAGGGCCATATGTATCAAGAAAGTATTTTGCGATTCCTAAATAGCGATTTTTAAGGAATCGCTATTTAGGAATTGCAAAATGGTATGTATGAAAAAAAATCGCTTTTTTTAGCGATTCCTTAAGCTTCCTTATTTGCGAATTTCGCAATTATGGAATAATTTCCAATGCATTCCTATGGGCCAGGAGGCCCATAGGAATGAATGCAAAATAATTCTCAAATTGCGAATATGCAATTTGCTAATCGCAATTTGAGAATTATTGCAAGGGTGCAGGGGTGTCTCAAAGACACCCTGCTGCACCCCTGAAATGATTCAGAAAAGGGGGTGGTGATGAACAGAGTGTCTGAATTAAGCAGACCACTCTTACCCAGTCCAAAGATCAGGGCTTGATCCATCACCGTTATTTAGCTCACTGCCCCATCCCAGCTCAGAACCTGGCTATATGCAAATTAGTCTGTCCCTGGCCCAGTGCATCATGGGAACAGGGCAGACCAAACTACCAAGCCAATTCTTCACCAGAAAGGAGACAAGCTTCCGGGGACCGGTTTCTGCCATTTCAGGCGTCGTCGGCCCGGCTTGCTTGAATCCTGATGGAGCAGTGAGCAAGGGACTCATGTCTGAGTATACCCTTCCACGCTTATGGTGGACAAAATGATTCAGAAAAGGGGGTGGTGATGAACAGAGTGTCTGAATTAAGCAGACCACTCTTACCCAGTCCAAAGATCAGGGCTTGATCCATCACCGTTATTTAGCTCACTGCCCCATCCCAGCTCAGAACCTGGCTATATGCAAATTAGTCTGTCCCTGGCTCAGTGCATCATGGGAACAGGGCAGACCAAACTACCAAGCCAATTCTTCACCAGAAAGGAGACAAGCTTCCGGGGACCGGTTTCTGCCATTTCAGGCGTCGTCGGCCCGGCTTGCTTGAATCCTGATGGAGCAGTGAGCAAGGGACTCATGTCTGAGTATACCCTTCCACGCTTATGGTGGACAAAATGATTCAGAAATGTACATGTGTGTGCATATGGCGCACATACATGCATGTGTGTGCATCACATGCTACCTTTAAAAATGCCAAATTGTGCATTTTTGGAAGAATTCGCAAGTTACCATCAACTACAAGTTGGTGGTAATTTGCGAATTCTTAACCACAATTCGCAAGCCAAAAATGCTACATACATAGCATTTAAGGAATCGCAAAATTGCGATTCCCTAAATGCTATGGAAAAACAAGGAATCACACAAGTTTGCAATTCCTTATTTTGGGAATGTTTCATACATCCCAAAACATGCAAAAAGGCTGTTTGCGATTCGCAAAGGCCGAAATTCTGCGAATTTCGGCCTTTGCGACTCACAAAAGGCTTGATACATATGGCCCTTACTCCTCCATATATGTAAAGAATTCCTTTAATAAATATGAGCCAACACGCATGCTCCTACAAGCGTCGGAGCTGAGCTGCAGTCAGCTTGGCGATCAGCTGGGAACTGTCACTTCTGACTGTTAACAGCTGATGACCTCACTACTGGTACGGTGTCCTCGCAGGGACACTGGCAAGCACATCAAGTAAGGTGTCCCGTGGTGTACACAAGTATTCTAATCACAACACACACCCCTCCTTTAGGGAGAGCTGAACCCAACAAGAAACAAAAAGGAGCATAAGGCTCCACTATCCACATACATAGTCTTTAAGTTTAGCAGGCGGCCCCAAAAGTCTGACCGCCCTGCACCTGTCCATAGGTTGTGCATGGTCACACACCGGAATGGAAGGTAACCTGCGCCTTGCGCCTACCAGTCTGGATGGAACGGTCGAACGGTCCTCTGGTTGAGTTTCTCCGTGCACACCGCTATCACTCCCTTTGCTTGTGGTTGTAGGAAGTTCGATGTCAGATTCAGTGTCAGTAAAGTATTGTTTTGCCGGACTACCATTCTGCGCCCCAGACTGCTCTTCAGTGGCATCAAAATTTGTGTTGTCTTCAGAGCCGTCTAAAGGGTGTTTGTGGGCAGACAGTGGAGAGAAATGCCAGACCTTTACATCACTCAGGCGTGCAGAATTACAGTACACTTCACGAACCATAAGGGGTTTGGTGTATCTTTCTTGACCCTTGCCAACGTGTCCACTTCTTTCTACCTTTACCACGTCTCCTGTTTTGATTGCCACATCCTTGCATCCGTGTTTGTTGTCGTAGTTACTCTTGCTCTTAGATTGTGTTTGAGTTAGTCTCTCTTTCACCATCTTTGCAGACCAGTGTACTCTGCGGGCTGCCTTAACCCAACCCACATTGTCCTTTGTGAGTGGAGTCCGTCCACGCATGAGTTCGAAAGGGCTGTGACCTGTAGACTCACATGGTATTATCCTGTAGGCCCGAACTGTTTTCATTATTTCTTTTTCCCAGTTAAGTTGGCTATCTGAATGATACCTTTGAGGACCCTATTAAATCTTTCTAAGGCCCCATTGACAGCAGTGAAGTTGTTTTGTGCTCGATGTCATGCCTAGCCATGTTTTCTTTAAACATTTCGGAGGTGAATTGTACACCGTTGTCACTCACTACCCGTTTAGGTAGTCCTTCGCGTGTGAAGGTGTGCTCTAAGAATTGAACCACGTGATGTGAGTCAGCCTTCTTTGTGATTATTACTTCGTGCCACTTGGTATAGTGGTCAATAATGACTATTATGTATTGTTGTTCATTGTCAGTAAGTATTGGTCCCATTATGTCTATTAACAAAAACACAAGGGATACTGGAGGTCTACAGTAGGCTCAATATTGTATGCCAATTCCAAAGTGGTGCATGTATGAACAGGTGTCTGAAAAAAGAAACCAAGTGTGAGAACAAGACAGAAATACTCCCATCAGCCCACCACTTGGCGGAAACTCGTCATCTGGGATTTTTGTACAAGAACTGGTATCCGCTAGGTCTCTCACCTGATGGTGTTGTGAGAAGCCTAGAAACAGATCTTCCAGTGAAGGAAAGAATGTATTTATGACATGGCTGTATGGGAGAAGTTGCAGTGAAAGAAGATGTGATAGAGAGAAAAAGAGTGAGTTAAAATTACCTAGTGTGATGCCAAAGCGACGTACTTTATTAGAGGGGTCATCACAGAGGTAATATTAAAAACAGCAGTATGTGGATAGTATTAAACAAATATTACTATCAAGCAGATGGATCTGGTCGACATGTTTCAGCCTATAAAGGCTTTCTTCAGGACCTATGATGTAAAATACTACTGCAACAAATACTGAGCAAGTTACCTGTCACTTGTCAGAAAAACCACAAACTGTGTGGATGCCTACCGTATACAACGTAGTAGGTCAGTAGATTCTCACCTGTGTAGAGAAAATGAAAACAACAGACACGAGACATACATGCAAAATTGTGAAAAACAGCAATGTATACAATACACATAACATATATTAGCCTTGAATCTCATTTGGAACAAATACTTGATTGTTAAGACTCACCCGCAAAATTTATGGGGGAAGGCCTCACCTCGCCTGGCACTCGCTCAGGTCAATGGAGGCCCCGCTCTGAGGAGATAGAAAAGGTAGCGAAATATCCATTTTCTAATAATTAACAGATCAATGATTTATTAATCCATGTTTGTTATGTATCTCCCTCAAACTACCTACTCTGAACATAGAACAGTGGACAAAGGAAGTGGTCCATGGACCAAGCAAAATTGACAGATGACACTTGTCTAGCGTTCTCTTAAAAAAAGGGGGGGGGTTAAAAAGCTCCAAATACAACAGCTGATGGTAGAGCAAGAGATGGAGCAAGAAAAAGAACATGAACTGTCCAACCTAAATAATGGGCAGGAAGTACCAGCCCAAAAATACAGGTCAGAACAGTACTGCAGAAAAGCCGGCCATCACTCCAATAGGATGCTGCAGAGGGCTAGATAGTTTCTTGACCGAGCGCCATTCAACCCACCTGTCCGTCGGTACCTCGGGCTTTCACTGAGCCAAGGGGAAGGTACCGAGGCAGGTGGAGACTGCGCTTATATCGCCCAGTGGCTGACCACAGTGGAAACCGTCAGCCGTGGCTAGTGATTGGTTAGAGGAGGAAAGCCTAGTTTAAGGGTGTTAAACATGTAAATGTGGACCAGTGAGGAAACCATCTGAAATGTTTCTTATTGGGCAGAGACTATTCACCAATCACTTGAGTTCACACGCATTTCCCACAGAATCGCATGTGTAATGTGGAGCCGGACAAAAGTTACTGGGCTCAAAATGTGTAAAAAAAGGCTGTTGGTTGAATGGCTGAACTGGAACACCTGATTGGTCCGAGCATTTACCAATCATAGTTCCTAAAGAACAGCAAAATGCCGGCCAGGATAAAATCGGCGGCACAATGTCACTCTTTTACTTTATTCAAGCCACAACGTGATAGAGACTGACTTAACAAAACCCTTGGATAGTCAGTTTCAGGCAACAGGAATAAGTTTAGGCAACACCTGCGATCGTTATAAAGAGTCATGCTGAGCGATGAGATAACTCTACTGTACAACTCGACTACATGTATGAGGACAGCCTATTGAATAAATGGCTGCATCAAAATACCCGATTGGTCCGTGTATAGACCAATCCCAAATGTTGAAAGACGGCAAAATGCCGAACCAGGTTAAGTGAAGTCCGTACTAATGAACGGCACAATCACACAGTATGTTTTCATCGAGTCACAAAAGATAAAGACTTCGTATAAGAATTATTTACTCGTAAAGTGCATAAATCTGCAGGGAAACAAGCTCTAAAACAACGGGGAAGGATAGCAGCGACACCAGGCACCAACCTTCGGTGGTACCTGTTGTAGTAGGGAAGTGAAAGTGGATTCCTTTTTTGAAACCAGTGTTGGTGTCTGGGTCCTGTTGGTTTTCATCCATCGTAGTGTTGGTAAAGAAACAATGGAGTCAGACCTTGTGGAAGAGTTTTTCCACTTCTCCACGTAATTGAAAGACATCTCCACAATGTGTGGGGACGAAACCCAAACCTTTATTGAGGACTTGATGTTCAGTTGTGGTCAGAGTATGTGTACTCAAATTCACTACCCAGTCCTCCTGGCTGTCTTGGGCAACTGTCATTGACCCCGTTGTCTGCGGGTACTGGGGAGGTCCTGTTCGTCTTCCCAATGTACTGTGGGTGTGCCCCTCCGTCTGCCCCTGTTTCTACCACGGCCCTGCCATAAAAAAGCCTGGTTGTCAAAGAATTGGGGCTGCGGTTGAAAATGGGGCATAGGTTGAGGGAATTGCGGATAGCCCCAGGGTGCAGGTGGCCACCATGGACCTTGTTGGTAATAATGGCCTTGTCCACCTCTCTTGCGATTAGGCCGATTGTATTGGCCTCTGCCTCTTACTGAAGGTGTCGTGCTTGTCCCTGCTTCTGAGTCACTGGACTCAGCATCCGAAGAAGAGGTGGAATAGTTTGAACCATATCTCTTGCCTCTCTTGGTAAAGTCCGGGGGTGTATAACTATCACTTGTGTAGGGATGGATTGTCTCCAAGGAAAACTTTGTCAGATCTTTTTTGAATTTGTCAATTTTGGTGAAAAGAAGGGAATCTTTATATTCCTTGTTTGTTTTGTTAATCTCGTCAAGTTGTTTTTGAAATTGTTTATTGGTGAGTGTGGTTTTTATTTGACCCTCGAGGACCTGGATCTCAACGAGGATGGCATCGGCCACCCTCTTGGCAGTAGTGATAATGAGGATAATCCAATCGCGGGTACATCGCCACGCGATTAGTGACCAATCCTTAAGGAAGGTCTTATCTGTAAGAAACAGCCTCGGAGTGTTGGTAACTTTAAGGCCTGTAGGGGGTTTGGGTTTCGTCCCCACGCATTGTGGAGACGTCTTTTAATTACGTGGAGAAGTGGAAAAACTCTTCCACAAGGTCTGACTCCATTGTTTCTTTACCAACACTACGATGGATGAAAACCAACAGGACCCAGACACCAACACTGGTTTCAAAAAAGGAATCCACTTTCACTTCCCTACTACAACAGGTACCGCCAAAGGTTGGTGCCTGGTGTCGCTGCTATCCATCCCCATTGTTTTAGAGCTTGTTTCCCTGCAGATTTATGCAGTTTACGAGTAAATAATTCTTATACGAAGTCTTTACCTTTTGTGACTCGATGAAAACATACTGTGTGATTGTGCCGTTCATTAGTACGGACTTCACTTAACTTGGTTCGGCATTTTGCCGTCTTTCAACATTTGGGATTGGTCTATACACGGACCAATCGGGTATTTTGATGCAGCCATTTATTCAATAGGCTGTCCTCATACATGTAGTCGAGTTGTACAGTAGAGTTATCTCATCGCTCAGCATGACTCTTTATAACGATCGCAGGTGTTGCCTAAACTTATTCCTGTTGCCTGAAACTGACTATCCAAGGGTTTTGTTAAGTCAGACTCTATCACGTTGTGGCTTGGATAAAGTAAAAGAGTGACATTGTGCCGCCGATTTTATCCTGGCCAGCATTTTGCCGTTCTTTAGGAACTATGATTGGTAAATGCTTGGACCAATCAGGTGTTCCAGTTCTGCCATTCAACCAATAGCCTTTTTTTACACATTTTGAGCCCAGTAACTTTTGTCCGGCTCCACATTACACATGCGATTCTGTGGGAAATGCTTGTGAACTCAAGTGATTGGTGAATAGTCTCTGCCCAATAAGAAACATTTCAGATTGTTTCCTCACTGGTCCACATTTACATGTTTAACACCCTTAAACTAGGCTTTCCTCCTCTAACCAATCACTAGATACGGCTGACGGTTTCCACTGTGGTCAGCCACTGGGCGATATAAGCGCAGTCTCCACCTGCCTCGGTACCTTCCCCTTGGCTCAGTGAAAGCCCGAGGTACCGACGGACAGGTGGGTTGAATGGCGCTCGGTCAAGAAGCTATCTAGCCCTCTGCAGCATCCTATTGGAGTGATGGGCGGCTTTTCTGCAGTACTGTTCTGACCTGTATTTTTGGGCTGGTACTTCCTGCCCATTTTTTAGGTTGGACAGTTCATGTTCTTTTTCTTGCTCCATCTCTTGCTCTACCATCAGCTGTTGTATTTGGAGCTTTTTAACCCCCCCCCTTTTTTTAAGAGAACGCTAGACAAGTGTCATCTGTCAATTTTGCTTGGTCCATGGACCACTTCCTTTGTCCACTGTTCTATGTTCAGAGTAGGTAGTTTGAAGGAGATACATAACAAACATGGATTAATAAATCATTGATCTGTTAATTATTAGAAAATGGATATTTCGCTACCTTTTCTATCTCCTCAGAGCGGGGCCTCCATTGACCTGAGCGAGTGCCAGGCGAGGTGAGGCCTTCCCCCATAAATTTTGCGGGTGAGTCTTAACAATCAAGTATTTGTCCAAATGAGATTCAAGGCTAATATATGTTATGTGTATTGTATACATTGCTGTTTTTCACAATTTTGCATGTATGTCTCGTGTCTGTTGTTTTCATTTTCTCTACACAGGTGAGAATCTACTGACCTACTACGTTGTATACGGTAGGCATCCACACAGTTTGTGGTTTTTCTGACAAGTGACAGGTAACTTGTTCAGTATTTGTTGCAGTAGTATTTTACATCATAGGTCCTGAAGAAAGCCTTTATAGGCTGAAACATGTCGACCAGATCCATCTGCTTGATAGTAATATTTGTTTAATACTATCCACATACTGTTGTTTTTAATATTACCTCTGTGATGACCCCTCTAATAAAGTACGTCGCTTTGGCATCACACTAGGTAATTTTAACTCACTCTTTTTTCTCTCTATCACATCTTCTTTCACTGCAACTTCTCCCATACAGCCATGTCATAAATAAGCATGAGCGCTAAATCCGCTCCGATCGCGGATTTTGCGAATTTTCGGTAAATTCGCGATCCGCGAACTCTCGCGAATTTGCCGAAAATTCGCAATCCGCGAGCGGCGGATTCCAGGGGCAAAAGTTCAACCATTCCTGGTCTGTTGTAACTAATTTACGATGGCGCCGGCAAGCTGCCAGCGCCATCCTAAGATAGCTACTAAATTAGCTTCAACAGGAAGCTCTAATAGATAAGATAAAGCAGGTCATCGAGCGCCTGCTTTATTTAATCTATTAGAGCTTCCTGTTGAAGCTAATTTTGTAACTATCTTAGGATGGCGCTGGCAGCTTGCCGGCGCCATCGTAAATTAATTACTACAGACCAGGAATGGAATTATACCGTTGTGGAGGCTGGGCAGGTGTGCCTTCTTCCCAAATATACCGTCGAAAATCAGCTGTGACGCTGGACAAAGGCCTTTGCATCTTTGACCTTCACGAGCGCAATCCCCGTGCTGTTATGTGGCCAGGGGCTTCTGTCTCTACATCTGCTGCTCTGATCAGTCTCTGACCTTGTATACACACAAGAGCCATGTGCACTCGCATGGAAGCGCCGTCCGTTTGGCCCCGCCCACACACTCGCGGTGTGCACCGTCTTCCCGCCATTTACCCACTATGATGGGCAGATCACTCAAGGGACCCCTGCGCCCTTCGGCGCGATTGCATAGTACCACACACCTGGCCGCTGTAGACAACTCTCTGCCACTTTAAGCAGCTGTAGTGTAGTAAAAGCACTATACATTTACCCAACGAGGTAGCACTTACTGATCATCCAGTAGAAAGTACTCCAGTTGAGTAGAGGTATGGCACAAAACGGTGGCGTCTTCTTGAATAAATACGAAGGGCAGGGTTCAATCTGGCACGATGGTCCACTCCTGGCATGGAAGCCACGCCCCCAAATCCGCCGATCCGCTAAATCCGCGGATTTTGCGGATCCACGATCCGTGAATCCGCAAATTCGTGAATCGTGGATCCGCAAAATCCGCCCATGCTTAGTCATAAATACATTCTTTCAGTCACTAGAAGATCTGTTTCTAGGTTTCTCACAACACCATCAGGTGAGAGACCTAGCGGATACCAGTTCTTGTACAAAAATCCCAGATGACGAGTTTCTGCCAAGTGGTGGGCTGATGGGAGTATTTCTGTCTTGTTCTCACACTTTGTTTCTTTTTTCAGACACCTGTTCATACATGCACCACTTTGGAATTGGCAAACAATATTGAGCCTACTGTAGACCTCCAGTATCCCTTGTGTTTTTGTTAATAGTTAGATTGGGGGATAGGATACTTTGTAGGTCTTTAATTTTTCTTCCCCTGTAGACCCTCTCACATAGTTGTTTCTTATTAGTTTAGTGCAGCTTCGGCTGCGGGTCTTTTGTTTACAGAGATAAAGCACAGCTTGTTTTATCTGCGCTCCCCACTCTAGCATTGTGCGGTGGGTTTTGAGATGGAGGATTACACGGGCCTCTCTTTTGACGATGACACCCTACTATCCATCCTCACCGAGAATCCGAGCATTCTGGACTTCATGCCAACCTCTGGACCAACCCAAATTGGGGACTGGGATACTATTCTCAACCTTAAAAAAAGCCATTCCCGCACCATCATTCATGGACAAGTGATGGCGGAATATTTGCATGGCAAGTGTGCCCCTACAGGCCTTATAGTTACCAACACTCCGAGGCTGTTTCTTACAGATAAGACCTTCCTTAAGGACTGGTCACTAATCGCGTGGCGATGTACCCGCAATTGGATTATCCTCATTATCACTACTGCCAAGAGGGTGGCCGATGCCATCCTCGTTGAGATCCAGGTCCTCGAGGGTCAAATAAAAACCACACTCACCAATAAACAATTTCAAAAACAACTTGACGAGATTAACAAAACAAACAAGGAATATAAAGATTCCCTTCTTTTCACCAAAATTGACAAATTCAAAAAAGATCTGACGAAGTTTTCCTTGGAGAAAATCCATCCCTACACAAGTGATAGTTATACACCCCCGGACTTTACCAAGAGAGGCAAGAGATATGGTTCAAACTATTCCACCTCTTCTTCGGATGCTGAGTCCAGTGACTCAGAAGCAGGGACAAGCACGACACCTCCAGTAAGAGGCAGAGGCCAATACAATCGGCCTAATCGCAAGAGAGGTGAACAAGGCCATTATTACCAACAAGGTCCATGGTGGCCACATGCTCCCTGGGGCTATCCGCAATTCCCTCAACCTATGCCCCATTTTCAACCGCAGCCCCAATTCTTTGACAACCAGGCTTTTTTATGGCAGGGCCGTGGTAGAAACAGGGGCAGACGGAGTGGCACACCCACAGTACATTGGGAAGAAGAACAGGACCTCCCCAGTACCCGCGGACAACGAGGTCAATGACAGTTGCCCAAGACAGCCAGGAGGACTGGGTAGTGAATTTGAGTACCCATACTCTGACCACAACTGAACATCAAGTCCTCAATAAAGGTTTGGGTTTCGTCCCCACGCACTGTGGAGACGTCTTTCAATTACGTGGAGAAGTGGAAAAACTCTTCCACAAGGTCTGACTCCATGGTTTCTTTACCAACACTACGATGGATGAAAACCAACAGGACCCAGACACCAACACTGGTTTCAAAAAAGGAATCCACTTTCACTTCCCTACTACAACAGGTACCGCCGAAGGTTGGTGCCTGGTGTTGCTGCTATCCGTCCCCGTTGTTTTAGAGCTTGTTTCCCTGAAGATTTATGCAGTTTACGAGTGAATAATTCTTATACGAAGTCTTTACCTTTTGTGACTCGATGAAAACATACTGTGTGATTGTGCCGTTCATTAGTTCGGACTTCACTTAATCTGGTTCGGCATTTTGCCGTCTTTCAACATTTGGGATTGGTCTATACACGGACCAATCGGGTATTTTGATGCAGCCATTTATTCAATAGGCTGTCCTCATACATGTAGTCGAGTTGTACAGTAGAGTTATCTCATCGCTCAGCATGACTCTTTATAACGATCGCAGGTGTTGCCTAAACTTATTCCTGTTGCCTGAAACTGACTATCCAAGGGTTTTGTTAAGTCAGTCTCTATCACGTTGTGGCTTGGATAAAGTAAAAGAGTGACATTGTGCCACCGATTTTATCCTGGCCGGCATTTTTCCGTTCTTTAGGAACTATGATTGGTAAATCCTTGGACCAATCAGGTGTTCCAGTTCAGCCATTCAACCAATAGCCTTTTTTACACTTTTTTTTACACATTTTGAGCCCAGTAACTTTTGTCCGGCTCCACATTACACATGCGATTCTGTGTAAAATGCTTGTGAACTCAAGTGATTGGTGAATAGTCTCTGCCCAATAAGAAACATTTCAGATTGTTTCCTCATTGGTCCACATTTACATGTTCAACACCCTTAAACTAGGCTTTCCTCCTCTAACCAATCACTAGCTACGGCTGACGGTTTCCACTGTGGTCAGCCACTGGGCGATATAAGCGCAGTCTCCACCTGCCTCGGTACCTTCCCCTTGGCTCAGTGAAAGCCTGAGGTACCGACGGACAGGTGGGTTGAATGGCGCTCGGTCAAAAAGCTATCTAGCCCTCTACAGCATCCTATTGGAGTGATGGCCGGCTTTTCTGCAATACTGTTCGGACCTGTATTTTTGGGCTGGTACTTCCTGCCCATTTTTTAGGTTGGACAGTTCATGTTCTTTTTCTTGCTCCATCTCTTGCTCTACCATCAGCTGTTGTATTTGGAGCTTTTTAACCCCCCCTTTTTTTAAGAGAATGCTAGACAAGTGTCATCTGTCAATTGTGCTTGGTCCATGGACCACTTCCTTTGTCCACTGTTCTATGTTCAGAGTAGGTAGTTTGAGGGAGATACATAACAAACATGGATTAATAAATCATTGATCTGTTAATTATTAGAAAATGGATATTTCGCTACCTTTTCTATCTCCTCAGAGCGGGGCCTCCATTGACCTGAGCGAGTGCCAGGCGAGGTGAGGCCTTCCCCCATAAATTTTGCGGGTGAGTCTTAGCAATCAAGTATTTGTTCCAAATGAGATTCAAGGCTAATATATGTTATGTGTATTGTATACCTTGCTGTTTTTCACAATTTTGCATGTATGTCTCGTGTCTGTTGTTTTCATTTTCTCTACACAGGTGAGAATCTACTGACCTACTACGTTGTATACGGTAGGCATCCACACAGTTTGTGGTTTTTCTGACAAGTGGCAGGTAACTTGTTCAGTATTTGTTGCAGTAGTATTTTACATCATAGGTCCTGAAGAAAGCCTTTATAGGCTGAAACATGTTGACCAGATCCATCTGCTTGATAGTAATATGTGTTTAATACTATCCACATACTGTTGTTTTCAATATTACCTCTGTGATGACCCCTTTAATAAAGTACGTCGCTTTGGCATCACACTAGGTAATTTTAACTCACTCTTTTTCTCTCTATCACATCTTCTTTCACTGCAACTTCTCCCATACAGGCATGTCATAAATACATTCTTTCCGTCACTGGAAGATCTGTTTCTAGGCTTCTCACAACACCATCAGGTGAGAGACCTAGCGGATACCAGTTCTTGTACAAAAATCCCAGATGACGAGTTTCCGCCAAGTGGTGGGCTGATGGGAGTATTTCTGTCTTGTTCTCACACTTTGTTTCTTTTTTCAGACACCTGTTCATACATGCACCACTTTGGAATTGGCATACAATATTGAGCCTACTGTAGACCTCCAGTATCCCTTGTGTTTTTGTTAATAGTTAGATTGGGGGATAGGATACTTTGTAGGTCTTTAATTTTTCTTCACCTGTAGACCCTCTCACGTAGTTGTTTCTTATTACCCATTATGTCTATGCCAATTCTTTCCCATGGCATGGATGGACATTGTAGTGGATGCAGAGGTGGTTTACAAGTTACTTGTGCCTTGTCAGAATCCATGCACAACTTACAACATCTGACCTTTCTTTCTACATCCAGGCTGACACCTGGCCACCAATACAGGTTTTTCACTCTGCCTTTGCTTTTCGCGATGCCGAGGTGTCCTTCATGGCATATTTCCAAAATTTTCTCTCTTCCGCTTCTCATAAGTAGTCCATCTTCCATTGATAATTCGTTTTTAACTTCCCAGAAGGGTTTAGCTTGATCACCTAACTTGTTTTTGCTAGACCATCCTTCCTTGATCATTTGTATTATTAATCTAATGACTTTGTCCTTGTCCTGTTCTTTCAACCATTCTTCCTTCGTTATGCCGCTAGAGCACTCCCACAAATTCGCTATGCACGAATCATCCATTTCGTTTGTCTCAGCGTTACCTTTTGATTCCAGTGGCATTCAGCTTAAAAAGTCTGCTACCACATTCTTTACACCTGGGACATGTTGTATGTCATACATGTAATCGAACAGGCGCATTGAAATTCTTGCAAGGCGTGGAGAAGCTGTGTGTAGACCTTTCGTGGTAAGCACCTTCGTCAAGGGTTTGTGGTCTGTGCAAAGGTTTACTTTCCTACCCCAGATGTACTGTCGAAAATGCTCGAGAGCCCAGACACAGGCTAACGCCTCCTGTTTAAATACCGAAAATCTTTCTTCTGCTGATGTTAGAGATCGTGACGCAAATGCTATTGTGTACTCCGCTCCTTTAGCATCTTTCTGCGTTAGTACGGCTCCAATGCCTTTGTTACTTGCATCAGTCGTCACGTAGTTTTGGAGAGTGGGATCAAATCTTTGTAAAGGTAGCGTTTTGCACACATTCCTCAGTCCATTCGAATGTGTTTTTTAGTTTCAATTGTCTCAATGCATAAGTTTTGGTGGCATAATTCCTGATGAACTTCGTGTAGTACTCCACCAATCCAAGAAATGATCTTACCTCGTCTTTGTTGGTGGGTACTGGGGAGTCCTTAATGGCTTGAATTAGATTGTTTTTGGACTGATGCCTTCACCAGTTATCTGATGGCCCAGATAGCTGACAGAATTGCATGCGAATTTGCATTTTGAATGCTCTGCTGTTAATCCTTTTATATTCAAAATGTCTAGGACTTGCTCCACTCGACTGTCATGTTCCTCTCTATTTTTTCCCTTTACCAGGATATCATCCTGGAACAACAATATCCCTGTGACTCCTTCAAATATGTTATTCATTAATCTTTGGAACATAGCAGCTGCAGAGGCTAACCCAAATGGAACGCGGGTGAATCTAAAACATCCGAACGGTGTTACAAAGGTGGTCAAAGCCTTGCTCTCACTGTGTAATTGTACTTGATGGTATGCTGATTTTAAGTCAATTGTGGTAAACCACTTGACGCCCTTGTTGGTGGACAGCATCTCATTTATCTTGGGGAGTGGGTACTGTTCCACTACGATATTTTGGTTCAGGTCTCGAAGGTCTATGCAGAGTCTAAGTTTTCCGTTGGGGCGTTTTGCAACGACGAGAGGTGCGACCCACTCCGATGCCTCTACTTTCTCTATTATTCTGTCAATTAGTAATTGGTCCAGTTGATTCCTGACCTCATCCCTTATAGCAAAAGGTATGTTCCTTGCCTTGTGCACTGTGATGGGTTTTAATTTTATTTTATGCTGATATCCTTTTAGTACCCCCACATTACCACTGAATACCTTGGGGTATTTTGCTAGTATTTGACTAGCATAGTTGTCCGTGTCAGATAGACTCAGCACAGGCTCATTGCTGTTTGGATCCAGCTTGATTCCTAGACTCCCTTGGTCCATTCATCCGAGTACGGATGGTCCTACCTTTGAAACATAGAGCTTACATTCGGCTTCTCTACCTTTGTATATAAACTTTAGACTTCTGTAACCACGACTTCTATTGGTTTACAATTGAATGATTTTATTGCAATGTCTGGTTTATAAAGTCTCTCTCCTATTTTCCCTATGAATTTTGCTTCCCAGACCTTCTCGTTTACGATTGTATAAGGTGAGCCCGAATCTGCTACTATGTTTATTTCTACTCCCCCAATTGTCATGGCACATACCGGTTTCCTAGTCTTGGCCTTTAATTTGGTTTCACTGTCTTTTTCTTGTTCATCGTCTATGTTGAGAATGTACATGTTGATGTCTTCATCATCTTCTTCATCACATTCTTCATTTTCGTCTTCTACTGCTTTCACACGTTGGGGTCTCTTCCTATTGCATGATTTATTAAAATGTCCAATTAGACCACAAAAAGTGCATTTAGCTTCACGGGCAGGGCACATAAAGTCATACGCCATGTAAGCAGTGCTTAAGCATCGGTAACAATATCTCCTACCCCGTGTCTCATTCCTCCTGTAAGTTTGTGTGGAATCTTTCATTTTCACATTCTGCTTACTGACCTTCCAACTCTTTTGATCAGACACCTATTCTTTCCCATGGCATGGATGGACATTGTAGTAACCGCCAGCCACAGACTGGGCAGATTTCACCTACAGCAGAGCACCTTGGCAGATGTGTGACTGAATTCTAAACACGACAGTCTGTGGTCCCCTTAGCAGATCGCCCAATCTTAACCCGCTTACCGCGGCGAACATTCCGCCGTGGTGCGGGCGTTCTGAAGGGTGGGCGGGGCTGTGTCGGCCAACAGTTGTGCGCAGCACCAGTGAGGGAGTGCTTCGACGGGAGCACGGAACGGGTTAAAGAGCAGATATTGCCAGTGTTTTGGTTGCAGAAGCACATTTGATTTTGATTCTTACATAGCACAGCAGTCACCCGAGGTCATCAAGGCGCTAGAGAGAGGCCATACATACCACGGAGTCTAAAAAAAAGTGATAGAACTCCAACTCACCATTTGACTGTGAACAGCCAGGTTTTAAGGGCTTTTCTGAATGGGAGCAGAAGAGGGATAGATCTAAGAGCAAGGGGTAGGGAGTTCCAGAGTTTGCTCGCTGCCACTGAGAATGCCCTATCGCCCCACTTTCTCTTCTTGGTTCTTGGTACCAATAGTTGCTTTTGAAGTGAGGAGCGTAGTAATCTGCTGGGGGATGCTATTTGATCATGGTCTTCAGCCTTAGGCGGTAGGGAGCATTCAGTGATTTAAGGACCATACAAAGAAATTTAAAAACGATGCGTTGTTCAATGGGAAGCCAATGCAGATGTTCTAGACCCTTCTTGGCAGATTGTTTTTTGGGAATGTCAAGAATGAGTTTTACCAATGCGTTCTGCAGTACCTGGAGTTTATGCTGTAAGCAATTATTAGCAGCCAGAGCATTGCAGTTATCAAGTCTGGACATTACCTATCGCCCCACTTTCTCTTCTTGGTTCTTGGTACCAATAGTTGCTTTTGAAGTGAGGAGCGTAGTAATCTGCTGGGGGATGCTATTTGATCATGGTCTTCAGCCTTAGGCGGTAGGGAGCATTCAGTGATTTAAGGACCATACAAAGAAATTTAAAAACGATGCGTTGTTCAATGGGAAGCCAATGCAGATGTTCTAGACCCTTCTTGGCAGATTGTTTTTTGGGAATGTCAAGAATGAGTTTTACCAATGCGTTCTGCAGTACCTGGAGTTTATGCTGTAAGCAATTATTAGCAGCCAGAGCATTGCAGTTATCAAGTCTGGACATTACCAGGGCCAGTGCTACCTGGATCCTAGATGAACACGGAATGAAACAGAACTTCATTTGAAGATATTGCCAGCCTCTCTTCTGCCCCTCCTGGTTCGCTTGCTGGCATTACTTTGCCAGCCACTGTTGACCCTGGCACATCACCCATCTTTCTTCAGCAGGTATCGCCAGTTTCATGACCCCGGGTGCATCATCTGACTTTCTAGGCATACATTGCCGGCCTCTTCCTGCTACCCCAGGCACATTTACTTAACCTTTCAGAGCCGAAATTGGCAGACTCTGGTCTCTTTGCACTTCGCCTGATCTTACTGGGCAGACATCACCAACCTCTGATACATCACCTGACCTTACTAGGCAGACATCACCAGCCTCTGATACATCACCTGACCTTACTAGGCAGACATCACCGGCCTCTGGTACATATCTTGACCTTACTGGCCAGATATCACCAGCCTCTGGTGCCTCTGCTACATCACCTGACGTTACTGAGCAGACATCACCTGCCTCTAGCACACCACCTAACTATACTAGGCAGATATCACCAGCCTCTGGTACATCATCTGACCTTACTGAGCAGTCATCACCAGCCTCTGGTACATCATCTGACCTTACTGGGCAGACATCACCTGACCTTACTGGGCAGTCATCACCAGCCTCTGCTCCCTTTGTATATCACCTGAGCTTACTGGGCTAACATCACCAGCACTGGTCCTTCTGTTACACTGCCTGCCTTTCACGCTTGATGTCTTGTCCTTTGTAGACCTGGGTTGCATGTCCTTTGAGTGTATGAGTTGGAGTAGACTGAAGGGGAGGGATAAGGGTAAGCTTCACTTACATGCGTTCTGCAGGTACATGCTGGATATGAACATATATTCGTTTCCATTCACTTTTAGGTTTATTTATTTAATGCAATTTTATGTAGCGCGAACATTACCCATTAGAAGCCGTTTACGGGAAAGGCATGAGCCAGAAACACAGCAGGGGTAGCATGTTTGCATTAAGCATATCATGCACATGCAGAACGAAGAGCAAAAGTGCAAGGTCTTTTCACACACTCAAATGGAGAAATACAAGCTTAAGTCGCATTCAATAGGAAGCGTGTAGGCTGAGGCGCGTGCGCGCACACACACTAAAGCCGGGCGATTTTAGTCGAATGCAACAGAAGGAATAATGAGTATGTCTGACAGTCTGCACATATTAATAACCGAATTGATGTTTGATCTCCTCATTTTCCACTACCCATTACCCTATTCCAAAACTGAACAGCAGTATCTGTGCAGTTTCCTCTGTCTGAAAAGCGAGACTGGGGTAATTGAGTGCAGTTTCCTGAAAATAATGTAATGTGCTTCCACGCGCATTCATCCATTATTCAGTCAGCCTTTTCAGTCTGCCTTGCATTTGAACATGTTACTGTGCATTGTTTCTTTTGTCTTGCATCAATGTTTTTTCTCTTCCAGCTGTGTCTTGGACATGACTGATGACCCATGGAGGATACTTAGGCCCAATGTACCCGCAGTCTATTGTCCCACGCCTCCACTTTCACACAAACATTATGGGACTAAGGAATTCAGTATAATGTGGAATGTGTGTAGCTAAGTGTGAATATGTTCCTACACTGATTCAGTACTTAAAAGCAGTCCCAGGTGGTCGATATTTTTACATGGTTTTAACAAGAGTCTATTACTATATGATTACCTGGAACCAGTGCTTAATTTGTAAATAAATAAGTGCCAGGGCCCTCGTCAGGAGGCCGCCGCAGCTTTCACCACCCATTCCCCCTGCCAATGACAGTGCCACCACAACTATTAACCATCATACACCCACAAGAGTGACATTTTAGGGTAATCCCCCAAAGCTATAACAAGGGCTTGGACGGCAGGTAGTTTCAAAATATATTGAATTAATTAACAAGTGTTGCTCTGCTGATCTTTAAATTAGTCAAGCAGTGCCACCACGTGTAAGACTGCCGTAAGTACCGGTGCTGAGCGCTGAAAAGCACCGGTTCAAATTAAGCACTGCCCGGAACTGATTGTTTTTGGTCAGTCAGTCAGTTTTACGCAGCGGAGGCTGCGTTCTATTTTGAGATGTTTCCGTTTGTGTAGGAGTTAGTTTACCGTGTGCCTGACAGCAGGTGTCACTTCTTGCAGCCTTTTGTGATATCACTGTTGCCTGGTGAGAATAGGGTGATTGGATGTTAGTGCTGGAGTAGAGCATGGAGTGAAGAGAGGATAGCAAGCAGGTTTGACTGCACCACAGGATTGCATTGAAGTGCTTCTGACACTGGATGCCCCTGGCTAGTACTTGTTTCATTGTCTCATTTGAAGCCCTCTTCATGCTTTGCATTAATAAAGCCCCAAGCTCTCATTTCCTTTTCCATGGCACAAGCTGGTTGAGCCTTTCAGCGTGACACCTGGCCGAGAAGCACGCTCTGCCCTTATTTGATTGTCAGTTGTCTGGGACTATTATCCCAGAGGGATGTTTCTGTCATAATTTGAAATGAGTCATCTAATGACACTAATGTAACAACACTTTGTTTTTTTCTCTTTGTTCTAAAGAATGAACTAACACCATATATTACTCAGAAAAACCATAATTACGGGTCACTTAGTTCATGTTTTTCACTCAAATAATTTCAGTGTATAGGATTCTATTAATAACCTAACGGCAACACATTACATACGATGCTCAACAAAAATGTGAAAAACATACGTGTTGCTACGATGCTGTTACATCAAAAAAATATCAGTAGAGATATTAGTAGTCTGTATATTTGGTTGCATCTAAATTTTCCTTCAGAGTACTCGAAACTAACACTCTAAATGTAGGCCCTTTTCATGCCAAGCTTCCTTGCTGTCGTCATCCAGATTGGGCATTACATAAGGGACAGGTCCCTACAAATAACAAGCAGTGGTAAAGTGAATAGGTCTCGCCTAAGCAAGAGCTATTGGCTTTGACAATGTGTTTTAGCCATGTTGTAAACCAGTGTGGTTGCTGTGCAGCAAGGCTAAAAGTTATTAGCGTAGAAGAGAGTGTCAGGGAGGGGAGTGGCAAATAATGGAGCATAGGCGGAAACAGTGGAGGAGTGTGGTAGAGTGAAGTGGAGTGTCATGGAGTTAAGTTTCGTGGAGCAGAGTGGGGCAGAGTGTTATAGAGTAGAGTATCATAGAGTTGAGGTTCAGAGTAGGGTGGCGCGGAGTGAAGTGGCATAGACTGAAGTGACTTAGAGTGTAGTGGTGATGCATAAAGTGGAGTAAAGCATCATAGAATAGAGTGGAGTGGCATAAAGTGGAGTTGTGTGGATTGACAGAGTGGAGTAAAGTGTTTTAGAGTGGAGGGGCGTAGAGTGAAATAGTGTTATAGAGTAGAGGAGCATAGAGTGTAGTAGAATGGAATGGAATAGAGTGAAGTGCAGTGAAGAGGTGTAGAGTGGAGGAGTGGAACAGAGTGTCATAGAGTGGAGTTGCATATAGTGGGGTAGAGTGGAGTGAAGTGGAGTGGCATAGAGTGGAGTGGCATAGAGTGGTGTAGAGTGGTGTAGAGTGAAGTAGTCAAGTATATTGGAGTAGAGTGTCATAGAGAGGAGAAGCATAGAATGGAGTAGAGTGTTGCACAGTGGAGTGTAGATGAGTGAGTGTTGTAGAGTGGAGTGTCATAGAGTGGAGTAAATTGGTGTGGAGTGGCATAGGGGGAACTGTGTAGAGAGGTCTTGAGTGGTGTAGCATGGTGTAAAGTGGAATAGAGTGTGATACAATGGAGTGACATAGAGTAGCATTACATTTTGTTTGCGTTATTTGGAAGTTTGTTATGTGTCAGGGGATCAGGCTGTGGTTAATAGCTTTGCTATATACTCATATAGTAAAGTAGTGGTATGAGAACATGGGTTGAGGAGGTAATGATTAGGGGTGGGTGGTAAACTCTGCTCCTCTGGTGGAGTTAACATAGTTTTGTCCTCTCTGTGCTCCGCTTTGAGCGTGGAGTTTAGGAAAAAAAACTGCACTATGCCATGTAGTGGAGTTTTTCCTCAGACGTGGCTCTCCAATGTTAAGTTAGCGAGCGCGAGTGAGAAAATCGAGCACTAGATCGCCTCCTGGTGACATTTCTCAATACGGGCGGTTGCGGCAGGTTGGTACCACTCGCGTCTAGAAAGCTGCCACTCGTGTTGAGAAAGCTGGCGCTCGAGTAGAAAATTTACTTGAGTGGCAGAAAGAAGCAGTGCCCTCTGGCACACCACGTGGTGCTGTTTGTGCTGATTTTAGAGCGCAGGACCAGCTCCCGGTGCTAAAAATCACCACCAGCAGTGTGATGTACCGTACTATGCTACTTGAGAAACTCCACAGAATCTTCCTGAGTTCTTAGGTAACTCCACGGTATTCTGGGGAGTGAAACTCCGTGCATTCTACAAACCGCTTGTAATGATTCAATTACTTACCGTTAATCTTTATTACTCCAAATACCCTCATACACAAGTACGAGGTGAACCACATCTAAGTGGGATACAGTTACCTCTACATTATTCTTTAAAAAGCCTCAAAATCATAAAAGAAGTTCTAGAAATGAACATGCACAGCTTATCGAATGTGACTATGAAGCAGAGCAGGGTTTGCTATGACAGGATGGAAGACATGCTCCCGCCCTGCCATAGCAAACAGCAATGTCCTGGGGGTTGGTACCTCGGGGCATTGCATGAGCCGGCCCTGGGAGGTGGCAGTCCCTAGGGCCCTCAAGGGCTCTAGGAGAGGTGCCGCGGCCCCCCTCCCTCTATTTTTAAAGCCCCAGGGAAGAGGTGGTCCCTGGGGCTTCGAGGGCCCACGAGGGCCCCCAGCATATTTAATGAAAGCCTCGGGGTGGCGGTCCCCCGGGCTTAGGAGGACCTCAGAGGCCCCCCCCCCACTAACTACAAAACGAGCCACAGGGAGGTGGCGGTCCCCGGGGCTGTGGAAGGGCTGTGCGCCTTCCCGCACCTAATTTACATAGCCCCGAGGAAGTGGCGGTCCCTAGGCCCGCAGGTCCCTGCAATGCAATTATAGAATTTACATATATATATGTTAGAAAGGCGGTTCCTGGGGAGGCAGAAGATGTCTGACTGACCACCCCGAGTTCCACCTCTCCGTATGGAAGTGGGCCGAGCGCCGCCGAGAGGCCACCTGCGGAAGGCTCCTCTCTTAAGATCGTACAGCAGAGCAATCACTCCACTACAAAGGGACACCACACAAGAGGATAACTCCTTAGAATCTTTATCAGCAATAACGATGGGTGCCTTCGGCACTATGTACATACGGATCGGGGGATCCTTAAAGTCTCGGTAACAGGGGAAAAAGGGGGGTAGCGGGACAGTCTTAGTGTCAGCTTGGTACGGGGATACCCTGCGCACAGCTCTCAATCCTCGAGCTGGGGGGTTCCACAAGATTTGGGCCACGGCAGCGCCAGCAGGCTCCGAAGATGGTTTCAGCGAGGTTGGGCTGCGGCAGTGCCAGCAGGACTCCAAAGATGGTTTCATTGAGGTTGGGCCGCGGCAGTGCCAGCAGGACTCCAAAGATGGTTTCAGCGAGGTGGGGCCGCGGCAGCGCCAGCAGGACTCCAAAGGTTCAGGGTTCAAGGTAGTGAATTCTTCTCGGGGTCAGCCGCGACAGCGTCAGCAGGGCTCTCGACTCCAGGATACAACTGCTGACCCATCCCAGAACTGCCCCAGATATAGGTCTGGAGTCCTTTGATGTCCGGACCCTCGAGCCTGGGGGTCAGAGGGGCCGGGATGAGAGGGTCCAGACACCCAGCAGGGGGGTGGAGCCAGCGCCCAGGGAGGCCGGAGGGCGATCGAAACCAGGCGTCCGGGGACGGCTGGAGGCCCATCGAAACTCTCCTCCTCCTGGATCCGTCAAGTGGCCGCTTTACCACCTGGTGGGATCTTGGTGCCTCGATGTCGGGGTTTCGCTAGGGCTGTGGCCGAGGTCGGGCCGCGGACACGGGGTCCAGACGTGTAGGGTCCAAGATGGAGTCGGGCCCTGAGATAGCGGCCCGGGATAGGGGTCGGACCAGCAGAGTGGGGCGAGTAGGGGTCGCCGTGACTCTGAGGGGGAGAGCCGGGGGTCGCCAGGAGTGGTGGCTCTCGGGGAGGGTTGAAGAGGTAGCTTCGTCGGTGAGGTCAGGGGTTGCTGCTGTCCAGAGCCTGCCATGAGGGAGAAAGGGGACCACGCCATGAGGCCGGGTCCAACACACGTCCCCCCCAGCTGAAGGCGGGGAGAGTCACCCATCTTCTTGGGTGTTCTCCTCGTCGAAGCGGAAGAAGCGGGACAGGCCATTGGCGTTGGCGTGGTCGTTGCCTGGGCGATGCTCCACAGTGAAGTTCATCCCTTGGAGGGAGATGGACCATCGCAGCAACTTTGGGTTCTCTCGTCGCATCTGCATCAACCACCGCAAGGGCCGGTGGTCGGTTTGCACCCGGAAGTGGGTGCCGAAGAGATAGGGTCGGAGCTTCTTGAGGGCCCACACCACGGCGAAGGCCTCTCGCTCAATGGTGCTCCAGCGTTGTTCTCGGGCCAGCAGACGTCGGCTGATGAAGGCCACAGGTTGATCAATTCCCTCGGGGTTGACTTGGGACAGGACTGCCCCGACACCGTGCTCCGAGGCATCTGTTTGGACTAGGAATTCCCGGCTGTAGTCGGGGGCCTGGAGCACGGGGGCGGTACACATCGCTGTCTTCAGAGTCTCAAAGGCGGCCTGACACTCGGGTGTCCAGTGCACCTTCTGTGGCTGCTTTTTGGAAGTGAGTTCGGTGAGGGGGCCCACAATGCTCCCATAGTTCTTCACGAAGCGCCGGTAATACCCAGTGAGCCCCAGGAAGGCTCGGACGGCGGTCTGGGTGACCGGAGGCTCCCAGGCCATGATGGCGTCGATCTTGGGTTGGAGGGGAGCCACATGGCCGCTCCCCACTTGGTGTCCCAGATAGGTCACGGAACCTTGGCCTATCTGGCATTTGCTTGCTTTGATGGTCAGTCCGGCCCGTCGGAGGGCCGCCAGGACCTCCCCGAGGTGCTTGAGGTGCTCGGCCCAGTGGAGGCTGTACACCGCAATATTGTCCAGATATGCGGCGCTGAACTCTTCTAGCCCCGCCAGCACCTTATTCACCAGTCTCTGGAACGTTGCGGGGGCGTTCTTCATCCCGACGGGCATCACCCTGAAGTGGTAATGGCCATTGGGGGTTGAGAAAGCGGAGCGCTCTTGGGCGCCCGGGGTGAGTCCGATCTGCCAGTAGCCGGAGGTTAGGTCGAATGTGCTCAGGTAGCGGGCCGCCCCCAGGCGGTCGATCAGTTCATCGGCCCGGGGAATGGGGTGTGCATCGGTCCGGGTGACGGCGTTCAACCCCCGGTAGTCGACACAAAATCGAAGTTCAGGAGGGGCGCCAGGGGCGGCGGCTTTCGGGACCAGGACGACAGGGCTGGCCCAGGGACTGTCGGAGGGTTCCACTACCCCCAGGGCCAGCATCTTGGAGACCTCCGATTGGATGCGGGTCCGAACTCGGTAGGCCCGGTGTCGCACAGGCGGGCTGTCCCCGGTGTCGACATCGTGGACGCACCACTGGGTGACGCCGGGGGTGAGGGAGAACAAGTCTGCGAATTGACCCAACAATGTTCGGCAGTCCTGGCGTTGTTCTGGGGTCAGGGCGGAGGAGAGGGCGACTCCCTCGACGGAGCCGTCTTTCTCTGAGGTGCCCAGGAGGTCCGGTAGGGGCTCGAAGTCGTCTTCGGCCCCGCCATCGGTAGCCATCAGCAGGCTAAGCTCCGTTCGGGCAAAGTGAGGCTTGAGCCGGTTGGAGTGGAGGACCCGGAGGGGGTTTCTGGGGGACTCCAGGTCCACCAGGTAAGTGGCCGGGCCCTTGCATTATACCACCTTGAAGGGCCCCGTCCACTTGTCCTGGAGGGCACAGGGTTCGACCGGGGACATGACCCAGACCTGTTGGCCCGGCTCGAACTCAATGGAAGAGACGTTTTGGTCATACCAGCGTTTCATCTCCTCCTGGCTGGCCTCGAGGTTGGCTTCTGCAAGTTCCCGGAACTTCTGAGTCTGATTACGGAGGGTCAGGAGGTATCGGTAGACGTAGGGGGGAGCCCCTTTGACTGCAACCTCCCAGCCTTCTTTGACTAGGCTGAGGGGACCCCGGACGGGGTGTCCGTACAATAGTTCGAAGGGGCTGAATCCCAGGGACTTCTGAGGGACCTCCCGATAGGCGAAGAGGAGGCAGAGCAGCAGCACGTCCCATTGGCGTCACAAGGGCTCTTCCAGGCCCATGATCATGCCCTTGAGGGTTCTATTGAAGCGTTCCACCAATCCATTCCCTTGGGGGTGGTAGGGGGTCGTAAACTTATACGTGACCCCGCACTGGTGCCACAGGGACTTCATGTAACGGGAAATGAAGTTCGTACCCCGGTCACTGACGACTTCTCGGGGGAAGCCCACCCGGGAAAAGATCCCCATCAGCGCCCGGCCCACCACGGGAGCCGTCACAGTCCAGAGGGGGATGGCCTCAGGATAGCGGGTGGCATGGTCCACCAGGACGAGAATAAACCGGTGTCCTTGGGAGGTGCGGGGGTCCAGAAGCCCCACAATGTCTATTCCCACCCGCTCGAAGGGGGTGCTGACGGCTGGGAAGGGTTGGAGGGGGGCCTTGTACTTCCCTCCACTCTTCCTGCTGGCTTGGCAGGTAGGGCACGTCCGGCCGTGATTGTTCACATCATTCTTCATTCTTGGCCAGTAGAAATGGGTCACCAGGCGGCTGTATGTTTTGTCCTGCCCCAGGTGCCCGGCGAGGGGCACATCGTGTGCCAGGCTCAGGAGGAAGTCTCTGAATCGGAGGGGCAGCACCAGCACCCGGGCGGCCCCCAGTTCGGCAACCTTTTGCTCACTGTGGTGGAGATCGTGGTCCCAATAGACCCAGTGGGATCCCGAGGGGTCTCTGGCGGCTTGAGTGGCGGCTTGCTGTCGGATTCCCTCGAGGGAGGGACAGGTTTTCTGTTCTTGCCGGAACTGTTCTCGTGTGGGGCCACCTTCCTGGCGCCATTGGGCTAGTTCCGGGATGTTGCCGAGCTCAGCAATTCCTTCACTGTTGGGCCCCAGGGGTTCGGGCTCTGGGTCGGTGTCTTCGGATACGGCGGGTGGCGGAGGTGCCGGCCACTCGGGATCTTCAGCCGGGGCAGCCTCCGTCTGGGTGGGGGCCCAGGCGGCCATGGATCGGGTGGTCGCACAGGCCCACTCGGGAAGGGCTAGCATCCCCAGATGCTCTCTCCGCTGGACCCCGGCCCAGGGGGAACTTTCTAGGTCGTTCCCAAGGAGGCAGTCCACGGGGGCATCGTCCCGGGTGATCACTTTCAGCATGCCGGACACCCCTCCCCATTCGAAGGGGATGCGGGCCATCTGGCACAGGCTCTCGGAATTGTCCACCGACCGTACTGGGCACAGCACGTGGGGCAGGATTTGGTCGGGGGTTACCAAGTGGCAGCAGACGGCCGTCACGCTGGCTCCGGTGTCGCGGAGGGCTTCGGTCCGGTGCCCATTAATGGTGACCCATTGGCGATACTCCTGAGTGTTACCCGGGATCGGGGCCCGGGGGACCATGTCTCTCTCGCCTAGACACACCAGGGACATGGCGGCGGGCTCCCACTCGGTCTGGTCTTCGGCATAGTTCTCTTCTTCGCCCCTCTCTTCCACTAGGGAAGCGGTCGCGATCTGGCGGTTTGGAGGACCGGTGGTGCCCGGTCGTTGGTTCATCGGGCAGAGGGGATCATTGGCATAGTGACCGGGCCGCTGGCATCTGTGGCAGGTAATGTTCGGGCGGGGCCCGGGTCGCGCCGGGGGGGCCCCTCTTCCGGCCAGGGGTGGCGAAGTGGAGTTCGGGGGCGGCCCCGTGGGGGAGTCTCGGCTCCTGTTCTGGTATCCTCCGCCGCCTCAGGGCCGGTGGTTCCCCGGGGAACCTCGGCCGTAGTTTCCCATCGGGCTCCGGGGGACTCGGGTGCTCACCCATCTATCGGCCTCGACGGCGAGTTTTCGGGGCTCGGTCAGCTTGCTGTCGAGGAGATGCTGCCGGAGTTCGATAAAACAGTTGTTGGAGAGGTGCTCCCATACAATGAGGTTAAACAGCTGCTCGTATGTGGTGACTTTACTGCCTTTGATCCACCCCTCTAGGGCTCTACTATAGAAGTTCATGTACTCCACCCCGGTAGTACCGGGGAGTTTCTTACAGTCTCGGAATCGCTGCCGGTACATCTCGGGGGTAAGTCCGTAGCGAGTAAGGAGGGCGGCTTTCATGTGTTTGTAAGAGGTCATCTCGGTGTCTGGGAGCTCCAGCAGGGCGTCTCTCCCTTCGTTGACGAACTTCCCCCATAAGCCGGCACCCCAGTCTTTTTGGGGTACTCGATGAGAGGTCATGGCTACCTCGTAGGCCTTAAACCACTGTTGGATGTCGTCGTTTTTATAGTATTCTTTGACGACGTCTTTGGGGATGTGGACCTTCGTGTCCGCACGGGGAGGTGGACTTCGGTTCCCGGAGGCGCTGGCTTCACCATTTTTGGCCTTGATCTCAAGTTCTTTTAACAATTTAGAGAAAGGAAATGTATAGCAAACTCAATGTATATATACTGCCCTTAAACACACATATATTATTAAGTACTGTACAACATCAAATGAACTTATTCTAAGACAGTGATATATGAAAAGTATTTGACCATTTTATTTCAGTTTTTTTTCTTCTTTTTATATTATTGATTCTTTTTTCTTATTTTTTCAGTGAAAAACATGTATAGTTCATATAAGTTAACATTCAATGACATATATTAGACATATTTTAAGTTTAACAGTGCAAATTAATAGATAAACACATAACAATACATTAAAGTGCTATACGGTATGACCAATCGATGGAAGATTAGATGAAGGCAATGCGGTGGAATGGAACTACGCGCGTTTCGGCCAAAAGGCCTTCGTCAGGTGACCGTCATTCGTACGTTACAGACATAATAACGTGTAACATAAACATAAAATAGGTCTGATGAAGCACATAGAATTTGTGTTCCCTATGAGAGTTGCTTATCTCTAGTGGCGTCGACTTTGTTAAAAACGGATAACTTTCTATCGATGCTCCCTGTTGCTGGAGATTTCTTGTGTGGCTCAAAAGTTTGGTTACAGTTCTATATATATTCTCGTTGAGGGTTCTTCCTAGTTGTATAGCTCTATGGTGGCCTTAGATATGTCTTCCTCAATAGAATTCATTTATTCAATCCCTGTTGTCCTTTCTTTTATTATTCTCTTATGGAACCACGAGATGGGGGCATCTGTTTCTTTTATTACTCTTAAAATGATCTTGTAGGGCAATTCGCTATTTCGGCGATCGTATGGGACAGATAATCTTCGTTCTGATGTAGCTTTGTTTAATATGGGGTCTGCTTGTCTTCGCCTCCAAGGGTGTCGGCCACACCACAAGGACAACAGGGATTGAATAAATGAATTCTATTGAGGAAGACATATCTAAGGCCACCATAGAGCTATACAACTAGGAAGAACCCTCAACGAGAATATATATAGAACTGTAACCAAACTTTTGAGCCACACAAGAAATCTCCAGCAACAGGGAGCATCGATAGAAAGTTATCAGTTTTTAACAAAGTCAACGCCACTAGAGATAAGCAACTCTCATAGGGAACACAAATTCTATGTGCTTCATCAGACCTATTTTATGTTTATGTTACACGTTATTATGTCTGTAATGTACGAATGACGGTCACCTGCCGAAGGCCTTTTGGCCGAAACGCGCGTAGTTCCATTCCACCGCATTGCCTTCATCTAATCTTCCATCGATTGGTCATACCGTATAGCACTTTAATGTATTGTTATGTGTTTATCTATTAATTTGCACTGTTAAACTTAAAATATGTCTAATATATGTCATTGAATGTTAACTTATATGAACTATACATGTTTTTCACTGAAAAAATAAGAAAAAAGAATCAATAATATAAAAAGAAGAAAGAAAAAAACTGAAATAAAATGGTCAAATACTTTTCATATATCACTGTCTTAGAATAAGTTCATTTGATGTTGTACAGTACTTAATAATATATGTGTGTTTAAGGGCAGTATATATACATTGAGTTTGCTATACATTTCCTTTCTCTAAATTGTTCATACATTCCCTACGAATAGCAAACAAAATGTATTGTAGGGGTCCCCTTTTTCTCAAGTTCTTTTAAGCCACGCTCGTGCTCGAACGTGAGCTTCTTCTCCTCTAAGTCTCTCTGCCTTCGTTTCTCCTCCAGGTCTCCTTGCAGCCGTAGTTGCTCAAGGGCTATCTTTTTGTCGGCCAGCTGTAGTTCTCCGTCCAGACGGAGTCGGGCGAGCTCCAATTCGTGGAGCCGGCTCCTTTCTCGCTCTCAGGCGTCTTCGTGGGAGAGGCCCGCGTCTACGTTTGTAGGTCTTCCTTCCGCCGGGGTTGTGCCGGTCTCTGGTTGCATGTTCGGAACTGTGTTGTCTTCGCTCTGGGGTGGCGTCGCTCCTGCCTCCACCCAGGTTTGTAGGGCTAGCTTGAAATCCTCCTTGGTGCTCAGTCCAGTGGTAGCGATGCCCAGGTCCTTGCAGAATTGTTTCAATTCCTTGTGGTTATAATCCTCCAACCGTTCCTTCTGGAACTCCGCGGTTGGTCTGGTTTCTTTGGTGGTCATGGTTGTGGTGTGTTTCTGTCAGTAGTGGTTGAGTCACTCTCTGTTACAATTTGCGTCGGCTCGGATCGAACCGCCTGCCACCAGTGTTAGAAAGGCGGTTCCTGGGGAGGCAGAAGATGTCTGACTGACTACCCCGAGTTCCACCTCTCCGTATGGAAGTGGGCCGAGCGCCGTCGAGAGGCCACCTGCGGAAGGCTCCTCTCTTAAGATCGTACAGCAGAGCAATCACACCACTACAAAGGGACACCACACAAGAGGATAACTCCTTAGAATCTTTATCAGCAATAACGATGGGTGCCTTCGGCACTATGTACATACGGATCGGGGGATCCTTAAAGTCTCGGTAACAGGGGAAAAAGGGGGTAGCGGGACAGTCTTAGTGTCAGCTTGGTACGGGGATACCCTGCGCACAGCTCTCAATCCTCGAGCTGGGGGATTCCGCAAGATTTGGGCCGCGGCAGCGCCAGCAGGCTCCGAAGATGGTTTCAGCGAGGTTGGGCCGCGGCAGTGCCAGCAGGACTCCAAAGATGGTTTCAGCGAGGTTGGGCCACGGCAGTGCCAGCAGGACTCCAAAGATGGTTTCAGCGAGGTGGAGCCGCGGCAGCGCCAGCAGGACTCCAAAGGTTCAGGGTTCAAGGTAGTGAATTCTTCTCGGGGTCAGCCGCGACAGCGTCAGCAGGGCTCTCGACTCCAGGATACAACTGCTGACCCATCCCAGAACTGCCCCAGATATAGGTCTGGAGTCCTTTGATGTCTGGACCCTCGAGCCTGGGGGTCAGAGGGGCCGGGATGAGAGGGTCCAGACACCCAGCAGGGGGGTGGAGCCAGCGCCCAGGGAGGCCGGAGGGCGATCGAAACCAGGCGTCGGGGGATGGCTGGAGGCCCATCGAAACTCTCCTCCTCCTGGATCCGTCAAGTGGCCGCTTTACCACCTGGGGGGATCTTGGTGCCTCGATGTCGGAGTTTCGCTGGGGCTGTGACCGAGGTCGGGCCGCGGCCACGGGGTCCGGACGTGTAGGGTCCAAGATGGAGTCGGGCCCTGAGATGGCGGCCCGGGATAGGGGTCGGACCAGCAGAGTGGGGCGAGTAGGGGTCGCCGTGACTCTGAGGGGGAGAGCCGGGGGTCGCCAGCAGTGGTGGCTCTCGGGGAGGGTTGAAGAGGTAGCTTCGTCGGTGAGGTCAGGGGTTGCTGCTGTCCAGGGCCTGCCATGAGGGAGAAAGGAGACCACGCCACGAGGCCGGGTCCAACAATATATTACCTATTTTTTTTAAACCAAAGCACCTCGAATGAAAATGCACTCAGTACCAGCTTATTTTCATCGGCAGAACAGAATTTATTCATGCACACTCTATTTCTTCTCCTTACGCGTTTCGGGGCTTCAATCCCCTTGATCACAGGTATTAACATTTAATGGGATAGAATTTCATTTAAGAAGGCATTGCGCAGCATGTGACTCTTTCAAACCCTCCAATGGGCAACAGGTAAGTACAACATAGCGTTGCATGCTGGAAAACGAAGTCCATAATTGCTTTCTATTCAAGTACTCTTTCAATGCCTTTCTTCACAATTATTACCTTAGTAGGCTCCGTCCCATTAAAACATTACGTCGATTTTCTAAAACATTCGGGTGGGCCTCTTGCATGCAAGCTGTTCTCTTTTAAAGCCATCTGGTAATCCAAAAGGGAAAGTCCTTTATTATATTTTACCGACTGGCAGTATATTACCTACTGGCGGTCACCAGTAGGTAGTTATAGTTAAAACATAGTTTCCATAGGAAAAGTGTTTTTTGAATTGCTAATACCTTTAGCGTTGTTTGACGAATCTTTGCGAAATTCTAAAAAAAATGGTCTATCTAGGTCAGCCCCTATCCTGAAAGTTTGGGGGTGATTTGTCAAGTGGGGGCTGAGAAAAAAAGGGGGGTCCCAAAAAGCGTTTTCTCCATGTTAATTTCCATAGCAATTTTATTACAGGCTACAGCCCGAACTGCTTTTTTTTTTAAATGGCGTAACTCCATTCAGTAGTTGTTGAGAAATTCAAAAAATAAAGTCTGAAAATCAATTTCCCATAGGAACTTTAGCCAAGGCTACAGCCCGAACTGCTGAACGGAATTACACCAAATTTGGCAAAAAGGTAGTGCCTGGTTCAGAAAGCGTCTTTCTTTTTAAATGGTGTAAATCCGTTCAGCAGTTGCTGAGAAATTAAAAAAATAAAAGTTTCGATATCCGGGGCAGCGGTGGGTTCGCGCACCCTCCCGACCACAAGGTTCACTGTGATTGGCTGCCAGCACTCCAAACCAGGAAGTGTTGGTAGCCATCTTGTGACTTGGTAGAACCGAGTCACAAGAAAACAGTGGAAAAAAGATTAAAAAAGAAGAAAAGGGGGAAGAGTACATCCGAATGCGCGCTAGGTGCACGAATCCGGACAAAAAAATTAAAAGACAATGAAGAGGGGGCTCCCCTACTTCAATTAAATGAGCCAAAAAGTGGGCCAGATCCCGGGGCAATCCTATAAATATATTTCGGGGGCCTGTGGGACCCCCCGCAGCCCCAGGGACTGCCACCTCCCCGGGGCTATATAAATTAGGTGCGGGAGGGCGCACGGCCCATCCGCAGCCCCGGGGACCGCCACCTTCCCGGTGCTTGTTTTTTAATTAGTGGGGGCCTCTGAGGCCCTCCTAAGCCCCGGGGACCACCACCCCAGGGCTTTAATTAAATATGCATGGGGGCCTCGTGGGCCCCCAAAGTCCCGGGTACCACCACCTCCCAGGGGCTTTAAAAATAGAGAGAAGGGGGCCGCCCTTGAGGGCCCTCGGGACTGCCACCCCCCAGGGCCGGCTCATGCAATGTCCCAGGGTACCTACCTCCGGGACATTGCTGTTTGCTATGGCAGGGCGGAAGCATGACTCCCGCCCTGTCATAGCAAACTCTGGTTTGCTTCATTAAAGTGAGAGCAGGAAATCCTCCTCTAGCTTCAATGAAGCAAAGCAGGATTGCATTTGGGCAAGGGGAGCTGCATGTTAGCAGCTCCCCTTGCCCAAAAGCAATGCCAGATCCAGCAGGAGGCGGGGAGCCGACAGGACTGTGGGGGCATTGGAGCTCCCACCACGGTCCCCAAGGAAGAGGCCAGGCCCCGGGGGATGGGGTCCCCAGGGCCAGAAGTGTGCAAGGGAAGGGGGACCACGCGTCCCCCCTTCCTAATGATTAATAAAAACATTCAAGAATTGTGCATGCCCCGGGGGAAGTAATGGAAGTGGACCGTTTTTTTTAGAAAAGTTTGGAGTGGCAATCCTAACGCGGAGCTCAGCATGGCCCCCTAGTGTGAACGTGCTGAGTTCGCGGCTCTCAGCGCGGCACCCGAGTACTTCACAGATCTTTAAAATACCATTTACCTGTTAATGAGGCTTTGTTGTGTTTTCACTCCTTCTTAGAGCCCCTGCATATCCACTCTGTCTATGACTGGAAGAATTAGCTCCCCCCCCCGAAATTTTCATCAGCCTCCCCCAAAATTTGGCTCTAGTTGCGCCCCTGACTGGCGTATGCTGGCTCTGCCCACTCCGCTTATGCTTACATAATTCCGTAGATTCTATCCGCCGTATATCAATGATCCAGCTGTGGGGTTGGGAATATCTTGCAGACAGGATTCTGGGCCTTTTATTACCGGTGCTCCTCGGACCCAGCAGCTTGCTTTAGGGGATCCAGTGGAAGGGACTCCGGGGATCCAACAGTCAGAATTCCTTGATCTGGAGATCAATGACCTGGGAGGGTATCTACTGAATGAGAATGCAGTATACCACAATGAGAATTCCAAGCTCCTGGACTCGGTTTTCCAGGCATCCGTGCGGTATTCCCACTAGCCAGTGGCCCAAATTTTAGTGGGTGGGAACCCAGGGTACTAGAGCAAAGGCTGTGGGGATACTCTAGCAAAGAAGGCGGGTGCCTCAGGAACCTGCACGGTGCCTACTCACGCTCCGTGCATAGCATCGGCTCTCCCGAGGCTTGGTTTGCAATCCTGACGCTCTGCCACGGTTGCCACTGGTTGGCAGCCAATCAGAGCAAAGCTTGTGCTCGGGGGTTAGGCTCCGCCAACGTATGTACTTATCCAATCACTCCGCCAATCCCCAAGCACTTATAAATTCACCATACACTCTTCTTGCAGTACTCTAATCCTCCAGCCTCTACCCATGTACTCATAGAATGACCCAGACAAAGTTACATAACCAAGGTCTTCCCCACTGCCAGAAGTAACATGGTTGCGTGCGCAGTCAACAGCACAATGTAATGTGGTAGGGCCGAGGGTCATCATGCATACATAATGAACACACGGACACAGTTAGATAGATAGTAGAAATGGCTACGGGCACGTGCGCCTGGCCCCTTTTTAGTACCAGGGTCACATGTCCAGTGACGCCTGTGCTGGATGCGTGTGCGGTGAGTGTAAGCCAACCCTCAGGGAATGGTTGGTGCTGGGAACAACTACAACAGTGATCATCGGATCACACACAGAGATTCAATCATAAAGGGTCCATGACATATCAACACACAGCTGACTCATCTTGTGGAGAGCTCGGGCTTCCTGCACTCGTCTCAATCAGGCTTTAGAGCGCATCATTCAACGGAAACCACACTTCTAGGAGTCACCGATAGATTACACCACAGTGTGGATCGCTGAGAAACATCTGCACTCATTCTTCTTGATTTGAGTGCGGCGTTCGACACTGTGTCACATTCCATCCTTCTTGCTTCCCTCCGGTCCCTAGGAGTTGAGGGACCTGCTCTAGCCTGGATAGCCTCCTTTTTAAATGGTCGCACTTTTCAATTTTTTTCAGCAAAGTCATCTTCTAAAATTTGTCCATCGGCGTACGGCATCCCCCAGGGGTCGATTCTTAGCCCACTCTTATTCAACATCTGGAGCGCATCCTGCTGCACCGCGCCGAGGAGTCATGTCTCTACAGCCAGCTGCCTTTGGGGTACACGCGGTCCAGCCGAGCTCACAATTCAAATCGGGCCAGGATGGTGTATCGAGGCCTACGTATCATCGCAGGCTGCACACCCGCTCAGCTCTGGTGGCACTAATTCATTGCAGCTCAAGTCATCGCCACGTGGCGGGAGGCCTGTGTTGGCCAAAATGCCTCGGCTGCCACCAACTCTGTGCACCTCAAGTCATCGCCACATGGCAGGGGGCCAGTGTCCGGCAAAGTGCTTTGGCTGCCACCAACTCTGTGCACCGCAAGTCATCGCCACGTTGCATGAGGCCTGTGTCAGTCAAAGTGCCTCGGCTGCCACCAACATAATAAGCACACGGATACACCCAGATAGAAAGTGGAAATGGCATCGAGCACGTGCGTCCGGCCCTTTTTATTGGCAGGGTCACATGTCCTGTGATGCCTGTGCTGCATGGGTGTGGTGTGGGTGTAAACCAGCCATGAAGGAGTGGCTGTGACATGCTGACAACTAGACCTGTGATCAGCAGATCACTACAGGAAAGACCTGGGACATGTAGCATTGTAGTTCCCTCTCTGTAAGCATAAGTGGAGTGGGCTGGCTGAAACACGCATCCTTCACGACTTTACCAAAATCGCGCACCCACCGAGATAGGTACACGATGGGTGCGCGACTTCACTTTTTTCTAAAGAAAAGAAATATATATGTATATATATTAATATTAACATTTTAATAACAAACAAAAAAAATTACAAAAACTATTTTTAGGATATTAAAGTTACAAAATATCACTGATTTTTTTTTCCAAAATTCCTGAAAAAGCCAGTCATGCAAAGAATCAATCACACTTCCATTTACTGACCTATACAGTTATGCATACACCACATCACTTATTCAAACAGAAACAAATGAATACTTCGGGGCTTATTACGATGGAGGATTTTCCGCATCCTCCGGGCCGGCAGAAGCCACCGCCGGCCCGGAGGATGCGGAAAATCCTCTGCGGACCCACCAAAGACCCACCGCCACATTAGGATGGCTGGTGGGTCCTTGTTTCCGTCTGCAGCTTTTCCGCCGCGGTTGGCTTACAACCGCGGCGGAAAAGCTTTAATATGGTGACGGTGTCTCTCAGACACCGTCAGCCATATTAGGATGGGCTGTGCAAAATGCTTTTCCGCTGCGGGTTTTCCGCTGTGGAAAAGCATGTGGAACTTCACTGCGGGGGCCCGTTGCGGGCCCCCTGGGTGAAGGTGGGGTGGGGGGTGCACATGGGGGGTACCTATGGTACCCCCCCTGCATTTGTATGCAGAAATTGGCAGGCACCGCATGGTGCCATCCGCTTTCTGCATACAAATGCAATGTATGCATTTTTACCATTGCGGCGGATGCAGCTTGAAGCTGCACCGCCGCAATGGTAAAAATAGAGGATGTGACCGCCAGGGTGGCGGTCACATCCTAATTGCACAGGAGGGAACTCCGCAGGCCATGCGGAGGTTCCCTCCTACTCTATGGTGGCAGACGGACTCAGGTCCGTCCGCCATCATAATCGGCCCCTTAGTCTTTTCTACAATCACTGATACAAGTACACACTCATCCATACAGCCACTTTAACAATCACTGATTCTCACGTATAATCATTTATATACTTCAACTTTCACATACACTGCCTTTTACATATGTAGTTACTTGGACATGTACCATTGAGACATCCATTCACTCAATCAATATACAATTGACCTAGACCTTATAGGCACTTAAAAATTAACCCTTTTGAGGTATAGCATATGTTGCACAAGCATTACAAACTCACTCCCCATTCTTTAATTATTGGGGTAGTAGGTATATCCGAGGTTGGTGCCCCCTTAAACATTCGCCCATTCCCTGAACGTAAAATCTCAGTTGTGAGACAACAAAAACACACACACCCTGGTGTCAAACTATAACACAGAAGGAAGAAAAAAGTGTGTGAGAGCGAGATGGCACCTCACAGGCGCACCACCAACGGGAACCTGGCAGGTACTCACCAGGATTGCCCTGTTCTCATCATTGGCACCATCAAGCTCGAAAAGAAGAATGTTTCCAAAAAACACACATAAAGGAAAGTGTTTTGTGAGGGTATGCCTGACTGAAATAGAAGAGCTGGAAGAATGTCAGTAGAAAAACCTTGCTAGGCTAAGACAACAAGTGCTCGCCATAGTGCTGTTTATATTTGCATCGGGGGAGGGTGGTTCGCAAAACCATACTGCAAAACGCGGAGGATTATAAAATCACCCACTTCTGAAACTCCAGGTGGTGAAGACATTTTTTGTACTTAAAAAACGGAATCGACAATTAAAAACCTGTTTCAAAGCCAGGGCATCAATGCTAAGGAAATACAGTCACAACGTGAACTTTACGAGCGTCTCAACGTTTATGCCTATTTTAAATGAATAAAGTTGCTATTTTTGTTTAACCCCGATACAACCACAATATTTTGAAAATGTTCTGACTGAATTAGAAAGTCTGGAAGAATGTCAGTAGAAAAAGCTTGCTAGGTTGAGACAACACGCGCTCGCCATAGCACTGTTTATATTTGCATCGCGCGTCCACTTTTAGTGAAAGCGAAAGCACGATGCAAAAAAAAACTATGAAGCACCCTGTCTCCTTCTGGGAGGCCCATCAGGACTGGATCTCAGAGGCTTGTTTACATAACCCGCCTCTAAGATAAGAAATTGCTTCACGACAGCCATGAAGCAGGAGACCCAGTCCGGATGGGCCGTCCCAAAAGGTGAATGGGCGGTAACACAGAAGCCTCATTTTCAATGGGAAGCCACCGTTTACCATAAATGGTGACGCTAGCCAATGAAAATGAGGGGCGGGGCTTCAAGCCCCCTTCTGAAATATACTCATCCTCAAAATATCTCGAAGACGCAAGTAGCGCATGCGCGCTGCAACTCAGTTCTGCGAGACCTAAAAACTGCCAATAGGTAGTTAGGACCTAGTTTCCATAGGAAAAACACTTGTTTTGCTAATAACTTTGGTGTTGTTTGACAAATTTTAATGAAATTTTCAAAAGTAGTTTGTCACTCACTTCAGCTGCTATTTGAAAAGTGTAGGTATGATTCGTCAAGTAGGGGACTAGAAAAAGGGAGGGTCATTTCATTCATTGTGCCTTCCCTTCATTACTTCACAATATACACCTTAAATATATTTCAACTCAATTTCTTCCACGTTCAGCATAAACTCAAATATCCCTCTAGTGCTACTATAGTTTAGAACTTAGTATATACCCATATTCCAGGATTGAATCTGGGTTGCTCTTTAGTTATTATGTAAACTGTTTTGATGGCACTGATAGAGTGGCTTCCCAATGCTGCCAAATGGCATGTGGTACAGATGAATGTCAGAGAGAGGGAGGTGACTTAATAAATACCAAGGGTTCGGAAGTCTCTCCTACACATAGGGGCCGATTATGACCGCGGACGGACTTGAGTATTATTAGGATGTGACCGCCAGGGTGGAGGTCACATCCTCTATCTTTAACATGTGCACCCCCCACCCTCCCTTCACCCAGGGGGCCCGCAACGGGCCCCCGAAGGGAAAGTCCGTATGCGTTTCCACGGCGGGAAAGCCGCCGCGGAAAAGCATGTCTGTCACACCATCCTAATATGGCTGGCGGTGTCTGATAGACACCGCCAGCCATGTTAGAGCTTTTCCGCCGGAAAAGCTGCGAGCGGAATTCCAGACACACCAGCCATCCTAATATGGCGGTGGGTCTTTGGAGGCTCCACAACGGTTTTTCCGCATCCTCCGGGCCGGCGGTGGCTTGAGCCGGCCCGGAGGATGCGGAAAAAACGCAATCATAATCGGCCCCATAGTGAGAAGATGGGGCCAGGTCGAGCCTCATAGACGTCCTGCAGTTTTCACCAATAACACTTTAGAGGTCTCTACTGTATTTTAGTTCCACTTGATGGACAGACTTTGACATACTACGAGGCTAAAAGGAGAGAATGTGAAGTTAGGCACAACTTTTTGAATGTGAAGGAGCAATGCTTCTATGATTACTTTTTTTCTGAGAGCGAAGTGTTCTTCACACCAAAGATTATGTGCTAGTATTGCCAAACAGCGTAAAGAAGACACATTTCTGCAATCTTATAGCACCAGCAATATGTGTTATGTTTGCATGTATTCTCTTTATAAACTTTTAGTGTAACCAAAAAGTTCAATGAGTTTCTAAATGATGTTTTCCAGACTATGCTAAGGTAGATTGTCCCTGACAGGAGGTATGTTCTAAACTGAGGGAATTTAGTTAAATACACGATATGATGCGCTGGCTACCTATGCGTAGAGCACAGTATACCACACCGCATTATTATTCCTATGTAGTTCCCTTCACACTGTCCCAATGATCTGAGGTCAGTGACATTCACAGCAGTGGGAGAATGAATCCTCTTCTCTTATGTACCTCCATAGTTCCATCATCCGTGCCATCATTAGTGAGTTACTTAGTATGGTTCTTTAAGAAGTAAAGAAGAATAACATGTGTGAGGTTGATTCGTATGAATGAACGAGAAAGTAGCCAATGAGAAGAGGCCACCTGGCCCTATACCTAGTGAGTCATTAGGTTTAGTTCACAGACAACAGGACTGTTTTTAGGAAGGGAAGCAACGGTGTATGTGAAAAAGATACACAGTAGGTATGTTGGAAATGACAGCACCACATTCTGCAGGAACCTTGTTTTTTAACTCTCTCTCTAAGGTAAAGAGTTTCCTAACAATTTGGTAGTACAAATTGTAAAGAATTTCAAAGATAATAACTACACTGATAAGGCAGTCGCTTGTGCTTATCTTGATTGTGTAGATGCATACTTATCGATTGTTACTTTCATATGATTCACTGTCCAGTATTTGTAAATGTATTTCGTGCTGGTTGGCTTAAATGTCTTAATATATTGCTTATTGCTCGGTAAGATTCAAATGCTATGAACCCGTTTTCAATCCATGTAATTTGCTGAAAGATTGTAGAATATTGCCTTACCTGTAGTGTTAATGTCATGAAGTCTGGTCAGAGAGATTCTGAAGCCCGGGTCCTTTAGATTCTTCTCTTACTGTATCACTCAGGATGAGGCCATGAAACATTGTTCTGTCGCTTCGCCTGCACATTATACACTGCACTATAAAGCTGGATGCCCTGAAGAGCAGGAAAATGTCGTCTGACATCAGCAGCTGCCTTCTTTTATGAAGTGAGCTACAGAAAGGGGATTACTTTCAAGATGTGCTAACCTGGTGCTTGGGATCCAATGGGAGTGATGCAGTCCGCTGTCTCTCAACCCCTCCACCAATGGCCAGCACTCTGGCCTGTGGTAGAAATGGGGGCAGGAGAATGGGATAAGAAAGAGTACAGAGCCATTGGTCGCCACCAGTCTGACTCTTTTCTCCTGAGGGTAAAGTATGTCAAACGGATGATGTGAATGTCTAAAGATAAACAGAAATCTGTAGTAACTTGCCATAACAGGGTCTGCACTTAATATTTTAGTGAATGGATATACTTTAGGAGTTATTTGTGTATCCAACTCCCTGCACTTTGATGTGGCACTTGTAATTGTTGAAAACTAAACATATTAACAATGAGTACCTTATGTGTTCAATATCCCTTCACCATATCGCTTGAATACCCACCTCAGATTTTGACTCTATGTACTCTGTGTGGAAGACTTTTGTAGCACTGCAAGGTAATCAGCAATGTGAATATTCTGCTCTTCCCTATTTAAACACTTTGTATTAAATACTAGAAATCTAATACCTTATATTTAAAAATTCATACATAACATGATCAACTGCTTTCTCGCAGAAGTCGTCACTGATCTAGCTTTTATAATGTTGTCTTGATTTTAACAATATATTGTACATTACGTCTCTGAATAAAGTTTCAGAAATGCATTATTCCCCATGTGGTGACAGAATATTTTCAGCAATACTGTACCACATATGGCTTGTTTTTTGCAACTCCGCCACTTATGATAATTATTTCTGTCCATATTCTGTCCGTTTTATTAACTTTGCATTATATTAATCATTTTTTTCTTCTTAGCTATGCTGCACAGAATCGCTAAGAACCATTGTCAAAGCCAATCGGTTCCACTGGCAAGACCTATTGGGTTTGCCATTGCTTGTTCTTCTTCTATTTATATAGAATGGAAAAGCATCAGTCTGTGAGGCCCTAGGACTCTTAGTAAAGTCGTGACTTTTCCTGAAGTTATCAAAGACGGTGACGCTGAATATAATGAGTACTTCAGGAGTGAAAATGGATGATGCCACCTACGGTGAAGATTAAGGGGGACTTGTGTGACTGGTACCTGTGGTTACTTTCCACTTCCAGTGAGTTAATTTGCAGAATTATCCCCATGTAATTAGCAGCACTCTAAAAATCAAACCACCACGACTGGCATCATCCTAAAGGCCCAGCACTGCCAGTCTGAACAAAAGGTGGAGAGGGCGATTATCGCTTAGACCCCGGTACCAGCGCAGCGGAGGGAACTCGAGGGGCAGGAGCCAAAACCTGGCCCAGATGCCCAGAGGTCTGACAAGGAAAACGGCTTTAATGGCAAAGGCGGACAGTGAGTCGACATTATGCTTACTGCCAATCCACCCAGACATCTTTAACATATTCAGTTTCCAGTTCAGAGGGCTGACTTATTATGACAAGCGTCGGCCCATTGGATATGCGATTTCATGTGTATACCTTGAGATGTTCAGCACATTGTTAGAATGGGCACCACATATGAAGCGATGCATCTGGATGGGGGACTCCATTTTCTGAATGACTTCTTCTTTGTCAGAGCCCCATGGAACGCACAATGCAGGGCACTACTAAACAAATTTACTGGCATGTCTCAGGACTTAGTGGTGCCGCTAGCAAAAGGCAAGACAGTGGGCCCAGCAACCAGGCTGACATTCCTAGGTATAGGGCTGTATTCTGAAATGGAGGTGTGCAGACTTCAGTCAGTCAGTCAGAAAAAACAGAGAGGGACCCCTTATCACCAAAGGAATAGGGTTTTAACCCCTTCGGCGCTGATGACGAGCTCAGCTCGTCATCAGTTGCGCCGCTCGCACGCTGATGACGAGCTGAGCTCAAAAAGCCGCGCAGCGCGAAAATAGCCGCAGCGCGCATGCGGTTAATAACAAGTAAAGAGCAAGTCTTCCTTCGGTGTACTTAATACTACACACCACTTTCAATAAATCACCAAACCATATAATACCACATCTAATAAGCACATTCCTATGGGCCTTAAGGCCCATAGGAATCAATGTCAATTACCGAATCGGTAAATACCGATTCGGTAAAATTACCGATTTTGCAAGGGGGACAGGGTGTCACTTTGTCACCCTGTTGCACCCCTGATTCTGGCTCGTGTGCCATGTGACACACATACATGCCCTTAGGGCATGTATGTGTGCCACATGGCACAGGTGTACATGCACAGATGTGCATGTACACAGGAATTCGTTATTTACCATGACATAGTATGTCATGGTAAATAACGAATTCTTAAGGGCCTGTGGCACTGTTTCCAGTGCCACCTACATATAGATTTACGGATTCGGTAAATTTACCGAATCGGTATTTCACAGAATCAGTAAATTTACCGAATCGGTGAATTTACCGATTCTGTAAAATATAGGCCCCCTACATCTCAATCACCAAATACCGGTCGGTAATGGCCGAAATCGGCCGTTACCGACCGGTATTTGGTGACTTACATCTGGCCCTTGGTCTTGAAAAAGATGTTAGAATTTGGACAACACCATCGAAACGCATCAACGCCTTGGTACACAATTCGTGTTGGTAGCTGGAACCATAGATATTCAACGATCGCCAACATATCGGGTTTCAGTTCTAACATTTTCTATACACTGATGTGTTTTTCATGACAAAGTGTATTGTCTTTGCTTACTCTCACCGTCTTCAATATTGTTTGTCTGATTGGTTGAATCTATATGTGGTGGCAAACGTTTTTGATAGTGGTGCTTCACTATATGAGTATGAAATGTATGTGATTTAATCTGTTGTGATTTTTAACTTTATTTTTAATCTTCATAATCTGTTTTAACGCTTTTAATAAAAAGACATGTAATATTTATACTATTGACGTATTTCTGGTGTACTGGCTTTGAGGTAGCAATTAGACTCCCTTGTGCTTATTAGGTGTGGTATTATATGGTTTGGTGATTGATTGAGAATGGTGTGTAGTATTAAGTAAACCAAAGGAAGAGTTTGTTTTTACTTTGTACGCAGACTTCCTCAGAACAAGTTTCAGTACATGGGGGGTCTGTGCGCAAGACAAACATAAAATGACACTGAAATACAAGAACAGATAGGCAGGCTAAACTTTGTGTGAAGAGTCAAACTAACCAGCAGGCCATTCACAAAATGCCTGACCAAGCTGGCGGCTTGAGCAGCAAAAGGTAACCACCAATTCAGGTTGACAACTTGAAATGCGACATGATCTGGCAATGTGGGGCAGGTTCTTAGCAAGCTTCAACAGTGTGTTAATGGCTGACAGTCAACCAGGCTGAGCCATTCACTGATGTGGCAAGCAAACTAGGCTTCAGGGCAATGCTAGGGAACACATGGTGTGCAATGGCATATATTGGCGAAGAATATCACTATGTTAAACCTATTCATGGTCATGGCCGCCCTCCACCTATGCGAAAGGAAGCTGTGGAACAAGAAGATCGCCATATCGTCAGACAACCACCTAGTGGTACTACCGATAAACAATGGTACAGGGGACTGTCTGCCAGTACAAGCGTTACTGTACATGCTAGACATGCAACAACTCAAAGCAAATTTGGAAATGAAGGCAAGGTATGTGCTAGGCTGTGTCAACTCAATAGCCAAAGCCCTTCCTCATCTACAGATGCAGATGTTTACTGAGCTCGCACCAGAGGCTGACCAGCAGATACCTTCAGTTCCCTCCAGAAAATTGGAAACTGATTGACCAGACCCGAAGTTTCTCAAAGAGAAGGCACAAGCCATTACAGCAACGAAGTACCATAAGTGCTTGGTGACATTCAGGCAGGCAACAGACACCACAGACAGCATGGTTAGACATAGGCTGGGGCCAGAGAGCTGTCGAGAAATTCATACATTGGGCATACACGGGGGGACCAAGTCCTGGGAGCAAACACTCTTAGAAGCAGTAGCACACTTTGCCAAGCCGAAGACATGTGCGGACCTTACATGCAATCATTGTTGTAAGTCAGCGATGAAGGAGTGGAGGTGCTTACAGGCTGCACAAAAGGACTTCTGTCTACCACAAGCTTACAGTGCTCAGATCTTCCTTTAACGTAGCCTTCTTCAGGGCTTTAAGGATGAGCTTCCCCAAGCAAAGAAGACACAGGGAACACATGCATACAGGGGCAGGTTGTACATATCCACGAGTAGCACATCGCGATCAAGCTGGAGGTCCAACAAGAACCAGGATCGGAAGGGCATGCATTTTAGGTTGGAGTGCTTACAAGTTACAGGTTGCTGCAAACACAAGGTATGGTTGGAAAACACCAGGAGTGAGTGGTTCAGGAGACCCAACATGAAGTGAGAGCAACTGCTTCCCCTGGTGTCCAACCTGTTGACGAAGCGAGTGGTGCGCCAGGGCGGTAACAGCCTCAATACCTGAGCATGGCAGCAACTGCTGGGTCATGAAGAGGGATATTACAGAGATAGCATGGCTCATGGGACCAGCCACCATTGTGTGGCTCTGAAGTCATATCCAGCTTTAACTTGATGCTGGACAAACAGCATAGAGCAGGTGGAAGGATCCTGCAGAAAATGCAATACAGGAACAACTAAATTTTGCAAAGGCATGGGTTGGGAGTTTGTAAGGCACAGGTTGATCAATCTGCGAGTCCTGGGGTACTACATGGAGGAGGGGGTCCACCACTCATGCGTCTGGCTTGACATTTGGCTAAACATTACTGGGGACTGGAGTTAACAGGGTACACATTAAGTAAGCGGCACAGAGCAGAGGGGGTAACTGCCAAGGGATGGAACACCCCTGGAAGTGCAGCAAAGCTTAATAACTTCTACAACAGGAATAATACACCCCAGAGAGGGGTAGAAAGGGGTGCATGGTGACCCAGAGGGACATAGGGATGCCAGATGGCTGTGCCCTCTCATTCATTGAATTTGGGAACGACGAAGTGGGCACGGCGACTGCTATCCAGCATGGGGCCTACACGGTACAGTGTGGACAAATCTGTAGTAGGATTAAGCCTCTAACACAAGGAGGTCTCCCCCACACCAGTTACCTACTGACAACTCACATCACATGTTCATCCTTTTTATGTATAATGTTGACTGCTTACTGGATTATGCAACAATGTTCATGTAAAGTTAATAAAGGACTGCAGCTTTTTCCACCAAACAGAAACTGTACGGTTTATGTGGGGAATAAAGGGAGACCCGTTGGGAGTTTCTTAAAAGAGCGAGGAGGCAAAGTGGCCGGGTTACCCCAAAGGCTCTTCGACCAGGGCAGTGAAAGAACCTCTAGGGGCATGAGCCATAACTGGGCTCAAATCACCAAAGGTCTGCATGAAGGAAGGCAAAATAATGCCAAGCGGCAAATGCCCTGAGTTGGAAGGGGTGGCATAGGGGCACATAAAACCAGAGTTGCATGAAAAGCACGTCATCGCATTGGCTGAGCCCTCCCCCACAACATACGAATGAACATATTGATCTTGGGGAGGGTCACACTACAAATAGTGGTGAGCGGACCCCAGCTTTATAATCGCAGCTGGTGAATCAAAAGCCACCCAGGAACAGATTATACGATAGAAGCCGAAGTTTAATAACATCTACAGCAGGGATAAGGCACTACATAGAAGAATAGAAAGGGGTGTCTGGTGGCCCAGTGGGGCCTTGGCATGCATACAGCAGACAAATTACAGAGTGACAACTTATATCCATGCTGTTGATGAACTGTGTTAACTGATGAGGCAGCAATGTTCATGTAAAGTTAATAAAGGACTGCTGCCTTTTACACCAAACATAGACTGTGTGCATTATGTGGGCAACAAAGATGGTCGCAGTGGGAGTTTCTTAAAAGAGCGAAGTAGCAAAGTGACTAGATTATGAGCAATAGAAGAAATTATTGAGTCAAATTGTGAAATGCCATCGCAATGACATTTGGCATGCAGGAGTTTGATCATTTGTCTGCATACAGCTGCCATCTTACTCAAGAACAACCAAGTCAGTCACCTGTAGGAAAGGGGGCTATTATGTAGTGAGGTTGGTTAGGCTTCACTATGCAATACCTTCACATTACCCCAAATAGGTTCTTTGGATTCACACTAATAAATCCCTAGCTCAATATTGGTAGTGTGGAACCGAGGCTTTACTAGAGGAACATGTGTTAAGCATTTCAGAGTACCAACATGGACAATGTGTAATTGACACAACTTGAAAGAGATCCAACACCAATTAAAACAAATAAAGAATTTTGTTTATATAAAGTTAGTCACCAAAATGAAGACAATCAGATGAGCATACTGGAGTTATGTATTTAAAAAGGAATATTAAATCATTGCATTTAACGCCTGCAAAACTATAACGTTGCGGTCACTGGAAAAACACAGAAGTGACACTCTGTCACTTGCAGGTTGAGCCCAGTGGAAACCACTGGGGGGTAAGCTGATGCGGGTACCAGGACCAGTCAGTTGAATATTACCCGGCTCATAGAGCCCGGGTGTCGAGTTGTGCTGGCTGTCCCTGGTGCTAAATGCAGAAGCCGAGGGGTGCTGGTTTTATTGCTTGGACAACACTGGTGAGGAAAGGGGTGCCAACGCTCAAAAACATGGTCACTGGGGCATTAGGTTGAAGGTGTTGAGGAGTTCCCATGAGGTGCAATGTCGAGTAAAGATAGTGGTAGCTGGGCAGGCCACCATCAACCTTGGTAGTAGCAGACACAGCGTTGGGTTACTTAGATGTCCTGTCAGGACTTCATTTCCCACATGCAGTAGACCATTTACTTTTGGGGGATCCCTCAGCAGGCCAATGGCCAGTGGTTCTTTGGGTCTGTAAGTGTGATTTGCCTGTGGGCTGCAGGGGACTCATACCTTTATTTAAAGGGAGTTCTGGAGATGCCTTTGGCTTGCAGAGAGGCTTTTCTTCCCTTTGGAGCTGATCTCTGATCCAGGACGAGTTGTGGTTGTGGATTTGCAGGATGGTTACCACATTTGCAGAGTACCACACCTTTGCTTTTTGCAGGTCATGAAGTCACAATAACGGGTCTCTTCTTTGTCCTTACTCACAATTCAAGCATATCTGAGGTTCTGGTGTGAGGAAAGCCTGTTAAATCCTAGATTTAGGGATGTGGGTGCTAGTAACTTATGGACTACTAGACCCAGCACCTAATCTGCCCCTGAAGTGGCCACTTCTTGTGGAGGGTGGCACCCTTTCTACCTACAATCCTCTATTCTGCCACTTTTAAAGATATTAGAACCCTTCTTTGGCTTTACAGAGCAGGTAGCCCACCTTTGGGGTGTGGCTATCTTTATGGAGGTGCACACCTCCTGACTACCTAATTCTTTTGCCTCCCCGGGTGGCAAATGGGCCTGGGAAAGCGGGTTGGCATTTTCCTCCTCTGGGAGGAAGCCTGGTTGCATATCAGAGAAGGTGAAGGCTTTGAAGCTCACTGCCTTGATGTGCCATGTCACAAAGGCCTCCTGCCTGGGCGGGAGGTGCCAGGCCTTTATTTTTGTCTCCCGAGTGAGTTCAACCCTCTTGGCAGGGGATTAGATTCCAGTCTTGGTGACAGCAGCTGTAGGCTGTCAGGCAGGGTACAGGAAAACCTGGAGCAAGCAGGTGGGAAATCTCTAAGGTAGCCACCTGGGTGCCTTTCACATTAAATCCGACATTAGAAAGAGGTCAGGTTTGATGAGACAAATTGTTTCATACCAAACATGACACTTTTGATTGGGACCATAATATAGCTGGAAACCTGTGGGTGCCTGTGTGCTAGCTCATGTTATCATATGGTCCCCTGAACATGTCTAGTATCCTTGATGGAAGTAGACTAGTATCGGGACATACAAGCTTGTAATTATATATCCACACCTTTAATATAATGCACCCTGCTTCCTGGTCTCAGTAGGTCTACTTTAGGGATGACTGACATATATTAAAAATAGTACTGTGACCTTGCCACTCATGCTGAGGGCAACGTCGAGTTCGAGCAGTTTGCACTGCTCCTGCAATCTGCAAATGACAGGCCTGCTGTCATCAATTTACTTTGGGTCCCTCAGGGTGGCACAATGAATGCTGCATGTCCCACTGACCTCTTTAACTATCCAAGCCCTGAGTACCATTGGTACCACCCACCAGGGACTTGTAAGGGAGTTAAAGTACGTGCCAATTAGGGTTACCAATTCACAATGATCATAGAGAGCACTGGCGCCTGGTTAGCATGCACTTTCAAAGTCAAAACCATCAGCATTGGAGAAAATTGTTGGGGGTTGCCATAAAAAAAGGGCACTTTCCAGCAAGACCTATTTTTAGGGCTCTAGAACCCAACAAACAAAACTCTCTCAACTGGAAGCACAGCACACAAAATGTCTTGAAGTGTGGTCATGATTTTCAATTTCAAACACTAGTTCGTTGAAATCAGTGCAGTAGAACTAAAAACCTGCACAAACGGTGTCACTTTTAACACCTCTCACACTTCAAATGGGCACAAATTATTTTATGCTTGTTTGTTTACAGGCATTGATTTAGAGATAATTGCACACTTCTCTCGCTCAGGTATAATGCCTGCAGTAACTGGTGGTAACAACAAAAGTAAATTAGAAAAAAGTGGTGATGAAATATGCAAAAATCGGTGTAAAATATATTTTTGGGCGGTTTTTTTTGGTCGCCACTGTAAACTAGGCACTAAAAAAATCAACTGAAAAACAGCACAGTCAAACAAGAGCTTTTGATCCCAATTCATGAAAATCGGGTGCAAATGTCTATGTGTAATTTCTGCTATACGTGTATAATCTCACATAATTTCGGGAATTTTGAGTAATACTTACCACTTGAAGTTCCTGAAATTACACCATTTCACAACAATTTTAGCATGGGTGCATGGAATAACTCGAATGACCAGAACAATGGTCGCTGTTTGTCAAGGCACTTGAGTTTTTCCACTATTTATTTGTGTGAAATGTGTCTTTATGCTCAAATTGCATTGCTAAATGCCAGATTAGTAATTCACATAATCTCACATCACTTTCGCCTAATGTCACTTAATTATTCAAAAGCAAACAAACAAATTTCGTACACCTTTACAAAATCATACAAACCCTTTAATACATTGCTATTCATTGTATTTAGACGAGAAGCTAGGAGTAGGTATGGTACATGATGCAATAAAGTGCACATGGAGAGGAGTTGGTCTAACGGCTAAGGCACTCGACCTCGGATCTGGGTTCGAGTCTCGGTTTGCGCTATATAAAACTCTGCAAAAAAAATGTAGGAATGAAAGAAACCACGCAGTGTAAGAAAGCAGATGGTGATGACATGGGGTGTGGCTCCAGCTCACAGCTACTGCTGCCTACTGAGATGTGCCCTGGGCAGCATGTAGGGAGGGTCAAAACTCAGTAATGACCCAGGTACCTCAGAGATGAACAGGTCACGGTGGAAGCGCAGATACCAGATGAGTGCATCTGCTGCACTCCAGCTTTTTGTGCAGGCTGTAGGAGAGTAGGGTCTGCTTCCACTTTTTGCTGTGATTCTCTGGTTTTTCGACTTTAGTGTGGCTGTGGACCTGCTACTCGGGCCTACTGCCCAGCTGTTCTCTCTCTAAATTGATACCATGTACTTTAGGTCCATACCAGATTGGTTACTGGGTCGCCCTTGTGAGCCCCTGTATAGGGTACCCTAGGTACCCAGGGCATAGGTGCACCCTAGGCCTTCCAGCGGCTGCAGCATGTATTGAGCGACTCCTGGTTTGCCTTCTAAACTGACACCACAGGTCTGTTCACACAGCCTGGGTAAGGTGGTGTAATCACCCCTTACTTAGATATAGTATACCTATATCTATATGTACATATAGACACATATACACCTAAGTCACTCCAATGGCAGGCCTTAACAATCCTGGAGGCAGAGTGCTTGGTTTTATGTGAGAGGGTGCCCTAGCATGAGCTGAGCCCCTCTGCAGCTTTCGGAACCATCTCCATATAGCTGTTCTATGATATAGCCATATCATATACTCTTAAGTGCATTATAATCTTCGCGGTTAATGCTAACTTTGGTTTGGCTTTATTAAAACATGTCGTGTAAGGTGTCAAACACTTTGGAATACTACCATTCCACCCTTCTAGAGGGAGAAGACATGTAGTTTACTGGTTTACCCGGTTAAAGTTAAGCAGAGCCTCAGCATCACAAAATGGATGCTGCTGCCACAGACACGAGTCTGCCCTCTTGCTGCTGGATGAAACTCCGGCAGGAGAGGCCTGGACAATGGGTTTCTTGCCCAGGGAGGTGCTGGCACCTCCCCCGACAGGCTGTTTGTGTATTGGGGCAGGGAGGGCTGCATTCAGTGAATGCTTTCCAGACACTGCCTGGGGCACACTAGGTGCTCCATGCATTTCCCATTTCAAACCGGTTGCTGGGGCACTCAGACCCAGCTCTGGCGCGAAACTGGACAAAGGGGAAGGGGTGTAACCACCCCCACCCCAGGTCCACCCATAGGAGGGACCTTAAAGTTAGTCCAACCCCTAAACTTAGTATAAGTATAGGATCCCAGTTCCTAGGACTTTAGATTTCCCTGGACGAAACTCTGAAACATATATCCTGGACCTTCGACATTCCATTTCAACTGGAAGACAGAAGACATCTCCCTTGTGGTCAAGGAGTGACCACCCTGTTCAAACAGGCACCAACAGCATCTTTGCTGATCTGCATTTTCGAGGCTCCTGCCAGATCCCGAAGAATCTGCGACACAGGACACAAACTTCCAGACATCTCTGACCCCGACCTTCGCTCACAGCAAAGCTGAGACCCATGGCAAACACGAGTGACTTGGGACCAGAACTACAGGACATCCTGCATTTTGCTACCTGCATCAACTTTCCGAGGTATTCCGAAGTTGTGCATCGGGGTACTTGAATCCCCAGACCCGAGCACCTTTTGCACTGAAGCACAGAGCTCCACACTCCACGAGTGGCCCGTGGACTTGCTTTGTGCATTTCCACTTGACACGTCTTTGCAGTTCCTAGTCCATTGGCTAGTGAGCCTCCAAGAAAACAAACCTTTAATCTAACTTGCTTTTCTGGTTGTTCCAGGCTGGTTCCAACTTCTCTGTGAAGGAGAAGTTCCCCAGACCTTGCTGGTCTGCACCGGAGCCAATCTTGACATCGTGCATGGGTTGCATTTGCCAAGGCTTGTTGGGTTCCATCCGGATACCAACACCGCAGTCAACTAGATCCTTCATGGGACAGTTTGAATCCAGCTCCTGGTCATCGTCGATGCCTCCTTGTCTTCGAGGCTGAAGAGACAAACTTCACCTTTTTACCTGAAATCATCCGACATATGGTGGCATCTTCCTATCGCCGCCCTGGTCACTGGCAAGTGGCCCAGACTCTGTCCCTTCTGCTTTCAGGTTCTATAGATCTTTGATCCACCCGGACACTTTTCCTCTGGTCGCCTGCACCACTTCTTTGCAGATCTCCATTGAAATCGACGACGAAACCTGACACCAAAAGAGACCCATGCACCCGGCTTCCGTGGGTGAGGTAACACGAGTACTCTGGTAGTCTCGAGGGTATTGGCCCTCCTATTGTCTAAGTCCAAAAGGTTTCCATCGTAGTTTATTTTAAAGTGTCCTTAAATTGTACATTTGTAACTTGTTTGTTTCCCATAGAAAGTCATGGGTAACCCGCAGCTGTGTTTAGTCACTGCATGCCTCTCCCATGGGTCTCCTACATCCTAACCTTTGGTTGTTTAGAGTAGCCCCAGCGATTCCAAAGGCCAGAGGCCTGCTTTCTAATTCTCACTTGGTTCTTATATCCCTATTTTAGTATATGGTTTGTGAGGCCCCTAGGGCTAAACGTATACTGTGCAACTTATTGTATGCTAATTAAGTAACTTGTATTGTACTTTTACCTCTGACCTCATAAAGAGTGCAGAGGGGTTGTGTTTAGAATAAATACATATATATTTGATATATATCTTGTGTGGTGTGCTTTCATTTGGTACTCAAGGTATTATAATTGGTAAAACAACTTGCTTCATTCGTTCTCTGAAGTCTTAGCCTGAAGACTGCTTGCCACTGCTACCCCTAGGATAGCTTTTATAAAGTTGACTTTACAACCACCATCAATAAGGTTCGATTAGACTGGTGCAAGCTGCCCACTAGAACTAGTGGACATCATATGCCAGGCTAACTTCTCATACAGGCCTCCTGCTGCCATGTTTCAAAAAGTAGGAAAGAAAGCTCCCTTAACTTCTCCTTTCCACTTCGTTTTATTTCCCCATAAACCCCTTCGAAGTAGATTCATTCACATGGTGAAGAAGGAGTTTGGGAGTTGAGGAATGAGAGGATGAAACATTGCAAAAATTACAAAGATCTCACAATTTCAGTCCTGCTTAGAGATTGTTCCGATCTAGACATCAAAACTAAATTGCTCGGGGCCTACACATCAAATATCCAGAAAGATAATTAGGTTGTAAAAATCTATTTGTAAAGAGCAAAGTACAAAATGCTGCTCAGGAGCCTTGAAGTAACAGCCCCTGCAGGAAGAACGTGGCTTCTGTGAACAAGATTATGGCACAACATCCGCAAGAAGGGCACTTACACGAATACTGATTGTCACTTAAGTACCCGGTTGAACTGTCTTGTAAATAAACAAAATAATTTATCAAAATATCAGAATCAAGCCGTCTCGCCACAAGTATACGATTTCACTTCAAATAAACAAGAGTACGTTTGTCCACCTCCCTTTTATTTGTATGAATTACAGTAATTTTTCCCTAAGTATCAGTTTGTTTCTATCCGACAATGCTAGCATTTGGTATGTAAACATCAGCTTTCCCTTTCATAATGTCAGCCATTTCTATGCGTGCCAGCTCTTCGGCATATGTTAGCCACCCCCTTCCTGTGCTCCGTTGCTCCATTTTTATGCAGTCAATTCCAGTATGATTTTTAAAAAGAAATTACCAAACATCTAGAAGCCAAGACTTCCTTACGACCACCAAACAGGTCTCAGGCCAGAAAATGGAACACAATCAGCACTGACATATTTGCGAAAATACATCCTCCCAGTCCTGCACAACATACAACCAGCAGCATCGATTCTCTTCGACCTCTCAGCAGCACACGACAATGAACTTTGCTCTGCAGATTGAAAGATTGGAGGGTCTGCCCAGCACTGCCCTAGAATGGGGCATATCAGTCATCACTGACAGAAAACAGCAAATCAAAATTGGTTCCTCAGAATCCACTTCGAAATCAATTAAATATGGGGTACCCCAAGGGTTGCAGCTCCCTCCTTTACTATTTAATGTACTTTTGTACCTCCAGGCACAAATTATTGACTACAAGGTGTATGCGGATGATTCTCAAACCTTTCTCAACTTAAATGAAAATGCATGTAATCAAAATAATTTCAAGGCATGCATGGAACATACTACATCAGTCACGAGAGAGTCTCTGATGCCTCAGCAGGAACAAAACTGAGGCCGCCATTTTTAAAAACAGACCAAACACATACCACTTGCGATACCATACTAGGGCTCCAATGCCTCACGGGGGTGGATGGAGCAGGGACCAGAGGAGCTCTGTTCTTTCCTGTCATGGTGGATATTTTTCTGGTGCCTGATAACTTACACCCCACACAAAGATGCAGGTGCACAATGCATCAACAATAGTCTGCATTTTGAAATCTACTATTCGGGAGTTAGTTCCTACAGGCATCCAGCTCAATATTCACTGTAGAAAACACTTAGTACCCAGAACCCCTAAAAGAGCACTTTTATACTATAACTCGATAATCCCTTAGACAGGGGGCCATCTCCTATCCTGAATATACTTACCTGGCAAATACAAAAATGCATCTAAAACCGTCCATTTATTATATGTTCTTTCCAGGAATATATTGTTAATTGAGGGTAAACCCACAAGGACCCGCCCTGTGTCCAATGGATATTATGCCCTGTACTTGGAGTGAATTGCGCCTCACCATGGCTTACCATCCAAGCCTCATTAGAGGTTGCTCATTTTAATAATGTCCTACTTAGTTACTGCCATTGTTTTCAGGTTGTGCATTTTTTATTCATTACTGACTAATCTAATAACAACTGCGTGATTGCTGTTAATTCCACACAATGTTAAAGTATTTTGCTATTATGATGGGTCTATGTTGTGTTTTAAGGCACCCTATGTGTCCTGCCCTTTGTGATATAAATATACATTACCATAACTTTAGGCCTTAAAATAAATTAACATATGAGTTCATATACTTACTGTTTACGATATCTATGTGTTTGCTGCTCTAAGCCGGTGTTAAATGGGAGCAGGGCTTCTGTGTGCGGTGAGGTGGAGGGCTGGAGGATGGGGTGTTTGGAGAGTAGGCTGGAAATGGAGGGTAAGGGAGAAAGCAGACCAAGTATTGTGGCAGGGGAGAGCTTTGCTCCAACCTTGCCAGAAAAGAAGGTTGGGTGAGGGCAGTAGATGAGACTCGGTTGCAGGCGAAGCATTAAGCAATATTTTTGGCCACTAAAATCAGGCCAGGGGTTCCTATACAAGTATTTGGCATTGATAGAGGCAACAGCTGTCTCTCGCCACAGGGAGTGCTTGATTTCTTCTTCGGTTTACATTCAACAAATGATGCAATTCAGTGTGAGGCCAGGATAGTAAATGCACTACTGTGGGGCACAACATGGCCCGCTCTCAGTCTCCATTTTAGCTTCACATTTTAGCTCGACATCTTTTTCTAATGGTGACTTTTTACATGTTTAGCTTGACATCTTTTTCTAATGGTGACTTTTTACATGTTTTACACTTATGCGATAATGTCATTTCTTAGAAAGCATTATTATCATGTTGCTCGTACACTCTGTCCAAGGTTAAGCACATAGAACGTGATGCCCTTATATTTGGTTGTCCGGTTGGAGACCGTTCTAAGGCTTCAGACACACCATTGCATCAGCTCTGCACCTTTGAGACAGTACGATTAGAACAGTGCTTTTATTATGTAGTCTGTGCATTACATTCGGCAGAGGAATACTTCTGCTGAGATTGTCCTGGAATGCAATGCATTGTGGCTGAGATGCAGTCCTGCTGACTCTGCCCTTTATCCTGCAAAAGACGATAGCCTGGTCTACATAGGCCAGCTTCCTAACACATCATACTAAGATATGGGAGCTTAGGCTATCCTAAGGGATCTGGCAGAGGGTGCTGCCACTATGCTCTTGATAGTATTGGTAGTATTAGGAAAGAGTATTAACATATAATCATGTAGTAATGTTGTCACGGTTGAACTGTTTATCTTTTTCATAATTCTTGTAATGCTGATTGCAATGCTTGCTTCCTCTGCCCTATAATTGTAGCATACTCTTGTTATACAAGAATATAATTGTTTCAATAAATGGTTGAAAAGCCAATTTTTATCTTTCTTGTGTTTACCTTGGGCATGCAAGAGTAAACAATGAAAGGGTAGATCTGTTTCCACGATTTACTTGGGGAATAAAGAGAGGTTATGCTCAGGGTAGCTGTTACCATCTGGCATCCTGGTAACTTTACAGGTTCAGATGAGGCATTGTGAGCTAGATAGGAATTATGTCAACATTTCCTGATGATATGTGTGAACTGAGGGGCATATTATCAAGGACCGGTGTTAAAATTATCGCCGTTTTATCGGCAGGAAACTGCAGATAAAACAGCGATAATGGGCATGATAATAATGGGCTCGATAATACGCCCTTGTTAATTCCCATAGAAGCCCATGTTCTGATGTTAACATGGGCTTCTATGGGAATTAACAAGGGCGTATTATCAAGCCCATTATCGCCGTTTTATCAGCAGTTTCCTGACGATAAAATCGCGATAATTTTAACACCGGTCCTTGATAATATGCCCCAGAGTTCCCATATTTTTACGCTCATGTTGTCCAGATACATAGTCCTACTTAATTCATAGAAATCCTATAACAGTACAGTAGGATTTATCACCCCCCTGTTGGATTACCAGTCTCTGTCACCATTCCAATCTTTATCTACTGTCACAATCACATCTCTGCAACTTTTCTAAGCTGTCACCCTACCAATCCCTTTCACCTTTCCAATTGATTTCATCTTCCTTATCACTGTCACATTCTCCATTGCTGTGACCCTCCCTTTCCTTGTGACCCCCATCTCTAACACTCTCTGACTCATTACACACTCCTGTTGCCTGTCACTTTTCTCATCATTGTGACAATTTCAATCTTTGCCAGACTTGCAGTGTCTCTCACACGATCATTTGCAATGACTGTGAACATCTCTCTCACACTTCCATACCCTATCACAGTCCCAGTCACACTCTTGGTGTTTGTCATCCTCCCTATTCCCGTTAGACCCCAAGCCTCTAGCACCCTACCAATCACTGTCCTTCTCTTGAACCCTTTCACATGCCCAGTTCTTGCCACCCTTCCTGCCCCTGTCCAGTCCAGTACCCATTGCACCCTCAGACCCTAAAGCCATCTCTAGATCTTTCACCCTTCGAGGCCCTTTTACGCTCCCAGTCCCTCTTACCCGCCCCTCCCATTTTGACACTCCCCACCCCTGGTCACGTTTCCAATCAAATGGAGCAACAATTCTGGAAAAAAGCGATCAGCAATTGATCGAGTGGGTAGCAGAGGCTGGGAGAACCAGGTCACCCCACACTATGATTGCAGGCATTGGCGGCTACTCCGCTAAGGCAGAGGAACATCGTCCCACTAAATGTAAATGTAAATGTAAATGTGCTGGACTTGTAAAGCGCACAGCTGCCCGTAAGCGTCCCGGCGCTTGCTTAGGGAACCCGTCCTGGTATTCCCCTGTGAGAAACCCCGGCAGGGTGTCCACAAGGTGAAAGCCAGGCATCCCGCCGCGAGGGGCCGTAGTGGAGATTAAGCAAGCTATTGCCCAGAGTCGCAGAGTGTGACCCCGTGAGTTGAGTAGGCACCAGAGCGAGAATTGTCGAGTCCGTGGAATTTTGAGCCCGAGACCCACCGAGGCGGGGAATCGAACCCTGGTCCACGGTCGATCTCAGCTTCCGGGTCTGCCGCCTCTAACCACTGAGCCACGCTTCTCCACTAAGCAGACCAAGGAGGAAAAAATTAAATAATAACTCATTGTTATTATCATTTTATTTTTCCCCTTGCTCAGCTGGGAAGGGGTGGGGCTGCTCTGCTCACAGAGCAGGGCAGGAGAGGAGTGGTTTTCCCTCTGCAAGTGTGCAGGACGCTTTGGCCGGCAGTCTCGGGCTGGTCAAACCGTCATGCGTACTTTACCTGTTCTCCATGCAGGCTGAATGCAGCCTGCATGGAGAACATGCCCAGCCTCCCTACCGCCTTTAAATACCAGCTGCCACTGATCGCAGGGTTAGAGGGTTACTGCAGGACTGATGGCATAGAGTGAAAACACAGAGTGGGGAGGACAAATATGAAAGAGAGAGATCAGGAGAGAGAGAGCATGGGGGAATGGGCGCAGAACGATTCCAAAATGTAAGTGTCAGCAATAGATCACATTTGGTTACAATGATGGACTGCATTTGCAGTGGAATTATTGGATAATAGTTTGCCAGCAACACCATGATGTGTGCTTGCGTGGGTTTCGACGTGACACCCCATCCAGAGCATGTTAGTGCATACTTGGAGCACAGAATTGATTAATAATATGCTGAAGATGCGGCACTTCTATTTCCAGGCCAGTCACAATCAAGAGCGTGCACGCTCATTCTCAAAGTACATTGCCGGGTTTGACAGCCCATTCTTGGAAGAACCTCAATTTGAAGTTTCCTGTACACCACACTGGTACACTCAGTAGTCTGGGCATACTTGCACATGATATGTAGGAGGGTCACACATAGGCGAATTCTGGTCCACCAAATGTGCATGGGCACTCAATCACAGGCTGAGTTTGATATCCCAATCCAGAGGAAATCGTAGATTTTCTCATGAGTGTTAGACCCGACAGTGGGAGCATGTATGCACATGATGTATTCATTGTGCAACGTTTAGACCTATGCCACCCCACATGATATATTAAAGTTGTAAACTCTGGAGCTAGGCCAATCAACATGGTATGTAAGGAATGCCACTTCTAGACCTAGGCCAGTCCATACCATGTGCATTAAGTCTAATTGCCCAATATATAGAAAATCCTACATCTCAGATGTCCCCTGTAGTGGAATGGAATTCTGAGCATGCTGGCACATGATGTGCAAGGGGGGGCATGCACATACATGCTAGTCTCAAACTAATAAAATCAGAGAATTCCTGTGGTATGCCACATCGGACTCTGCAGTCTGAACATATATGCTCATGATGCGAAAGGAAAATCTTTAAGGGGTGGGGAGCATGGGCGTTTGTTTAACTTACTTTGAACTTGAAATTGTCCTCCAGCGTAATGCCTAAACTGTTCGTTTCATCTGGTACAGTGATGCCATGGTTAGGATGTAATGAATAAAGTGCTTTTAATTTCAGATAACTACATGCACTTTGGAAAGACCATATGGAAAGTTACTTAATGAATTGAACATAGCAGCAGGATTGAGGCTGCACCCTTCTTTTACACAGGGCCTCAGTTATGGTGCATAGATTTCAATAAGAAACATGAGTAAAATCTACAGATGCAAGAGAGTCGAATGTAGACACGAAAGAACATGCCAATACAATGTAAAAAAAACGTATCAGTTAGGTGGAAACGCATCTCCAGATTTTTAGGTCTTGCTTGACTGAGCAACTTGCTGTACGACCTCTGCTACCAATTCTTCAAATATACAAAAAGATAATTTTGGCCTACCAGAGGAACAATTCTTACCCACCTGATATTATTGTCTGTTTGGTGTATAATTTCACCTTCCACTGAGTGCTTGTATCAAAATGCCAGTAATTGTACATCTCAAAAGTATACTGAATCATCACACATTGAATTCTTTATTTCATAGATACAGTACATATCGAAATAATTGTTTTGTTTTTGTTTGTTTTCACTTCAGCAGGCTTTTACAGTTTTTTAGGTTGTAGTCTAAAGACATCTTAGGGGCATTCAGAAACTTAACCTAGGAATGTATTCCACCCGTTGCTAACCATTGACTTTGTGGTTTGTAACTCACATTTCCTGGCTTTCTATTTGCAGGCTTTGTTTGCTTTAGGCTGTCTAGCTCGAATTCATCCCTCCAGTTGCCCAAAACTTGTTTACTGTATTCTTCCACAAACTTGCTTTTTCTAAACAGGTCCTTAAATCTTGTTCTTATCGTGCCACATTTACTGGGTATTTAAAGACAGAGGTCAAATGTCAGGCTGTGTCTTCCAGGGAGCTTGGTGTTTACTTTTCTTTCTCTGACTTCAAAGTGAGAGGATTTATGTGATGATCATGCCGTCTACTGAAGGTCTGCTTGAGGAAGGCAGTACAATGTTATTTTTTTCTAGCACACAACAAAATGTAAATGTTTGTAAATGAATTGTACTTACTGACATTTCCACACATTATACATTGTGCGCTGTATCCCTTTAACAGTAAAACAGTATGTTAGTACAAATGTAATGGTCATTTCAATTGAAGATGTGTTGTCTGTAATGGCAGTATGCTACCATCCCATGCATACTTCACGATACCCCACTCCATTCTAACCGGTGAGTACAAATGTAATTGTCATTTCAATTGAAGACGTGTTGTCTGTAATGACAGTATGCTACCATCCCATGCATACTTCACGATACCCCACTCCATTCTAACCTGCACCAGACCCCTTCCTTCCACGCCACTGCACTCTATTCTGTACCACTCCACTCTACGCTTCTCTACTTTATAGCACCCCACTCTACTCTAGGCCAATGCACTCTACCCCACACTGCACTCTTTGCCAGTTCACTCTACACCACTCCAAGCCACTCCACTCCATGCCACCCTCCATACGGTGCAACACTGCACTCTATGCCACTGCAATCTACGCCAATGCACTCCACTCTGTACCGCATCACTGTACACAAGTGCACTTTATGCCAATCCCCTCTACGGTAGTAAGCACTATATAAATACAGTCACAATTACAATTACTCTACCCCACTGCACTAGGCGCTACTGCACTTAGTGTTACTCCACTCTACTCTGCACCACTCTATGCCACTACACTCTATGCCAATGCACTCTACACCACATTACTTAAAATCAATGCACTCTATGCCAATCTACTCTGCACCACTGCACTCTTTGCACCTATACTCTATACCACTGCCCTCTACACCATTGCACACTGTCACTGCACTCTACACCACGCTATTCCACTCTGCATTCCTGTGCACTCTATGACAATGCACTCAATGCCATTCCACTATACACCATTGCATTCTACGACAGTATACTCTGCAACACTGCACTCTGTGCCACTCTACTTTATACCACTTTACTCTATGCCACCGCACTCTATGCCACCCAACTCTAAGCCACTCTACTCTGCATCATTTCACACAATGCCACTGCACTCTATGCCAATTCACTCTAATCTACCCTGCACCACTGCATGCTACAACACTCTGCTCTATACCATTAGACTGTATGCCACTTCACTCTACTCTGAAACAATTTACTCTATGCCACTGCAGTCTACGACACTCTATTCCACTCTGCGCCACTCCACTCTATGCCATGCCATTCTGCACCACTCTATTCTACACCTCTGCACTCCATGCTATTGCGCTCTACACCAATACGCACTATACCACTTTACTCAAAATCAATAAACTTTACGTCGCTGCACTCCATGCTAATCTACCCTGCACCACTGCACTGTTAGCCACTATACTCAACTCTACGCCACTGCACTCTAAGCCACTCTATTCTGCACCATTGCAATCTATGTCACATTACTCTACACCACTCTATGCCAATGCAATCTACACCAATGCACTCTAAGCCATTCTAATCTACACCACTGCACTCTACACACTCAACTCTGCAGCAATTCCCTCTCTGCCACTGAACTCTATGCCACTATGCCCCTGAAGTCTATGCCACTGATTTCTATGCTAATCTTTTCTATGCCACTCTACTCTGCACCACTCTACTCTATGCCACTGCACTCTACTTCTCACTGCTTGGCGCCACTCTACTGCACTCTACACCAATCCACTCGATGCCACTACACTCTACACCACTCTAATTTACTGTACACCACTGCACTCTGATACAGCACTCTATACCACTTCACTCTATGCCTTTCTGCTATACTCTGCACCACTCTACTTTATGCTAGTGCACTTTACCCCACTCTGCTATGCACCACTGCACTCTTTGCCTCTCCATTCTAGGCCCCTCCACTCTGCACCACTCCACTCTATGCCACTCCACTCTGCAACAATGCACTCTACACCAGTACTCTATACCACTCCAATCTACCCTGCATTACTCCACTCTACGCCACTTCACTCTACTCTGAAACAATCTACTCTACACCACTGCACTCTATGTCACTGCATTCTACACCACTCTACTCCACTCTATGTCACTCCACTATATGCCACTGCAATCAGCGATGCGCCACTCTACTATACTCCACTCTACTTTATGCCACTGCAGTCTATGCCACTACTCTATGCCACTGCATACCCTCCACCATTATATTCTTCTCTACACCACTCCCCTATAGTATGAAACAATCTACTCTATGCCACTGCACTTTATGCTACTCTACTCCACTCTACGCCACTGCACTCTACACTGCACCACTCTATGCCTATGCAGTCTATGCTATGTAGCTGTTTTCTAAATGACTGCACTCTTGGTCAATGCACTCTACACCACTTTACTCAAAGCCAATGCACCCTATGCTACTGCACCTACACCAACTACTTTTCACCACTGCACTGTAAGCCACTATTCTCTAGAACATTTTACCACCACTGCACCACTGCACGCCTTGTCACTCCACGCACTGTACTTTACATCACTGCACTCTACACCACTCTATTCTACTCTGCACACACTGTACTCTTTGCTACTGCGCTCTATGCCACTCTACTCTGCACCATTCTAAGCCCCTGCAGTCTACGCCATTGCACTCTATGTCCCTGCACTCTACTCGGCACCACTCCGCTCTGTATCACTCTCTATCACTGCACTCTATGCCACTATACTCTTCGACAATATACCCTACACCACTCAACTCTACGCCACTGCACTCTATTCCACTCTACTCTATACCTCTCCACTATTCCATTTTACCCTGCATCACTCCACTCTATGCTACCTCACTCTACAGCACTCTACTATTCTCTGGGCCACTCTACCAATTGCCATTGCACTCAATGCGACTGCAATCTACTCTGCACTGCTCTACTCTTTGCCACTGCATTCTACGTTACTGCACTCTACACCAATGCACTCAAAACCATTGCACTCTATGCCACTGCACTCTATGCAATCTAGTCCGTACCACTGTACTTTACACTAACCCTGGGCATAGCACTACGCTACGCTTGCATAGTTTGCGAAGTTTCCGCTACTTCACACTACGCAAATTGCACGTAGCACAGTGCAAACAAGCGTAGCATAGTGCCGCGGTCATTTTTTGCTTGCTCGCGGTCCTCAACGTCAAGTTGGAAACCGGGAGCAAGCAAAATTACATCCCGGCAAGACTTTTTCCTCGTTTGCGATCAGCAACATCAAGTTGCCAAATGTGAGCGTGGAGAATAAGCCTCCCGGCGAGATTCTCAATGCGGGGAGGTCAGGTTTCTCATTGCAAGTGGTCGCGTATGCTTGAGAAAGTTGCCGCTCAAGTAAAAATCTACTTGAGCAGCAGAAAACTACAGCTCGCACTGTGCAAGATGCTGTTTTCAATGATTGCACAGTGCCGGATGCTTGTCCGCACTGTGCAATCATTGATAATGGCATCTTGCACTGTGCAAACAGTCTACTACGCAGTTCGCGTAGTGCTACACGTAGCTCGCGTAGTGTGAAGTGCACTTTGCGTAGCTTCGCATAGCGCTACTTCGCGAACTACGCCCAGCCCTACTTTACACCACTTCATTCTAGACCCCTCTACCCCACTCTTCTATACCCCACACTACAACTTGATACTCCACCCTATGATGCTCTACTCCATTAAACTCTGCTTCTCTGACTTTCTACTCCACTCTATGCTATTCTACTCTATGCCACTCCACTCTGCTCTACACTAGTCCATGACACTCTATACCACTACACTCTACGACACTCTACTCAGCTCTGACACTCTACTCCACTCTACGTCACTCAACTCTATGGCCCTTCCACTCTACAACACTCTACTCCTTCTACGACACTCCACAACACTGTATTCTACTCCATGACACCCCACTTTACTGCACTCCGCTCCACACCACTGAACTCTACTGTACGCCACTCTAAGCCACTCCATAACACTCCAATCTACTCCAATTTATGACACTCCAATCGGCATCACTCTCCTTTACTCCATAAACCTTTAGCCATGCTGAACAGCCGCCACTCTGGTGTACAACCTTGCCAAAATATCTTGGAAAAGCGAATAACTCTTGCATAGGCGAGACCGGTTGGCTTTGCCAATGCTTGTTATCAGTACTTAGCATGCCGACTAGACCTATTGGTCTTGCCACTGTCTATTTGAATTGCCTCTAATACCCTTGATTAGTTTCAATTTTATTGAAATCATGATAAAAAATGAAAGTTAGCCTTCATTTTTTCAAAGTTTCTCGCAGAGCATAAATTGCCAAAATCCATGGGAAGGGACTGGCTCGTGTTGCACGCAATTAGATAGCTGGACTATAACATGAATGTCCTTTCAGATCCTGTAGCTTTTTTAGTAAATCATGAGGTATAAATGATGCTCCCTATTTGAGGAACCGACACTCCTCCCCCAAAACCCCTAACACAATTATGTTATCGCACTTTTTTGCTACGTGCAATCTGGGTATTTACATCACACCACCCACTACTGTTCACCGCTTCTCTTTAGGTAATTCCTATTTTGAAATTTCAACAACTGCTGCTGACAATCATCCCCTTAATGAACATCTGGGCACTCTGGCATACAAACCTGCCTCTGCACTGGAGGCCAAAACTGTAGCAATCAGTATGTCGTCCTGAAATTTTTTTACCCCACTCATCTTCCCCAACAACTTGTACATTAAGCGCTGGAAACCAGCAGCCCCAGATGCGAGGCCGAAAGGCATGCGCTTGAACGGATAACAACCATAGGGTGTTATAAAAGCGGTGAATTTCGTTGACTCTTGCGATAACATCACCTGATGGGAAGCCGCTGATAAATCGATGGTTCAAAACCAACTTGCGTCTTTAAGTGATGACACCATTTCATTGATGTTTGGCAGCGGAAATCTATCTATAACGATGTTATTATTAAGATGGCGCAAATCAATGCACAAACGGATTTTGCCATTCCCCTTGCATGCTACCACCACTGGAGAAATCCACTCAGAGCTTCTTCCTAATAAACCTTCCAACTCTTTTGTCACCTCATCCCTTATGAGTATGGGAATAGGCCTTTCTTTGTGGACTTTAGGTATAGCATTAGTCTTAAGGACAATAGTGTGCTCGAACCCCTTAAGAGAACCCAACTCCTTGCTAGATACCTTAGGAAATAACTTTTTGATGTCATCCTGTAATTTGCTAGAGTCATCTACTACTAACACTTTCTCCTCACTGTTTGGGTCCAAGATGATGTTCAAATTCTTTTGGTCCATTCATCCCAAAACGGAAGGCCCCAAAATCCATTACATACAGCTTGCCTCTAGCCGATCTACCTTTAAATAAAAAGGTCAGCCATCTAAAACCTAACATCATGATCCTCTCACCCGTAAAACTCATAGGACTAATATCAGCAGTTAATAACTGAGTGAGTAAATTCCTTACATAGACAAGAACGGACTTCAACGCCACCGCGTCTTAGATGTGCCAAAACGGAACATCGAATGGAAGAAAGAGAAAGTCTCTAGTTAAACGGGGAACAACCTAGCGGCGCTATACCTACCCAGAACCTGGAGGAAGATTGCACAGATAAAGACAATTCGGAACTATTTGTACAGGAATACAACAGACAATATAGTAGGCTAGTAGAATAACATATATGATAACCTGGGAGATAGACGCAGACTGAAATTATATAGAAATGTGTAATCCCGATGTTAATAGTAGCCTAATTTTACCAAACCTTTGTACATATATAGGATATATCCCTTTTAGACGTATACCTAACCTACCTCATATCAGTGTGATACGTTTTTTGCATATAGCTCTATAATTACCTACCTCATTCACTATATGGTAATGTTATGCGAGTTGTATCTCAAACCTACCTCATGTATATGAAACTGTGAAGCGCTCTGATACCCAAGGGTCACGTTCGCGCTATATAAAACTCTCTAAATACATTTTTTTTTTTAAACTGATCACCAATTTTCTTTGCAAATCTTTCTTTCCATACTTCTTTATCAATAATAGTGTAAGGTTACCCCGAATCTGCAAACACCTTAATCAGTACACCCCCTATTGAAATGTCACATATAGGTTTATCTTTCACAGAGGTATCAGTAATGTTTATCACAAAACTGCCCTGGAAACTTTTAACATACTCCCAATCATTACTATCTTTCTCTGTGTCAGGGTCATTCAAATCTTCTTCCTCACAAACATACTTAACATTACTTCTCTTCCTCCTACACATTTTACTAAAATGACCAATTAAACCACTGATACTGCATCTTTTCTTTGCAGCTGGGCAATTCCTGCTAAACGCCAAATGTTCTTTACTTCCACAACGATAACACCGTCTGTCCTCTTGTTCTTTGACTTTCCATGCAGTCTTTTGTAACTGATTGAAAGACTTGCTCGTGGTAATTTGGTGTTGCCCTCTGTTGCCAGACTGAATCTTGAGCACTGCCCCTGTGTCCTTGACAGAGTCCTTAAGTTGTGTCACACACCTACCGGACATTTCTGCCTTCCTTACGATAGAAAGGACATCCTCTAAAGGCAAATCACCGTTTACCCATAAACGTTCCTGTATGGCAGAATTGTTGCAATGCATGGCCGAGGAAAAGGTAAGGGATGCCTTCAAGGGAATTTATTTTAGAAATATCTTTAGGTTGATTTAAGACATTTGTAAGGACAAATTAATGGTCCTATGGTTGAATAATCAACAGAGAGAATTTCTTTTAAATTGCAAAAATTCTTTAGATATTATAAATAAAGCACATTAATGCTCAGCACAAAACAAATACAAAAAACACAATTATAAAGAAACAAAGACTAGACGGGTGTATATGAAATTATTGAATTTATCATCAGGTTAAAAGCCAAAATATTTTAAATACAAATATATGCCACTGACAGCCGCTTAATTTATAGCTGATGTGTGAATTTTTTACATAACAATTTGTATTTTGGATTCTTTCACTTTAGCACTTTAGATTACATACCTGCACTGAATGCCCTGTATTAGAATTAGTAAACCCCACCCTTTATGCCGTTACAGTTTAATCAACAACTCGAGACAAGGATCACACTGTTTGCTCAAGCTTGAAAGCTGGGATTGAAACCAGGTTTCCTGATTAGACATTGTGCATTCCAATCCTGGATGGGTATCACATTCTTTCCCCTTCTGCCCTAATTGTATTAGTGAATGAATTACATTTTGTTATGCACACAGATAATATGGAAAGAAATGTTCCTAAGATGGAAGCAAAGGTAGGATAACCCAAGAGGCAAGTCGGTTGTCTAGTGCCACCTATACAAGGCCTTCATTGTTGTTTAGTAATGAAGCAACATTGTGGCCTATTACACCATATACGATAGAGGTTTTTGTACAGTGCACATTCTGAACTGCATTATTTCCTAGTGCGATCAAATGTGATGAACATAGAAAAGAAGGCAGAGGAAAGAAAATTAATTTCCCAGGTCACACACATCGGACAAGCTGGAAAGCTGTGATTGAAACCAGAGTTTCTGGCTCAGGGCTCCTCGACAAGTGTGTTTGCACTGGGTCCAATCAAATCTTCGGACTAACCCGGGTATATTATGCAAGTGCATTTAAAATATCCTTTGTCTTTTTAAAAGATAGAACAGCATTGGAAACACCCCTCTTCATAGAACAGATGCACCTTGAGCGGAAACCTTGCAAGATTCCTAACTTCAGAGAACAGGTACAAATCGGGCAGCAGTGGCGCAAGCTTTACTTCCTCACAGAACAAGGACAGTATGGCAGAAACAAGCAAGCTTCCCTCCTTCACAGAACATACACAGCTACGGCACGAGTGATGTGTAATTTACAGATAGCTCTGGAGTTGGTGCTTAAGTTACTGAGATGAATGTATTGGTGGATGAATTAGTGAATACACAAGTTCTGACACCATTCTTGTTTAGGTGCTCGTCCAAGTCAGATCCTGAGAGACCTGCAGTAGACATGGAGTTTATGTTGATTCTTTTGTGTTCCGTGTATTCAGAAGTAGCAATTAAATCATAGGGCAATGCTATTCGGAGCAGTCCAGCCACAGCCCTAGGAACCATGCTCTAGACAGATAGCAAGGTTTTGAATGGGTGTGGTCACCTGGCGCTGTGCAGCCCCGGCTCGGTGCTCCACCCATTCAAAATGCTGAGGGCCGGCAGTGCCCTGGCCAGTGCAAAAATAAAAAAATCACCTGAAGTTGGAATTTGTAGTCCTTATCTGTACATACTTCAAACTGAAAATGTAAATAGAAAACACTTTTAGATGTGCTGTAGAGCTGCGTTAATCACCCATGTCTAATAATTAAACTAAACAAGGCCAGAAAAGTAAGGTTACAAATGAATACATACAATTTTGCTTACGGTGCTTGCCAGGCTCTTAAAACAACGAAAATGGACGGTATTTTTCTCTTGGGAAGGTGGAAACCTTAGCTGCAGCTAAAGTGCTGCAAGAGCGACATACTGATCTAAACACCTAAGCAGCACCCAAGCGCCCATCATTGTTGCAAGCCGCTCAGGAGCACCCCCGGGGTGTAATGTGCCTGGAACTGCGAGGAGCAGCTGGAGGCCTTATTTTTTGCTTATTTAGGGCTTGCTAAAGATAACCGTATTTAGGTAAATGAATTGAATCCCAGCTCGCAAATAAGAAATACCGCGTGCAAGTAATGAAAACAGCGGTCTCTGGGGGTGGGAGGGGCCTGGGACCTTCTCCCAGGAATTATTGGAGCAGCTGAGGAAAGTGCTGAAACAACAAAGCAATCGCACATTATCTGAGACCTGGAGGGAACAATTATATGAAAATATACAAGAGAGGGAAAGTCATAAATCTCTCTCTTGACCCCTCCCCCGCCCCCTGTATCTACCTCTCTCCCACATAGCCTGCTCCACTGCCTCAGCGTCTGTTTCTGATTTCTCGCACTTTCGCTCGCCCTGTGTGTCCCACGGGCTCTTTCTGTCTCTTTTTTTTCTCTTATTCTTCTCTTCTGCTTGAATCTCCTCTTATAGGTCTCTGTCCCCCTATTTCTCCCTTTATATCGCTTTCCCTCAAATGCTCATATCCTTCTCCGCTCTCACCTGCCTTTTTCTTTCTTTGTGCAGTTTTCTTCCTTTCTGGTCTCCCGTCTTGTCTTCCCTCTTCCACCCCTTTACACAACTCCCTGCGCCACTTTCCATATTTTGCGGCTCATTTTTCATGATTAGTCGGAATATAGGGGCAGATGTATCATTGCCATCAGTTGTGATTCCCAAATAGCGATTTTTTAGAAATCGCTATTTGGGAATAGCAAAATGGGATGTATGTAGAAATTCGCTATTTTTTAGCGATTTCTTAAAATTCCTTAATTGCAATTAGCAAATTGCTAATCGCAATTAAGGAATAATTTACATTCATTTCTATGGGCCAGGAGGCCCATAGGAATGATTGGGAAGTTATTCTCAATTTGCGATTTGCAATTTGCTAATCGCAAATTGAGAATAATTTCAAGGGTGCAGGGGTGTCCAAAGGACACCCTGTTGCACCTCTGAAATATGCATGGGTGCACATGTGGCACACATACATGCCCTAAGGGCATGTAAGTCACATGGCACTTTGAAAAATGCAAAAATTTGCATTTTTCAAGGAATTCGCAACAGAAGTTGGTGGTAATTTGCTATTCCTTAAGGGCATTTTGCTAAAAAAATTTGCTACATACATTGCATTTAAGGAATCGCAAAATTTGCGATTCCTTAAATGCAATTGCAAAATAAGGAATAGCAAATTTTGCGATTCCTTATTTTGCACCGGATTGCTTCATACATTCCATTTAGCAAATTCTCCTTCGCAAAGGCCGAAATTCGGCCTTTGCGAATGCGTATTTGCTTGATACATCTGGCCCTTAGTTGTCTATTCCACATTATGTTGCCCTTCCTGTTGCTCCCCAAGATCAGTTTCCATCATCAGCTGCATCTCTTTTTGTCACTGGCTTGGATTGAACTACTGGCGTGTCTGCAGAGTACCCAGAAGGCTCCACAGTCCATATTTGCAACTTTAATTTTTTACTGTCAGTCACACAGTGTTTCCTCATCTGCTATAATTGGTCCTCAGAGCTGTAGAAGCATGCACTGGTTCAAGCCACGGCTGAGCACCAGCGGCTGAGCAGGGAGTGGGTGTCACTACGGAAGAAGGTAGTAGGTGTGATAGGTAAGAAATGAGGGGCATTGGCAGAGCTATTCGTAGATCAGTAGACTGTACCGTAAAGAACTTTGCAGGTCCAGTCTTGAGATGCATTAGCAGAGCTCTATGGCTATGATCCTCATTAGGAGTAGATGGGACTTAGCTGTTGGGATGCAGGTGACGGACTGGAATTTCAATTCAATTCAATAATCTTTATTTCGATTATAAAAAACCATAAAAGATTACAAACAATATAAAAACAATCATGCAACAGTTCTTTTAGATCATAATCCACCGAGTCAGATACGATTTTAAATATTAATCGAGGTCCCAATAAAGGTTTTCCTAAAAATTAAAACAATAAATACAACTATAAATTTTAAAATACATAAATCACCCTTCACAAATACCACTTACCATTATTTCACAGTATTATCAGTACTTAAGGGCACAGTTTGTAAGGGATATTACTTCCTACTTAAAATACATTTAATAACTTTCAACAATATGTACAAGGATCCATACCAGTCAACTAGAGGTATACATCTTGGGTTGTCATTTTTGCTTACCTAGCACAGGCTTGATTTAAGTAATAACTAGAACTTCAAGCCCCATCTTCTTATTAAATCTACACAGAAAAGGTATCTACTTATACTAAACACAATAGGTTGTGCAGCATCTGTTTGCAATATTCCTTCTGCCTCGTTACAGGATCTAGATCCCAGGAGCCGACACATGGGTTTAATCCATTTTCTCCTAGCATAAATGTAAGCTGGGCAGAAGAATAGCACGTGTGCTTCGTTCTCTTTAGCACCTGTGTTGCAAATTTCACAGCAACCTTTATTTTCCTTTTCTGCACTACGCACCCATTTAGTAGTATTTGCATTAATTTTCAAAATACCGTAGCGAAATTTTAAATAAAGAGATTTAGCAAGTTCTGGTTGGATTTCGTCCATAAAAGACTCAAATTTGCTATTTGGCTTTATATTTGGGTACCTTAAAGATAAGTTGCCCAATTTAGAATTGTGTAACAAGGAGTCTTGAACAAACGTCCAGAAGGTTTGTTTGAGCAATTTTTTTGATCCCAAGGTCAGACCTTCTAGGTCCTCCCAGAAGTGTGTCAACCCCAATTTAGTAAACCAATCCTGGATATGATTTAACCATGCCAACCGTGCACTATTTCTAATTTTAAAAATTTCCTGTAGGCCTTCTCTATAAAGCTCGTCTGTTGACCACAGGCGGACCCAAAATAATAATGGCCGTAAAGCCGCATGCTCATCAGTGTGGTGAATGTGTAAATCCATTACTACTGGTAGTATAGGTGTATGCTTAGGGATACTTAATAGCTTCCTAAGAAAAATATTCTCTTGAACCGCAAAAGTGTTCTTTACTGCGTAACCCCATAGTTCAGCCCCATAGAGGCAAGCAGATTATCCCATATATTTATATAACTCCAATACTGGAGAAACAGCTTTCGATTGGCTACTCTTATGCTTCCTCATTATTGGGACTGAATTTTGAATTAAAATAGTTTTAATTTTGTCCAGCTGCGGTTTCCAGTCTAATTTAGTGTCTAGAGTGATACCTAAATAATTAAAATTGGGCACGTATTCCATCCTTTCATTTTTGACAGTTACATTTAAAAAAGAAGATTTGTGAGGATTAACTGCCATATATTTAGTTTTGGAAGAATTCATCTCCAGGCCCTTAGTTTCACAGTAGATTTCAAAAGTATTAAGTAGATTTTTCAGACCTTTAGGCGTCTGAGATATCAGGATCGTATTGTCTGCAAACAGGAGTGCAGGTACAGCCCCCCCCAACTTGGGAGAATCATGTTCGCAGCCCAAGAGGAATTCAGGGATGTCGTTCACATACAGCGAGAACAACGTGGGGGCAAGAACACACCCTTGTCTTACACCCCTGTTAACTTGTATACGGTCTGTAAGTTTGCCATTTGGCCCCCCTCTAACCCTGGCAAAGTTACCCTCGTGCAGTAGTATAATCTGCACCAGGATTTCCCCCTGGACACCCAGATCCCTTAAAGATTTCCACAGGAGATTTCTGGGGACGAAGTCAAAAGCTGCCTTCAGGTCTACAAAAGCAATATACAGATGCGCTTTTTTAATTATAATATACTTCCAAATAATACAAAGAAATCTAAAAACCTGGTCGACTGTGCTGATTTTTTCCCTAAAACCTGCCGGGTACTTAGTTAGTATAATATTTTCCCCAATCCAGGTATTCAGTTTATTTAAAATTTGTCGTGCGAAAACCTTTTGTAGGACATCGATCAAACTAATTGGTCTGCAAAGCCGGGTTCTGGCGGTCCCCCTTTTTAAAAATAGTTACAATCTCTGCACCCGCCATGTTTCAGGAATCGGTGCACCCGTGCAATGGCATTACACAGGAGGTTGATATAAGGGGCCCATATCTCCTTCTCATGTCTCCATAAATCATACTAAAGCACAAGGATATCTCTTTTAAACAGGTGATTAAATCATCACTACTAAAATTTACATCATAATTAGCGTCGAATAGAGATGAGAGAAATGAGATACCCAGGTATTTGGATCAAGGAAAAGATCCCGGTTACACACCCCGTTTCTATTACCTTTAGATATCAGGCACCAAAACGTGGCTTGGTCATTTACTTTACATGCATCTAGCAGCCCGGACCAAATATTATCATCCCAGCTTTTCCTTGCCATAAATAGTACCTCCTTATAACACCTTCTTTTCTCCCTTAGGATTACCATATCCTTACTTTTTAATGCCTCAATCAAATCTTTTTTAGCGTTACGGCAATCTTTGTTATACCATGGGTGGCCTAAGGAAGATAAATCGGATGTCCCCTTTTGGAGGGCTTTAAAGTCTTGGTCAATATTGGTTCAAGACCCTCTACCATATTGTCATTTATCTGCATGATTGGATTCTCCTTTAACGGGAGGTTGATATATGGGGAGACTATTTCTACATAATAGATCTTTTTAACAGTATTTTCATTCCCTGGTACTACAGGTCATTTAAGTGCTCTACGATTATTTGACAGCACAGGCTCAATGGGAGTATATATAGGGTAATTTCTCTCTAGGAGAATTAGCTGAAAAAGAGAAGCAGAGGGTGATGGTCGCTCTCCATGCGTTCTTCAACTACAAAGTCATGAACCATAGGCCAGAATGGGATGGAGACCAATACATATTCTATATAACTTTTGGAGCTACCCCGCCTAAATGTTGGTTGATTTGGGCTGTCGGAGGGTAGACGTCCATTACAGGCACGTAGCCCATGGGCTGCGATCATCCGCAGTAACTGCGCTACGGCACATGTGCATGGACTACAGGGCTACTCTCCAGTGCTGGAATGTTATTTGCGCTGTCCTCAACCTCAAAGATGTTTTCGAGTCCTGCCACTGGTTCAAATTTGCGGCTAAAGTCACCCCCAATAATGATCAGAGCTCTCTGATTAATCGTGGTTAGAATGTAATCTAGGTGCTCAATGACATCCACTTCTTTACTAGCAGCACTTGGTCTTCTATATACATTCAAAATTTAAACTTCCCTTTTATTTTATCCTAAGAACTTAACACCCAGTATATCTTGACAAAAGGTGTCAATTTGCTTAAAATCAACACCTAAGTAAGTTTTTGTCCAAATAACAAGCCCTCCAAGAGGGTCTTCCTCTCGCTGAGGTAGTGGCGGGTACACTAAAAGTTTTAAAACCTACTTTATGGGGGCTTTCCACAGCCCATGTTTCCTGAAACAACACAATTTCACTCTGACCAATATACTCCTGCCACATTGGGTCGCTTAGGTTTTTTCTAATTTCAACAATGTTCCAAGAAGTTAGCTTTATCTTAGGCATACACCCTTTGCCAGGTAGATCCCCATTTGTCTTCACGATTCTATTTTCCAATCGCTGTGGATACTTAATATTATTACCCTCATTGCTGTCTATATTGTGATTTAGTATGACTTTATTTATTTTTATTTATTTTTATTTTGAGAGTTTTATATAGCGCGAACAAGATCTTTGCAGATATCAGAGCGCTTTACAACAAGGGGGTAGTAAAAACAAGAGAGCAATTAACAAGCTTTTGAGCGACAGATAATTGAGGTAGTAAATGGGTAGTAAAAATAAGGTAGATAAAAGAGGGAGCATAAACAATCAGTTAAACAATAATACAAATAGTCAATCTGATAAACAAGTATTACAAATAGTCAGGAGTCTCAAAAAGTTCCAAAGTTAGGTACATGTTCAGGTGAATTTAGCCATGAGGATAGCTTTCACTTCTTTCTTAAAGAATGTAGTGGAGGTGATAAGTCTGGTTTTTATAGTTCATATCAAGAACGCACTAGGGACAGCGTAATATGCACAATTTTTTTTTTTATACGCCATTTATTTATTAAATTAAATGTTGACTCACTAGCAGCATTATGACATCACCCTGGTTTTCTATTAAATCTTTCTCATCATACATTTTGTTTTGAACTGCTTTATACTCTGGACCCCCACCACAGGTCCTACAATCAGTCTCAATCTCAATGTTGTTGGAGTTAGCAATCGGGGCCTCTACATAAATACTAGAGGACACATCTAGGGCCATATTATCAATGCTTGGAATGCCTGTCTCTGTGGGATCACTTAAAATACTGCCATGATTAACTCTGACTATCTCATCATCCTTAATTATGAGTCCTCAAGCTGGTATGGCAGCTAAACTATCCTTATCCTTATCCTGCCCAGTTCCAGGTAGTTGTCAATCCTGAGAATCCAGGTCTGACAAAGCCTGGAATCTGTTAATTTGACTAAGCGGTGGACATCACTCATCTCTGATCACCCCATGTTCCCTATAAAAATATCCTAAAGGCAGAGCACTAATCTCCATTTTAAGTGTGAAGGTTGCGTCGTGGGGGCGCAATAAATGATGGACCATGCTTAGCCTGCAAAAATTAACCACAATGCAGTCACCTCTTATATTCTTAGCGGAGTGCCCTATCCACCCTACTCTCCTGACCATTAGGATCTCATTAGCATCTTTCGGGTGGAACTTCTTCTGTTTTACCAGCCAGTCTTCAGTTTTATTCCTTAGTTCTACCCAATTTTCTTTCTGACCAATCCTTAATGCAGGGACTCTGGTCAATATTAAAACATAGGGGCATGATGCTGGGGGGAGTCGCAATGTCTCCTTATTGGAGGCCAAGGGATCCCTAGGTTCATTAGTCCTCTCACTTCTAATAAGAACCCTAGCGCCCTTGACTTTGTCTAAGGATGTTACTTGCCCCTTTAGTAAACCATGGGTAGCTAATATCTGTGACCCTACTGCTAGTCCACCCACTTTGTCTCTCCCATTATTCCTAGCCACTAATTTATCCATTGTTTTAACAGTATTCCCATCTTGGCCAGCAGACAAACAATTTCCCCCCGTTGCCCTTGTATCTTCTCTGTCCTCTCCAGTTGGTAATTGGCTTTACAATATTAGTGACTAGGGTGTTCATTACAGAATCAAGCATGCTAATTTTGTCCCAGAGCATAGTAAAAACATTTTCAGCCAGGTCGCAGATACATGTTAGTGCTGATCCTAGTCCAGGGTCATTTATTCCTGCAGGGAGATCATTCAGGACTTCCTTTGAGTTGGTGTTAGGTGTAGGCTTCATTAAAGTAGGTAGGGTCATCTAAGTTTGCGTGCCTACCGAAGTATATTTAATGGTAGGAGAAACATCAGTATTTTCCTTGCCCTTGGTTTTTCTTGTCCCAATATCCCTCTTTCTTTTATCTGCCCATGGCTCTTCTTATGAGGATACACATTTTTTACTGTCTTAGACCTAGTAGATCTATTCTGAACAACTGGAGAGCTCGATGTTACATCAGAAGCGAGGAATAAGGGAACAGTGCTTGATAAGGCATTTGTGGCAAGATTAGGTAAAAGCTCCTGGACCTGATCAACAATCTCCAGTGCAATTGAGGAGGCGCAAGATATTAGGTGTCTCTGCAATGTAGCGGGAACTAATGAAAGGTGCCGCTCTGTCAGATGAATTTCGTGAGATAATTCTGCCCTTACTAAAAGGGCTCAGAAAAGGGGGTGGTGATGAACAGAGTGTCTGAATTAAGCAGACCACTCTTACCCAGTCCAAAGATCAGGGCTTGATCCATCACCGTTTTTTAGCTCACTGCACCATCCCAGCTCAGAACCTGGCTACATGCAAATTAGTCTGTTCCTGTCCCAGTGCATGATGGGAACAGGGCAAACCAAACTACCAAGCCAATTCTTATACTGGGAAGGAAACAAGCTTCCGGGGACCGGTTTCTGGCATTTCAGCCGTCGTCGGCCCGGCTTGCTTGAATCCTGATGGTGCAATGAGCAAGGGACTCACATCTGAGTATACCCTTCCACGCTTATGGTGGACAAAATGATTCAGAAAAGGGGGTGGTGATGAACAGAGTGTCTGAATTAAGCAGACCACTCTTACCCAGTCCAAAGATCAGGGCTTGACCCATCACCGCTAGGGACAGACTAATTTGCATATAGCCAGGTTCTGAGCTGGGATGGGGCAGTGAGCTAAATAACGGTGATGGATCAAGCCCTGATCTTTGGACTGGGTAAGAGTGGTCTGCTTAATTCAGACACTCTGTTCATCACCACCCCCTTTTCTAAATCGTTTTTGGCCACTATAGGTGTGGCAGGGTATACTCAGACATGAGTCCCTTGCTCACTGCTCCATCAGGATTCAAGCAAGCCGGGCCGACGACGGCTGAAATGCCAGAAACCGGTCCCCGGAAGCTTGTCTCCTTTCTGGTGAAGAATTGGCTTGGTAGTTTGGCAGCAGCAATTTGAATATGGTAAAGCTAATTCAGAATATAGACTGGAGCACCCAAAAAGTAAAGAGTTACAATAGTCCACTCTGCTAAGAAGGGTGGATTATACCAGTGGTTATTTTGTACAAAAATAAGTGCCGGAGCTCTCATCAGGAGGCAGCTTGCACAAGCCCATTTCTCCTGTTAGCACCGCTTAAAACAGAACCAACTACTAACCTTGATAGTTGGGCGAGGGTGTGGTGCAATGGCCAGTGCTGCTGACTTCAGAGCTGGGGAACCAGGTTCGAGTTTTGGCGGCTCAACATTCTGTGATTCTGGGCAAATCATGTAATCTCCCCGTAAATAACGTGTCCTTAACTGGTGCTCATGAAAAGCGCTGGTGTTGATGATTAAGTACCGGTGCTGAGCACCAGAAACCACTGGTCCAAATTAAGCGCTGGGCTACACACAGGGCCACTGGAAATATGAGATAGTCTGGCAGCAGTGATTTTCGCATAATTGAAAATTTGCCACATTTGCCACATAATCCATCATATTCTGCATAATCTGCAGATTTTAACCCCAAAAAATATTGTTTCTAGCTCACACGGTTCAAAAGTTAGTTAAAAACACAATGACGTGTTGTTGTGCAGTGGAAGAACCATTGCAAAGGTTGACTTGTCACCTTTCTCTATCTCATTGATATATTTGGGTGTTAAAGTGGTATTTATGAGGTGCAACTAATGCCAAAATAGTTAACAAGTTTTAAAATGACTAATAATGAAGTAATACCATCACAAAATGTGCAGCATAATGCAGCATACTTTGGCTTTTCTTACCGCATAATTTACTCAACCCTCATGCATAAGTTGACCCTCCCCTGTTGCATAATTCCAGTGGCCCTGACTATACCACCAGATGGCACGGATAAAAAGAAGGAAGAGGTAAAATGTTATGTAACACCCTCACTAAGGATCAGTGGCGGCTGGTGGCATTTGAAAGTGGTGTAGCGTAACATTATTGTCGTACTGCAGTGCAGCGAGCGAGCGTAGCAAGCAAGCGAGCCCGAACAACCTACAGGGGTTTGGGGGTTTTCTCCCCCCAAGAAAATGTTGAAAAAAGAGTGGACAAACAGTGCATTTTCAAGCAAATTTGAAGAAGCAGCAAGGTTAATAAAGCAATTAGTGCTGGGCCTAATAAACATAGGTCGGTCACTGCACCTCCCCTCCCCTCACTTCACACAGATTTGCTCTTGTAATTTCACCCAGCTCCACAGAGACCCATGCTCATACAGTGCTGTGTCCAAAGTGCTTCCATTTTGCCCATCATCAAACTCAACTGTCCCACCTAACTCGAAGGAAAACCAGAAACTCAACCCTGGCAGCTTCCCATGACACGCGCACACACTCTACAAACGAAACAAACACTAAAGTACAAAGTTATCCTATATGAAACCTGCCCTTTTACCACAAACACCTGTTCCCTAAATTCCATTTAACGCCCCGTCATACCCTGCAATGATGCAAGAAGATGGTGGAGCAGGCGGGATTTAAAAATAAACAACATAGGAAACGCCCGGCAGAGCTGTTCAGAAGTCTGGGATACACGTTCTAGCAGAAAATCCTCCTGCCGGCACAGGTGTAACCTTTATACCGTAATCACCACCATTAAAATGCATTAAGCAGCTAGAAGCGACCGTAATGATTTAAAATAGAGTTCAAACAAAGCAAACACACTATATTGAAATATTAAAGCTTCGAATTGTGGAATAAAAGGAGTGCACCTTTTATTTGTCTCCTGACATCCAGTGAAAATGGATGACATGGTTGCTAAATATTTAGCAAGAAGAAACATTGACTATTTGTAGGTGCACGTCAGACATCCATCATTAACAGGCTTTTCTTTACATGTTTTTTGGGTCATTCTCTCTGCGAGGTAAGAAGAAAGGTAAGCATTCTTTAGTGGTGCAGGCTAAGAGCTCATTTTGTTGTAAGAAGATTGGTTTGTTCAGTGGGATGGAGGGAAGGACTATGAAAAATACAGCGTCAATGAACTGTGCATTCTGGGCGTCCTGGTGAAACTCGGAGGGAGCGCCCAGCCATCATCCGTTCACCGGTGTAAACACCCGCTGCAGTCAATAACTTAACTATTGACGATGAAACTTTACTATCTTTCTAGACAGCATTTTACCTCCGGAAACCTTTAAAGAGAAAGACATATTTTTGGACCTAGATAAAAGCAGACTTTTTGCCCAGTCCTGTCACTGGCCCATTCTAGTCTTTGCGGGACGCTTTGTCAACAGAATTCATTACTGGATATGTTCATCAACAGACTGCCAGAGTTGCCTCTTACATATACCCCCTTCTAGTGCGCCTCCCTGCCTGTATGCCCAGGCTCCTGCCTGTGTGTCCAGCACGTGCCTGCTGCTAGGCTCTGTGCCCATAACAGAGGCAGGATACGTACGTCCTAACTGCATAGATCCCTTTATGCACACCAACGGCTGAGACCTAAAGAGAGCAATGAATGCAGCATTTAAACCACCAAGGAAGATTACGAACATGCATAAAATATATACCAAGGCCCATTCATTCCATCACGTTCTGGAGAATAATAATATGGCGACCTTCGAACTAGGTAACAAATATTATATTGCCTCAAGGTAGCGCAGTCGAGGCCGGCATGCTCGTGGGAGGAAGAGGGGGGAGGCGCGGATGGGGAATAAAAATAAAAAAAATTAAGTTACTTACCGTGCCGCCGGGTACTGCGTTGCCTCCACTCCTGGCCGCCTGGCCGATGTAATGGTGCAGCCGGAATTGGATTCCGCATATTCCTGCAGGAACAGGAAGCAGCCAGCAGGCAGCTTCCCTCCCCTACCCTAAGACACTCACAACGCTCCAATGGCAGCATTCTGATTGGTGAGGCACAGCGGACAGCGCCCCAGCCGGGACAGTTTCTCTATGTATGCTGCATGCAGCAGTCTACATAGGGAAAAATGTAGAGTGCGCATGACTGGGTTGGTCGGCCCTGGGGCCGACCAAACAGTCAGTACCCACAACAAGCCACTCCCCCTGCCCTCGAGCAGGATTGCCCACCTGCCCGCCTAAAACCAGGCACTGTAGGCACTTCTGCTTTCTCGCAGTGCGAGAGGCAGAAACATTAAATGGTAGTTTTACCATTTTATATTTCTCCTTCTCGCACTGTGAGAAAGCAGTTGGGTGATGCCCCCATGGAGGAGCCGCCACTACTAAGGATAAGCAAGAAGATTACATCTTATGTACCTGACTGGCCACAGAGAGATTATCATCCATATGGAAAATCAAATTCCAAACTGAGGCTGAAGAAAAAGGCCTGGAGTCTTAAGACATACGCTCAAAAACTGATGAAAGAACATGCAGGGAGTTGTGGTAATAATGGGCCATATTCCTGGAATAGAATATGGAACACTGCAGTTCAGAGCTGGTGCGCATTATCAGAGCTCTGTTGGATGCTCCTTTGCTAAAATAGCTGGGGTGCTACAGTTTGGAATTGAGGTTCATTGGAAGAGCTGTGTTTGTGTCCTAGCAAAATAATAGCAGAAAGTTTTGTTGGTGAAGATTGAAATACATTGTGAGAGTTGCATGTGTGCCCCATTTCTGCAATTGCGACATAGTACTGCTAGGCATGAACAAAGCTGCCAGTGTCGGAATTAAAGATGCATTGAACGTTCAAAAATGTGAGAATGTGAAGTTATTGCCGAGGACGATAATCAGCACTGGAAATTGAATCATTTACTCCAGGACCCTCTAAATTGTGGGTCAAGATGTGGTGTGGCAGTGGAAAGTGGGCGGAATCACCAGGGTGGAGTCATGAAAAGTGGAGCTGCGAAGATCTAGAACTTCTTGCCTCTGCACCTCAGGCATTAACCATCGCTGCCGCAATTAACGAAGGACCTCAAGACGTGGCTCTTTGACTGAACGGCACATTCCCCCCGCGTTCCCCCCAGCATCTTGAGACCCTAATGGGTGAATAGTCAATCTTTACAAGAAAGGTGATTGATTGATTGAGTATGAGTCAACTAATATATATATATTTTTTTACTTTGCCACAAGATAAATGTGGTATTAAATCTGTTCCGGCTTTCTTAATTGGTCAGAAAAAGCCTGCATTTTAAATGTCTTACAGGTTTAAGGCACATGCTGCAGAGATCTTTGTGTGCCCAACAATTTTTAGGGGTGATAATAATCTTAAAATAACTCTGGTGGCAAATAGACTTGCTGGAGCGATCTGCGTTTTGTCTGGTGACAGTTTTGACTCATAAGGTAGCATAAAGGGTTAATGTGCCTGCTGCAAACCACAGTGTGTAACATGCAGATCGCAGATTTGCATTTTATGTAGATGGCACAGTGGGCTACTACTTTAGTCACAGAGGTGCTTTTGTTTCTTAATGTTCGTAAGTAACATTACAATCCTTCAAATATAGCAAATGAGCTATGAACAAGCAAGAAGCTGCATGCAAACTCCAAGGCATGGCTTTAGAACCTTATTTTGTATTTCTCCCTCATTCTTTATTCCAACTTTTACAAAGGTAGACGTGTAAAGCTATTGTGCATCCACTATGATATATTTAGGGCCTGATCTTTTAATAAAACGTTAATTTAGACACTAATACTGTATATTAGGCATGCTGTACCATACTCACACCACGCTACCCTCCCCTCACCCTGCTACTCGCAACCCCCTACCCAGGAGTGAAAATTGAGTGGTCAGTGACCTGAGCACTCCGATTGTGTGAAAACGGAGTACCTTTTCCTGATTGTACCTTATGTGCGGTGCGCCTAACCCCTTAGGGGTGACCACCTACGTGAAAGAGATTATGCAGTATTGTCTAGGTTACCAAATTTACAGCGTGAAATATCAAACCCTTCTGTGTAATGGGGGACCATATATGAATCAAAGACTTATTTTTTTTAAAAAAATATTCATACGTTTATTAATAAAATTTTGTTAAAAAGATCATGGTATCACAATACTGTTACATGAAAAAACACTGTAAGATATATATTCAATTAATATAAAAAATATTTATAACACATTCACTAAAACAATTTTAAGTTTAAAAACTGCTTGTATAGCAATGTTTACCAAAGACATATTTATACATAATAGTAGAAAAATATCTTAAAAGGAACAAAACTGTCGACGCGGCGTTTCGGTGCCTCTTTTATTCTTGCACCTTCTTCAGGACTCGTTCCCTGATTGATCACATCTACAAAAACATATATCATAAAGCATTTCATTAGGTCCCATCTTATAGCATCGATTACACTTTCTTTGTACATCATTAATTGCATCCTAATATTTGGTAACCTATACATTGACTTGTGCACAAACTCACTAAAGACTTCCTTCAACGTCCTTCACTGTCTGTTATCATTTCTTATAGACAGATTGACTAGTGGGCAGGATAATAGTGTATTTGTCTTACATCAACACTAATGACTGGCTCAGTTTTCTTTACATTCCAGGACAGTCCTATTTCAAACCCCTTTCTCAGATCTTTTCATTTTATCTGCATAATAATTTCTCACGGGTCCATTTATTATGACCCTGGGGATTGGGTTAAGGTTTCTTTTGCTTAACTGTATCTATCCGCCCATCTCTGTTTCTCAACTTACCCAGGTAATATCCCCTGGATCTTTTTGCTCTAGTTTTATGAGTCCGTTTAGCATCTGCTCATATTTTTCATTCCCTTTGTTTCTATGGAATTTCTGTTTTTAGGGCGAGACAAAAAAGAGCATGTTTTGGTTTTTGCTTAAGTCTTCTGTTACATTCAATGTGGGTTTTATGGTTCTACCCCAGTTTTATTACCTTACCACTCGATATTCTCTGTCTTTCTTCAGAGTGTATGGAATTTGACCACTTCAGTACTACAAGGCAAAAAAACATGTATTTTTCTATTTATGTTCAATCAATCGCTTAATTCAGCACTCTTTACTTCAGTAATTTACTGGTAGGCCTACAGATTCCTTACCGGTCCTATTTCCCTTTATTTTTTGGTCATAAGGAGGACGCCTCTGGGAGCTCCCTTTTGATGTTTCTTCTCCTTTCTCCGTCTAGGGATGGAATTATCTTATTAGTGTCACTCTCCTTTCACTAAGCTTAATCAAGTATGTCCCATTATTGTTTTAACTCTTACCTTACTGGATGACAAGAGTTACTTTTAATTTACTTCACTCTTATATGTATAGATCCACTCTGGGGTTGGGAATCTTTTTGTTGAAGCCTTTTGACTTGGCTTGTACTTCTAAAAAAGACAAATGTTTTTAAGCTCTATCAGAAAAGTCTGTCCTTAGCATTTTCTTGCTTGCTGCGCACTATTTACCCCATCCCTACTTACTTGATGGTGGGAGCTGAACTGCGTGGCGTCCTCCTTGCCTTCTGAGTCTTCTCGATCTAAACAGACTTGCTCCTCTCTGGTTTTTATACCTGCAGTGATTGGCTGATTAGTACCACCTGGCCATTGTTGGTTAGTGCATTTATTTGGCGTCCTCGCTGCGGACGCCATCTTGTAGTGGGTTCGAATTCTTGGTCACTAACAGGGGTTTATACTGAATCTATTTGTATTAGAGCTCCCTATAACCAGCTCAACCTTCTAATTAATATCCCCATTGTTTTTCGTTTTAGTGACCCATTTCGTGATTTAGCCGAAATCTATGGCAATGTTCGTTAAAAATTGTATTTTCTTCGTTATACCGCCACTTCATCACTATGTACTTATTTAATGATTTTTAATGATTTTTAATCGTTTCCCCACCTAGTGTTGTACCTTATTACATGTGCTATTTGTTGTCATCTAGGAATGATCGATAGTTGTTCCGTGATCTTAACGCGGTCGCCATTTTGGATAAGGGGACCTTATGTTGCTTATAATCCCTACTTCTTATAATTGGATTTGTAAATGGATTGTTTAATTATATTACTTGTCCAACTCTCTGGTCCTCATATTGATTTACTCAATCTTTCAAGCCCATATATGCTCGTTTCGCGTCTTTTATCTACCCGTCGCTATTAGTGCGCGCCATCTTGGATTGGGGAAGAAAAACGCTCGGAATTGTTCCGTTTTGATGTTATTCTAGTTTTCACATCTCCGTACCCTCAAGGTTTATTAACATATTGTGCGAAATTATGGCTCCTAATTGTGTTATTATATCCCTGTACTGTCATCATACTTATTACTTCCATTATCAGGTACTTATGAACTCACATTACAATTAATAAAATTCGATGTCCAAAACATTTTTATTATCAAAGACTCATACGGTCCCACCTCCACGGTTAATTACAAGGGGGAAGGTTGCACTATCTCGTTAGTTAATGGCCCGACCTTATTGCTCATTCAACTAGTGTTTTTGCTTCTTCCTGTAATCTATAAATGTTCCAGTTATCAGTTAGATTTGCCCAGAACTCATTCGATCTCGAACTCGCTCATGGGTACATTAGGAGTGGCTATTTTTGCAAAGGGATGGTATTTAGGATTGTGTAATGTCTAGAGCCCTTCCTATTTGATGATTCTCATGCGGACTACTCTCGTACTCTTATGAACTTATGTTATTTCAAGACCCCATATCCCTGACTTTAACTCCAGAGTTACATTACAGTATTTTTTCCCACTCTTCTTTATTATTAAGGCCTGTTTTATAGGAGCTGAATTTGGACATATAGTATTGTTCTCTTTGTCTACGTTTTTTAGTTAAGTCTCCACCTCTCCTATTTAGGCTGACTGCTTCCAAAACACACCAACGCACATCCTCCACTGTGTGGCCCATCTCTATCCAGTGGGCCACCAGAGGTGCTGCCATCTTTTTAGTACGGATGGCTGACTTGTGTTCAGTTATTCTTGTCCTGATCTCACGTTAGGTTTCTCCTATATATGCTTTGCCACAGGGGCAATTGATCATATATATGACATTGTTGGTTCTGCAATTGAATAGTTCTTTGTGGTTGTGTGTAATTTTGCCATAGGTTATATTAGGACCTGATATTATGGACGGGCAGTTTTTACAGTTCCCACAGGCGAAATTGCCTGTTGGTGTTGACCCATCTATTGTTCTAATTGAATTCCTTTTGTTTTTATTGGGATATGTTTCAACTAGACAATTTCTAATTGTGCGGTTTCTTCTAAAGGCAAAAATAGGTTTTGGTATTGGTGTTTCGCCTGGGTCATTTATCAACTTCCAATTACTGTTGATACAGTTCTTTAATTTGTTGGATATACATGAAAAATTCGTCACAAATACAATAGGTTTTGTTTCATTACTCTGTCTGATTTTTGGTTCGAATAGACTTTCTCTATTGTAGTATTTGGCCCGTTTATAGGCATTTTTTATCATTTTCTTTGGATACCCTCTTTCGACAAACTTTTTTATCAAGACATTTGCATGTTTATCGTACTCTTTCATGGTGGTGCAGTTTCGCCGAACCCTTAAAAATTGTCCAAAAGGTATATTGTTTTTTTGGGTAGCTGGGTGGTGACTATTGAAGTGGAGCATTGTGTTGCGGTCCGTTGGTTTTGTAAAAAGTTCCACTGCTAGGAGGCCCTCCACATTTTTTATTTTAATGTCCAGAAAGTCACACTCCTCGTTGCTATACGTGGATGTGAAGTTTAGGTTTTCATCACCTAAGTTTAACCATGTGATGAATTCTGTTAGTTCCTCTCTGTCTCCTTGCCAAATAAAAAAAATATCATCGATGAACCTGGACCATTTTTGGATGTTTTCAAAAAATGGCGCCATGGGATTAAAGATATGTTTTGTCTCAAAGTCCGCTACGTATAAACACGCCAGACTAGGAGCACAGGTGGCTCCCATACTGGTCCCCTTGGTTTGTTTATACATATTCTCTTTAAATAGAAAGATGTTGTTTTTAAGGATAAGTTCTAAACATTCTATTATAAAGGTTGAGTGCTCTGATAGATCTTCTTCCCCAGTAACTTTTTGATTACTTTAATGGTGTCATTTTGGGGGATATTTGTGTAGAGCGCTTCTATATCAAGCGTAACCATCCATTGGGTGCAGGGGTTAAATTCAGTTCCTTCCACTTTTTTAATCATTTCTGTTGTGTCTTTTATATATGCTGGTTGGATTACAACCAACGGTTGGATACATTTATCCACATATTTACTTAGTGGTTCTGTGAGGGAGTTTAGACTAGAGACAATCGGTCTCATGGGTGGGTTTTTGATATCCTTATGTACTTTGGGTAACCCGTAGATAGCTGGAATAGTCGGGTTTTCATTATTAAGGAAGTTAAATTCCTCTTGATTGATTACACCATCTTCTCTGGCTAATAGGAGTAGGCTCTTGATCCGTTTCCCCAGATCGTGCCATTCTGTCATATTCGATTTTGTATAGTGGTTGGGGTTGTCTAAGAGGTAGTTCATCCTTTTATCATAATCTGTTGTCTCTAGTACCACTATACTACCACCCTTGTCACCGGGTTTGATGGTAATTTTATCATCTTTTTCTAGATTTCTCTATAATAAGGGTGGCTTGTGCAGTTTTAATAATTAGCAAAAGCAAACTTTGCTAATTATTGAAACTGCACAAGCCACCCTTATTATAGAGAAAATAGAACTAGACGAGATGGAAAGGAAACTTAAAGAGAACACCTCAGTAGAGGATGCAAAACAAAAACTGGAAGAGATCCAAAGGGATCTTGATGGATATAAGGATTACCTAATTACCAAAAAAAGTAACAAATTTAGGAAAGATCTAAATCAATACAAGCAAGAGTTAGTGTATCCTTATATACAAAAAGATTATTTTGATAGGCCTAGGGAAGATTGGTCAAACAAAGGCAATTGGCAAGCTAATAAACGCCAGGGCCCTAGAAAGGGAGTAACATTCTCCGACACATCATACACGAGTAGTGATTCAGAGAATGATACGACAACAGGAAACCAGACCGAGACAGAAGGGGACCGACCAAATAAACAAACAAAAGACAGTCTCGCTTTTTTAGACAGGCGCAAGGGAAATCAAAATCAAAACCCAACCCCGAGGGGACGGGGGAGAGGGAGAGGAAACTATCAGACCAACCAGGGCCAACAACGTCCCTACATGAGAACGAGGAGCCAAAAAACATGGGATTAAAACATGACACAAAAGCCCCAATAATAAATTTAGCTAATAGGGACATGACTAAGGAAGAAATCAGTCTACTAGAAAAGGGACTAGGCTATGCCATAGTAGGACCACCAGACAGATTTACATTAGAAAGGGACCTACAGCAGTTAATAAGAAAAATCAGATTACAAAAATTTTTTGAGGGTAAAGAAAGAATGCCCACAGACAACAAATCTGGCTTACGCCCTAAGTCTCTATGGACCCCACTGAGTTCCATGGTAAATAAAAACGTAGACACTTTTGAAAGAGTCATAACAAGAGGACTTGAGGAGATACTGGACCAGAGAATGTGGGTAAAAAACAACCTCACCCTGGAAGAGAAAAAGGCCCTGAATAATCTAGAAAAAGATGATAAAATTACCATCAAACCCGGTGACAAGGGTGGTAGTATAGTGGTACTAGAGACAACAGATTATGATAAAAGGATGAACTACCTCTTAGACAACCCCAACCACTATACAAAATCGAATATGACAGAATGGCACGATCTGGGGAAACGGATCAAGAGCCTACTCCTATTAGCCAGAGAAGATGGTGTAATCAATCAAGAGGAATTTAACTTCCTTAATAATGAAAACCCGACTATTCCAGCTATCTACGGGTTACCCAAAGTACATAAGGATATCAAAAACCCACCCATGAGACCGATTGTCTCTAGTCTAAACTCCCTCACAGAACCACTAAGTAAATATGTGGATAAATTTATCCAACCGTTGGTTGTAATCCAACCAGCATATATAAAAGACACAACAGAAATGATTAAAAAAGTGGAAGGAACTGAATTTAACCCCTGCACCCAATGGATGGTTACGCTTGATATAGAAGCGCTCTACACAAATATCCCCCAAAATGACACCATTAAAGTAATCAAAAAGTTACTGGGGAAGAAGATCTATCAGAGCACTCAACCTTTATAATAGAATGTTTAGAACTTATCCTTAAAAACAACATCTTTCTATTTAAAGAGAATATGTATAAACAAACCAAGGGGACCAGTATGGGAGCCACCTGTGCTCCTAGTCTGGCGTGTTTATACGTAGCGGACTTTGAGACAAAACATATCTTTAATCCCATGGCGCCATTTTTTGAAAACATCCAAAAATGGTCCAGGTTCATCGATGATATTTTTTTTATTTGGCAAGGAGACAGAGAGGAACTAACAGAATTCATCACATGGTTAAACTTAGGTGATGAAAACCTAAACTTCACATCCACGTATAGCAACGAGGAGTGTGACTTTCTGGACATTAAAATAAAAAATGTGGAGGGCCTCCTAGCAGTGGAACTTTTTACAAAACCAACGGACCGCAACACAATGCTCCACTTCAATAGTCACCACCCAGCTACCCAAAAAAACAATATACCTTTTGGACAATTTTTAAGGGTTCGGCGAAACTGCACCACCATGAAAGAGTACGATAAACATGCAAATGTCTTGATAAAAAAGTTTGTCGAAAGAGGGTATCCAAAGAAAATGATAAAAAATGCCTATAAACGGGCCAAATACTACAATAGAGAAAGTCTATTCGAACCAAAAATCAGACAGAGTAATGAAACAAAACCTATTGTATTTGTGACGAATTTTTCATGTATATCCAACAAATTAAAGAACTGTATCAACAGTAATTGGAAGTTGATAAATGACCCAGGCGAAACACCAATACCAAAACCTATTTTTGCCTTTAGAAGAAACCGCACAATTAGAAATTGTCTAGTTGAAACATATCCCAATAAAAACAAAAGGAATTCAATTAGAACAATAGATGGGTCAACACCAACAGGCAATTTCGCCTGTGGGAACTGTAAAAACTGCCCGTCCATAATATCAGGTCCTAATATAACCTATGGCAAAATTACACACAACCACAAAGAACTATTCAATTGCAGAACCAACAATGTCATATATATGATCAATTGCCCCTGTGGCAAAGCATATATAGGAGAAACCTAACGTGAGATCAGGACAAGAATAACTGAACACAAGTCAGCCATCCGTACTAAAAAGATGGCAGCACCTCTGGTGGCCCACTGGATAGAGATGGGCCACACAGTGGAGGATGTGCGTTGGTGTGTTTTGGAAGCAGTCAGCCTAAATAGGAGAGGTGGAGACTTAACTAAAAAACGTAGACAAAGAGAACAATACTATATGTCCAAATTCAGCTCCTATAAAACAGGCCTTAATAATAAAGAAGAGTGGGAAAAAATACTGTAATGTAACTCTGGAGTTAAAGTCAGGGATATGGGGTCTTGAAATAACATAAGTTCATAAGAGTACGAGAGTAGTCCGCATGAGAATCATCAAATAGGAAGGGCTCTAGACATTACACAATCCTAAATACCATCCCTTTGCAAAAATAGCCACTCCTAATGTACCCATGAGCGAGTTCGAGATCGAATGAGTTCTGGGCAAATCTAACTGATAACTGGAACATTTATAGATTACAGGAAGAAGCAAAAACACTAGTTGAATGAGCAATAAGGTCGGGCCATTAACTAACGAGATAGTGCAACCTTCCCCCTTGTAATTAACCGTGGAGGTGGGACCGTATGAGTCTTTGATAATAAAAATGTTTTGGACATCGAATTTTATTAATTGTAATGTGAGTTCATAAGTACCTGATAATGGAAGTAATAAGTATGATGACAGTACAGGGATATAATAACACAATTAGGAGCCATAATTTCGCACAATATGTTAATAAACCTTGAGGGTACGGAGATGTGAAAACTAGAATAACATCAAAACGGAACAATTCCGAGCGTTTTTCTTCCCCAATCCAAGATGGCGCGCACTAATAGCGACGGGTAGATAAAAGACGCGAAACGAGCATATATGGGCTTGAAAGATTGAGTAAATCAATATGAGGACCAGAGAGTTGGACAAGTAATATAATTAAACAATCCATTTACAAATCCAATTATAAGAAGTAGGGATTATAAGCAACATAAGGTCCCCTTATCCAAAATGGCGACCGCGTTAAGATCACGGAACAACTATCGATCATTCCTAGATGACAACAAATAGCACATGTAATAAGGTACAACACTAGGTGGGGAAACGATTAAAAATCATTAAAAATCATTAAATAAGTACATAGTGATGAAGTGGCGGTATAACGAAGAAAATACAATTTTTAACGAACATTGCCATAGATTTCGGCTAAATCACGAAATGGGTCACTAAAACGAAAAACAATGGGGATATTAATTAGAAGGTTGAGCTGGTTATAGGGAGCTCTAATACAAATAGATTCAGTATAAACCCCTATTAGTGACCAAGAATTCGAACCCACTACAAGATGGCGTCCGCAGCGAGGACGCCAAATAAATGCACTAACCAACAATGGCCAGGTGGTACTAATCAGCCAATCACTGCAGGTATAAAAACCAGAGAGGAGCAAGTCTGTTTAGATCGAGAAGACTCAGAAGGCAAGGAGGACGCCACGCAGTTCAGCTCCCACCATCAAGTAAGTAGGGATGGGGTAAATAGTGCGCAGCAAGCAAGAAAATGCTAAGGACAGACTTTTCTGATAGAGCTTAAAAACATTTGTCTTTTTTAGAAGTACAAGCCAAGTCAAAAGGCTTCAACAAAAAGATTCCCAACCCCAGAGTGGATCTATACATATAAGAGTGAAGTAAATTAAAAGTAACTCTTGTCATCCAGTAAGGTAAGAGTTAAAACAATAATGGGACATACTTGATTAAGCTTAGTGAAAGGAGAGTGACACTAATAAGATAATTCCATCCCTAGACGGAGAAAGGAGAAGAAACATCAAAAGGGAGCTCCCAGAGGCGTCCTCCTTATGACCAAAAAATAAAGGGAAATAGGACGGGTAAGGAATCTGTAGGCCTACCAGTAAATTACTGAAGTAAAGAGTGCTGAATTAAGCGATTGATTGAACATAAATAGAAAAATACATGTTTTTTTGCCTTGTAGTACTGAAGTGGTCAAATTCCATACACTCTGAAGAAAGACAGAGAATATCGAGTGGTAAGGTAATAAAACTGGGGTAGAACCATAAAACCCACATTGAATGTAACAGAAGACTTAAGCAAAAACCAAAACATGCTCTTTTTTGTCTCGCCCTAAAAACAGAAATTCCATAGAAACAAAGGGAATGAAAAATATGAGCAGATGCTAAACGGACTCATAAAACTAGAGCAAAAAGATCCAGGGGATATTACCTGGGTAAGTTGAGAAACAGAGATGGGCGGATAGATACAGTTAAGCAAAAGAAACCTTAACCCAATCCCCAGGGTCATAATAAATGGACCCGTGAGAAATTATTATGCAGATAAAATGAAAAGATCTGAGAAAGGGGTTTGAAATAGGACTGTCCTGGAATGTAAAGAAAACTGAGCCAGTCATTAGTGTTGATGTAAGACAAATACACTATTATCCTGCCCACTAGTCAATCTGTCTATAAGAAATGATAACAGACAGTGAAGGACGTTGAAGGAAGTCTTTAGTGAGTTTGTGCACAAGTCAATGTATAGGTTACCAAATATTAGGATGCAATTAATGATGTACAAAGAAAGTGTAATCGATGCTATAAGATGGGACCTAATGAAATGCTTTATGATATATGTTTTTGTAGATGTGATCAATCAGGGAACGAGTCCTGAAGAAGGTGCAAGAATAAAAGAGGCACCGAAACGCCGCGTCGACAGTTTTGTTCCTTTTAAGATATTGTTCTACTATTATGTATAAATATGTCTTTGGTAAACATTGCTATACAAGCAGTTTTTAAACTTAAAATTGTTTTAGTGAATGTGTTATAAATATTTTTTGTATTAATTGAATATATATCTTACAGTGTTTTTTCATTTTTTCATGTAACAGTATTGTGATACCATGATCTTTTTAACAAAATTTTATTAATAAACGTATGAATATTTTTTTTTAAAAAATAAGTCTTTGATTCATATATGGTCCCCCATTACACAGAAGGGTTTGATATTTCACGCTGTAAATTTGGTAACCTAGACAATACTGCATAATCTCTTTCACGTAGGTGGTCACCCCTAAGGGGTTAGGCGCACCGCACATAAGGTACAATCAGGAAAAGGTACTCCGTTTTCACACAATTGTCGACCCTGACAGAAAGGGTAGCTCCCTACTCATAACTCATACCCTACTCATAACTTTTCTGAGCACTCCGATACCATGAAATCATAGTAAGAAGCATGTCAAATGTTTTAAACTGCTTAGCACACACATGGTATATCCAAAAAGGAAAGTAACAAAATACAAAAGATGTTTTATTTAAATACAAATAAATAGTTGTACGCAATCTACTACTCATTCATAACAATCATGCTTAGATAGAATTCTTGACCAGCATTGCTTGAATCTCTGCTGTAAGATCATCAAGACAGCTGTCACATGTTTCGTCTTAAAAAAATAACTTTTCAAGGCTCTTGAGTATGTTTTAATGGTTCGGACAGTTAATGTTCAATGATTGGGGGAGGGAAGGGTGCGAAAGAGGTGTGGCGCCTCGGCTAGGGCGACTGACTCTGGAATCTGGGGATCACGGTTCGAACCCCGGCACTGGCAGCAGATTAGTCCAGCACCATGTGACTCTGGGCAATAGCTTTCTTAATCTTCCCGACAGCCCCCAGCGCCTAGAGACCCTTACGGGTGATTGTGTGCTTTACAAATGTGGATTATTATTATTATTAGTCAGCAGACCATCTCATTTCCATCCCTGGCAAACCGTTTGTGGGGGATGTGCCTTAGGCAGCCCAGGTTGTGCTTACACTGATTGGGTTGCCTGATTTACATCCCAAACAGTTGCTGTTGTTTCTCATACCAAGGGCAAACAATGCCTTATGTGAATTGGATAGTTCTCCTCCTCAAGTTTCTACAAATCCGAATAAATCTGGCTGCTTCACTGTATCAATCTACTATTTCAGGAATAGTTCAGGGTGGTACGTCCTGCAACTCTAATTCATTACTATATCAACATTGTTGTTTTTTTTTTATTTACAGCTGCTCCGGGGAATACTTTCTGCCTACTGGATCTATAAACAATCCATTAGCTGGGTTGGATCTGTGCTTCACCCAACCCATTGGACCTTGTAAAATTGCCTCCAGTGTATTGACATCTAGGTGTCAGGCTCCAAATAGCTCCGAGCCAGGATGATAGTCAAACAAATGGTGGACTAATGGCCCTTTAAATGTTGTGGGCTCAGCTGGAAGCGATAATAAAAAAATCCCCTCATTGCTTGCAGGTTGCTGCTCCGAATAGAAAGCAGACAACGTAGGTCACTGCTGACTGGTTTCGACAAATGACACTGGGACAAATCCAACATGTTTCACTAAGGTCAGCTTGGATCCAGGTCAATGACAGCTGCTTGATCTGGCTAGTTCCCCATCATTTCCTGCACCGCTGGCAATGAAACATGTTCTGCAGGGTTAAGGCTCACAGATGAGAGCATGCAGTTTACAGCGGAGTTGCTGTTGTCACTGCTATGAATGCACATGGGCATCATAGGGCCCTTGTGACTTGTCTCTGGCAAAATAATACCTTTCCCAGACTTGACAGCACTTTGTGTCATTTTGCACCAGGCAAAGCCTTAGTAAATATGCCCAAAGACCCAGACCCTCTTAAGGCCAATGTTGCTCGTTTGGGGTTATTCCTACATTTGGAGCACATCAAACAGTCTCTCTTTGCAAGGTTTCAGGTTGAATCCGAGTATTGAAGGAAATACCCACCAGTCATGAATTTTGGGGAGTACTCCAATACTTCTGAATGGGAATTATCCAGGAGGTGGAATGCTCGTCATGTGTTTACCTTTGATATTCCTTAGTGGGAAGCAATCTTTTCTGCCCTTCCCCTAGAGCTCAGTTAAATATGAGTGCACACCCTTCTTTCTCTACCCTCCCTACACTTACAATCCTGCATTTGAGGAATATTTGTATGCATTTCTATAACCGAAAACTTCCAGCAATTTATATTTGAATTCTCAAAATGTACACTTAGTGGGTGTCCTTATATTTTTTGCAAGTGATCAACCCAGAATAACGGACAATTACACTGAGCGGGCAGCACTTCCATCTGTGGCTGCAATTCATGAATATAAAATTGCACCAATCCGAAATGTGACTTTATTTGAGCAAAGTCCATACTGTCAAGCGTAATTTCCCACCTAGGAATGCGTAATGGTTTGTGAACAAGGTGAAAGACTTGCTTTTAACTACATTTCAGAGCTTTGCCGAAGTCTAATTCTCTTTCTCAGGGTGGAGACAACTTGCCATGAGAGAGCAGCTCACCCATGCCTGGTAACATTTTTATTATTATTTTTACTATTACTTTAATTATTGATAACAATATTAGTTGCCTCATTTGCCTCTAGTATTCCTTTATAAAGCAGGGGAAGGAAAACATCCTTAAGGAAACGGATTTAAAATCCTGGCTTTTCAGAACCAAGTGTACCTCGGTTTCGACTGCCGGCCGTCGTCTCCTCGGCCTGGTTGCCGCCCGAGCTGGCCTGTGCCCCAGATGGGGACGTTCACGGAGCCACGGTTTTATTTGTTGGATTAATGCAGTAATCAGCCTTTAACGCGGGAGCAGGGACATAAAACACGTGGAGGCTTCGGACGAGCGAGGCGCCCCGCCGCGCCCCGGAATAGCCATGGCCGACTCCTCACTGGGGGCCTGGACCCATTAACTTCCGGCAGAAAGCGCGCGCGGCCGTTATCTCTCGCTGTGGATTAATAGCCTGCCCGCCAGAGTGATTCAGAGCCATCAGCTGCGGAACGTGTGCTGTAATTTCGATATTCTGCTTTGTTGCAGTTTGCTTATTGCCGCGCTCGGTCAGATCTCAGGCCCTGTGGGTATGGTGTGGTGCGGGGCAGGGCCGGACTGGAAACCAATGTCAGCCTTGGTAGAAACGATGAAACCAACCCCTCCCTCGCTACAGGAAACCACATCTAGAACGGGCCTCAGCATTTGTAAAGTATTACATTGAATAACAAGTCTGCTGAACCTTGATTCCGCCTTATGCCTCTTTCATGCAACACCATACAAGCCATGCAAGCCCCTTTATCTCGCTCCTGCAGGGTTTTTTTCCACCCTGTTTTCCCTCTTTCTAAATGTTTTTCTGTTATTCTCTTCCTCCTTCTTTCTCTTCTTTCCACCTTTCTCTCTATTGTTCTTTGTCAAAGTCCCATGAATGAAAAATAAATCATGGTCCCAAAAAATGAGTGCTGGTGGACCCTGCCTACAGCCACCCACTCAAACGAAGCACTGGGCATTGTTGGGTTATAGCAGCCTATGCTGCCCTGAAAGTAGCCCCCTAGCCTGCAGCCCACCCGGGAAATGCCATGGTGTGATATGGCCAGTACGGCTGTGGTGTGTGATTGGGCTGCTTGAGAATGTCGGTGGCAGGGTCGGGGAAGGTGTAAGATTGGGGACATGAACTGGATAGTAAAGGGTGTACTACGAAGGAAAAAGAGGGAGGTGTGAGCGAGAAGGTTATTTCAGTCCATCACCCTTCCGCCCAAGTCAATATACATCAATTCAAGACAGTGTGACATTTCAGAACAATGCGCTCAATGAGTGATTTTATCCTTGAGATGCCAGACAGCAGGTTCAGGGGTTATCCTCTACAGGATTCACTGACCCTCTCCAGCTGAAATGCCATGTTTCATCAAGGGGTCGTGCTGCACCTTCGGTGGGTCTGCAGTACCAACGGGCTCGGTAAAGAGACCTTTTTTTGGATATCTTTGAGAGGATCAAAGATAAAAGACCCATGATTTGGCATATCATACGATCTTTTGTTATATTTGTGTTTTGTTTTAGTTAGGGTGAAATTAACTGACACAAATTACCTGCAGATAGACATAATTGCAGTTTATTGGTAACTGTTTGCAATACTCCGGAATACCAGAGGAGCGTCGCCCCACTGCCTGGCTCAGAGCCAGCAAATGTATTTATTTTTATTTATTTATTTAATTTGTATAGCGCGTTATAACCACCGGGGTCTCTAAGCGCTGTTTGTCCAGATTGCGTAGTGGGGTTCAGTATTTACTTGATCTTAACACAGCGCCTAGAGGCTACTCCATGCTTGCTTGAACAGTGCGGTTTTTAACTTTTTCCTGAAGGATAACAAATTGCATTCCTTCCGTAGTTCTGGGGCCAGTTTGTTCCATAAAGCTGGGAGTGTGTTGGAAAAAGCACGTCCCCCCACCGTGGCCAGTTTAAAACGGGATTGGGATAAGAGGGTAGCGTCCGATGAGCGCAAAGTCCTGCTCGGAGTATATGGGGACAGGCGAGCAAATGTAAAATAAAACAATGTTCTTTCATCGTTTTATTTTACATTTGCCAGCTCTGAGCCAGCGGTGTTGGGAGGGACGGGGTTTAGGCATTGGAGGGGGAAGGAGGAGTGCTACATGCACTCTACTCCCTAAGTGCACATATGTGTTTTGGCCGGCCGTCTCAGGCCGACCAAAACACACATGCATACTGAGGTTTTCCCCAGCCCAGCTGCATAGAGCAGCCAGGCTAGAGAAAGCCCATAGACCTCCTGGTCTGAGCAGGAAGTCTTTCCTGTCTGCTCAGAACAATCCCCGTGCTGCTCTGCCGCACAGGATTGGGCAGGCAGTCATTCTGTCCCAGGAGTTGCGGGGAACAGCAGGCAGGAAGAGGTGAGGCAGCATGATGAGACGACTCTGGAGGCGGCCGGCGGCAAAAGGTACTTTAAAAAAAAACATTGCTTTGCCACCTGCCCCACCATCCTTTGTTTATGGGAGCCGCTGCTGTGCACTACCTACAGTAAAGGTTAAACAAGCATTTACAATGCAATGGTCTCGGCATTATTAAAGGTAGAGCTATTGGCATTGCTCATGATTTTTTTTATCACAAATAAATGGCATTGTTATTTACAATGCCAATAGCTTAATCGTTAAATAAATGGCATTGTCATTTACAATGCCAATAGCGTAATCGTTTGCAAATGCATAACCTATTGCATTTACACCCACACAGAGCCACACACACAAAGCCACCCACACACACACATACAGAGCCACCCACACAGAGCCACCCACACAGTCATTCACATAGAGCCACCTACACAGAGCCACCCTCACACACACAGAGCCACCTACAAAAAAAGCTAGCCACACACACACACAGGGAATACGGAGGCTATCCGCCTGGAATTAGGGGTCCGCCTATGAGGAAAGGAGGAGGTACAGGGTAATAAGATGGCACACGTTCCAGGGGAATCAGATGGCACACGTTCCAGGGGAATCAGATGGCACAGGTCACGGGGTAAAAGAGGCCACATCTCACACAGAAACGCATATCTCTGAAAATAAGGGAAGGAATAAACTTCCCAGGAACTAAAGGGGCCCGAATCTCAAACGAAATGTGAAGGCGAATAAACCAGGCCACGCAGGCGCGAACGGCCCAAGGAATACCGGGGTGCATAATTCTGGGGACGTGTGTCTCCGGAGAAAGGGAGGCACAGTTCTTGGGGGTACACTGAGGATTCCATGAAACGTGAGGGTCACCGGAGTTGAGGGACGCATCTGTCCGGAGACCAGAAGGGGTTGCACTGTACGAAACAGGAGGGAACTATGCAACAAAAGGGGTGCATACTAGAGAAGCCGGGGGGGGGGGGGGGGGGGGGGGGGGGACACAGTTCTCTGAAAACGGGCACACGTGTTAAATCTGAGGGAAAACGAGGATCAAATATCAGGGTGCAAGGGAGGGGTGGGGGCCCATCTTCGGACTGGAGGCCTCCAATATCGGAGAAGCAGGCAGTCAAATCTTAGAAACAAGGAAGGGTATACACATCCCTAGGACGAATGGATAATCTATTTCAGGGTTAAATTAACACAAATGGACTAGAACACATCATCACAAGGCGATCCGGACCTGCGACTGAAACCGAGGAATCGCAAGCTGAAGCCAGCACAACGAGCAGCACTATTTTACGACCGTGCTATACACATGCTGGCAACAGAGCATAGCCTAGGGAGTAAGGACCCATCTGAGGAAGGAAGGGACTTATGACAGGGAAAAGTGGACACACCAAAAATCCTCAGGGAATAAGGGTGCAAATCACAGCAAGCGAATCTCAGGGAATAGCGGGGTATTTCACAAAGATTAGGCACACATCTCAAGTAAAAGGGGCTGCGCGTCTCATAGGATAAAGGAACACATTATCTCGCAAGACAGCGCGATCTCCAAACATAACGGGATACTTAGAGGAAAAAATGCGCACATCCGGTGAACGTCTCTCAGGCACTAAGGGGGCATCTTTCAGGGAGCAGTGGTATTTCAAGAAGTATGGGGCAACTCTCGAGCAACAGAGACGCACTCGCTATTAAGGGGCCACATTTTACAAATCCGGCACGGGTGCAGAGGACAAGCAGTCCGGGAAGAGGGCGCGCTGTGGTGGGAATGACTATTCAGCTGGCAGTGATTTAAAAAGAGAATGGGGGCTCACTCACCTTCAATAGCCGAGCCCAGAAGAAAGACGCCGTGCAGGAGCCCCAAGCCCAGCAGCAGTGACAGGGCGGGAGGGACCATATCTGGGTTGGGGGGCGAGGGGGTCGGCCCCCTCTTCTCGCTCACCCTCTCCCCTGCGGTCCTGCAACTGGTACACAAAATCCAATCCGTGGGAGCCCGTGAGGGTTGACGCAGCCAACTGAGGAGCCGAATACCTCAAGCCTCAGTGGGGGTTAACAAAAGCCCCCGAGAAATAAATATTTCCGAGGATAGATGCACACGAAGAGCCTCCGTCTGTCCACAACGCCGCTTGGGGAAGATACTCGATCCGCGCTGGAGGTGTTTCTCTGTAATGGGGGGCTGAGTCCACTTCACTCCCCCCACCAGTTCCAGCTGCAGCCTCAGGAGCGGGTGCGGGCTCCCGGCAGACTGAGGAGGGAGACTGCGTCTTCCGTGTGCCTCCAAGTGCGCATGAGGGACGAGAAGATGGAGGGGCGAATTCTCACGTGAAGAGGTCACCGGCACTGAAGTCCGTGTACACAAATGAAAGTCTCCAGCATACAGAGGCCGCAGCCAGCGAGGGAGGGATGCGTATCTTGGGGCAAAACAAAAAAACCAAACAACGGAAGGCCTTGGAGAGGTTGTAAATAAATGCCTCTCAAACACGGGCTGCCTCTTGGACGGCTGACAACGCGGATGCGAGGCTCCACTCGAGCCTGTGATGGCGACTGTTCATTTATCTCATTACCTCAGTACACCCGGAGACCGCAGCAGAGGGCTCCCCTGGAGACAAGCCCCTGAGAGAGGGCTCACGTTCGCCCCTCGCCCTGCCCTGAACCGGCTTTTGTTCTGAATGCACTCCTTCGGCGCAGCTGCCGCTATAGAATCTGCCTGAAAGAAAAGTGAAAAATAAATAGAAACAAGAAAAACGGCACAACTTACCTGGAGTGGCAGCGAGGCTGTTCCAGGAAACAATGGCGGCCGCAAACTTCCGAAAATTTTCGGATTCGCCAGCGTGTTTGGCCGTCCCCAAAAGGGGCGGGGCTTAAAAGTGGAAAGAACAGCACCAACACGCTCCCGAATTCGAAAGAGACGGAGCTTCTTTCGAGGGACGCCTCTCTCCTCCAATGGCTGGGCTCTGTTTAGGAAGCCAGCCAATGGAGGAGAGACGAGGAGAGGGGAGGGTTTAAAGCACCCACTGAAAGACATTAATTCTCTGACTTCCGGCTGGCAAGCCAGCCGTCAGTCCGAGACCTAAAAAGAGTGGTGACCTGCGGAACGCAATCATCCCATAAGTCCACGATTATTCAAGCCTGTTCAACATGATTCTTGTCTGGCTACCCTTCTGGGCCTATGGCATTCACCAGGACCTCTGTAAATATGTATTTCCCTGATCTAAATAGTCCGCCCTCTAATCTATTTAGAAGTAAGGGGTAGAGCTCAAATTCCAGAGAATATGTATACCAGTACATGAATATAAGAATAAGTCTGTGCTTAGACTCTCAGCAATCTTCTCTGACCTACTCTAGACTATGGCCCTGATTATGAATCACACGGTGAGAAATCATCGTATGGAATTCTGCTCCATCTGACCACGATTTGCACCTGTTTTTTTTGGGTACAGGATCACTGGACATTATTGTGCGAACTACAGCAGCCACGCCTTGGTCCTGGTCTCCGAGAAAAGTTTTATGTTATCTTGCAGACTCCACACCCACCCTGCAAGAATGCCAGAGCAGGTGAAAATGGGAGCATTAGACCTCTTGGAATAGGTAGTACCATGCAGAATTCTCCAAAGTAATTCCATATAAATACAGTTTTTCTCCATTTTGATGGGCCTAATACATAATAGGCAACATTTCATGTAGCGATACAGCCAGTAACTAATTCCTGCAGCTGAGAATATCCGTATGGAATTCAGCCTAATTCTTAATTAGATATGAATGAGGTGGAGAGCACACCATATTTTATCAAAATAATCCATTACAATCCATTTTTCCACTTGACCAGCTGAGTGCAAAATCGGGTTTCGCCTTGCCATCGCGCAATTGAATCCTGAATGTGGGGAGCGTCACATTAACACTCCACACCCTAATGCACTGCATTTTTATTTGAGGATACAAGATCCATCATTTCTTCATCCGTTTGTCCTCGTGTATTTTTATACAATTTTTAAGACTGAAACAATTATCAAGCTGCTTTCATTATTTCCGTTTGTTCCACATATTCATCAAATTGCGTTTTTATGGAAACTTAACATATCCACATGTGCCCATCCAAGCCTCCTTGTAAATATGATCCATACGCAAAAAATAGTTCTCAACAGCATTCCTTTATTCATGACCCAATGCATTTCGAGCACTTATATGCTCTTCGTCAGGGGTAGCTGAAAATTAACATAACAACATTGCCATTAATCCTAAAGAAACCACACTTGTGTGTACACATTTCATAGTGGAAACATTTGAATACCAATACACATACTCTGCACCCAGCCTGCATGGGCCAGGTAAAATTGAAGTGACTGCTGTGGCTTGGTCCTGGGACCCGCATCACCTTTACCCTGCAAGGGTACAATGCAATTCGATCTGCAAGTGACTGATTCTCACACGCAATTTGATGAATATATGGAACAAACGGAAATAATGAAAGCAGCTTGATAATTGTTTCAGTCTTAAAAATTGTATAAAAATACACGAGGACAAACGGATGAAGAAATGATGGATCTTGTATCCTCAAATAAAAATGCAGTGCATTAGGGTGTGGAGTGTTAATGTGACGCTCCCCACATTCATAATTCTTAATTAGAGCTTATGTCTACAGCACAAGGTGCTTAATAATGCATCATATCCCATCATATTCTGGAGGAATTTTAGCATTTGGCCAGAAATTGGAGGATTTTTCACTATTACTGAATTCTTAGTCAGACCCTTTGTTTCAAACTGTAGTCCAAGATTCTGTAAAATGTTCCAAGAAGGTGTGTTCAACCTCTGTCAGTTTGGATGGGTGGATTGATTGATGGTATAGATATTCAAGCGTGAAAATAAGCAGCATATATATATTTACAATGGACAATGTATAGAAGAAGATGTGACTTCAGGAAAATCTTGGAGAGCAGTAGAGAGATGTACAACATGGAGAGAATGCAATTGCAGGGCTGCTTGGAGACTGAATGATCGGATTCTGGATGAGGCAACATAGAATAGTTTTTGTATGGTAAATATGTTACAGTTAGCAGAGCGCAGGCCGCTTGTGCATGTGTGGTGAGAGAGCACTATTTTTTGAAGTGAGTCAGCCAGCATGGTGGCAGAAGAGGGTCGTGGTTATTTGTAAGGGGAGATTAAAGAGGTTCTTGTAGAAAATTGAAGGTCTTTTCCTCTGGTGCAAGGGCATATTGAGGTAGGATAATTAGTAGTTTTTTCCTGCTGGTCCTAAATAGAAAAATACCATCAGACTATCCTTTCTAAATATGGTGGGCGGTGTAATGTTCTTACACCAACAGCCTCTACTCAGTCAGGCTACCAGTGAAGGTTGCCGTTGGCAGAGCCAGTAGAACACCACTGTCGGAAACCTGATGGTCCCCCTGACTCATAATTCAGCGAGAAAATGGTGGGTTTGACAGACATGGTAATCTGCCATTTATGTAAATTCCCCTTAACTTAAGGCTGCCCTTATGTCTTGATTTTGGCAAATGTCCCTAGATTACCTACTGCCCTCAGAGAGGATGCTATGCGGCGTATTAACAAAGGTGTTCACTGGCTGTCTAAACTCTTGAATTTTAACATCATTACTCCTATCAAATTTTAGTGGTGAGAACCGTGTCTTGGATTGGTGCTTCAAAGAAATCTCTACCGGGTGAGTGTAAAGTTGTGAATTTTAGGAAACCAGTCTATGTTAGAAATTTACTGTGCTGTGCTCATAACTGGCTATCCAAATGCAGCTCGATGGAGTTTCTACCCCTGAGTTTCTTTTATTGCCCATCCCTCTTTTCTTTTAATATGAGCAACTCTCAGCCTGTTTACTCATTTGTTCCTGTGGCCCATGAACTTGGTCATCCCATGCATAATCGATTGCATCCCCTGAAGGGACTCTAGCAGATGGATTGACACACTGGCCCTATATTTAATTCTCAAGTTTCAATTAATTCTGCTGTTACTACTCTGTGTCATATTGCAGGCAAAAAATGGTGGCCAGCTGGAACACTGCAGCAATCAATAGCTTGGTCTTCTTTCATAAATTGTTATAATTATATATTTTTCAAAGAATCGTGGTCCATGACACACTTGTTTTTTGACAGCTATACATGCATTCTGGACTTGTAACCCCAACAGAGTTGGGTAGACCGGCAGGGGTGTGTTGCACCCTTAATTCAGTTCGAGCTATCCCTCTATTTTCATACCATTCAAATTGATAATAATAAGCACTGGGGATCAAAGCATTCTCTATACATTGGAGCAATTATTTTTTTCACCTTGTCCATTTGATAATGATGATTTGTCTTCCACAGGTAACCAGAATTTTTATGATTTACCTGGCAACATTGATAGAAATAATATGTAAGCAAAGTCTTCCCATAAAGTCTTTAACTTAATCCTCTGTTTTGACTTTAATGCTAAATTGTCTGTTAATACCTTTTCTTATGACAATTGTTATATATGGTCAGCATATGATAATGGATTTTGCCAATCTGATGCTCAGGCCGCATTGCTCTGTAATTATATTTTAAACCAGGATTTGGTTTATTCTCTGGAATTTGATGTTCTCGATCTAATCCTATTTCCAAATTTTTGGGTGTGGTAGAAGGTCTACTATAGACTCTATGGGGCAGATTTACAAGCCCCTTGAGCCACTTTTGCGTCACTTTTCCCATGTAAAAAATGACGCAAAAGTGGCGCAAGGAGCTTGTAAATCTGCCCCTATATATTTCACTATAGAAGGCTGATTAGACAATTCATTGGTGGCAAGGTTATTGATAAAGATATGTGGATCACAATCCTCTAACTAACATTTTTGAATTTCCAGTTATCCATTCACGTCGCCTTCCCTGGGATAATCTATGCCTAAAGGTTAAAAACAAGGCCTTAGACCATCATGGAAACTTTCTAATCCTTCATCCTTTTTTCGGTAATCTCATAAAAGATAATTTTTGCCATTTCTACTTGTGTCTTTATGCAAGACCAGGTGTGAAGAAGTCATTATAGGTTTCACAGAGTTGAATCTTATGACTAAAAGATTTCTACCCAAATGTGCAGTACATATCCCTGCATTACTAAATTGGGTTGATTCGGCATGCCCCTTCTCTATTAGACAGCTTTGTGCTGCTCTATTTACTAAACCTAGAAATAATGTAGACATAGTGCAATATAGAGCTCATTATAAACTTGCTACGAAACGGAAGAAAGCAGAAGTTAAGAGAAACCATTGGGGTAATCTTATGGTTGCTTGCAGATGCAACAATTTCAGACTGTTTTGGAAACCCGTCAATTCCATTAGGGTTAAAGGTGGGTCTATTTCGTGTTTGGATGTACATATTCCTGCAGATCACTGGCTACTGAGGTTGTCAATTTCCTTGAAAACAACAACTGCAACACTAATAACTCTCATGGCTTCAGCAGTGTCCATTGTGTAATGATAGCACATTTGAGTATCAAGAGGTAGCTCTTGCTTTGGTATGAAGTCTGGCTGGCAAAGCTTCAGGACCAAATGAAGTACCAATGGACCTGTACAACTCTAATCAAGATATTTTCGCTTCATTACTTTTTAATGTGCTTCACACATGTAAAATCAGATTTTTACACTCTTGGGCTACTTCTACCATTGCCATATTTTTTAAAAAAGCAGTCGAGCTGATCTCTGTTGTAACAGACCCATATCTTTAATTCACTATATGGTGAAAGTAGTGGCAAGAATTTGCAAAACACAGAATTTTGGATCGGGCAAAAGATAACAACATTCTTTGTGAAGCCCAATGTGGATTCATGGAATGGTTAGGTACAATGGAACAGTGCCTGAACTTGCATCCTATTATTAGAAAGTTTGCGATCACTAAAGGATATTCAATGTACCAGGCCTTCATGGATCTTTCCAGTTCCTTCTTTTGCAGCATTTGGTCCAATTGGGAATTGACACTCCTATAGTCGATTTTCTAGCTATATTACATACCAATTTATCTGCAAAGGTTAGATTCGGGAACATCAATTAATATACAAATTAATTGAAACTTGAGTGGGGTGTGCACCAAAGCTGTGTCCTTGCCCCTTCATTATTTATTTTAATCTTATTTCTGTCTTGACTTGTTTGGGGCAGGAAATATCGAAGGTAGGCTATAAATGGATTCCATGACATTCATAAGCTAATGTTTTGCTTTTGACTCCCTCCTAATAGTCCCAAAATCTTAGTCAATGCTTTTGGTTCTTTTATGAAGTATTTAGATTTTGAGACAAATTGAACCTAATCATAAATTATGTCTTGCAGCCCAAACAACTCAAGGATGTGCACCATTTATGTAAACAACAAGGAGCTTGAGAAAATTCCACAATTCATCTAATTTGGAGTTTTCTTTGACACTCCTGGTACCTGTGCATCGTGTCTCACAGTGAGGCTCAATACGTTTTGTCAGTCCATTGGTGCCCTATTTAACCTCGTTACCAATATAGCCAGTAGACCAATATTCCCGTTCCTCAACACCTACAACACACAATGTTACAGTGGCTACACAGGGATCAGGGTTTTAGGGCATACTAACATTATCAATCTCCAACTTGAGGAGAATCAGTTTTGCCAACTTTTGTTTTCTTTACCTTTGAGTTGGCATAATTTCTTATGCTATGAGGAGTTAGGTTTAATTTATATTGACGATACAATAAAACTTTCCCCCCTTTTACTATTAGTATTACCATTGAATAATCGTAATGCTACTTACAAATTATTATTCTATACTGTCTTCAAGTTAAATGTGATAGTTGCTTGAAGATACAATGGCTGCTATATATAAAAACAGCAATGGAAGATTTGGGTAGGCAACCCTTATTTACTAACTCCTTGGAATTCCAAACATCAGACAAAACATAGCTCAATATTTCATTTACGGAACATAGGTGTGCTAACAGGGAGATTATTGAGCTAGTCAAGCCTACCCTAAGGCAGTGTGCCATTATTCAAACTTACTGCAGACAGCGGATTAGAATTTTACCTATTATGCACTCTAAGTACTTGGGAAAAATCACTTTTGTTTAGGTTCAGCATTAGCACCCTTCAACATCTTTCTAGTTTTCCATTCGGGAAATATTGTAATGGCTAATTTTTTTATGTCCATGGGACAAAGTATTTAATTAATTAATTAATTAAATTGTATACCGTAGCTAATACCCTGTGCCGTTTAGGTGCTTGTCATCCAACATCAAGACATCACTGAGATTATAATAAAGGCTAGAGTCTGAAAAGACAGAGATTATGTAGTAAATAACCAGGTCTTAAAGTCTTTCCTAAAAGAGATCAATTCAGGCGAGTTTTTAAGTTTGTAAGACAGACGATTCCAAAGTCTGGTTGTGATGTTTAACATTTTGTTACCACCCCAGCTTGATAAACGTGGTTTGGGGACCTCGACTCACATGTGTGAGGAGGATCTGAAGTTTCTGACCGGGGTGTACCAGCGGAAGCGGTCGATTAGATAAGCGGGTCCCTGATTATGCAGTCCCTTTAAGGCTATGCAGAGGGCCTTAAAATGAATCAGCTTTTCCACTAGAAGCCAGTGTAGAGCTTTGAGGGCCAGCTTGGCAGAGGAATATTTTGGGATACCAAAGAGCAAACGGGCAGCAGAGTTCTGTAACACCTGCAGTTTCACAAGAAGTGCTTTGTTTATGCCAATCAGAAGGCCGTTATACTAGTCAAGCCTTGACAAGGCTAATGCAGAAACCACCATTTTCTGTAGGACTCGCGGTATGTAAGGACATATTTTTCTCAGAATCTTTAATGTATAGCAGGTGCATGAAGTAATCGCTTTCACATGATGGGAAAAGGACATGGTGGTGTCAAAAATGACTCACAGATTCTTCGCCTTAGTGGCAGGAGTGGGGGGGGGGGCAGCTCTGAGGGCCACCAATCGAGAACCAGATGGATGGATCTCTGCCAAAAAGGAGAACCTCGGTCTTATTAGTGTTCAGCTTGAGGCAGTTCTCAGACATCCAACTGCTCACCTGTCGCATGCAGGCATGAAAGTTGTGAGCAGTGTCCCGAGTGTTGTTTGAGATGGAAACTATAATCTGGGTGTCAGCAGCATACGACACCACAGCAAAACCATGAAATTTGATCAGTTTAGCCAGCCAGGGGGACCACATAAATATTAAAAAGGGTTGGGCTTAGGGATGAGCCCTGAGGGACCCGACATGGAAGTTTAAAACTCTGGGACCTGAGGCCATTTTGATGGTAAAGGCAGTTGGGCAATTGGACGGTAGTTGCCTGGATCTGATTTTTACAGGTTAGGTTTTTTTAGAAGTGGTAAAATGGATGTATTTTTCCATATTTTAGGAAATATTCCAGTTGTGAGAACAAGGTTGTATAACTCAGTAAGATGGCAAGTGACTAACTCGGTCGCAGAGTGCTTAATCTTGGGAGGGCATGGGTCTAATGGTGAACCGGAATTGGTGGCAGAAAGAAATTTGATGACTTGCTCACTCGTTATGGGCGGAAACTCAAAGAGATATGAGGAGTGAGGAAAATTTGGATCATGAAGACCCATAATTTCAGCAAAAGAAAGTGAAGAGTGAGGATGGGAGATTATGGGAATCCCCTCCTCCAACATCAGGGAGTGCAGACTGGGTGAAATTATCCAATACCGGTTGAGCCTCGAACAAATCATAGATACTCATTGCCTTACTTCAAAAGGTGGACGCTAAGGTATTACAAAAGACTTGGTCGGGTATATTATGTCTAGCTTCTTGCACTGTAGCGAACAAATCTCTGGAGTTATTCTTTGCTTTTCAATTTTATCAGAGAAATAGCTGATCTTGGTGTTATGGATCATGCCTTTGCAATGAGTTAATAGTTCCTTGTATCGTTCTTTTTCCTTTAAATCATATGAGTGTCTCCATCACCTTTCTTGTCAGCGGCATCACCTCTTAAGAAGTCTAAGATATTCTGAAAACCAGAGTTCGGTGGGGATCATCCTTGTGATTTTCCCTGCGTTTTGGGGAATTGTTGCTTGAACTGCTGCCCCAATACAGTTATGCCAGTCTAAGGATGCTGTCTTCGGATCTTGGGTAGGATGGGTCTGCTCATGCTTCGATGAGAGTTGAACTTGGTTTTATCCAGGTGATACCATAGGTATCCCCTAAGACTTCTAGTAGGGGAGGTCTATTGCCAGCTGTAGCAGGCAAAGTGAGAGTTAACATAACTGCTGCGTTGTCGGACCAGAGGAGCTGCAGGATATTTTTGAATTCGAGGAAAGGACAGTCTGAAAAAACAGCGTATAGGAGGTGACCAACTCTATGGGTGGGACCTCCTATAATCTGTGCTAGACCTCTATTGGTTAATAGGTCCATGAGGGCAATCAAATCCTTGTTAAAATGATTATCTAGATGAAAGTTAAAGTCCCCAAGAATAGTATATTCTTGGGAGATGACTTTATATTCGAGTAAAAGAGTATGTAGGATTGATGGTAAACTTGAAGGAGAGCACTTCACATTCAGTGCCAGTAGAAATCTCTCCAAAGGATGCTTTCAAATAATCCCGGAAGACAATGGCTAGCCCACCCCCTTTTTTCCCTATGCGATCTTTCCTGGTAATAGAGAATCCTGGTGAAATAGCCACCACCAGGTCAGGCCAGAGTTCACATCAGCCCAAGTTTCCACGACAAATAGTATGTCGATGGCCTGCTCATCAACAAAGTTTGCAAATTCGAACTTATGTTTTATCAATGACCGTGCATTGATGAGAGCGCACTGTAGTTTATGCGGGGTTCTAACACCCGCAGGAGCAGGTATGTCCCTGTCTTTAGATTTATAGATATTCCCGGAGTGTATACTTTTAATGTTTGTGAGCAGAAGTTTGCATACCGGGAACAACTGAGTTCTTGAGTATGTACCACAACCAAGGGCTGGACCCGGAAAGTGCGGGATCACAGTAGATAGTGCCAGTAGCTTACTTTGTGAATAAGTAAGCATGGTTGCCAGCTGGAACCTAAAACCGGCAGCGTGACTGCCACTGATCGTGGGATGAGCGTGGACAGGCGCAGACGGGCTTGCCTTTGGCGTGCCTTCTGTGCGCCGGTGATGCGTCTTCTGCGTGTCCACTTCTGGACAGGTTTAACTAGTAGAGCAACATCGGCTCTATTAAGAGATGCCAAAAAAGACTAGAGTGATGTCCACTAAAGATGGCAGCCATTGAGCATTGCAAACAGCCCCACTACGTCCAACTCACTCCACACAATCGGCACAGTGAAGCCGTGGTAGACTGGAGAGCAGCGAATTGGGCAAGAAACACACAAATGATTAAGAGGAGGTAAGACCATGTAGGCTGCGCGTCCGCTTCAGGGCAGGTTTAAGTATTAGATCAACGTCGGCTCTATTACGAGATGCCAAAAAAGACTAGAGCGTCGACCGTTCAAGATGGCGGCTGTCGAGCGTTGCAAACAGCCCTACTACCTCAAACTCCCTCCACACAATCGGCACAGTGAAGCCGTGGTGGACCGGAGAGTAGCGAAGTGGGAAAGAAGATCACAAATAATTAAGAGGAGGTAAGACCAGTCCTCACTAACAGCAAAAAATCAGTAATATTGAGTGCAAATGAGCACGAATTGAGCAGGATGTGCCAGGGGACCTAGAGTGACTAAAATAACAGCGAACAATACAAACAATAATAAAAACAATTTAAACAATCACTAATGCATTTTATGTTTTTCTTTGGTAAATTTTACTGTTTTATCACAAAAAGTTTTTGATTCTTTTACTAAAAAGATACAAATGTAAGAGATGCAGACCACTATTATGGTTTCTTTGGATGCTCTCTAGTCAGGACACTTGTCTTGCGGTTGGATCTATTTGAAAATGTGTGGTGCACCTTCGCAACTCTATGCTTTTTAAACTTTTACTTTTGTATTTTGATTTTTGTGATAATATTTTATTTCCACACGTAAAAGAACAAAGTGTTTCTTTTCTTGTTATCTAGTAAGGGCTATACTGTTTTTTCTAACATCAACAATCATTATTGTTTAATTCATAGACATTGAGACAAAGACCAAAGAGCCTAGAAAAGAGGTCTTCAAACTGGGGGACGTCGTCCCCTAGGGGGGCCTCAAGTAGCCCCGGAGGATGGGTTGGGTGGGGTAGGCTCTGGCTAAAACAAGCATTATGCTGATTACAGTGCTTTGTTTTAAGTGGAAAAATATGAGTCAGTCTAATTCCTGTTGTGTTTTACATCATCAGTAGGTTTAATGCTTTCAACGCCGGTTTTACAGAGTATGGTGGAACAATCTCAGAAAGATAAGACAACACCGCCCCCCAAACCATTTTATATGGATGTGTATGCCAGTTCGTTATAGGTGGGGAATGAGGTTTCTTCCAGTACAAGCTAAATGTAACTATAACTGCTCTGAAACAATTCCACATGATCATCCTGTTGGGTCAAGTTTGGTTTTTCAAAGTGGGCGACCGAACTACCAGGACTGTGGCTATGTACTGACTTATAGGGTAGCCTAGAGTTGATCTGAGAGCCTGACAGTTTTCAAACCACAATATAAGAGAGGTCCGACCAGATATGTTTTGCATCACCTATTGCATTGCAGCCTTTCCAGCACCTGGGAAACAATCAATCTGTTTTTGATAAATCCAGATTGATTGTTGTTGATCCAATAAGGGTTGTATCATTCCAAATGGTTGGTGAGCTTCTTAGTGAATATATTAAGGTCTAATTTCAGTAATGATCTGGGTCTATGGAAGAGCAGACAGGCTTACTGGGATTATATGTCTGTCAACACAGTATCTGCCTCCTTCATAGATGGAGAAACGTCTCCTGGTTCCAGAAAATAACTGGACACCTTAGTTAAGCGTGGAGCTAGAAGATTACTAAAGTGTTCATTTAAGGTGTCAGTAAGGCCATCTGTTCCAAAAGTCGTGTTAATATTAAGTTCGTATGCACCATTGGACCCTCCATTTTTCAGTAGTTTGTTCCTCATTCACGTGGACTCACAGTCACAATGGGAAAATCAATATCTTCCAAGAATGCATTAATAGCACTATATAAATCGTTTTCTCTTCATCCTGGTGGTGAAAGTAGGAAGGGAACGCCTGCTATTTTGATGTCATGGAGGCTGAGAGATATGTATGTTAGTTTTTTTTCTTTGGCCATGCAGAGTCTGCCTGCTTAAAACATAACAGCCTAGTCAGCTCTCTCATAAAATCTCTATTTAAGGCATGGGATAGTCCTTTCCGATTTTTTGGTAAGAAGCAGATTGAGTTGCCCTTTTAACAACATGAGGTCCTTAAAACTATATAGTGTGCCCTTTTACCTGTACATTGTTGTTCCTTCTCTTTAATGTCTGGCTCTAAACTGTTTTTCACAAGGACTTAATTTCATTTTTGGTCTGCCTTAATAGAAATGCATCTACTTCTTATCACAGACTTGAAGTTATCCCATACGATCAAGATAGGTATCCTTTCTATTGATTTAGTCAAGAATTGAGTGACTATATCAGAGTATATTTTGAAACAAATATACTTCAGTAGTCATTGAATTCTTGACCCTAAACCAGATACCATAAACAAGATCCTTTAATATACTTGTGTCAAATTGCCACATTCAGTACTTTTCATCGTATCCCTTCTGGAGAAAATATGAAAATTGAGGCATAGTCAGAAATCCCAATGAGACCAACTTGTATTCTGTCCATAACCCTTACCGGAGAATTAGATCCCCAAACAATGCCTATTTTTCAGTGCATACTGTGGCTATGTGAGAATAAAGTGTATTCCTTATCAGAGGGATGTGTGGTTTGCATATATCTCAAATATCCAGCTCAGATAGGTCCCTTCATAATTGACTGGACATTGCTCCATGAGTATAACTATTAATTGTGTGCCTATCGATGCTCAGGTCCTCAATCACATTGGAGTCTCCCAATCAGAGCAGTCCTCCAAGCTCCTTGTCTGCAATTAATTCCACCAGAGAGCGCCTCTTGTGTAACTTTGGAGCATATGTGACATCCTTCCTATAAAATGTACCTGTGACAAATATTGCTTCTATCTGTGGTCGCAAATCACTTCATTTAATTCAAAACAGATCCTTTTGTAGTCCAAAGATTGCCCCACTAAATTTCTTTACTGAAGAGATGTGAATTTGGGCTGGATAACATCTATGTGTCATCATTATCATACCATTTGAGGAAAAAACACAGTGCGAATGGGAAGGACCGTCAATATCTAATTGAACTTCATCTATCCTTCCAGGAAATTTGATGGGGAAAATTAATTTTGTCCAAGAGCTACATTATAGTCATTAGGCATAGATATATTGCAGAACTAGCATCCTTCCTGCATCAGCAGTGTTCTAGAGCCAATTGGCCGCTTTGACTCAACGGAGAGAAGTGCATTTGTTTAGATGCCTGCTGTGTGTAAAGTGATATAATTTAACCTAATATTGCTTATAGCTAAGGATTGATTTTCAGACAGTACTGCTTGGAAACAGTGAACAGGTTTTGTTTATTTTTGTTTCTGAGATGTACGGTCTAAAATTATTCACCAGGGATCTGGGCAGGGGTCCTGCACTCAACATGGCTAGGAAAGTCCTAAATCATCATCACCAGGTCCTGTCTCATCATATATAAAACAAGGAATGAAATCGAAGAGACAGAGATCTTGAGCCCCCTTCAAGCGGGTTTTAGGAAATATTGAGATTAAATATCCTATTTTGGAAAACAGCATATCTAGAAGGGGGGTCACTGTATGCGGTTTTTGTGGACCTCCGTGCCGCCTTCGACTTGGTTCCTCGGGCCAGGTTGTGGGCGGTACTGGAGGACATGGGTGTCCCTGGAGATATTCTCCAGATTCTTATCAGGCTCCATACAGATAATTATGCCCGGGTAAGATATGGAAAGGGAGGTAGGCTGACAGACAGGTTCCCCGTCCAACGCGGGGTAAGACAGGGTTGTGTGCTGGCGCCGACCCTGTTTTGTCTATTTACGAACGGGGTGATAGAGCACCTGTGTAGAATCCCCAACATTGATGCGCCACAATTGAACAGCAGTAGGGTGCCGGCGATTATGTTTGCGGATGACACCCTGCTGCTGTCAAAAACACCAATGGGGCTACAGAGGATCCTGGATGGATTCTTGGATTTTTGTAATAAAAGGGGACTAGAAATAAACCCTGCGAAGACCAAATTCATGATCCTGAGCCACAAGCATAAAACCTGCCCAAATCCCCTCTTGGGATCCACACCCCTAGAGAGAGTCCAAGTGATTGAGTATCTGGGCATAACACTCAATCAAAATTTAACTTGGTTGCCACACAAAATAAAAGCAACCACTAAATTAATCCAGAGGGCGGGTGCAATCACAAGTATCGCTAAAAAATCCCCCCTTCGTCCATTGGCACCTGCAATACAAATATATAAGGCCCAAGCACGAGGAGGCGTTACTTATGGGGCTGAACTATGGGGACACACATCGCTTCAGTCTATCCAAGTGGCCGAGAACAATTTTATTAGACATTTGACGGCCCTTCCCTCGAGTACTCCACTCCTCCCGTTGAGAATGGACTTGGCATTGTGCCCAATCACCGAAGAACTGAGTCTCAAACCCTTGACTTATTGGAGGCGCTTGTGGAGCAGTCAGGATTTGGGCCATTATAGAAGCGAATTACAGGAGCTCCTCAGATCGATACAAGTGTCCAAAATTCAATGGCTCAAGTATATTAGAGACATGTGTATGACCCTCGGAGTCCCAGAGCTATGGAGTAACCCTGAACTAATGTCTGTAAGGCTTCCCCGGAAAGTACTTTCTAAACTTTTCTATGACTTTATGCTTCAAAGATCTATTAGTTCAATCCGGGAGGGTTCTCTAACTGATATATTCACTAAAGTAAAAGACTTTTATAGTCTCGAATATGTCCTAGATGCAATGTCCCCTGTGCATGTAAGGAAAACTTTTCTCCAATGGAGATACGGCTCTCTTCCCCTGAGGTCGCTCACCAGAAACTGGGATGGTAATCAAGATTCTGCCAACTGCCCGGCGTGTAATTATAAGCTAGAAAGTGACATACACGTGGTCTTATTTTGCAAAGCCTACCACAAAATTAGGAGCTATTGGCTTGTCCCCTACCTAAGGAACTTGGGCTTTCGAACTTATGCCCCAGCATACAGAGTCCTTAAAACTGACCTTACATCTCCAACTGTGTTTGTAATGGCGAAATTTCTGACGGCAATGTGGAGATTACGCGCAAGAATTATTAGGGAGTCTACCGTGCCACGATCAATCTGTCCAATATCTAATTTAAAAATGTATTTTGAAACCTAGAAATGATTTTATGAATTTAAAAAAAATAATGAATTATTCTTAATATACAAATTTTTACTGTTAATGGTCCAATGTTTGTTTACCTGTACATCTTTTATGATCTTATCGATCGAAATAAAGATTATTTTGACTTGACTTGATATAAAACAAGGTAGGGATGGAATTGTTCAATCACCACGGAAATGACGTCCAAACAAAATACACATTTAGATGGCAGTGGATACCATAAAGGTTTTGAGAAAAAGGATAGACAAACAGCTGGTATTTTAATATAGGAAAATGTGGCAAGCAAGGATGATAACTGCCACCTCTTCTATTTAATATCTGTTACCTGATTTACAAGTTCAGCCTTGCAAAATAGATAATGTTGTTCCCAAAGTAACAGAATATAAGCGCTAGCTTACATTTCTGCTGATGAAACGGGTTTAAAAGGTAGCACACTGCAGAGATTGAAATGCTCTCTTAAAACACTGAATCTTTATTGCACGAAAAATGTATTTTGCGTTATTCAACCATAACCAGAAATAATGATCTTTGAAAACTCGATAAGTAAGAATACCTTGGTCATAGATGTAGAGACTGGAAATTGTGTCGAATTACTCCCATTTAGTCCCCCTTTTCGACAATCATTTAATGTGGAAGAGACATTAAAATGCTAGGAATAACCTAGAAGAAAGGTTTATTAAAGTTCAATACAAAGTATTGGATCCTCTGAATAAATCCTTTATCGATCATTTACAACACTCTACTACTACCATTAATTTGCTATAGCTGGCAAAGCCACATTTTACTTGGATCTGATGGACGGCCCCTTGTGAAAAATGTCATTGGGATTCACTGCTCTGTCTGAAACAGACAAGGCGCCTAGAATTATCTATTGTCTCTCTAACCACTGTACCATTGAACACATTGATGAAAGTGTTTTATTTTATGAGAAAAGCTGAACAAATTCTCTATTCCTGTATAAACTATTCTCAGTGCCTGCAGTGACAAAAGGAGAGCTCGCTGGATATGCTCTCACTCTCAGATGTTTACAAGGACCTACTACTATCAGCGGTGGAATTGAAAACATATTTACTTGGTACAATATTATTTCTGTTAACTTAGCACCGTTTTCAGTAGACCAGCCATATTGTTATCGGGGACTGTATCCAAATTTAAAGCGGCTTTTTATGTGGCTACGATTAGGGAAAATATACGTTACTATTTTTTAACTATATCGGCATGTAAGGTGAAAATTATGCTGTGTCAAGCGGACATTTTTTTCCTCTCCCTTTAGCCGGTGAGGGCTGAATTTATTGCAGCCAGTTGTTGGCAGTGAGCAAATTCACTCTTCTTTAATTTATGAAGGGACAGTCGTGGTAAATGTGCTGCGATATGTTCCCCTTACCATGAATGTGTTAGGTCTAATCTCATGACTCATAGAAAAGCTACATTTATGCATTCACTTTTGGGTCTTTAGCACTCATCCGATCTCTCAAAGTATCCCTCTACTATTTGCCCACTGGAACCTTTTCTTTTATGCAGTGGAAGTTTTTTTGCCAGTGACTACCGTGATCACTTGACTTCTGAAGTGCTGGAATGATTACTGATTCATTTGCCTTTCCAAGGGCCATAATTTCAAGAATGGCGATAACATTATCGCAGCTTTAGCGGCAGGAAACTGCCGCTAAAGCGGCGATAAGGGGCTTGATAATATGCCTTTGTGAATTCCCATAGAAGCCCAGGTTCTGGTGTGAACATGGGCTTCTATGGGAATAATATGTCCCCACATTTGAATAATCCTGCATATCAGACCATTCACATGTAAAGCAATTGAACCACTGTAAATGGAATTTTATGATTTAGTTTCATAAATATAATAAAAAATTGAAGACATTGGTTGCTCAGTGTCTTCGCGGAATGTTTCCTGACATCACAACTTCATGGAAGTCTCAGGGAGTTCTGTTCTACAAATTATTTCTTTCTGATCCTCCTGTGCTTAGGTGAAGCATTTCAGCAAATCTTTATTTTTGCAGTTTACCATAAAGGTATATATAAAAAACACATCAGTATATAAGATAAAATCTAGGCAATCGCTTAGAATAGAAGTACAATACTTATATGATGATAAAAGTCATAAAATACAACTATAGGCACTTCCATTTCTTCAAAGCTACTATAAAATCTATGCAAAATGTCATGATAGGCTTAAAGGGGTCTTGAAATCCATCCACACTCAATAAAGTGAGAATTCCTCACGCTCTGGAGAAATCTAGAAATTGGAAAGGGGTCTCGGCCGAGACCTTAGCCAATACTCTAAATAGTATTTCCTGCATAATTCAAGATGATTCTAACAGTTTTCTGACATCACAACTTCATGGAAGTCTCAGGGAGGTCTGTTCTACAAATTATTTCTTTCAGATCCTCCTATGCTAAGGCTAAGCTCCCTGGTTCAATGATAGACTCAGGTTGCTTAAAGATGCCTGCCGTCGTTCTGAGCAGGCTTGGAGAAAAACTTTAGATGAGCAAGAAAGAATGCTTTATAAAATAAGTATCAAGGAATATAAGCTCATATTGATGGAAGAAAAATCCAAATAATGTACACATAAAATTGAAAATTCATCTTCCACAAAAGATCTATTTAGGTTAGTACAACAGCTCTCGGCTTCTCAACCCAGAGCAGAAAGAGAGACCTCACAAGCTTTCTGTGACCAGTTAGCAACTTTTTTTCATTCTAAAATCATGGATATCTACACAGGTTTTAATCCTAACTCCAGGCTTTCCAGTCACTCATCGGTATCCACCTGGCATACCCATGGGGTGCCATCTGGTCCTAGCATCGAGACCATAGGTCTCTCAAAATTCTCTAATCTCTCACCCTGCTGGGCACACAATATCTCATGAGAACTCATGCAGGATCACCCCTAGGAGCCTGCCCACCAGCAGTTCTTCATATGGCATCCAACATTATAGCAGAGCCCCTCTGTAAACTTATGAATAATGTGATCCTATGTAGATCCTATCCCCGCAGCTAGAAGCGAGCCATTATTAGGCCTCTCTTGAAAAAAACCTAATTTAGACCCAGGGAGCTGTAAGAACTATTGTCCCATCTCCCTGCTCCTGCAAAAATGTTGAAGTTGCATCTTAACAACCAGGTGATGCAAATTGCGGAACAGCAACTTTAGCTTAATGACTCCCAGTTCGCATTCAGGAAACACCATGGGACTGAAACTGCCCTAATATTTGTCACCGACTACATCAGGTGTACTGTGGATGAAGGACAAAGGTTGGTGCTGTTACTCCTGGATATGTCGGCAGCATTTGATACCATTTTGCCTATACTGCTGCTGGACAGACTCTAGAGTCTTGGCATCTCTCATCAAGCACTAGCCCCCGTGTCCTCATTGCTGACCGGAAGTTATCAAAGGGTGAAATTACATCACTTCCACTCTGAATCCCTTGTTCTACCCTGTGGAGTGCCGCAGGGCTCATTGCTGAGCCCCACACTTTTCAATCTTTATGTGGCACCTTCAGCGGCTGTGATTCACTCCTTTGGACTAGGGTAGTGTCGTATGCAGACGACACGCAGATCATGGTGTCAATCCCCAAGGGCTCATGTTCAATATCAGAAAATATTCTCGGTTGCATGACTAAAGTGGCAGAGTGGAAGTCATGTAACTTCTTGAAGCTTAATGGGGATAAGAAAGAAGTTATGATATTTGGATCAGGGACATCAAACTGGAACAGCAAGTGCTGGCCCCAGTCCTTAAGATGCTGTCCTGTCCCGGGCAAGAATGCTAAGAATCTTGGAATACTGATAGACACTGAACCTAACTTTAATGTCCAAATGAATCGCACCATCTCCACTTGTACCTGGAACATAAGGGTGCTTAATAAAATCTTCCCCTTCATCCAACAGCCGGCATGTAAACAGACAGCTCTTGCCTTGGTAATGTCCAGAGTCCAGACTCAACAACTGCAACTCGCTGTACCTGGACTCTAATTAGAACACACACTTTAAACTCCAGGTGGTGCAGAATGCATTGTCGAGACTTGTTCTGGACATTCCCAAAAGACATTCTGCTGGGAAGGGATTAGAAACCCTGCACTGGCTACCCATCAATAAAAGCATTAGCATTATTAATTTGGTCAATGGGAATATGGATGTACCCCAGATAGGTTGTAGACCCCTTCCAGCACTTCTATATGCTGATGATTGTGCTTTAATGTCCAGAACAGGGGTGGGGCTGCAGAGGCTTTTAACTAGTTTTAATGGTTTTATGAGTGATCTTGGACTGAAAACAAATGTTGCCAAATCCCATGTAATGGTGGTGGGCAAAACTCCCATGAACACAAAAGCATGTTTTATCAATAATGAAAAATTACTTTGCGTACCCACCTTTTCTTACTTGGGCATTCTTTTTAATCAATAAAATACATGGTCACACTTAATGGAGGCAATAATTGGAGGTTTTAATCGTAACGTTGAGGCCATGTTTAGGTTCACAAAAAAACTAAGCTCCAGGCCTATAAAAGTCATCATAGATATATAGAAGGCTCGTATGTGCACCATCACTTTGTACGGCGCTGGTGTCTGGGGGTTTTGTAACACTGCTGGCTTACAGAGAGTTGAAAATATGTTTCTGAAACGGTTTCTAACAGTGCCTAAAAGTATTGCCGTTTCTATTTGTCATAATGAATAAGGTGTAACCCCACTTTCTTTTTGTCAGTTATCACCATTCTGTTATGCCATAGTATTTGGGTGAAAGAAGAGACTGTCCTAAATGGTGCTATAATCACTGACTGTTTGAAACTGGAATGTGTCAAGAAAATTCCCTGGATTATGTATATACATGAGTTACTGGGGAAGCTGGGGCTCCCAGATTGTATTGACACTCCCGGTAATATAGTCAAAATTCCAAACGTTAAACTGAAAAGAATGTTTTTAACATATAGTTATGAAGTCAGAGATCGTTTAGAATATGCTATATTCTATGTCTAACACTCATTGATGGTTTGTTCTTTAGGTACTGAACCCAATCTCTCCTTCTATTTTAATCACCCTACAATGTTTTATCTCATAAGATTTAGGATGGGTATTGCCCATTTATTGGTTTCCTACCCGCGTGATGCACATTGTGACGCAAAACTGGATTTGTGTCCTTGTGACCCAGAATCAGCACAGAGCACTTTGCATTTTACATTTTTTGGTGGCCGCTATACTACTCCTAAACGGGCTTTTCTAAAACTACTCTTAAGATTTTTAAATATAAGAAAATGCAGGGCTGCGTTACAATATTTGCTCCTCTTGAAAGATGAATTTATTTGTTTAATGATTTATGAATAAATTTCCACTGCGTTGCGACTTCGGAACGTGGTTGGTAAATGATTTTATATTGTTTAAAAAAATATTTGTTACATAAATTTGATTGTTTTAATTGTATGAAATGTTTTTATTATGTAATCTTTTATGGTTGATTTGCAGCCGAATAAAGATTTATTGATGATGATGATGAAACGCATTAGCCTTAAATCACTCTGCATGGTACATAAGGCACTTTACCTCCCTTACCCTTCAAGATTAAAAACCATGTTCAGGTAGCACTCCCCCAACAGACCCCTCCGATCATCTTTCCAACTGCTGCTGGCAGTACAGAGAACCAAAAAAAAAAGACATGGGGCGAGAGAGCATTCTCTGTAGCCGCAAGCAAACTCTGGAATTCCCTTCCCCTTACCTTAAGGGCCATTCCCCTTCTTCTGCCATCCACAAAGGCTCTTAAAAAAGGCTTTTTTTCTGGTTTGCTCTCTATCCAGGGTTGGTGTTTTGGTGATCCACTTCCAGACGGCTGGTCTTCACCGCCTTGATGCTTTAGGGTGAATGCTGCGCTTTATAAATCTCAAATCAAAATCTATAATCAATAGCAGTTATAGGGTGTCTCATAGAATATTATTGCAACATTAATACCTTTTTTTTTAATAGTGAGGTACTCAACTTCTGTCTGATTCTCAACATCAACATCAAAAATTGCGAAAGTGTGAATACTATACATTGTCTTTTATACCATTGCAGGATTCTTAATCTGTGTATTCCGTGACACCAACATTATGGCACAGTGGTAACATCGATTCTTCCCTGGTGCTCTGATAGGCTGGGCAGAAGAATAAGGAGTGCTCAACCATTTCTTTGCTCGATCTACAAGAGAGGCACAGACAATCTACTGTCTTAAGATTGTATGCCTATTTGTCAGTTAAAGAGAGCAGTGGCAAAGTACCATACCCAAATTACAGGAAGAGCTTCATGGCAACTCCATGTTTGATCTCACCCAGGAACTGTTCTTCTGTGAAGTCATCCTTCAATGCGATGAAAGCATCTGTTAGGGATCCCAGATTAGACTGCCACTGCGAAATTCCCATTTTGTATTGCCAATAATTGGACTTGATTAATAATTTATATGCCACACAATCCTCCAAAGGGGCAATCATAGTATCTCATTCCTAATCATTATAAGGGTCATTTTTACATACCTAAACCAGGGTATGCTGCCCGACCCTGGAATGCGTAGCACTTCTTCTAGGTGGTGCCGATATGAGCATAGCTCAGGGTTAGCCCCGATCCTTCTCCAATACAGGATAGGCCTTACTCCTATCCTATCAGAGATTGGTCTAAGCCCCCAGATTTAGTCTAAGGGGTAGCAAGGGGTGCTAATAGGGAAACCCATCCCTTAACGCATGTATCAGTTTCGACTGCCACCAGGGTAGTTGCGTCCCTATGGCCTCACAGCTCCGGACCATAAAGGGCTGCTCCTAGGGCCTGGTGGTTATAAATTTGAAGTGCTGGAGAGATGGAACGAAATTGAGTGGCTCTGTGCATTGTTGCTTCCCCCAGTAGATTTCTCCAGTTTGAGCCTGTGCTGTGCTATATGAGTGTGTCATTCAAGCTGCTCTGTTAGTGTGATCTGACTTGTGCATAATTATTTTCAAAGGTACTTTAATGCTCCAGTGGAGTCCCACTTAAAAGGATAAGATCATGTCGGTGGCATGGGTTAAGAGCCAAATAATTAGTTTCCCCTTTGTTGAACTCCATGCTCCTTTGTCTGCAAAAACATTCAAAACAATCTAATATTCTTAGCAGCTTCATTGTTGATTTAGAGAGCAAAAGCGTATCATCTGCGAACATTTGAGCAGGGACCCTAGTGTTTGCCAAACTTGCATCATTCTCACATTGATCCAGGTACAGTGCCAGATTGTTAAATTACAATGTGAATACGGTGGGGCAAGGACACAACCCTATCTTACCCCTCCATAAACTGGTACTGGATTGTACAGTTCAGGTAGTACCTGCCAAAGAGAAGCTCTGGGCATTAGGTCGAACACAGACCATAATCCTACGAATACCACGTAGAGTCGACCACCCCCCTAGAAGGACCGTTTTCCAGAATAGAAGCTGGAGTCAGAGCATCTGGTCAATGGTACTAGTATAATTTCAAAAACCAGCTTTGCAGGGAAGCCAAAATCTCTATCGAGATTAACCATTCCTACAACCTGTCCAAAATGATCCTACTAAATAGCTTTTGGGAGCTACCTATGAGGCTTAATTTATCAGGAGAACTCAAGAGCCCTTTTTATAGATAGGAATTATTTCTGCCCAGCCCAGGTCGGAAGGACGGATGCCCCTTCCATGATGGTATTAAAAATCTGGAAAAATATCATCTCCAGATGTCAGTCTCATCTAGAAATAAGTCCCCTGGGATCCTATATAGCCCTGATGCTTTATTAGGAACAATTTTCTTAATAGCCTTACTTATTTCCATAGATGAAGTATAGACAGACTCTGGGCATTCACTCAACTCAGTAAATCCATTTGTTTGGATGAACATCCCTACCACTGTGCCTCCACAGGGCTGACTAGAGGCCCTAATACGTGCTGGATCACTTTGGGATCTGTAAGTTCTACCGGGGTGGAAAACAAGCTAGAAAAATGAGCGACCCAAACTGACGTTGCAATATGATTTTCAATGGGACAGAAGCCATCTCAACTTCCCATGGACACAATATTCTAAAAGGATATTGTGGATAGTGCCGTGACCTCATCGGAGGCCCGTCTCCTTTCTCACCCACTCTGCAAACACGCCTCCTGGTGCACTACTTGTTGGAGGTTGAAGGACCCTTGGCTGCTGAGGGTCCTTGGCGGCGAAGAACCCCTATTGTTGCCACCAGTAAGACCCCCACAGGGGGTTGCTGAGACCTTGTTGGAGGCCTCGTCCTCATTTCTCAACCACTCTGCAAACGCACCCCTGGAGCACTACTGGTTGGGGAATTAAGTCTCCTTCACTGCTGAGTGCCTCTTTCTGCTCTCAAAGGTGATGCATGGATTTCTTCAGCCGCACAGCAGCACCTGCGTGGGAGTCAGAAAGGGTGCCTCGAACGCCAGAGACACAGTGCTCAGGACTCGGGCTGCAGCGATCTTTTCTGCCACACGGCAGGCGCTGTGGCAATTCTTCAGCTGCATCGCGACTATGAATTGATTTTTCAGCTGCACAGCACCCTGCAGCATCAGGAAAAACAGGCGCTGAAGTTCGATGCATGGATTTTCGGGCTTCATCGCAGCATAAGCCACCTCCAAGGGCCCAGAACTGGAATGGCACCACTTGGCAAGTCATAACTCCCAGCAGAGGAGTTCAAGGCCTGCAGACAAAGTCTTTGATGGCCCTGAGAATTCTTAACAGGAGGCAAGCACACACAAGAACCTTGGCAAGCAGGATACAGAAAGCAAAGTCTAGTCCTTTCACTGCCCAAGACAGAAGCAGCAAGAAACATCCCAACACAGTAAAGCACACAGTAAAGTGGTTGTCCCTCTTCTCAGCTTCTCCGGCTCTTCTTCTTGGTAGAATCGCCTCTTAGTCCAGGAGTGTTCTGAGGTTTGGTGTCATAGCTCCAGTACTTATACCAGCTTTTGCCTTTGAAGTAGGCAAACTTCAAAGTAAAGTCTTTGTAATGCACAAGACCCTGCCTTTCCCTTACCTGGCTCCAGACACACTACAGGGGGGGGGGGGTGGAGACAGCTTTATGCGAGGACAGGCTCACCCATATTCAGATGTCAGTTATACACACCTCCCACCAATCTAGCTCACGAAGACCCATCAGTCTGGTGATGGGCCATCAGGATCTGCAGGGCACACCCCAGCTCCCTTTGTGTGACTGTCAAGAGTGAATGCACAAACAGCCCAACTGTCAGTCTAAACCAGATGTGTATTCCACGGGCAGGCAGAAGCACAGAATGGTAAAGCAAGAAAGTGCCCACTTTCTAAATCTGGAATTTTCAAAAATGCAATTTAAAAACTAACTTCACTAAAAGATGTCTTTTAAAATTGTGATTTAAGGAACCCCATACTCTGAATCTCTATCTTTTGCACATTGGAAGTTACACTAGTAAGAGGTTACAAGGCAGCAACAATGAAAACCTATGGGAGAGATAGTCCTTGCAATAGTGAAAAATTAAATTAGCAATATTTCACCATCAGGACATATAAAAAACACCAGTACATGTCCTACCTTTTATATACACTGCACCCTGCACATGAAGGTTTGGGCCTGGCAAGTGCACCCACTTGCCAGGTCGACATGGCAGTTTAAAACTGCCTACACAGACACTGCATTGGCAGGTCTGAGCCAGGGTTGCTGGGCTAGTTAAGTGGGTGGCACAATCAGTGATACAGGCCCACTAGTATCATTTGAATTAAAGTCCTTGGGCACACACATGGTGCACTTTACTAGGAACCTACCATTAAATCAAATATACCAATTATGGATAAACAATCACAATCACAATTTATACAGGGAGCACTTTCACTTCAGCAATGATCAGCAGTGGTAAAGTGCCCAGAGTTCCAAAACCAGCAAAAATGAAATACAGCACCCAGTCACAAACAGGAGGTCAGAAGCAAAGAAGACAGGGGAAAAACATGCCAAAGATACCAGGTCTAACACCTGTCCTGCCCAGCTGAAAGTAGGGAGAATTACCCAACCTTATGGGAGTTCTCTTCACTAAGACAGAAGAACCTGGACAGCCCATCAGCATTGGCGTGCTCTGGTGGTGTTCCACCGTAAAGTTCATTCCCTGTAGGGAGATAGATCGCTTCAACAATTTTGAGTTCTCACCCCTCATTTGCATTAACTATCAGAGGGGCCTATGGTCTATCTGATTCTTGAAACAAGTAGCGTCTTAGCTTATTCAGGGCCCACGGCAAAAGCTTCCCTTTCAATTGCTCTACCTCTGTTCCCGGGGATGTAGCCTCCTACTTATGAAAGCTATGATCTAGGCTTGGTCTTTGTTTAGCTGTGAAAGCACTGCTCCCACACCATGCTCTGAGGCATCAATGTGCACCGCAAACTCCTTGGAGGAGTCAGGATCCTTGAGCACAGGCGCAGTGCACATGGCCATCTTCAGGGTATCAAAAGCTGTCTGGCATGCCTCAATCCAGATCAACTGGCAAGGCTGCTTCCGCAAAGTCAGCTCAGTCAAGGGGGCAACAATGGTGCCATTCCCCTTGACAAACCTGCATTAGTACCGGGCGAGACTTAAGAACAAAGGCTCTCACCTCTCGGTCTTGCGATGTGCCCAAGCCAGAATGGTGTCAATATGGTGCCCCAAGTACACTACAGCCCATGCCCTATATGGCCCCTACTGGCATTGATAGTGAGGCCTGCCATTTGCAGGGTCTTCAACACTTCCCAGAAGTGTTGCAAGTGGTCCTCCCAGCTGCAGCTGAACACTGCTATGTCATCTCAAGGGTGGTTGTGTTGTTGTGATGCTATGGCGCCATAGCACCACACCAAGATTAAACCTTAACAAGGGGTTTGACCCAGGACCAGATATAACTAGACCAGTCACATATTAAGAAGACGTAATAGGAAATGTTATCTTTTGAGCCTTGAGAAAGCTCCACGCAGAACTCTTCCCTGGTGGGACCTCCTTCTTGTTGCCAATGGGTCTGCTCAGGCAAGTCTCCCTGTTCAGCCACCTCTTCCCCTGTACGTTTCGGGACATCCCCCTCAGGTGCAGCCTCCTCCCGGACCGTGGTATTTTCAAGAGTGGGTTTCCCACACACCCTGCCCTTCCTCTTCTTAGCACGCACCTGGGCCACAGTTTCAGGCTCCAGGTCATTTTGATTACCCAGGGCTGCCATGAACAGTGCGGTCAGGCACACCCACGCAGGTAATCCCAACATCTTCAACTAAGACCTGCATTCCACCTCCCTCCAGGTGGTGTGTTCCAGGTTGTTCCCCATCACACAATCCACAAGCATGGATGGGCTGACAGCTACTTGCAAGGAACCTGAGACCCCCCTACTCAAGAGGAGCCATCAGGAACTTCTTGCTGTTCAGACACAAGGTGACACCTGACAGCAGTCACCCTAGCTCCTGTGTCTCTCAGAGCCTCTACCCTCAGTCCATTGATGGTGACCCACTGCCTGTACTTCTTAGTGTTATCAGGCATTTGGTTTCTCTGGACCATCTCACTGTCCCCTAGTGAGACAAGGGTCATCTCAGCTGAGCCTCCACACCCTCCTGGGGCCAACTCCTCTCCAAGTGCTACACTAGCCATCACCCATGACTGCCCACTGGTGGGAGGATGTGCCCGCTTGGACACTTGCAGTCCCCTCTCTTGTGACCCTCCTGATCACAAACATAACATTTCCTGGGACCTCTCTCTCCAGGCTTCACTAAAGAGATCCAAGGTTTCTTGTCACCTGGGCGGCGGTAATCCTTACCCTTGGAGAACTCCTGGTGATTACCCTTGTTTTCCCCCAATCTTCTGATGGGGATGCTGCCCACCCTTGGCGGAGTTTCCCATATACAGTTTCTTTTGGACTCTGGTGCTGAGCCAGCGAACTGCCTCCCAAGCAAGCTGCCTGGTGTCAGTAAGCTTGCTGTCAATCAAGTGCTGGCACAGCTCTGGAAAGCAACAATTGGACCAGTGCTCCCTGATACTCTGTTATTTTACTACCCTTCACCCAACCATCCAGTGCTCTGCAGTAGAACTCAACATACTCAACCCAGGTTTGTGAACAAAGTTTAGTATTCTTGCTAAACTTTACTCTGTAAATCTCTGGGGTGAGATCATACCTCCTGACCAGGGCTTCCTTCATTTCAGGGTACTTCATCTGATCCTCTATCAGTAAGGCAAACAAGATGTCCTGCCTCACCACAGTGAAGCTATTGCACAGACCTGCTCCCTAATCTCTCTCAGGGACCCTGCAGGCCCTTACAGTTACGTCATAGCCGCTAAACCAGTGGTCAATGTCACCCCCTACAAATTAATCCTTCACCACTTCCTTGGGTATATGTACCTTTCCCTCTGAGTGCACTCAAGAAATGCTGCCACCATCTGTGCTGGACTTAGACTTCAAATCCAGCTCCTGTAAATTCAATTCTTGATGCAAGACCATCTTTCTCTTTTATTTTGAGCCTGACCAGATCCAACTGCAGCTTCTCCTGATGCTCACCTCATGCCTCCTGGCCTCACACCTGTCCTCCAGCTCCTCTGGGGTCAGACTTTTAGATGACTACTACCTGCCTTGGGGGGCACCTTCTCCCATGCAGATCATGAACCATCTGCACTTCTTCAGGCAAGGTTTGATCCTCAATCTCCCCAATAGGATCCTCAGAGTGCCCACTGGCATTCCTGGTACCACACAGGCCCTCAGTGCCTTTTGTAGCTCCTACTTTCTGGCGAGACCTTTGAACTGGACCTTGTGGTCCCTGCAGATTAGCTTAAATTGCTGCACACTGTAGGACACCAACCTGTCCTCCTCAAAAATTAAAACTGCAGGGGAGCAGATCATTCTCTAGACTGAGACATGCTTGTAGCAGAAAGCTCAAAAAGTATCCAAACTCAAGAAGGTATAAAGAAAAACAGCATGTGATTGTGTAATGGTCTGCAATCTAGTACTAGTGTTCGCAAGTCATTGTATGTAAAGTACAAACACAAGTCCTAGCCTCACCGCTGACCACCAGTGTTAGAAATGGGGGTCTCTAGTTGTCAGTGGCCTGCACTCTGTCCAAGTAGGAAGCCTTATTCTAGTCAGGGTAAGGAAGTTACACACCCAAGAAATCCTCTGTTCACTCCCTTGGTAGCTAGGCATAAGCAGTCAGGCTTATCTCAGAGACAATATGTATAGCATTTGTACATACACATACGGTAACACAGTGAAAACACTTCAAAAAGCACCATACCAGTTTAGAAACATAACTAATATTTATCTGAATAAAATAAAACCAAAACAACAGAAATCCAGCATACTCAAGCAAAGATATCACTTTTAATAGGGTTTAAAACAGGAAGCTACGGATGAGTCACTTCGATCTCAAAGTGCCTGGGATGCGTCAAAATCGGACATGAAAACAGGCACAGGGGAGATGAGGCATTGGAGAAACAAAGTGATGCATTGATTCCTTACTCCCAGGGGCGGTGCAGATTCCTTCCTTAAGTGAGGCCCCCCATTACAAACAATTTAGCCCTGGGGAGGAGTTGGTCCCCGGGGTACAATAGGGTCCCTGAGGCCCACCAATTTATTTAGAATTAGCCTCGGAAGGAGTCTTGCGCCCCCAATACACAATATAAGCCCTGTGGAGGTGGTGATCCCCGGTGCATAAAAATGCTCAAGGCGGGCGCCCCCTGCATGCCCCCAGGACCTGGCCCACCCAGGGTCTAAATAGTAGAGAAGTGTGGGAACCCGCACGTCTTTTTATTTCATTTTTCAGTAGGAGCCACAGATCTAGTGCGACCCTTGCAGAAAAATATTAGAAAAAAGACTTTTGCCCCAGGCGGGGCCCCTGCGAGACCCCTCCAAGAAGCCTAGGGGGTCAGGTCTTTTTTTAATGTGTTTTTTGGGACTCAGCTGAGTCCCACGATGACTCCCAACACTTCCTGTTTGAAGTATTGGCAGCCATTCACATTTCAGCATGGGGACTGTTGGAACAGTATAACTTTGGTAAATATACAAAAACTACTGAACGGAGTTTCACCAATACACAAAAAGGTCTCTTTCTGGACCAACGGCAACTTTCTGCCAATATTGGTGTCATTCCGTTCAGCTGTTTAGGATGTAGTCATGTCTCAAATTAGTAGCTGTGTTTGTACTGTAATTGTCAGCTGGCAGTGGCACCATGTGGTGCAAGCTGCAGTGCCCTACCAATGAGAGCACTGGCACATATTTTTTTTTAACAAATTAAGCACTGCTTCCATCATCTCGCTCTAGAATTTATAACCAACCAAGTGTCGAGATGTGTCCCCAGGAGAGACCACTGCTCCCCTACAGCAAACCAACTTGTGGTGTCGAGATTTTGTAAATTGAAGTCTGGGTGCCAAAGGTTTTCAGTATTGGCACCTATGCAAATGGGACATCCTTCTTTTTGAGATTCTTTCACTTACTGAGTTATGCTCTTTTTATGAAAGCCTTAAAGACCTGGCTTTTGAAGAAGCCATTTGATACCATTCCTAAGATCGACTCATTCTTTATGCTACTTCTCCAGTGCACTTCAGCGCCAAGAGACCCTCGGGTGAACGTGCGAGCTATAAATACCATTAACATGGATATAGCATATAGTTTTGACTTTCCAAGGCATACACCCCCGGAAAATACATTAACCAGTTAAGGTGATATATAGCCTGTGCAATGTCTTGTTCGGTGAAACATAAAGAGATGCTATGCTCTGTTAATGTTCCATTAGCAAATCTGTACCACACCATCTATACTTCCTCTACCCTCAGTTTCCTCACTTAGAGTCATTTGGGAAAATAACAAAGAGTCATTTGCGAAAATAACATTTTATTCAGAGAAATATTTTTCTTTACACATTTAGATATCAATTGCTTTCTAAGTGTTGTTAAATGGAAAAAGGCTAGCAATGTAGCACTTCACTTATACCTTAATGCATGAAATCGCCCACGCACAATGTAACACATCACTTAAATATGTATTCTCATGTTAGTCTATAAATAATGCAATGCAATGACTAAATGTACTATATTGCAAAGTACTGTACCATGCATTGAGAATCAATAGACGAATAAACACATATACAATCCTGCCCACCTTCACACACACACACACACACACACACACACACACCCACACACACACGCGCACACACACACACACAGGCCTAAAGCTGTCTTAGCAAAGCAACGCCCATTTATAATACGTACAACTGTCCACAACAACATACATTTTAGATAGCTCACCACAAATGTGTGTGCACTGCACAGCACAATGGTCTAGTTTGCAAAGTGATACTGCCCCAAAAGCACACAAAAATTCTCACTTGTACATTGTTAATGCACCCAACAACAACTAAACAGTTTACGCAGATCACTCACGTTCTCAAATGCAAAACCGGCACCAACAACATTCAGATGGTGTACTTATTCAGCATGAATAGCACATCCTACACGTATATGTTTCCAACAGAGAATCAACTGAACCCTTATACCACACCTTCCCAATCCATAGTCACAATACAATTAGCAACTTATTGATCACCAGCAGTAAAACACAAACTCAGACAGACACACATGCACACAAACAAAAACAATATATATTAGTCGACCTGGACCCTCAAGGACACAATGCGCCACCAAAACTATCTCGTTCACAATGTGGTTCTGATCCAACAGCACACTACACCTTTAGCCTGCAACGGACAACTGTTCTCCCTTCTGCAACAGGATAAATGGCGAAGTCCTAGGCCTCGCTCCCCCTGACACACAGACTACTCAGCAATCATGCTACACAATTGCCTGGCCAGGTCGCTGTTAACGCATACCAGATCACTTATCTCAAGGTTGTATGTCACAATACTGTTTACAGAAATATGATCTTTTATAAATATTGAGTGCTAAATATTGTTCACAAAACTTTGTGATATTCGATTAAGGCTTCTATTATTAATTAACTTGAAATGGGCACTATTTTTGTAAACGGTATTTAGGAAACTATCAGCCAGATTCATCATCGGCATGTTTTGCGAGTCTGTAATAGCGAATAATAAGGAATCGCTATTACAGACTCGCAAAACGGGATTCATGTAGGAATCGCAATATTTATTGCGATTCCTACAGCTTCCTTATTTGCGATTAGCTAATTGCTAATCGCAAGTAAGGAATAACTCCCCATTCATTCCTATGGGCCTAAAGGCCCATAGGAATGAATGGGAAGACATATCAATGTGCGAATCGCTATTAGCGATTCACATTTTGAATCTGCGATTTCAAGGGTGCAGGGGTGTCCAATGGACACCCTGTTGCACCCCTGAAATGACATTGGATGCTGGTGTTACGCACACACATGTCCTTGGGACATGTGTGTGTGTGTAACATACAACTTAGAAAAATGCACTTAAGTGCATTTTTCTAAGTTTCCGCTATTTACCACGAAGTTTGACTTTGCGGTAAATAGTGGCCCAAATTTGCGAATTCGCAATCTTTAAATGTTTCATGAATTGCATTTAAGGAATCTCAAATAGGGATTCCTTAAATGCAATTCCTCGCAAATTTGCAAATTCTATAATTGCGATTTTTGCATTTGGGATGATGAATCCCAAATGCAAAAATTGCGCTCGCAAAGGGCCAGATTCTCAGAATCTGGCCGTTTGCGAGCCGATTTCATTTTGATGAATCTAGCTGTATATTTTTGCTACTCAATATTTAAACCACGATATTCTGATACCTTACCTACCACAATGACGTTGAGAAACCACAAAATGGCACCCCCACACTGCAGGATATTACTATGTAGTCATACAAATGGCAGAAGTGTGCTACGCAATGTTGCTAACATAATAGCAGTAAGGTATAACTTACCCCCAGATTCATCATGCTCCTCTTTTGCGAGTCCTTAATAGCGATTATTAAGGAATCGCTATTAAAGACTCGCAAAACGGGATTCATGTAGAAATCGCAAAATTAATAGCGATTTCTACATCTTCCTTATTTGCGAATCGCTAATTGCTAATCGCAAATAAGGAATGACTCCCCATTCATTCCTATGGGCCAAAGGCCCATAGGAATGAATGGGGAGTCAATCCTTATTTGCGATTAGCAATTAGCGAATCGCAAATAAGGACGCAATTTCAAGGGTGCCAGGGTGTCCAAAGGACACCCTGTAGCACCCCTGAAATGGTGATTTACACTGGTGTTGCGCACACACATGTCCAAAGGACATGTGTGTGTGTAACATCCAACATAGAAAAATGCACTAGAGTGCATTTTTCTAAGTTTTCGCTATTTACCACAAAGTCAGACTTCGCGGTAAATAGCGGCCAAAAATTGTGAATTCGCAATTCTGAAATGGTTCATGAATTGCATTTCAGGAATCTCAAATAGAGATTCCTTAAATGCAATTCCTCGCAATTTAGCAATTTCAAAATCTGCGATGTTTGCATTTGGGATGATGAATCCCAAATGCAAAAAAAGCGCTCGCAAAGGGCCAGATTCGCAGAATCTGGCCCTTTGCGAGCCGATTTCTGCTTCATGAATCTGGCTGACAGACTGCAACTGACCATCCATTTATAAATTAGCGTGGGATCATAATTGATGGGGCAAAGTCCCTTGTGTACACACCAAGACAAAACACTTGAGAGTAACAAGCATTTGCAATGCAATAGGTCTCGCATTAGGAAAGTTTGAGCTATTGGTCTCGTAAATGACAAATATTTTATTTATGTGTTGGTTTTGAAAATAGCAAAATTGATAGCTTTGTCATTTACAATTTCAATACTTGTAACTGTTGCAAATGTGACACCTATAGCATTTTTAATGCAACATGTTTTGTATTTACGTGACGTAGATGTATTGATATTACAAATAACATTGGCTTTTAATTTTTTTAAAAAATTAATATTTCAATAAAAGCTATTGTAATTTATAATGGCAATAGGTTAAACTTTTGTAAATAATTTTTGTGAAGATTATGTTCAGTGTATTTTATTGTGACGAAAATCCAAGAACAGAGGTGAAATATTAACATCTTTTTGTGACATTCGCAATAAAGCTTGAAACATTGAGAGAACATATTTGAACCAGTTGTTGTTGAATGGTTCCACAGATTGATGCTGTGGTGGTGCTGAGTGATGCTGTGGCGTTCAGTGATGCTGTGGTAGCGCATAGTGATGTTGTGGTGCCCCTGAGTGATGCTGTGGTGGTGCTGAGTGATGCTGTGGTGATGCGATAGAGTGAGTGCGATAGATCGAGTGAGTGCGATAGATAGAGTGAGTGCGATAGATAGAGTGAGGGCGATAGAGAGAGGGAGGGATGGCGATAGATAGAGGGAGGGCGATAGATAGATAAAGGTGAAGATGTGCAATAAAGAACTGCTTTACGGTGGCTCAGTGGGAATAAATAAATATCAGATGTATTTGGTTCTTTGAAAGTGAGAAGAGCGAACGGTGTCATGTGTAACATCCTTGTTTTCTCCAGTGCTCTTGTGTGTCCACTGCGCCCTGGGCTCTCTGATTTTCTTTGAGAAAAGGAGCTTACCCATAAGACTACCCTCATTGCTTTTTGCAAATGTGGAGAAACATTTTTAAACAAAATAGGTAAACTGCACCCTAAAGGAAAGAAAAACTAGTGGTAAACTTTGTTAGCAGCAGGCAGTTTAACCCTGTGCGCTGCCTTAGGATGAGCCAAACTTTCCACTACAGAAACCTCTGGTTTGTTTCCAAGAAGCTGATTAATGACGGGGCTTCTCTTGACATATTAATTGATGTTTGGAAGTTGCTGGAGGGCTGGAACGAAACTGAAAATGCGGTGAGTGCTCACGAGACGCCGTGAGCGTGCACTTCGCCTGTATCGGTGTAAGCTGAGGATCACCAGAGAAGAAACGCTGTCTATCCGTGCTGAGGCTCCGAGTCTGAGACCGAACTGTCCTTGAGCCGGCGCCTGGGTAGAGATGTACACCGAGCACCCCGTAGGCTCTGAGGACACTCTGCAGGGCATTGCGCTGAAGTATGGTATAACGGTAATGAATGCAGGAGTAGCTGTATGGAGGGGGCAGGCACACAATACTTTTTATATGAAAATGCGTTTTCTTCTAGAACTGTCTCTTGACCCTAGATCGCGTAAAAAATTCACCCACTTCTGGTTGGGATCAAGAGTGCTTAGCAAAATGTACTTCAGGGGGGAGTCGGGACTCGATGTGCCGTTCTGTGCGTCTGGCGTTACTGGGGTGACTCTCAGGAGGGTTGAAATGGTTAAGGAAATGAGCCCCACAACGAGCATGAGTCGAAAACACAAGCGCAGACTCTCGGGTCCGAGAACGGCCCCCTCTGATGCACACAGTACCTTTACAATTGCTGGGACGATGCAGGCAACAGGAGATGTTCTATGGCAGTGCCCCCGTGGAGATCCGGCTGTGGAGAAGCGCCGCGGTGCGGGGCATCTAGGCGGGACCTCGAGGGGGCGCTGCGGAGGGTCCGGGTCGTAGGTGATCCTTTGTGGCGGCCCAGGTACCCCAGAGGCAGCGGTGCGGCACGGAGCGGCCTGTACGTCTTCCAAGGTACGGGGCGGCTCTCAGTGCGGCACAGACTCGGGAGGGGAGAAACGGTATGGTGCAGTACGCCTTCACATGTACGCACTGGGCTGGGCAAATCAAAGGGCTGACTTGTACGATGGCGGCCTATGAGCCGTATGTTCTTATTGCAGGCAGGATCCCCGGTGCGGCACGGAGCAGCCCAGTACGACTCGTAACGGGCGGCTTCCCTTGTGCGGCGCGCCCCCGGGAGGTGGGGACACAATGCGCTGGAGTACGCTTCAGGCATATGTGGCGTACAGGCAGGCACAGTGCGATTTAGTACGCTTCAGGCATACAAGCAGGCACAGTGCGATTTAGTAAGCCTCAGGCGTACGTGCCGTACCTTTGTGTCCTGAAGCGGCGGACGGCACGTTGGTAGCAAACATGAGCCGTACTTGGAATCCTCACATGCGGTGCGGCTTCGGGGGCTGGAGAGTGCGGGCCGTACTTTGCAGGGTACAAGCTTGATGGATCATGGCGGCTTGGATGCGGTGGCAATGCGGCTCGAACAGGGATGTGTGGGCGTGTGTGTGTGTGCGCGCGCGTGTGTCTGTTTGTGTGTGTGTGTGCGCGCGCGTGTGTGTGTATGTGTTATCCGCTTCCTGGCAATGTGGGACAGGAGAGGTGCACGGCGTGTGGGGGAACATGCGCACTCACATGGGAGAATCCCCTGCGCGTGCCCATCCCCTGTCTCACATTCCCAGGAAGTGGATGACAAAAGATGCTTCGCTGGATGCAGTGCTTTGCACTGCTTACACCAGCTCGACCTAAAAATGGTGGCAACACTTGTGTATTAGGACTTGTAACGCTTCTTGCAAGCTCTGACTTGGCAGAACACCAACAATACCCTTTTGCATCTTTGCAGCTAGAAAAGTCATACAGATGCACCTCTTAAACAGGCGAGGGGTTCTTAATTTGAAACTGAGATAGGGCTGAGCAACCTTTATTCTTGATGCCATGGAAGCATCTATGTGCTTGGGGATCTCATGTTCAGAACTCTTGTTTAAAGTTATGGTTGAGACCATCCAGGTGGCTCACCTAATTCTCCCACAGTTCAATTCTCATTTCATATATTTTGCATAGGCTGCCCTTGTTACTGGATAAAGTCATTCCCCACATGTAGCCCCAAAGTGCTAAACACACAGAAGAATGGCTTCTATTGAGTGTACTCTAATCCTTTTTTATCATACATTAAATAATATATACTTACAAGACAGAAGCAGTTCATTATGTTGGCTACTGTGCAACGTTTGTGTCTCCATCATCGGGTTCTTCACATTCTGGCCCTGATTTCTTCTCAAGGCTAGCTGAAGGACTGAGGAACTCTCATCTTACTTTTTTCCTTCTGTCAGCCCTTACATGTCCTTTCAAACAAGTCCTTTTGTATTTTTCCACTTGTGGAGCCTAAGCTGTGTTACCTATTTCTCACAGCGACACAAACTTAGACCTAGTTTGAGAAGGAGGTATGAGTAGATGAGGCCTTTAACCCAGTCAAGGTTTGGGTCTGAGAGGTTCCTCACTTTCAGGGTCTCTTCCCAGGCATCAATCATGTGCATCATTCAATAATTGCTCCTTCTCACTTTCTAGGCTATTTTACTTTTCTGAGCCTGGGCTTGAGTCTGTACGTACCAACTAAGTAGGGGTGCAATAATTTCAAATGCTCATCAGAACACTCCTCACATCCCATCCAAGTGCATCCCGACTCTGTTCGGCAAGGGTCCCTAAATTCAGCTAAATTGTTTCCTAACACTTCTGTCAAAGGGACGTGGAGCACCGATGTTTGTCGTCTTTTGTCTCTTATGCCCTGCCCTTCCAGAAGCAACAGTACTGTATTGAAACGTGGACTTGATCGTCACTCAAAGTGTATTCTCAAACGAAATGCAACATTGTGAGAAGCCATTTTGCCAAGGAGGGTGTCCTATGCTGTACTGGTCCTCTGTACCCTGGATTCTTTCAAACACACTCACTCTTCATTGACCTATCATTCATCAGCAACTGGCAGCCGCTTGAAACAGTAATTTTATTTATCAAGAACCTGACAGCCCAACCAGACATCAGTGCCTCCAAGATCTACCTCTCAACAGGGTAGGAGACTCAATTAGATCGGGCATGATTCTAGGAGCTTTTTACACCTCTCATTCTATAAGAGAGACCTCAGTGGTACTTCATGCAATAGCTACCCTGGCCAATTTTCTGAAGTAAGTCCTCCTACAGAAGCAGGACAGGACATGATGTCATGACATCCTCTTCCCCCTGTCAGAAAACCAGCACCACCCAGCGTGGACATTCTACTGTGATTTCACAGGCACAACAGCCTTGGTGACTGGGTAACACGACACAACCAAAACATTTCAGGGTGCAATGCTAAATCCATTTACTTGAATATGCATCTTCATGCATCCATTAAATAAAATACCATGAACGCCTCAGGCCAGTGTCTATAGAAAATAGGCACCAGTAATAGCCTGGGATCAGAAACCTCCCCGTCAACCGATTTGGTACACTACCACAACACCACAACACCTTAACTTTTATCAGGTAGGGTTGGCAGCTTTGAGCTGTGAGATGCAATTTCCAATAGCGTGTCAATGGCTGGATGCTTGTACGATCTGAAGAGGCTGTTTCTTGATTGCTCAAAGGCAACTCCTCCAATGAGGCACGGTGCCACCCTGCACAGAATTATATTAGTGAAAGGTGCCATGCATTTCCCTATGGATGTCGATCCCTAATATCGATTGCAGAATATCAATAGTAATTGATATTGAAGCCATAATAGCATTAGTACCACAGTATCGCAGTTTTGAATATACATGCATATTGACATACTGACATATTTAAAACATTTCAACTGAAAAAATAAAACCATATTTAAACCAAGACGAAACAAAAACATTAAAAAAATATACATTTTAAAAATCTACCCACCCTATACCCCTATAAAATCCAACAACCAGAAACCTAGACCAAAACAATATATGTAACTCCTTAAAAAAAAAAAAAATATATGAAAAAGGTAATTAACTTCACAAATATGAAAAATATTATTTTAACACTCCCCACCCTAAATCCTTGTAAAAATCGACATCCCAAAAAAATAACATTATCTTAAAAAATACATATTATTTAAAATATAATTAAAAAATAGTGAAACTATAAAATATTTTTGTTAAATACAAAATACATTTAAAGCAGTATACACCAAAGTCCCATAAAACGTAATTACCCCAAAAACTTAGCAATGACAAACTTTATTAAAATAGAAGATATAAATTTTGAACTTAAAAAACATAAAAAACCCAAATCAAATCCAAAATCCAAAACATTATAGAATATTTAAAAATTTGAAAACAATTCAAATGTATTAACTGAAATGACCGATATAAACAATAATAAAACAACAATGTTAAAGTAACAGATATTTGAAACTTCAACCGTAGTGATAAAATAGAACAATAATAAATGTGACCTACCTGCTACACCCTCTTCTAGGCAGGAAGGAGCTGGGAGGTGGAGGATCACTCCTGGGTCAGCAGCACCATCACCAAAATCAAAAACTATGTCCCTCAGCACTGAAGAGAAGCAGAAAGTTGAGCTTCCTGCAGGGCAGGGTGTTGTTGTGACTGCTCTTCCATTGGACAACATCAGTTTTATGATCTTGGGCTATAATGGGATTTTGTCACTTCACTTGCTTGGATGCAATAACTTATTATTTTCAAATATTAGGAAAGGTTTTAGTTAATATGCGTCTTCAAAACTTTTGAAAGGGCAGGAAGCAAGGAGATCAGTCTGTAACCAGAAGGTTCATTGGGGTCCACCTGGGATATCTTCAGAAATGGTAACATTTTGACCTGCATCAGGGCACCGGTACTATGGCTGATGACAAAGAAGCATTCAAACGTTTGTAAATCAGAGGATTGACGAAATCTGCTCCTAAGGCCCACAGGCCCGGGGGACGTGGGTCAAAGAGGAGAGCTGGACTTATCGTTTTATATTGCTGTGAAAGAGTCTGCAATGGAAATCGAGTTAAACCTGTCAAGGGGCTCACAGGAATCAAGCTGTGGACTTGGGTGTAGGATGTCCCGTCTAGTTTTTCTGCTGCTTGGAAAGAAGGAGGATGGCTTTAATATTCTCGATCTTGGTCTCAAAATAGTGAGCTTGTTGTGCACACCATTCCACTGTCGGCACTAGGCATCCCCCACTAGCCTCTGGAGACATGAAATAATTCACTATTTTGAAGATTTCCCTTGACATATTACCGCAATAACAATTCCATCCTCGAATTATACCTTTATTGCCTTTTTAATCTCTTATTGGTATTTTTCAAGGAAGCTCTATATCTGGCTTTAGCAGGTAGATTATATGACTGCACTGTCTTTCAAGATGCTTACACTCATTTTTTGACCTTTTTGAGGGAGATTGTGTACCAAGGACAGGATGGCGTAGATCTATGTGAGATCCACCGCCTGTTCATGAGCTAGCTCACTGGTAGTGAAGCTAAATCCAGCTATCCAGAAGACCAACATTAGTTACCACATCACCTGAGACAGTAGGCTTTCTCTCCTCAATTGCCTTACTAAAGGCTTCTGAGTGAATTTTATGAAAAGCTCTCGACAACCGCGATTCAAGCCCAACCAGAGGGTGAGTTCTCCCAACAGGTGTCCATCTAAATTTATTCAAATTATTTGATTTTCTTTATCTAAGACATCACCCACTTGATGTGCATGGTTAAACACAGATTGAGACAGTGCCAAGGAAGAAATGCTCCTATTTAGCGCTGTCACTTCCTTCTCCTCTGTGTTATCCATATGGAAATTAAAATCTCTCAGTAGACTGAAGTGGGTGTACCTAAGGTGCAAATGTGTTAGTGCGTAGCACAATGAATAGAGGAAAGGGCATGCTGGGCACGGGGGTCCATAAACTAAGGCCTTAGCCACATATTGCTGGGGTGAGAGGGTGAGGCAAAAACCAAATATCCCAGTCCCTTCCAGACTCACTATTGGAAGAGGTATGCAGTTAAACTTTCCTCTAAAAATCATGGCAACCCCCTCCTCTACCAATCAGACGATCTTTACATATTTTGTAACCTTTGGGTATTGCAGAGAACAGTGTAGGGCAGGATGATTCAGATAGCCATGCTTCAGTTACGAAGAATACAGCAGCAGTTTCCTAACATAGGAACTCATGGATGTTGTCCGCATGTCTTGGCAAGGATCTGGCATTAATTAAGGCAGCGGAGAAAGCTAATTTTGTATGAGACTCCACCCTAGGTTGCAGCCACTCTGTGCACACAGGTAGTCAGTTGAACCAATAGTATCTAGAGCCATAGACAAGCAATTCCGAGTGGGGGTTAAGCTGACCAGGCGTTCACAAATATAGGTAAGTTTAGGGTTACCTTCTCGGATGTCCTGAGCACAGGAGCAGTCCGTGCAAGTAAGAGCTGTGGGGCGGGATGGGGGTAGTCGACAGACGAGGGAAAAAAAACACTTACTTTGCGCTTGCTGCTTTGCTGAGTCAGCGATGTGGAGAGCGCAAGGTCTTGGTTTTCATTTTTTTCCCCTCGTCGTTGTCTTTCAGCTTTTCCCCACCCTGCCCTTCCGCTCTTACCTACGTGGGACGCTCCTGCCTGAGCATATTGGCTGGCGCTTGCCACTTCTGACAGGCTCAGACTGGCTTGCAAATAAGATACAGAGTGATATTGTCAAGCATTCAACTACCCTCTGCCATTTAATGTGTAAAGAACTTAACTTTTTCACAATTTGTATGTTCAAACAATTGAAAAAACATCTGCCACGATTTAAAAAACATAATGCAAAGCCTTTAATGCAGGCCGTCTGTCATAGAATGGGAGCATGTTGAAATGATTGGGTCATTGCAAGCATCTTTCCTTGGACAACAGTTTCCCTAGCATTCTGGCTATCACAGAGATATTAGAGTGGAATAATTGCCTGTGTATTTTCTTTGTATATTCTTTATTTTGTTTTGCATATATGAACATATACCCTAATGACAAGTTATAGTACACTAAGGGGTACATGCATCAAGGTAGGCTTTTGCGATTCCTTAATTGCAATTATTAAGGAACCGCAATTATTGAATCGCAAAAACCTATGCATGTAGGAATCACACAAAAAATAGCGATTCCGACACATTCCTTAATTGCGACTCGCAAATTGCGAGTCGCAATTAAGGAATGGTTTCCCATTCATTTCTATGATCCTACAAGTCCACAGGAATGAATGGGAATTGCATGCGCAATTTGCGAGTACCAAATAGGTACTCGCAAACTGCGCATGCAATTTCAAGGGTGCCAAAAGGACACCCTGTTGCACCCCTGAAATTGTAATGTGAACACATGTCGCACACACACATGCCACAAGGGCATGTATGTGTGTAAACAGGAACTTTGACAAATGCACTATAATGCATTTTTCAAAGTTTTTGCAAATTACCATCAAGATTCGTTTGCCGGTACTTTGCGTCCCCTAATAGCGAAATTGTTATTTTCATTGGCATCATGCATTGCATTTGAGGCATCGCAGTTTGCGATTCCTTAAATGTAATCGCAATTTAAGTAATCGCTAATTTTGCGATTCCTTAAATTGCGATTTTTGCATTTTGTGATGGTGCATCCCAAATGCAAAAATACTGGTCGCAAAGGGGCAGATTCTGACAATCTGCCTGTTTGTGACCGGTTTTTCTTTTGATGTATGTGGCCCTAAAATTGTTACAAAACCATTTTAACACATGGCAAAACAAGATTGCATGTGGGAAAGTGAGTGTAACTTATTTAGGCAAAATGTAATCATAGATATTTTTGGGAATATATAATTGTTCACTAAAGTAAATTGTAAATTTAATTTATGTAATATATAATGACCAAAAAAACACTTAGCCTGCACTGGCCACATCGCTGGCTCGGCGATGCGGCGAGCACGAGGTAAGTAATTGTCTTTTATTTTATTTATTTTTTCCTCGTTGTCGCCTGTCGACTCCACCCTACCCCTCTGCTCTTACTTGCATGGGCCTCTCCTGACTACAACTTGAAAACTATGCTTATACCATAAGTTGAAATAGACTTATCTTAAAAATACATTACAAAAGACTGGTAAAGTTAACTTATGCATAAGTGCCCAGCGCCAAAGGTCCTCCCAGTACTTGCAATATTCCTTCCATCTTCGAGTTTGTACTTTGGTTTGGCTTTACTGCAGTGCATACCGATGTTCCTTTAATTCTAGGCACACGCTGCATCACTCAACTAGGTCTCTGGACCCTTACAGAGGTCAGGGTTGGAGGGCGCCCTTGCAGATCATCTCTAATGTCATCAAGACGGCTACTCTGAAGGTACTGCAAATTTGCTGAGTGGCTACCATGTTCAATGCAACCACTCAGCAAAGTTTATAGTGTTGCAAAAACAAACACCCAAACCAGAAGCTTGTGTTTGAAAGTCAAAAAATAAATGTCCCTGACATGATGGGAGTTTTCTCACAGCACCTGAGGGTTGTTTCTCTGCCTTCCTGACAGGATTTTCCTGGCAGTCTCAAACAGGAAAAAAGAACATCAGAAGGGCAGACAGCCTAACTTACTAATACTGACTGCCCAGAGTCTACGGGGATCACTGACATAACCTCGACAGACCGAATATCGACTGGACAAAATATCGATGACTAATTATCGACAACAAAATTATCGATTTACTATACTTACACAACAAACATCAAAAATATCGACTACACAATATCGACTACTAAAAACAACGACTACAACAATATCGACTCACAACATTATCGATTTCTAAAACACCGATTATTAAATATTTATATAACAACAGTCAAAATATCGATTACACAAACATAGATAGCAAATTTATCGATTGTAAAAAAATCGCCATTAATAGATCCTAAAATAAATGACTTTATTATTTAATAATTAAGTCATACTGATCATAAAAAACCAGATTTAGTTAATATAAATAGATAACATATATTATTTATTTTCATAACATTTACAACACACAATAAATACTAACATACATTTTATAACACATAAACAATGTTTCGACCTTCTACACATTTTTTACAACTAATTACATATATTCCTCCACTTTACAAATATCAAAATAACATTACCTAGAACATTACCTATACAAAATAAATCCTTACACATTCAATAAACGTTAATTTGCGTCACCCATATAAGGAAAGCAATTAGCATAACAGAAAAAAAAATTCAAATCAACAAATAAAAACAGACTATCCATTTAAACAACCAATCCTATTTCTGAAACAATTAACCTAATACTATATAAATGAAATAATAAGTAACTAAAAACGCAGTATACATCTCCTAAGTAAAGGAAGACGAAACTCTGCTGGATTTCTGGAAGAAAACTGATGGACTTCAACAGAAAGAGACCTACACATATCTAAAGTAAGTACTACTACATTATTAGTCAGCAAAAATGTAACTCTCAAAGCTCACACCTATATTTTAAAGCAAAATACATCAAATATATCTTTTTTTTTTAGCACTCATCCTACAGATGAAAAAAAAAAACAGAAGACCTACACAACACCTGGACATCAAAAGTTACATATAAAAAAGTAAGTATATATTAGAAATGTAAAATCGAGAATTAATAGATAGGTAACTAAATCTAAACTAGCAAAAAACGTCGAACAAATTATCATAAATAGTAATAAAATATTTCTACACATTTTCTCAACTTCCACAGGTACAAAAAGATATACACAGAAAATAACAGTTTGAAGAACATCAACAGCTGAAAATAACGACTTGAAAGCATCAAAACATTTGCAGGTAAAATACAAATGTGTGAAACTGTATAATGTGATTAGAACATTTTTTTTCCTTAAAAAATATTTACATTCTCTTTTAATTACCTCCTAGCACTACAATACTATCATGACTGAAGGAGCTAAATTCATTTATTCACAAAAAGGGAAAATGCTTCTTTGTTACATGGGATATGTCTACACTCAAGAGAAACAAAAAGATTTGAAAGTGTTTTGGAAGTGTACGAAATATTATGCCAACAAATGTTATGGTAGAGCTATAACTCAGGAAACTACTGTTACTTATACTAAAGAACATAATCACCCACCCAATGTAACAGAAATAGAGATTAGACAAATGCTAGATTCCCTTAAAGAAGCTAGTACTAGCACTGATCAACCAACAACTGCTATTCTGAAACACCATTTAAGTGTACTTCCCCAACATGCTTCTAGCCAATTACCATCTATAGAATCCCTTAAAAGAACAGTAGCTAGACAAAAAAGAGCAACATGCACTACTCCTCCCACACCAAAAACTTTAGAAGAAGTCCAAATTCCACCTGAACTCTCTGTAACTCACAATAAAGAAAATTTTATACTCTATGACAACAAATCTAAAGATAAAAGAATTATACTGTTTGCCACAGGAAACAACATGACAAAACTTACCCAATGCCAAACTTGGATGATGGACGGTACTTTTTCTGTATGCCCCAAACCTTTTTATCAATTATACACCATCCATGGTCATTTCCAAAATGCAAATATTCCATTCCTTTATGCCCTTCTACCAAACAAACAGCAAACTACCTATCAAGAAATACTAACTGAAGTCAAGCAACATACTAACAACTATTTTCCACAAAAAATTATCATTGACTTTGAAAAAGCTATGATAAACAGCATCCTTAAAACATACCCACACACAGCAATACAAGGTTGCTATTACCACTTTAATCAATGTATCTGGCGACATCTACAAAAATCAACCTTGAGTATCCAATACGCCACTGATAGCACATTTGCTTATCAAATCAAAAAACTCATCGCCCTAGCCTATGTTCCACTAACAGATGTAACTGAGCACTATAACTTATTAATAGACAGCCCCTACTATAAAAGAAACGAAGATAAACTAAGCCCTATGCTTGACTACTTCGAAGACACATGGGTAGGAAGGCTACACAGATCAGGCCATAGAAGACAACCCAAATACCAAATAGCTTGGTGGAATGTCTACCTTAGCACACTAAATAAGGAAGCAAAAACAAACAATGCAGTTGAAGGATGGCACAATGCCTTCCAAGCAACTACAGGCCGAGGAACGCCTACCCTTCACAAATTAATACAATCCTTACAAAAAGAACAAAGTTACCAGGAGCTCCGAATGGAGCAATCAGTAACTTTGATTGGACCTAAACTCACCAAAGAAACTAAAAAAATGTATAACACACTCCAAAGTCAAGTTACCCTCTATCCAACTAGCAAAGGACTAGAATATCTATCAATGATTGCCAAAACTATTCTTTAAAACATTACATAACTATACACGTAAAACTAAACATATTTTTCCTAAAATTCTTCATTATAATATGTAACAAATTGCAATTAAATTATCAAATACATAATATTAACATATATAAAATGTATTTAGATAATGTATTTACAAAATGTTACATACAACGTAAGTAAAGCAAAATTAAAAACAGTTTTCCCACCCATTAAAAATCCTGAAAATACTTATATTTCTGATACAGCTTCAAACGTAATCCAATTCCAAGCAATCCATAGGACACCATTCTAAAAACCCATACAATCCATGAAAGCCCAAAAAAAAAGCAAAAATACAAGCAAATGCATAGCGACTCCTTTCCACTTCAGTAGACACCAGATACCATAGAAAACCCAAAAATCCGTAATGGCGAAAAATAAACGCTCCAAGAAAATGTAAAAACCCCAAAAATAGTGTGCAAAAATAAGAGTATATAATACTCGTTACACAGCTGTGATCAAAAAAGAAGGGAGTCCTCCAAAACAGCGAAACGCGACGATAACCTAGAAAAAATTAAATAACATACCCACCCACATAAAAACACCCATACATATATAAAAACACATATTTATACATCAAACATATTATCTTAGTAACATTTAAACATATTACCTCACCTCACACACCTACAACAAAAACGCGGTAAAAATCCAATATCGTACACTCTACCTAACACCGAACACACAATCTTCTCTAATTAACTCTACCTACATAAACATAAACACAGCACACATACACTAGCAATAAGTTCAGAAACTTATAAAACACAATTAAAACAAACTTACCCTCTCTAACGCGAAGCAGCACCCAACCGCGATCTGTTGAAGCACCAAATACGCCTAAGTAACATTACGCGGTTAAAAAGTAGTCCCTGTATACAGCTAAATGCTATTTAATTTCTATATTCCAACACTTTAAAAAATACACAGAGTATTATATTAAGTGTAAATATTTATTTAAAGTGTATAAAATTATTTCATAAATATTCATAAGTTTGAAATAATTATTCAACTGTTATGTTATAGTTAAAAAATTAATTTTTGATTTATAAATACATTTAGTAAATAATGTTAATGTAAAAATAAATTGCATATATAAGTTTGTTACAAGAAATGTTTTTTTTAAATTTGCAAATATTATGTAAAACATTATGTATGTATATAATAAATGTTTTTGGTGTTTATGTATTTAAAAATGAATATTATAAATATGTTCAATATTCATAATAATTATTTCCAAAAATATAACATGACTTGGTAATAAACAAAAATGTTACAATTACAAAAAAATGTACATAATTTGCAATGACAATAAATTCAATGTGTATCTGAATAAATATTTTGTTTTTAAATAAAAAGTACATATTACCAATTTGTTTCAGAAACTATTTAAATGTTAATATATGTAAAAGATAAAAAAATTATGTTAATATAATTTATGTGTTAAAAACATATACATGTACTTCATATTTTTGTTATGTTAATAAAAACATTGAATGAAAATTTTTGATTATAAATAAAAAATGATTCTCTATTTACAAATAAATTTTTATATGTGAATAAACAATTTTTCATTTATGGCATTTAACCCTGTCTATGTTTCCTTCTTTATTATTGTATATAAATATTATTTGCATATTAAATAATCTATTTAAAAATACCTTATACATTTAAATATATTTAAAAATTGTATTAATATTTAAAGTCCTACAATACCAATAATTGTTTTAATGTATATTAATTGAAATATTTTATATAAAATATATGAAAAAGTAACTAATTTAATAGACATTTAAATTGACCATATTTTTACCCTGTATCCCTCTAACCTAAAACCCTAAACTGACCCAAAGCCCTAAAAACACCCCTTTACCCACAAACTAAAAACTGACCCAGAACCCACAAAATACCCCTTTACCCACTAACTGAAAACTGACCCTGACCCCTAACAATAACCCTTTACCCACTAACTGAAAACTGACCCTGACCCCTAAAAATACCCCTTTACCCACTAACTGAAAACTGACCCTGACCCCTAAAAATACCCCTTTACCCAAAAACTGAAAACTGACCCTGACCTCTAAAAATACCCCTTTTCCCACAAACTGAAAACTAACCCTGCAACCAAAAAAATACCCTTTACCCAAATACTGAAAACTGACCCTTAACCCTAAAAATAGCCCTTTACCCACTAACTGAAAACTGACCCTGACCCCTAAAAATACCCCTTTACCCACTAACTGAAAACTGACCCTGACCCCTACAAATACCCCTTTACCCACTAACTAAAAACTGACCCTGACCCCTAAAAATACCCCTTTACCCAAAAACTGAAAACTGACCCTGACCTCTAAAAATACCCCTTTACCCACAAACTGAAAACTAACCCTGCAACCAAAGAAAGACCCTTTACCCAAATACTGAAAACTGACCCTTAACCCTAAAAATAACCCTTTACCCACTAACTGAAAACTGACCCTAACCCCTAAAAATACCCCTTTACCCACTAACTGAAAACTGACACTGACCCCTACTAATACCCCTTTACCCACTAACTGAAAACTGACCCTAACCCCTAAAAATACCCCTTTACCCAAAAACTGAAAACTGACCCTGACCTCTAAAAATACCCCTTTACCCATAAACTGAAAACTGACCCTGCAACCAAAAAAATACCCTTTACCCAAATACTGAAAACTGACCCTTAACCCTAAAAATACCCCTTTACCCACTAACTGAAAACTGACCCTGACCCCTAAAAATACCCCTTTACCCACTAACTGAAAACTGACCCTGACCCCTACAAATACCCCTTTACCCACTAACTGAAAACTGACCCTGACCCCTACAAATACCCCTTAACCCACTAACTGAAAACTGACCCTCACCCCTACAAATACCCCTTTACCCAAAAACTGAAAACTGACCCTGACCCCTAAAAACACCTTTATCCACAAACTGAAAACTAACTCTGAAAGAAAAAAATTACCCTTTACCCAAATACTGAAAACTGACCCTGAACCCTACAAATACCCCTTTACCCACTAACTGAAAACTGACCCTGACCCCTAAAAATACCCCTTTACCCACTAAATGAAAACTGACCCTGACCCCTACAAATACACCTTTACCAAAAAACTAACAACTGACTCTGCACACAACATATACCCCTTAATAACCAAACAGAAAAGTAACCCAGAAGACTAAACCAACCTCTTTCCCCAAATACAAAATAATATATATATGAAAATATCTATAATTATATATCTATATGTTATATATATCTTTATATATCTAATTATAAATATATTATATATATGTAATTAAATGTAATTAGACAATTATATTTCATATATATATATTTTATATTTAATTATTATAATATTAGTTATATCTATTTATATCTATATAATTAACATATTTTAAGTCTTTAACAATTATTTCATTATGAATACCAATTAATTAATTAACATATGTCATTACTTATAATTAATTAACTTCCTACCCTATACGCCTATTAACACACAACCCACTACATAACATAAAAATGTGAGATGTAACATAATTTACTATAATAGCATTAATGTTAATAAATTTACAATTACATAAAATATAATTAACATATTTAATTTATTTTACAAATATTTAATTATTCATAACAATTAACTAATTAACATAATTAATTACTTACAATTAAATTACTTCCCACCCTATTCCCCTATAATCCCACAACCCACTACATATCCTAAAAAAGTTTGATTTTACATATTCAACAATAATTCCATTTATTTAAATAAATTAACAATTAAATTATATATAATTAACATATTTTAGATAAATAACAAGTATTTACTTATTCTTACCAATTAATTAATTAACAGATTTAATTACTTACTATTAAATTACTTCCCACCCTAATCCCCTATAATCCCACAACCGGCTACATGAAAAAAATGATTTAAATAAGCATAATTCTCAAATAAGCTATTAAAATAACATATTTACCAATTACATATTATATATTTAATTAAATAGTAATTTAACAATTAATTACATATTAATACCAATAATTATATTTACATATTTAATTAATTAATACCAATTAATATATTTACATATTTAATTAATTAATACCAATTAATATATTTACATAATTAATTAATTAATTAATACCAATTAATATATTTACATAATTAATTAATTAATACCAATTAATATATTTACATAATTAATTAATTATATTTAAAATACTTCCCACCCTATTCCCCTAAAAACCCACTACCCGCTCCTTGAAATTATTATAGTAATATAAAATTTTTTTAATTTATTAATTATTTTTAACATTAATTCTATATAAATAAATAAATAAAATTAATACATTTTAACACAAAATGCTATTATAAAACATTAAAACAATGTACATTGAACTATTACATATTATATATATACATATTAAAATTCGATATCATGAGAGTCGATATTGTGACAGTCGATAACACAACTTTCGATATTTTTAAACTAATAAACATATCGATATTTTTTACTGACGATATTACTTACTCGATATTTTTTATGTCGATATTTTTTACATACATAACAATCGATAAAAAAAAAATCGATATTACTTACCTCGATATTAATGCCATCTCGATATTCTCTAGTCGATATTATGTCCAGTCGAAATAAATGACTCGATATTAAGACTGTACACCGTCTACGGGTATCATCAATAGAAGTCTACCTAATTTACCCCACTATACCACAACAGAGAAAGGTATAATATGGGTATAATTTACAAGATTGAACCTCAACACAGTGAAAACTCAAACTAATCACTGGTACAATTGTCTATTCATGACACAATTTGATTTATAGTTATTAGTTATATATATTTGCAGTAAAGTCAAACCAAAGTACAAACCCATAAGCAAGCTCGAAAACCTTCACTCTCTTCAATTGGATCTAAGAAATACATATATATTACTGTTAGAAATGGGATTTTTGGCAAGGTAGGGCAGGTGCCAAAGCTAGGCAGAAACCACCACTCTAGTCAGGATAAGGGAGTTACACTCCTAAAATAACCCCTGCTCATCCCCTTGGTAGCTTGACACGAGCAGTCAGGCTTATCTTAGAGGCAGTGTGAAATGCATTTACACATAACCCACAGTAATACAGTGTAAGCAGTACAAAAGGACACCACACTAGTTTAGAAAAATATCCAATATTTTTATATACTTAAGACAAGACCAAAAACGATAAAAATCCACAATACAGTACTTCAAAATCTTTTTTTATCATGCTTTAAAAAAAGTTCCTAGATGTTGATAGCTCCATCCGGGGCTATCACGGCGTCGTGATCAAACAGATCCAAATAGTTCTGGCTGACCGCGGCGTCGCGGCCCAGCTACGGTATCGGGGAGACCCGCAAACAGTACCTTTTAGAAAAGTCAGGGCGTTAATTACCTCACGTTGAGCTTTTGAAAACCCGGCGTCCGCAGGCGTTGGTTCCGGAGGTCGGTGCAGGAGTCTTCGGGCCCTCGAAGTCACACGTGTTGCAGGTCGATCTCCTCTCTGTTGGACTCAGGAGCGCTGACATCGGCAGGCGTCATGTGCTGCGGTGCAAAGTGCAGCGGTGTGGCGTGCGGTGCCCTCAGGTCGCGGTGCGAGCAGCGGCTCGGTGGCGGCATCGGATGGCCTCGTTGGTGAGACCAGGGTCGCGGTGCGAGATGAAGGCGTGCTCGTCACGGTGCTGGCAGGTCATGGTGAAAGCAGCGGCATCATCGTTGCTGAATCGCTGTCGTCAGCTGACAAACTGGACTCGATGGCACCGGTGTCGGTAGGCCAAGGTTGCGGTGTAGGATGAGGGCGGTGCGTCGTGTATATTTATGAGCGGTGCCCTCAAACCACGGTGCAAGCAGCCACATCGATTTTGGCATAAAGCGGTGGCGTCGGGAGGCCAAGGCCTCGTCATGAAGCGAGGTGGTGCGGGGTGGGGTGCCCACAGGGCACGGTGCGAGCAGCGGCTCGGTTGCGGCGTCAGCAGGCATTGTCGGTAAGACCAGGGTCGCGGTGCAGTGTTGCGGCAGAGCCCTCTGCGGTGCCCACAGGTTGCGGTGCGAGCAGCGGCCCGGTGGCAACATCAGAAGGCGTTGTCGGTGAGACCAGGGTTGTGGTGCGGCATTGCGGCGGTGCCCTCTGCGGTGCCTCCAGGACACTGAGTTGGCAGCGGTGCCGTAGACGTCATCGAGTTGCTTTTCTTCTGTTGCAGCACAAAACACACAGTCCCCAGTGCTGAGGGCAGAAGAGTTTGAAGTCTTTGCAGTTCCTGAGATTTCTTGAACAGGGGGCGAGCTCTACCTCTAGCCCTTGGAGAAACTCACAAAGTAGATTGCAGAAAGTTCAGACTGGTCCTTTCACTGCCCAAGACAGAAACAGACACTGCAGGCCAACACAGCAAAGCACACAGCAAAGTGGTAATTTCTCCTCACAGCTTCTCCAGCTCTTCTTCTTGGCAGTCTTCTTGATCCAAAAGTGTTCTAAAGTTCAGGTGTCTGGGCCCCAAAATTTATATTCCAAAAGCCTTTGATCTCTTAGGCAGAGAGTGCCTGTGCTGGCCAGAACCAGTTCTGCCTTCTCTGGTGTGATTTCCTGGCAGGAGGTGGAGACGCCATTGTCAGAGGCAAACCAGACCCTTTGATGTGCAAGGAAATCTCCTCCCTCTTCCCCATCGCTGCCCAGGTTTATTCAGCCCTTTCCTGACCCACCTAGACTATCAAGAGCCACTCCTGCTCCCCAGCCTTCTGTCATCCAAAACCCAGACATGCAATCCAAATTCCAGCAGAGGCACACAGGATGACTGAGCAAGAAAAGACCTACTTTCTAAAAGTGGTATTTTCAAACACAGAATGTAAAACCCCCATCACTAAAAGATGCATCTTTAGATTCTGAGTACAGGCATACTAAATTTTATTTTTCTACCTAGTTCCCAGGACGAGTTATGTTTATAAGATGGTATAAACAAACTTCCCATTCTGTCCTATGGGGAACAGGTAGCCTTACAATAGTGAAAAATGAAATAGGCCGTAATTCACTATTAGGACATGCAACACACACCAGAGCATGTCCTACCTTTCACATACAGTGCACCCTGCCCACAAGGGTACATTGAGCCTACCTTAGGGGTGACTAACATGTAGAATAGGGAAGGTTTAGGTACTGGCAAGTGTGTGCACTGGCCAAGACGACATGGCAGTTACAAACTGCGTGCAGACTCTGTAATGGCAGGTCTGAGTTTACCTTTTTAGGGCTACTCATGTGGGTGGCAGAATCAGTGCTGCAGGCCCACTAGTAGAATTTGGTTTACAGGCCCTGGCACACTCAGTGCACTTTACTAGAGACTAACAAGTAAATCAAATACCCAATAATGGAAACCCCAATCTATAACACAATTTACACAGAGAGCATATGCACTTTAGCACTGATTAGCAGTGGTAAAGTGCCCAGAGCCCTAAAATCAATACAAACAGGTCTGGAAAAAATAGGAGAAAGAAGCAAAACGTTTGGGGATAACTCTGCAAAAAGGGCCATTTCCAATACAATATAAATAAACATACCATAGTACAAATACAAGGGGCATTCAAATGCCCGGTTAACACATGAATACGAACAAAGGCACACAATCACATAGAAGTGTAACAATTATATACTCAGTCCTGTCTTCGAATTGTTTAAAAAATATATGGTTCTTTCCCTAGTTGCGTGTACAGTCCATTGTAGAATGTCGTTTTTGGGACATTTTTCACACAAGTTTAGCCTCTGTTTCTTTGATGTGTGTTCCAAATATAAACTATCCAAGAATCAGATTCAGAGGGCTCCTACAATAGATGGTGTCTATGTCTTTTTGGCCCTTTCAATAAGAGCCTCGTCAGGCCAATGGAAGAACAAAAGTACAAAAGACGTCACGAAGGTGCTTGGGCCGATACAATTGAAGGTGCACAAAAATGGCTTATTGAGATGTCCCTCTGTTTAAGGTAACACAGGCAGGTCACGTCATTACTCAGAGTCCGTAGGGTACACCATCAAGCTCCCAGTCTGGACCCAAAGGGGGGTAACCGTGCTCAAATTTGAGGGGATCTGTTATGTTCTGTTATGTTACAAGTTGCTTATAAAGCGCACACACACCCAGGGGTTTCATGGCGCTGTTTGGAACATACCGAGAACAGTGGGAGATTATACGTGCGTTTTTATAAACAACTGCGTTTTAAGCGACTTCCTGAATTTGAGTAGGTCTGTGCAGGAACGGTTCTCCAGAGGGAATGAATTCCAAAGTCTAGTGGCCAAGTATGCAAACCGCTGTCCACCTTGTCGTTTCCGTTTACAGGAAGGAGTGGTCAGTAGCTGGAGATGCATTGAATGGAGGTTGCGGGAGCGTATGTACCTAGTTAGGAGAGTATTGATCATTTTGGGCTCTTGCCGTGTATTGATTTGAGGACCAAACGTCCAGTCTTGAATTCCGTCCTTTGAGATATCGGGAGCCAGTGTAGTTTCTTCAGCAGTGGTCTGGGCGATTGCCATCTAGGTTGTTGATGGATCAGCCTGGCCGCCTGATTCTGGACCATTTGAAGCCTATTAGTGAGGAAGGGTGGCAGCCCTAGGTAGATTGAGTTGGCATAATCCAAATGCGATAATACCAAAGCCATCGTTACCTGTACTAGTGCTACATGAGTCAGCATGCGGCTGATTTTTCTAACCTGTCGTAAATGATGGAAGCATTTGGAAACCATTGAACTTACTTAGACTTTTAATGATAAGTCACTATCTATAATGAAACCGAGGCTCTTTACCGAGGTGGATGGTACTGGTGGGGAGCCATGCAAAAAAATTTCTCAGACAGGTGCCAAGAGACTGCCCACAGGATAAAAAATGCTTGGACCTGAGAGGGGGAGATGCAGTTCGGCAGGCGGCTGCCTGCTCTACAAACTGCCCGAGTTCTGATCTTCAAAATTCTATTCCGGCGGTAGCTCAGGGCTTTATGAGAGGGCGGCCAGCGCAGTTCAGCAACAATCCGTGTGGCAGAGTCCATGGGGCCATTGGCCTAAGTTTTCCATGGGCGGAGCCAACAGAGACTCCACTAGCAGGAACATAATGGTTCACCCCACTCTAAATAGAGTGCGCGAGCCAATAGCTTAGGAGAGTTTGTGGTAGAGTACCCGTCTTCCGAACTGTAAACAAGCCTCCAAATGTAAACCAAAAGCAAACCCCTTGATCATTGCCTTCTGGATAAAAGTTTGCCACCCTTGCATGTTTAAGTTACCCAATTTAACCAATTCTTCCAGAAGACCTTCCATAGAAAGCTCCAATTTCCTTAGTCTTGTTGCTTATTATGTATAGCTCAGGCTACTTTGAATGGTGATCTATTAGAACCATAGCAAATGATTCTATACAAACAGAAAACACTGAAAAATGTCGTATAACATCTATAGCCAACTTGCTCCAAGTACTTTGGGGTAAATTGGTTGTACAAAATTAGCAAATATGTCACGTCTGGTGCATGCAGTACATTCCCAAACCCATCTATCAGTTAGAGCGTCCATGTCGTGGCTCACCCAGCACTCAGGAATGTCAGGAGTCAGAAGCTTCTCTGTCTTGCCCACGCTGACCTCTAGGTTTTCTATACTTTGAACACCTAAGACCTCAGAGAGGGTAGGGGAATGGGGTAGAGAAACATTAGGTGTAATACCACCATTTGGCTTGGAAAAAGTAAGGATTTTGCTTGTTGTTTAGCGCTCACTGCCTCTAATCCTACAGCATTAAAGACAGTATTTAGAATCATAGATTATACTGCAGTACTCTTTCTAAAAAACAAATGATGACAATTAAAACTTTCCTTTATAGCAGCCTTTCTCTCCCCGATTTTACATTTTATTATTGGGCATCTTTTGTGAATAGATTATCCAGCCTTATATCTAATAGAGCTCAGGATTACAATCATAAACTCTTCTTAAGCCGGGATAGCTGTAGGTTTCTCTACGAGATTCATGACCCGAATTACTTTAAAAGGGTGCTTAGGGATTTAGTTTCTATATGGCGAGAAATAGCTATCAGGTATTCCTTACCGATATATTTTAATAAATTTCATTTGTGGGATAATCCCCTCCTTCTGGATATCTTTCATGATGGAGTAGCAAAACAATGGGCTAGACTTGGAGAGGACAAGTTGGAAGACCTTTATGCTTTTGATGGCTTTCGAACCTTTCAAAACCTGCAGGATACTTTTCTGATACCACAACAATAGATATATTTGTGAGATCACAGTGTCTTAATTCAGTAGAGACTCATCAAATACTGATATTTTTACATGAACCTCCCCAGAAGAAGACAATATGTGCGGCATATAGGTCTTTTTGTCAGGCTAGACCTGATCCTTGCTTACAGTTAGCTACAAAATGGAGCTCAACTCTTGCGACGGAAGTAACCTCTACAATGTTGGAAGAGGCACTTTCAACGCTAAAAGACACCGTTTGGTTTATCAATTTGAGGCTTCAACAATTTAGGACAGTATGCATGCTATATTACACAACCGATAAAATAGCTAGGTGGGGGCATACAGGAGCTCATGATTTAAGTAGCAGGGTTAATTGTCCTAAGTGTGGAGAGTATCGGGCTAATATCACTCACATGTTTATCACTTGCCCACAGCTAAGGGCTTTTTGGCTTGAAGTATTATTGATTTTCAAAAATCGCCTTAGATTAGATATGACCTTTTCTAATTAGGAGATTATGAATGGTTACAAGAGGGATGCTAATATGGCACTCTGCACACTTACATGTATAGTTATAGTTACGGATAGATTGGCTATCTCTAGGGCTGGGATTTCTTCTAGACCTTGTAATGCAGTAGAGTGGTGGGCTATTGTTATGGAGGTGTTTGTGCAAGAGAAGGCCTTGGCTGAGGCCAGAGGCTTAAAATGTGAAGATTTAATGCCCTGTGGCACGGAATGAGCCAAGATTAACCGACAAATTTGCTGGTATTTTAGTATGTAATATTTTATTTACTTTCTATTTTGTTTTTCCCCCTTGGCGAAAAGAATGTATCTGTACTGGTAATGTAATTTGTTGTTCTGTTTGTTTTTTTGTTCTGCCTCCTTTGCAAAAAAGGGTGGAACATATGAAAATATGAAAACTTTGAAAAAAAGTCAATTAAAAGTGCCAAAGATAAACTGGAAATAAACAATAATATGTAAGAACAATATTAATACAAAATGAGCACAGATAGATCCGTACTCATGCATAAAAATGATATCGTACTGGATCTTAAGATGTTCAGAGGTAGAAAGGACATATTTTTTCAGAAAAAGTTAATACGAAACTGATACTTCTGATACCGTTCATGAATTCATAATGAAAAGTAAACAAACAAAAATATTAGTTTCAAACCTTGTGTAAAAAGTTCATAATTACACACTTGAGGATACTACTTTAGTAATTCCACAGAATCTTGAGTGCATAATGCCAGCACTAAACAAGGCTTTAATTCCTGAGTACTAACTGCAATACAAACAGCACTCAAAAGGAACAGGAAGTGGTAGCCCTCCGTCGTAGCGTCGACATTTAGAGTTGAAAATGAAATGGCCACTGAGTTTAAAATCCTGTTTGTGTTATGGGGGAGATGTTGTGAGATTTAATTCGCCATTTTGGATTAAGATAATCTATTCATATTCAGACATATCAAGCTTTTATTCTGTGTAGCCTTTGCAGTTTGTTGTTGGCAAGGGACGGGACAGTGGGCATCCTAACAGGAGAGGGTCATGTCAGGTGCCACGTGAGGCCTCTCTGAAATATGCCTTAACTGCACTGCTCATCCCTTGGTGGTAACATGTTGTTCTGCTGTCTGTGGCTAAAGATTATGTCTAACAGGGGTTTATGGTAATTGGCATAGCATTGTTCCATGATCTTGCTGAAACAATATGCCTCCTGTGCAGATACCTTCCTTCCATCTTTTGCACTTCCATGATGAACTCCTAATATAGACCTTGAATTTGCTCTGTACACTGGACTCATCGCTTTGTGCACTATCTTGTTAGAATTTTCACAATATTTGTTGCTCCTTGGAGCATGTCTTTATTATAAAATGCTTCATAATTGTAATATATATTTTAGACCTTCTTAAACTGTGAATAGGTAAAAATGCTAATAATTCACAATCATTCAACCTGTTGCTGTAAGGAAGGGTCACCACTCCAAGGCTCTGGAATGAGAATGTAGAGGTGCTGCTATGGCTGAGAGCAGGAGACTTGTACCACTAAATAATACACTGCTGTATGCATACATGTCAATGCCAATAGACCCAATTCAGGCTGTCTCCCTCTTGAAATTGCCTCTGCTTCAAAAGGCATTTTTAAAAAGAAATTTAAATTGTATAAATTGCTTGGGGGTCCCCGGCTTCCAGTAGTGATTCAGTGGGGGTCCTCAGGAGTCAAAAGTTTGGGAACCACTGCAATAGGGGGACCAATGTGTTCCAATGCATCATTCTCTGACCAAAGCCTCTTTACACATGAATGAGGCAAGAAATGGCATTGCAGGAGAAAGTGTTGATACTACATTCAATTGGGTAGTTTAGGTAACAAATAATGGGAAGGCAAACATTAGACAAAAATAAATGTAAAGCTAGTCACACACACCGCTTAAGGAGAATGGCATTTTCCTGCATTGGTCAGTGTGAGAAGAAAAATCTTGTGTTTAACATTCTTCTACTCGTTCATGCTTCCACAGCCCTCGAGTTGACTGTGGCCATTGGAAGCCAATGCTGGATTGGGGGAATGTAAGGAGACGTCTCTTCCCCAGATGTAAAATACATTGACCAGGAAATTGTAATCCATATGGATCACAATCCTGCCTCCCCCTAAAAAAACATCCTTTAGGGTTCTACTATTCATGTACATGCACCCAATCCATGCTCTATTCAATAATAATTATGTTACAGTTCTCTATGAGTCAGTGATTCATAAGTAATTATCCATTGATTATATTTTTGCTAGTGTAAAAGCACTGCCCTAATATCATAATTAATGGCATGCCTAGTAAACATGCATTCTCTTCCAACCTCAAATGACATTAAAGAGGGTGTATTCACAACTTCCTTCTTAATCATCTGAAATACAATTCTTGGTTCACTCTCCCTCACAAATTATACATTTTTCCGAAGTAGTTTCCTGAATGGTTCAAACTTGGCTACATAACTTTTCACAAATGTAACTTTAAAATGTTGTGATCATTAAAAAAAGAAATCAGTGGTACCTCTATATAGTCCCCTTCTTTCAGTTCAATCCTGTAAGCCATGGAAGCATTTCTTAATCCATTCCTTACTGGAACCATTAAAAGTTTGAACCCAACTTATATCCTAAATTTTCACTATAAACATTAATACATTTATTTTTTTTGTTGCCACCATTATCTCCATTGTAGAACCTCTATCAGCCACCCACCACTGATGTCACTGGTCAGGTGACAGAGTACTAATAAAAGAGGCCGAGCCCACGTGCTCTGGGCCAGTTGCACCAGACCTCCAGTGTGTCCTGTGTCAGCATGTGTGTGCCTGCCAGCATGAGGGCCTAGGCCCATCACAGCCCTTTACACACATTACTAGCATAATGCAGTGAATATTTTACAATTGTGTTTACCTCCTACTACTCTTAATACAATATCGGGATTCATTACTGCTGCCTAATTTTTTAACAACTTCCATGCTATATCATTAACTTTATTACTTCTAATGTGACAGGAATTTGAATTGGCAAAATGATTCACAATGTTAGATGCACAAACAACAGTTCTCTTTCAGTTACCCTCTTTCTCTGGCACAGCCCTAACACGTGAAACTAAAACTAAGAAATTGTGCAAACATATGGGTTTGCGCTTGTCTAGTATGCAGATGACACTCAGATTGTCATTTTGCTCTCAAGCATGTTAAATGCTGCAGCTAAATGCTTGTCTCAAGCATGTTACTAGCTGGGTGCCGGACAGTCATCTAAAGCTGAATGGAAACAAACCAGAGGTGTTGGTAGTAGGAAACAACCCCTCACTTTGGAATGAGCTTAGCTGGCCAAATGAGCTAGGATTGCTCTCAGCACCTGCTCCATCAGTGAAGAGTTTAGGTTTCTGAATCGATGAGAGGCTCACTATGGAAATCCAGGCGAAAAAGTTGGCAACATGCTGCTTTGGACTTCTTTGCACCTTAAGAAAGTTCTTGAGCTGGCTTCTTTTTTTTTTTTTTTTAGTTCAGTAATTTTTATTGAAAAAAAAGACATATATACAAGGTACAGAGTAAAACACATGGGGAATGGGAAAAATAAGGATGGAAAAAGAAACGCCCCGGGGGGGGTGGGGGGGGGAGTCGTGCGAACACTGTCTCTATTGGCCTGTGCCTGTAAGTCCATAGTCCATGTTCTCACGCTGGCTTCATCCTCTTCTCGTTTTCCTTTAGGCTTCCCCCGCATCCCTTGTGCGCTGTTTGATTGTCTTCCTACCCCCCTGGTGGCGCGAAGAGAAAGGAAAAAGAGAGGTGTAGAGATATAGAGAGTGTAGAGAGCAATTGTGTCGCTGAGTAGGTGATGCATGTGGATTGTGAGTGTTGCCTAGTCTGGGCGTTCAGGGAGGCTTATGGGAGGACAGGTAGTTGTCTAGCGACATCCACATCTCGCATTTTTTCCCGGAGTTCGGTAGGCTGTTCGTTGTTATGGTGTCGGCTGCCCGTAGGAACGTGACCCAGTTGAACCAGGCTTTAAAAGTTGCCTTTGCTGTGTCTTTCCAGTTGCTCAACACCATCTTGACCGCCGCTGTGAGCAGGAGGTCAATCAGGTCCCTGTCATTCCCAGATGTTATTGATGGGTCTGTGTACCCCAGTACTAGGTAGTGAAAGTCCAGTGTTAGTGTGGCGCCTGTTAGGTCGTTGATGAAAGTGTTTATTGCGTCCCAGAACTTCCTGGTTTTAGTGCAGTGGAAGAGTAGGTGTGCCAGGTCCCATTTCTGCTTGTTGCAGTTCCAGCAGGAATCATTTTCTCTGATTCCCATGGAGGCCAGGCGTGCCGGGGTCCAGAAGGCTTTGTGTAACAGCCAGAATTTTGTCTGGTCTAGAGTCGTTGTCACCTTCCTTCTTGATGATGAAGACCAGAGGTCTGCTCTTTCCTCCTCACTGAGCACTTTCCCTGCCACTGCCTCCCAGTCGGCTATAGCTTTATTATTTAGTTTAGACGCTTTGGGCCTCAGGGCTCTGTATATGTGCGCTACTTGGTGTCCTATGATGTTCAGGCCGGTGGCATATTGTAATATTGATGGGGTGAGATTGTGTAAGCCTGCTTTGGCGATTGCCACCCTTATCTTGAGGAAGTTATAGAGCTCTGTGCTATCAAACTTGTATCGTTCTTTGAGTGTGTCAAAAGCTATTTGATTCCCTTTGCTCTGTAGTTGGCTCACCGTTGTTATGCCATGACGGTACCATGTGTGCATGTTCAGTGTGTTGTTCTTGTATTTTAGCCTAGGGTTGTGCCATAGGGACTCTAGGTGAGTTTGTCTGACGCTTGTGTCTAGTATTTTATCTACTTTAAGTAGGGCCATTCTTGTGTTCCTTAGTATTGCGTTTTGCTTGATTGCAGGGTGTTTCGACGCTGTGAGTAGTGCTACTGGTTCCATCCCTCCTAGAAGGTTGCGCTCTAAGGAGAGCCAGGCCGGGGTGTAGTCCCTTTTTGGGCATAGCCAGTACAGGCCCTGTTTTGCCATACAGGCTGTTTGGAAGGTCTTGAAATTTGTTATGTTAAGGCCACCTAGCTCCTTGGGGAGTCTTAGTTTCTGAAGGCTGATTCTGGGTTTCTTCCCTCGCCATAGAAAGGTGTTTAGTAGTTTGTCTAACTTTTTATAGAAATCGGATGTGTTGGTTAGTGGCAGCATGTTAAGCATGTAGTTGACCATGGGGGTGATCATCATCTTAATGGTCTCTATCCTTCCCCACCACGTAGTAAATTTGGGCGACCACCCCTCTAGTTTCTCCTTGATTTTGCCTAGAATTGCTTGTTCGTTCTGGTCTAATGTTGTTCGCAAGTCTCTTTCGAAAAGGAGGCCCAGGTATTTAATGGCTTTCCTCTGCCAGGTCAGACCCGAGGATCCCAGAGCTGTCTTGTTGGTGTGGATGTTCAGTGGCTTACACTCTGATTTCTCTCTATTAAGTTTGTACCCCGACACCTGGGCATACTGGTCTATAGTGTCCATTAGAGCGTTTATAGATCTTTCTGGATCTTCTGTTACAATTAGGACATCGTCCGCGTATGCTGCCAGTTTAAAAGACTCTCCCTCTACAGGTATTCCTCTGATGTTGGGGTTTGATCGTATCATGTTGAGTAGGGGTTCTATTGCCAGTAGGAAGAGGGCCGGTGATAGCGGACAGCCCTGTCTAGTACCTCTGTTTCGTTCTAACAGGTCTGACGTACACCCATTTACAACCACCCAGGCTTTTGGTTCGTTGTATAGGGCCATCACCATCCTCCTGTAGTTGTGGCCTAGGCCGAATTTCTGCATGCACTGGTCTAGGTATGGCCACGACACCCTATCAAATGCTTTTTCTGCGTCTAGGGCTATCATGACCGCCGCATTATTGCTTTTGGAAGTGTGATTGATTACGTGGCATAGTAGCCTTGTGTTGTCGTGGGCCATTCTGTTCTTCAGGTAGCCTACTTGTGCTCGGTGTATGAGGGAGGGCAGGTACGTATTGAGTCTCGTCGCCAGGATCTTGGCATAAATTTTACAGTCGACATTAATTAGTGAGATTGGTCTGTAGTTTTTCGGGTGTTGTGTATCTTTGCCTTCTTTGGGTATCACTATGATGTTGGCTTCTGCCATCGATTGCGTCATACGTCCATTGTTTACACAGCTTGTGAACACTGACGTCATCGTTGGCAGGAGTGTGGTGATGTAGTGTTTGTAGAACTTGGCTGTGAAGCCATCCGGCCCTGGTGCTTTTTTGTCTTTCAGACTTTTGACCGCCCTTTCTATTTCTTCCCTAGTTATTTCTGAGTCTAATCTCTCCCTTTGATCCTCCGTTAGTTCTGGTGTTGTGATGTGTTCCAATAATCTTTTCCCTGCGTCTGCCTTTAGCGTCTCATCTCTTTTATAGAGTTGCTCGTAGAAGTCCCTAAAGGTATCGAGTATTCCCTTATTTGTCGTGTGTGATTTGTTTGTACTGTCTCTGACGGCTGCTATGGTGTGTTGTCTCTGTTTGCCTTTGAGGTACGCTGCCAATGCTTTCCCTGCCCTGTTAGCCGAGCATAAGTTTATTCCTTTGTATTTATTGATCCATGTTCCCGCTCTCTCGCTGAGGATCTTGTTCAGCTCGTATTTTTTCTTTGTTAGGGTCGTGAGAGTGTTCCTGTCCTCTATGTTGGCTATGTGACCTGATTCTAGTTTTTTGATTTCGCCCTCTAGGTCCTTTATCTTCCTGTTTCTCTCCTTGTTCTGCCTCCCCTTGATACTGATAATAGTTCCCCTTATTGTGGCTTTCATTGCGTCCCATAGCGTCTCTCTTCCAATGTCTGGGCTGTCATTGTGTTCGAGGTATTCTTTTATGGCTAGTTCTCTTTCATCTCCGCTTTTTGTGTTTTTAAGAAGGTCGTCATCGAACCTCCATCTGCGTGTCGGGCGTTCATTGTGTTTGCCCGTTAGCGTTAGGCTGATGTGGGAGTGGTCTGAGATCGTCCTTGGGCCAATCTCTGTGTGTTCAATAAGGTGTGTGTGTGTGTCTGATATGAGTATATAGTCAATTCTGCTGTATGAGTTGTGTGGGTATGAGTAGAAGGTGTAGTCTCTTTCATCTGGGTTTTGTAGTCTCCATGGGTCTGCAAGTCTAATTTTTGCGCAGAGGTTCCGTAGTGGGTTGCCTCTCAGTGTGCTCTGACTCTGACTTTGCCTTTGTGGGTGTCTGTCTATGGCTGGATCCAGAACCTGGTTCATGTCTCCAGCCACTATTTGGAGCTCCCCCAGAGGCAGTGCTTCTAGTTCTTCCCCTATCTGTTCCCAGAATGTTTTATCTTCGGTGTTGGGGCTATAGATATTCGCCACGTGTATCGGTTCCTCCCCTCTTAACAGGCTTGTTATGAGTAGCCTTCCTTCCGTATCTGTCTTTGTTTTGTCTGGTGTGAGTTTTGACTTCTTGCTTAGTATTGTGATAACTCCGTTCTTTTTGTTCTTTGCTGGTGAACCTAATACGTGACCTATCCAGCTGGCTTTAAGGCGGTCTATGTCTTCCCCCCCAAGCCTTGTTTCCTGCAGAACATAGACATCACTCTTCAGCTTTGCCAGGTGCTCTAGGACTTTCCTCCTTTTAACTGGGTGGTTGAGACCTTTAACGTTCATTGACACTACCTTAATGTCAGTCGTGAGAGTGTGGTGCGTGTTGTGTGTCATTTCCTTTTCTTTCTGAGTTGGCTGTCTGTTAGGCTCCTTAGCATGCACTGCTTACTTCTGTGTTTCGGTTCCCTATCAGCTCTCTCTAATAGTAGAAAAGTGGTGTGGAAAGATAGAAAAAGACAAGAAAGTAGAATCATCCCATGTGTGTTCCCTCCGCACCCCCCTCCCTCTCCCCTACCCCCCTCCCCTCCCTCCCCCACCCCCCCTTACTTGCATAGTGGGTGTGCGACAACAAAGTTCCTTTGCTCCGCGTTCCCTGAGGTAGGTTGGTTGCTGATTTCTTAAAAGGATTGTCTTATCAAATTCTCTGAGATTCTGTGCGTGCTCTTTGGGCTAGCGCTGCTTCTTGCTGCACGTTCGCCCAATCAGTTCCCTCGCTTCTCGCTTGAGCTTGAGGTAGAAATCGGTATAGTGTTATTTATGCTTCGTTCCTGAGAGTTCCTGAAAGTCACACGGAGACTTGATTTTGGGCGGGTACTTAGTGTTGTCCTTCCGCTTTATTCCCCTTTACTTTCGTCGGTTGGTGAGGCACTTCTTTTCGGTGCACTTTGGCCTTTTGCATCCATTTCCTCTGTTGGTGGGCCTCTTAGGTATCGCCTGAGTTCCTCATGGGCCGCAAAGACCAGTGACCTCCAGTTATCCGTGATCTTAAAGCGGGCAGGACCTGTGAAGGAGTAGTTGAGGTTTCTTTTCCGCAGTGTTTCTCTCATGGCTAGAAAGCCTTTTCTGGCCTCCGCTGTGGGTTTCGAGTAATCTTGTGTGAGCACGATTTTGCTGCTCGCCCATGTGAGGTTTTGGTTTTTCCTTGCAAAGGCGAAGATTGCGTCGGTGTGGTCTGCTCTTAGGGGGGTGCATATAATTGCTCTTGGGGTCTTCCCAGTGGCCGGTTTCTTCGCTGGTACTCTGTATGCTTTATTGACTTCAAACTGCCTATCGAAGACCAGGCCGGTGAGTTTGGGCAGCATGTTCTCCAGCATCACCGCGCATGATTTCTCCTTTTCCTCCAGGCCCTCCGGGACCCCCAGGATTCTGATGTTGCCCCTTCTTGCTCTGTCGTCCTGCTCCGCCATTTGCTTCTGAATTGTCTTGGCAATCTTTGCGTGTTCCTCTGTGGTCTTGATGTTCCTGCTTGTTGCATCTTCTACTTCTCTCATCCTTCCTTCCACCGTTTCCATCCTGGTGTTTGTGCTGTGTTGGTCAGCTCGGATTGCGGCCAGTTCAAGTTGCATTGTGTCAATAGTCTTTTTGGTCTCCTTTGCGACCTCTTTCACCTCGTTTATTCTTTTCAGTACTACTTCTAGTGTTGCAGTCTCTGCTTTGGGCTTTGCTGGTGACTCCATAATGTCTTTTTTAAGTTTTTTCTGGTCATTTGGGAGTTTCCCTCCTTCAGCCATTTCTTGCAGTTGTGGATTGCCTGGACTGCTTGGTCTGATCTGTGAATCGTCAACTGACCTTGTGCCAGCACGCTGTCTGACCTGTGTTTGGTTTGTGGTTCGTATTGCAGAGTTGAGGCGGAAGCGGCTCGGTGCTTTAATGTGTCGGGTCTTTGTTTTTGCCCTTGCCCCCTCCAGCGTATGCCTTGTCTCGTTCGCCAGTGTTGACCCTGGTCGCTAGGAGCCCCCCTTCTCTGCTTGCTTCAGCTTCTTTTGCCTGATGTCTGTTGGGTAGAACTGGTGCTGAGGTGAGGCCTAATCTCTCAGCTGCCCTCTTGTTATTGTCCCGCAATTTGTGTGGCCTAATCTCTCAGCTGCCCTCTTGTTATTGTCCCGCAATTTGTGTGGCCGAGATTTTTGTCTCCGGGTCCTCTGTTGCTAGGTATCTCCCTTGGCTCGAAGCGCTGACCTCAGCTCTCCTTGGGCGCTGCTTAAATCACGCGCTCACTCTTGCGCTTGGTCTTTGCCCGCCGGGCCCTTGTAGCTTGTCAGCTGCTGTATCTGGCTGTTCCGCTTTGGCCGTGTGAGGCCCGACTTGTTAGCCCAGACCTCTGCCCCTTGTTGTTATGATGCGGTTCTTGGGTGCATCGTTACCCCCGCGGAGGAGCGCTCGGAGCGGTGGTGGGGGGGGGAGGAGGGGGGGAGTGCCCTCTTGCGCCTAAGCTGCTTGCTCGCTCGTGGTCACGCTGCGAATGCACCGCGGCTGGCGGGACACCCGCGCTGTCTGAGAGCGCTGTCTTCCCCTACATCCCGGTGCGTAGGGATCAGTTCCTTGTTCCTTTGTTCCTCGTTCTTGTGTCTCGCCTGGCGCGTAGCCTTCTCTTCCTGTTTTGAGGCCGCACCCTTCCGCTTCCGCCTCTGCAGATCCGGCGTCGGTAATGGCAGCCTCCAGTGTTCACTTCCGGTCCCACTCCGTAGCGTTTATGATCCCGAGCCTCCTACCTTTCGGTGTCCAGGGGGGGTGCGCTCAGTGTCCTTCTTTCGGGCCAGGCTCGGATTCTAGTCCCCTTGCTTCCACCACCTCCGCTTGCTGTTTAGCGTCTCGGGGTGACTTTCCTTCTTCTCTCCCTCTTTTGCCCCGTTTCTGTATCTCTCTTGACTTCTCCTCTGTTATTGTACCCGGCTCATCGGCGCTCGTGATGTCCGGGGCGTGGCTTGGACGACAAAGAAGATGGTCGTCTAGGTCCGTGGCTCCGCAACCCTGAGGATACAAGGCGATTTGTAACAGCCAGACGCGAGGTATTCACCTCGGAAAGAAGAGCTAGCGGCGCGTGAAGGCTGCGACCACAAGTTAAGGCATGCTGTTGGTCGGAACTTAGGCTCGAACTACGACAACAACAGACCGGAGGAGCCGATGCAGACGGACGGACAAGAGACAAGATGGCGATTACAAGAGCAGCGAGAAGACTCTTGAGCTGGCTTCTAATCAACCTGCAAAGAATAGTAGTTCAGGGCCTCATTCAGTAGCGGTCGGCAGTAGGTGTTTCTGTAGGGCGGTGACGTGGGCAGGGGGAGGGGCAGGGTGGGGGGTAGTAATGTATGGATTATGGAGTTTTACAGGTAAGTAAACATTTAAATAAATAAAACGAATTTTGTTGCGCGCACTGCATCATCAAATGTAATGCAGTGCGCGCAACGAAATTCATTTTATTTATTTAAATGTTTACTTACCTGTAAAACTCCGTAATCCATACATTACTACCCCCCACCCTGCCCCTCCCCCTGCCCACGTCACCGCCCTACAAAAACACCTACTCCCGACCGCTACTGGCCTCATTAACTCGTGCTTGGACTACGGGAACTCCCTTTACTTAGATATGGCCCCAACTGACTGCAGATAATACAGAATGCAGCAGCATGCACACTTTTCAGCATCCCCAAGCGCACCTCAACTGCCCATGCTATGGCAGCTCTTCACTGGCTGCCAGTCTAAAAAAAGAATACATTTCAAGTCCCCATGCCTGGATTTTCGGGCTGTACAAAAGGACCCCTGCCAATTCAACGTCTAATCTCTACCTACATCCCCAAACGTTCCTACGTTCCGAGGGTCAAAACGTTCTTCTTATTCCTAGGATTAACCCCTCCCATGCTCATGACGAGCTCAGCTCATGACGGTCATGCTGTGCTCATGATGAGCTGAGCTCGTCATAACCGCCGTGGCGCTCACACGCGGGTATAATTCCCAAGCTGTGCTGAGCGTTCCATGGAAACGGGTGTGGTCATGACGAGCTCAGCTCGTCATGAGCACAACGCGACCGTGCTGCATGACGAGCCAAGCTCGTCATGAGCACCGGGGCACTGCGCGCTGCCCCTCCCCCCAGCACAGCGGGGGAATTACCCCCGCGGCGAACGGGTTAAGAGAGTAAGGAGAGGCAGAAGGTCCTTTCGAATTCTAGCTCCTCAGCTCTGAAATGAGCTCCCTTCTCACATTAGACAGGAGAAATCAGAAATCGCCTTTAGGAAACTCCTGAAAACCCATCTCTTTTATTGACTCATAGATATCCTTATCCAGAGTGAAGGTCTTTACCAGCGCTGGGCGGCCCGTTGGGTAGTCATGAGCTATATAAATCCTGGAAAATAGAAATAGATTCTCGTGAACTTTACGTTCAGGTTGTTAAATTCCTGTATCAATATTTATGGTCGCCTGTAAAGTAATGTCGGTCCATGCCTACTGTCTTTCTTAGACTCTATAAGTCTTTATTTTCATTAAGATCTTCTTCCTTAAAAAAAAGATCACAGCAAATGTTTTCAAAGTGACTTATTACTGGCACTGCCATTGAACTAAGAATGGTAACACGCTAATCACAAACTAATCTGTGAAATGTGTATCTTGTATATCATACTGAGTGGACTTTATTGCTTTATTTTTCTTCCAGCTGCTTCCAGCACATTTCAATACAATTAACTTTTCAGCATTTTGTAATTCTGGCAAGTGTTTAAACTCTCCTAACCTCCGTCTAGTAGACAGCGTTTCAATTAAATAAATTATTTTGTGTCAAATAATTTATCCGTTCGGTTACTGCCTCCTACCCTAATAATGAATCCAATCTAGCATTCCTATTTATTGCTGGTTCTCCCGGAGCTTGAGGAAAAGGTGATGGTGGTTGTACACCAGCCTTTCGATAAGCCGCACAAAATAAATAAAATGAATATGATGAAAGCAGCCACCGACTTTAGGCATACAACAAAACAGACAAATTAAAATAGTAAAAATAGCCATAGTCTTTTGGACAAATCAAAATAATAAAAATAGCCATAGTCTTTTGGACTTTGCAAAACAATTAACTGTAACAATAAAAGTAGCAGACATCTAAAAAGCTTGAAACAACAAGGTCATAAAAATAAATTGAGAGCGCCTTGAAGTAGAAACAGTAGATCTCACATCAATCATGAACATGCAGACCTCAGTCAGTATATGTAAATTCTCGTTGCGAGCAAATAGTTCTGATGTTTTTTTCATCACTTGTTGGTGAGGTTAAGCACTAGTCTGTAACAACCATGTTCTTTCTTAATAGTGACTCTTGATATCTTTTATCAAACAATGGGCCTTGTTTATGAGGCCTTACGCTGTGATTGCGTCACTTTTTTGTGACGCTGTGGCGACATAAACAATGCGTCACACTGCGCCATATTTCTAAAGTGACGCATTTAGGTGGATGCAACACTTTGTAAACCCATGTGCTACAATATACCTGCGTCAGGTAAAATGTATTCAGGGTGGTCGTTCTCCGGTAAATAAGGCTCATAGAAGTGGTGCAGTGAAATCTATGAGATTTCACTGTGCCACCTCTACGAGCTCACTGTGTCAAATCCTTATGCCTGCTTCACAGCAGGCATAAGGACTGACACAGGCACTTTTACATGGAACTCACCCATGTGTAGTGACACATTGTTGGAGTTGCTTCCATTTTCCGACACACTCCACCAGATTCCTGATGTATCTGGTCAATCCTTGCGACATGGAGCTCCGTACTGTAAATACGGCGCATCCAAGTGTCACAAGGAGCCAGCAATGAAAAATGTCACATCGCTGTTTTCAACTTGCGATGCAACACTTTTCATAAATGAGGCCCAATTTGCCCCATGTTATGTGCAGCTGGATCATCATGTATGGTACAATACCAGTGTGGATGCAACTCCAGTGAAGCAAATCTGCCTAAGATAGCGCCTTACACAAAAGTGAATCGAAGAGCAGCAAACCCATTCAAAGACAATTCCCATCTGCCTCACTAATCAAACATACACATTCCGTACCGGTCTGTTTATTTATTTATTTATTTATTTTATACTCTTATAAAGCGCCAGAATCGACCCCCGGAGGGGTATCTCCGCGCTGTTGCTGCCAAGAGGGAGTGCTGAAAGGTATTAAGCTGCAATGATGATACGAGGGCAGGACAGACATTAATTAGTAGGATATAGGTGGGTTTTTAAAATTGACCGGAAAATCAGGTGACTGTTGAGTGATCTTAGTTCAAGGGGCAAAGAGTTCCAGAGTACTGGTCCGGCATGGGCGAGCGCACGTCCACCCTGTCTAGTCTTCTTTACCCTGGGTGTCTGCAACAGTAGTTGGTTGCTGGAGCGTAGAGAACGCTTGGGGATGTAAGGCTGAAAGATTGCAGCCAGATATTTTGGGCCTTCCCCTATCAAACACTTGTGAATAGTGCATAAGATTTTGAAATGGACACGTCTCCTCACTGGAAGCCAGTGGAGTCTAATCAGCAGGGGGCAGGAAGGGGTCCTCGGTGGAACATTGAGGACAATCCTCGCTGCTGTGTTTTGAATCACCTGCAATTTGTTTAGTTGTTCCTCGTTGGCTCCAAGGAGCAAACCATTGCAGTAATCCACCCTGCTGATGACAAGAGCCTGCACAAGCGTTTTCCTATGCTGGTCCAGTAAGTAGGGGAAGACTCGTCTGAGCATCCCGATTGCCCGAAAGCAGGTGCCAGCAACTTGATGTACATGGTCTTTAAATGTGAGTTGCTGATCAAATAACACACCCAGGTTCCTGACCGTACTCTTGGGGATAGGGACAGGGCCTAACTCCAAAGGCCACCAGTCCGGAGACCAGTGTATTACAGCTTGCCCAAACAGCATGACCTCGGTTTTCCCAACATTACACTGCAGATAGTTTGATGACATCCATTCTGCAATGGCTCTCATGCCATCTGCAAAAGATCTTTTTATTGCAGGTGTAAGTTTCTTAAAAGGAAAAAGGAGTTGTGTGTCGTCAGCGTACGACACTGGGGTTTCCAAGACAGATGTGCTTCACACATCCGCATATGCATCAATCCACCTTCACATTCACATCAGTAGCGTAATGAAACATGAGGGTGCCCCCTACAAAATAAATGGAAGGGGGCGCCCATGCTCCGGACCAGTCAGTATCTCTCAGACCAGGGGCCCGCTGCCCATGCACAGAGCCGGCGCTCGCACCCCCATGCCCCGCACCGCAGGGGCTACTGTTACACCACTGATTCTAATCTGCATTCCACAATTATCTAAAACCTAACTCCTTTTACAAAAAAAAGGAAAAAAATCCCAGAGTCTGAGGTTGACATTTGCAAGACTTGTCATATGTGTTCCAGCATAAGTTCTGCAGGAGAACAACCCTGCCATTATTTCCACTGCCATATCACTAAAAAGCAACCAAGCGTAAAAAGATTAGCGACAAACTTGATATTTGTCTTTGATTGTTTAATATAGAAGGGTGGGGAATTGTGAATGATTTTCACTGTTGTGTTTCTATCTAGGACCCTAATTCGATATTCCCGATGTATGCCCTTATATGGTTATAATAAATAATACCCTTATAGAGGCATAAGAATCATATCCATATTTAGTGATAGCCCATGCAGTCCAAATACGGCAAGGCTACTCCCCTAGACTCCTAGAAAGTAAAACGCGTTCTTTAAACAAACCAAGCCTCCAGCAGTCCAGGAAATCCCCCTGCTCTTGTTTTGATTTGCACAAGAACTCCTAGAGTCAAGAAAGAACTGTTAGTTCTTAGTGACGTCTTATGTCCAACCTTACGTCAAACCCGGCACCTTTCAGGTATAAATATACCAACGTTGCCTTAAGCAAACACACGGTGGTTTGGAGCAGAGCGGCTATCTACTTGCCCGGAAGCCCAGCTGATGCGAGAGCCGAAGGAAGCCGCCCCTCCCTTTTGACGCTGTCTTTTTCTCCAGCCGAGAAAATCCAGCTCCGGTGTTTCCAGTCACCTTCGCGGGTTGCTGGGATATCCAGTCCTGAGAGAGAGATACAAGACCTCCTTCATTCTAGAACCAAGGTACGGAGCTGACTAAACCCTTAAGAGAATTCTTGATTCAGATCCTTGGCAAAAACCCAACTTAACTTAAACTGCAATTTACTTACTCCTTCCCACGTATTAGGCTTAGGTCAGGTACACCGGGGTAGGCGTAGATTAGAAGCACCAGTTGAGTACGTTAGTCAATGTTTTTATGTATGTATATATTTTATCCATTTTAAAGTATCATATGGCTAAGAAACCTTATCAATGCTTTTACAGTATTAATTCATAATACTCCTTTTACTGTACGTACTTTACTTCATGATAAGTATTGCAATTGTGGCAATTCATTTCTCTTGCATGAGAAAGAAGACTGCTCAATAAATAACACCTTTTATTGAAAACGCCCGTCTCTCTATTTCTCTGCACTCTGGTGAAACTAAGTATGCACGATTGACTGAGTGAAATAACCGTCTATTGTTTTCACACGACTCTAGAGATACACTCTTTATTCTGAGGGAGCAAAGTTGTCATGTTTATGCGGTTGTCAGAAGCTAATCCCTTCTTGTATAAATCCGGAGAGTTAACTCTTTCCTGAACATTCGAGAAAGTTTCTAGTGACCTCTGAGCTAGCTGGCAAAACTAATTAAGTCTAATATAGTCAGTAGAGACCTAGTCGACCTCAGTCCTACGTCTACACTACTGTTTATATTATTCCAATGCGCAGAGCCTATTGGGAATATAGGAACTACACTACATGGCGCCCAACGTTTGGTAAGGCGATAATCTAACGCAAGACATTAAAGTAACTCAGTCGTGCTTTTTCACACAGACCCTTTTTCCCGTAAAAACTCCAAAAGACGTCTGGAGTGGATAAAAGGTTAAAATCCGCCGGAACTTAGTAGGAAGAGATTCCTATGTATAGTTTTTGGTTTAGTCAACGTTGAAGGATACAGTGTTCCATAATATTGTGCACCTAATCTTTGTTTCCTTGAAACTTGATCTGCAACAAAACTTTCTGTCAGTAAAATGGGGGAAAGTGAACACGAAAGAGAGAGACCTAGTTTAGCAGCTCAACTCCTAGCGGATGACACAAGTCTCCAAGATGAAGACCCGAATGCTATAATCATTCCGGTAAATGTAAGAAGAACTATAACTAAAAAACTTATAGAAAATGGAGTATCATCACGAGGTGGTACAGTCATATTTGTGGTAGAGGCCCATGAATATCGGCAGACAGAGGTATTCTATTCATGGATAAATTTTCCAGCAGCACATGCTGCAACACACGAATTCCACTATTACAAAATAGGGGAACCTTCGGATGAATACGCTCCTTCCGAGGACGTTGAAATCCCACTAACTTACCAAGAGCACCTGCTCTGGTTTAATGGCGCCCTAAAACATCAAAATCACATCAGCAGGCTCGGTCCACTAGGTAGACCAGGAGCCACGTGGCCAGTTCTAGCCAGCTACACACCACATCCAGACATTGAAACAATGTCAGACCAGGAACTTTTAGCTCAGCTAAAACTGCTAATTAAAATACGTAGACAATTGGTCCAATATATAATGCGGACTTCAACAGTCCAAACAGCAATAAAAATTCCACAGAACACCCCTCACCAGGGGAACACAAACAAAATCACACCACAGAATATACAATCAGCCATTGGCAAAATACCCGCAAAACGGGAACAAATTCCATTCTGGGTAGCACAAAAAAATCACTCAAATAGAGGCAGTATTTCCTGATACTACACCTACTGAGAAACACAGAATTCTGACTATCTGTCTTCCAATGGGGATCGCACCACATGTGGAGGACTGTGACACTTGGGGCACAGTCTTTGCTTCGATATACACAAAAACACATGGTGTTCCGTCTATGGCGGTAATACCAGATGTGCTAAGACAGATTCAAAATGAATACGGTCCAGAACCTGCTTTAACTCTGGGTATGAAATTACTGAAAGACTTCAAGCAGGTCTCGGCTATATTATTAGCCAATATAAAAGGAGAAGCAGCATCTGTGGCGATCCGCCAGAAATTGAAAGAAACAGATGTAGCAGAACAACCATTTGAACTTGCCAGAATCATAGAAAAATCCTATGAAGAACTAGGAAGAGATAGTTTGGGTGGGAAGACAGTAAAACCCCAACTAACTGAAAATCCTGAAAAAACCTTTATTAAAAATAATCTGAACACTCCAAAAAAGAGTTGGGATGGTAATAAACAATCCACTCCCGGAGAAAAACGATTCCAGTCCAGAGGAAGGTCTCCTCAATGGAGAGAAAGGTCTCCGGACCGAGGACACAAGTCTCCCCAGAGGGAGCCCTCTGAGAAAAAATACAACCTTAGAGATAGGGATAAATTGAGAAAACCTGATAGCTATCAAGATATTGATACACGTCCCTCTCGATCTTTTCAGACTTCCTCACAGAAATCGGAAAGAAGAGGATGGTCAGAACACAAGGAAGAGCACGTCAAGTCCAAAGACAAGGAACCTGCTCATCAAAGTAAAAAATTACAATTTCCAAGAAAGAAGGTAGCCAGTATTAAAATAATAAAACATGCAGAGGATACTGAGGACACAACTGAAAAATGGAGAGTGGGCCCAGACATTGCTAGACAGCGCAGCAGAAGTGACCATAGCTCGCAAGATCCTGATGAATCTTCTGGAGACAGTGGACACGAATGAATACATTCAAGTGGAAACTGCAGGCACTAGAGTTAGCAAACCCCATAAGTTATACAAAATAACATTACGTATAGAGGGGGACAAGACTAGGAAAGTAAGGGGTCTCTTTTGGGATAACCTTTCGAAAGGCTATGACATCCTGTTAGCTGAGACTGGCCACCAGAGTTTGTCAGGGAGAGCCCTCATGGCAAAGAAATGATTATGCCTGCCTTCTCAAATCATATTCCAATTCATAAAAAATACACATTAGCAAGAAAATGGGCAGTGGCCCAAGCTCCTGCATTATATAAAAATCATGTAGGAGGGGATGAGGATTCTCCTCACCACAAAATCCAGTTAAAAAGTCAACCTACTGCACAAAGGCAGTATCCTGTTAAACAAGAAGCTAAAAAGCAAGTCAGGGAGATCTTAGATGAACTTGAATATCAGGGGGTGATTGAAACATGCACCTCACAAATGAACAATCCTTTGTTTCCTGTCTCCAAGCCAGACGATTCATATAGTCTAGTTTTGGACTACAGACATCTAAACTCCTGTTGCAAAACATTTGCAGTACAAAACTCACACAGTGCAGCACTAATGAATAACATTGTGCGTAAAAAGTATAAAACGACATTAGATATCTCTAATGGTTTCTTTTGTCAAAACATTGCACCTGAAAGCAGGTAACTGACCCTTTCTCAATAATGGGGTCGCAAAAACACTTCTGTCGACTCCCACAGGGATTCAAGAATAGCCCAGGATTATTCTCAGCAAGAGTAATAGAGTTACTACAAATATATGATGATGAGGCATTATCTTATGTCGATGACATCTATCTCACAGATGATGACCTGGAGACACACTTGAAAAAAGTGAACACCATAATACTTGGGTTTGCAGCTGAGGGTTACAAATTCAACTTTAAAAAGTCACGAATTGCCCATCTAACTGTCCTATTTTTAGGATTTTTAGGATATGAATTATCAAGTGAAGGCAAAAGCCTAGCAGATAACTTCTTAGAGAAGTGTGCTGTACTCCAAGCACCTAAAACGCTGAAGAACGTACAATCAATACTAGGTTTCCTGAATTTCGGAAGAACATACATTCTTAATTATGCAGAGAGGGTTAAACCTCTCTATGAATTAATAAAACCTGATTTCAAACCAATCAATTGGACTCAGAAACACACAGAAATTTTAAGATCATTGCAAACAGACATGTTAGCTAAAACAAAATTGCAAACTCGCGAAAACATACGCAACCTTGTAATCCGAGTCATCCCAGGAAGATGCGGATTCACGTACCTGACCTCTAATGAGGGAGAAACGGTACCAATAGCTTACAAATCACACTTGTACACACAAGCTGAAATGAAATTCAGTTCTACTGAAAAAATTCTAATAGCGGTCCAAACTGCTGTAGCAAAAGAAAGAGCCCAAGCCCAAGGCAGGAAGATAACTGTTTTAACAGCCCTTGAGGCATTAACAAGCCCACACAATTTGAATGCTGTGGCATTAGATCCAAAATGCATACAATGGGAAAATTCTCTTGCTGCAGAAGACGTGAAATACTATTTCCACCCAATAATGAAAAAACTAGAAGATCTAGAATATGAAGAAGAATATCCTCTGCCAATCGAAATTCTGCCTCTCGAACAGTACACATGTGTAATCTACATGGACAGATTTGCACAACACTACGATGTAGAGAAAAAAATCCTACAACGCAGCGTGCGCGATTGTTAAAGGTCGCTGGCGCTTTGGTAAATTCAGACCAATAGTCACCAAAACTGAATCACTCAGAAACTGTTCAGCTCAGGGAGCTGAAATAAGATCTTTGAAGATGGCGCTTGAAAATGCCGATCGCGAATTTCCCACACTAATAGTGTGCGACTCGCATTACTGCGTCGATTTACAATAATGACATGCAGACATGGATCAAAAACGGGTACAAAGAAGACACAGGTGCCACAATAAAGCATAAAAAACTTTGGGAACAGGTAGTTCTTTTGCAGAAAGAACTACAAAAGACTCACGTGATCCATACACTGAGTCATCAACGTGATGGCGTTCACGTTGCAGGGAATTCATTGGCTAACAGAGCCACAGCGGAAGCGGTTCAACCGGCTTCCGTAGCCACAAAAAAGCGTTCTAAAAAATACATAGACGGAGAAACCATGCTAGCGGTAAAAGCCTCATTAAAAGGAGACTATGCAGCATTACCACACGGCTATCCACTCAATTATACATACATAATAGATGCAAACTCCGTTCCTTTTGCTCAAGTCCCTGGAGTGGGGGATAGAGTAATTCCAACACGAACAGGAGAGTCTTCTTGATTGAAGACTTACACATGGGATTGGGTCTAAGGCACCTAGAGATCGTGAAATCTCTAAAAGAATTACAATCAGAATACTGGTGGCCGGGGATGAGCTTGCAACATTACAAATTTGCAAAAGATTGTCCTGACTGCAACCGAGATCGCAGTCGTGAACCGGACCAGACTAGTGCCAGGACACCTCTATTAGAAAGCATAAGGCTATCTATACGCAAAAATGCGATCCCATAAATATTAAGACTAGATTCCCTTAAAATATGGACCCCAGCACTCGGCTGACGCCAGAACTGTTATAAAAGATTTGCGAGTATTTATCGGCACATACGCAATTGGCATGCTACATTCTGACCCTGCGTTTAGCTCTCGAACCTACAAGGAGGCCATGGCCAGCATGGGCATTGCATTGCGGTACTCTTCTCCATTCCATCCCGAGGTAAATGCGGTAGTGGAAATAAAAAACCGGGACATAAAGCACTCTATAACGGAGAGGGTATTAGGTTCGGGTGATGGGTGGGTCAAACATTTAACAAGTGTCCAACGTAGTCTTAATAATCTGCCAAGAAATTCTCTAAAAGGTCTCACTCCCTACGAACTATTGTTCGGTACTAGAATGCATATCCAGGACTTAGATAGTCACACTTCAGTGGTAGAAGGAAAAGCCTTTGATATCAAAGACCGTTTGGCTATTTTACAGGACTTAAATGAAACAAGAAGAATTATGAGTAATATAAAGTTAAAGCCAACAGCCACTGAAGAGAAACCACCTGTCCCAGCAAGACCTGTCTGGATTCCAAAGATTGGGGATCTAGTCAGAGAGAAGATCGCAGTGAAGAAGGAATTTGGGCCTTCTTACAGAAAAGCAGTACCTGTCTTAGCTGTCAGCGGAACAAGATCAGTAGTACTACCGCCCCTTGCTGGTAAAAAGGAGAACCGAGTTGTATCCATCAACCTGGTAAAACCACAATCATGTGGCCAATAATAAGTAGTAGGCCCAGTGGACTCCCAAGAAATAGCAGAAGACCACATTTTGCTCCAATCCAAGAGGTTCAAACTGAGAGACTAATCACTTTTGATAAACCTGCAGTGAACAAAAAAGGACTATGCAACAAAGCCATGGAACTTGTGTCTCTTGAAACCCAAATTGCAACAGTTCGTCAAGAAACACCTGTCTACAATGATGTAGCATCGGACTATACTAATGTCCCACAGAAAGATCCAAAGACTAAAGAAAATCCGGAAACAATTCCAACAATTGACAGAACTGCATCTGGCTACTTCATCAATTTCGATGACTTTTCTGATGATCCAAGTGAACATGAAGAAACGCCAGCAACAAAAACTTTCAAAGACAAAGTAACTGAACTTTTTCATCAACTCAAAGAAACATATCTGATTTCTCCATGGATTGAATTTTGGATTGTGTTAGGTGTACTTTTCCTCCTGCTTTGGCTCATCATGGTTCTATGTTTGGGAAAATTCATTGAAGGAAAATACAGTACAATGGACACAGCAAGTCAGAACATCAACTTGGTCCTAAAGCCTCACAAGTCATCTCACATCGAGAAAAGAGAACTGTCATCAGTGAACATCACAGCCAATCCAATACCCGGTGGGGTAGCATGGGACAAAACGGATTATGAAATCTATGGCCCGATTGAGCTCTTGAAATATCCACACCAGTTTAAGGTTTCCTTAAGTGACTTTGTAAAACCAAGTACTTTCTCTGATGATTGGGACTTTGAAAACAATAATAATATGATGTCAGATTTAGTAATGTCAGCAAAATTCACAGAACGTGATTATTTGCAGGGTTCATCAAATTATGAAGAGTTATATTGTTATAATCATTTTGGTCATCACTATTTGCATAAAACTGCTCAACGTAGAAATGTTTTTAATTATAATCAATGGGAACATTGTGCAACACCGCCTAAAGACAGCTCGAAAACATTTTATGAGAAATTCCCATACTTCTCAGGGTTTAACACATGTGATGCAGAAACGTTTTATTTTAAAATGTTAAATAAAACAGGAATGAAAACAATGTTGACAAATACTAAATTGATCTATTCTGAAACATTTTATGAAAAAATGTCTACATTTGGTTTTGAATTTTGGAAAAACAACATTGAAACAAAAACCATCTGGGGTACAAAAGACTGGCAGGTCCAATGGTTAGAAGCATTATTTAGAGCCTTCATGATCCCAGAACAGATAATATTCCTGAATGACACAATTCAGCAAACAACTTGTCTTGGTTTAGCCAAGATAAAAGACTTAAATAAACCGTCTATTCCGAAGCACATACCTGATTGTAATAGCACTACAGATGTGGAGATAGACGTATCCCATATTTTACACCAAAACAGAACAAATCCTGATTGGAAAAAATGGTTGATCTGGCCCACAGACACAAATAACTGTCAAGATAGATTCCTGAACAAAATACAGGGGTTTAAACAGAACAGGCCAGACCCAAGATATTCTGAGAGACAACATCCAGGGATAGTTACAACATACAGTGTAGGGAAACTATGCCTCGAATGGCTACAAAAATCCACACTGGCTGAAATTAAGCAACACTTGACTTTACTTAACGACGGTGCTGACTTGCGAGATTTCATAATGGGACCTCGCAAACAGCGTCAAAAACGTTTCATAGCGGCCGGTATATACGCTGCATACAACGAAGCTTGGAAAGAAACACAAATTGAAACAGCAGAAAAAATACGAGAAATTGATCGTATTAATTTGGAAAAATCACTTTCTGTAGTGGACAATGGGTTAATGACTCAGTCCTCCAGAATATATTCATTGGACAGCATTGTATCATCTGCTATTGATATAATAGAGCAGGACTTGCTAATGTTACAACATGGTCAGTCCCAATTGCGTTCTATTGTACAGCTTGGCTGGACGTTGCAAAATCTGCGTTCAGGCTACGTGCCATGGCGTTTTATTAACACAACGTCATTATTCTCTATCTTTAACCTTACTGATATATACAAATCAGTTTGGCACAAAAAGGAGCAGACTATACGATTCTGAGCATTGAAAAACTTGAGAGATTACCATTGACAATGTCAGAGAGACCTGTCATTGAATGGATAATACACGGAATAATTACAATTCCGATAACAACTTTCCAGTTTAAATATTGCCAAGAGTATATACCAGCAGGCCAGTATGAAAGGTTGGGTAAAGGATACATCAAATCAACCTGGGATTTACCTTACACACACAAATGTTATAGTGAAGGAAAAAAGGAAGTATTCCTTAGTGGTAACAATTGTAAAAAAACACTAAGTGGTACACTTCTGTGTCAAGGTAGTAACTTGATTGGAGCCTGCGAAGGGTCTGCAAATAACCTTTCATGTCACCTGCATGGCACTCCTGCAAAACAGATAGAGCCATTTTTCAGACAGCTTTCCAACGGCAGTTATGTTACAATAAGTGACTACAGCTGTTGTGGCATGGTGCCAGGAAAAGCCTATCTCATAACCGTCACTTCCAGGGTCATTTGCTGTATGCAAGTATTGTATCCACACAGCAATCCAGACATGGAGGCTGCGTTATGGCCTTCTTTGAATATCTCTTCTATTTGAATTGATACTTTAAGCAGAATGAAGTCAATTCTTTTACAGACAACTGTGCCTTTAACCTCGTCCAAAGAGACGTATGATCTGCAAGTTGCAAGGACAGCGGCAGAGATAGATTCCCTATTATCAACAAATTGCCCCGTGCATTTCGTAGAAATGTTAAGTCAAATCTTAAACATGTCTGATACCAGTGGCATCGCACATGTATTTAAGACAGTTTTTTTGGGACTGTTAGCATCCTTTGAAACAGTTCTGGGCATTTTCCCGAATTTTGTCCATTCGTTATTTGGCGGCCTGCCTCTACTTTTGGGACTCGTAGCAGGAATTTTATTTTTGATCCTTCTGCTCCGATATGGCAAGCCAAGCCACAGACAAGACTCCAGCAATGATGGGAGAAACGATCCTAGCTATACGCTACCGGGACCGCATCACTAAAGTCCTCGGATTAGCCCGCCTAAGAGATCTAAGTGCAACATGGCTTCTTTCATTCAGACCAATTTGGCAAAATTGCATCTTACCTGTGCTTTGATGTCTGCTATGCGGAGAAGAATGCGTGTTGGACGTCTGTCTTACACTATCATCAGCAGTACCAATGGATATAGATACCTTGCTAGGTCCGGTAACGACTCATGCATCGTGTTGTCCCCAGCGGCTACCTATACTGATGATGGCATTCGTTGAGACTTCACCACTACGAGTAGGTGGCGGTAAAGTACGAGAGGAAAGCAGCACCAAACAGGTACAACCTTCTGTGAGCATTGCTGATCCAAACATCGATGATAGCAATCACTCTCACATATGCACTGTTTCAGCATTTTCAAACTTGGTCGAACTTTCACCTGATGTTGTAGACCAATTTTTTGCAAGCCTGTCTGATATGATGTTCTCCCCTGAACAACGAGAATAACTTTTTAAAACAACAAGCACACAGCTTTCCCTGAACTCTGAATTCGGCCTTCAGTTTTTTGATAAACACAGCTACTGAAAACATTTGGAACTATTTTTTCCCCTGAAAGCGAAATAATTTTTTTTTCACTTCCAAAATATTTACCCTTTTTCTGGCACAAAGTACTCTGCTAAAAGTAGAACTATTCTTAGAGAACAGAGCTTCTATTTTAGGAACTTTAGAGACAATATTTTACCTCAGCCTCTAGCACATGTATAGCATTTGCATAAATATGTGATGAAATGGTCTCGACCTTCTGTTCTGTATAAAGAGCCATTTCATGTGTAATTTTCGCAATTCATTCAGCTGATATATATATATGCATTTTAACTGAATGATGACACTGCTTGAAAAGCGTACAGTACCAATACTCATTTTCGTGTATTTATGATATACCATTTCAAATGCGAATTGTGTATTTTGGGGTGGGTTGGAAAACACACATGCATCGTTATGTTTAATATTGCTTAGTTTTTAGTAATGATGCAGATTAATACGTGGAGTGGATGTTGTGTTTCTATGTAGGACCCTAATTCGATATTCCCGATTTATGCCCTTATATGGTTATAATAAATAATACCATTATAGAGGCATAAGAATCATATCCATATTTAGTGGTAGCCCATGCAGTCCAAATACGGCAAGGCTACTCCCCTAGACTCCTAGAAAGTACAACGCGTTCTTTAAACAAACCAAGCCTTTACCTTCACTCTCCCCTGGGCACCCCCGCGCAGCGGTTTCGAACGCTGCCGTGGGATACTTTCTCGTGTTGCCGCCATTCCACGGGACACACAGGCCACGCCCACTACCATCAGGCCACGCCCCCCGTTCAGGGTATTTAAAGCGCGCTGAGCAATAGCGCGAATAGAACACCTTTGACCTCCTGAGGCAGAAGCCGGGAGAGACGCATTGCTAATTTTTAAAAACTTTGAGTGTAATTTGTTGTGATTTTAAAACAAGATTTACCTTCACTCTCCCCTGGGCACCCCAGCGCAGCGGTTTCGAACGCTGCCGAGGGATACTTTCTCATGTTGCCGCCATTCCACGGGACACACAGGCCACGCCCACTACAATCAGGCCACGCCCCCTCCCTACCTCCTATTTAACATGTGCATTTACCGGACGCGCAGCGGACGAGCGCAGCGGGTGCGCCGTCTGCACGCCGAAGGCGCGCCTAAGGCAAGCCCGTCTGCGCCCGTCCGCGACCAGTCCGCGGCCGGGGCCAGGCATGCTGTCGGTGAGGGCGCTTATAAGGGTAGAATTGTGCGGTCACGGGAAGACCTGTGGGCTCTTAACACCGCGGCGGACTGCTGCGCTCATAGGACAGACCTCTGGACTACCGCCCTCCCTCAGGCATGTGGGGCTTGCGGGATTTCATTAGGAGCGTTGGATGATGTGAGGGTTGAGGGGCATTCTAAACCCAAGCCACTGATTAACAGAGGTCACAGAGCTGGCCTTCTGAACTGTAGATCTCTAGCCAAGCATGCAGATGACATCTGGCTGCTACTGGAAGGTCATGAGTGGGATGCTCTGTTTCTAACGGAAACTTGGCTCAATGAGGACAATATGATCGCCATCGCGCTGGCAGTACCCTCAGGGTATAAAATATGTTTTTCTAACCGGACAGGCGTTAGAAGAGGTGGAGGTGTGGCGGTTATATTAAAGAGCAGCTTACACTAACATCCTCCGCCCCTACCCTGATTCAGGGACTGGAGGGGCTTCACTTCTGCTTTCAGGTGGGACCTCAGCTATCCCTAGCGGGATTAGTTATATACCGCCCTCCTGGTGGGGAGAATCCCAACCTGACAACTCTGATGGATACTATCGTTCAGAGCTCCCTCCTTTATCCTCAATTCCTCGTTGTCGGGGATTTTAACATCCATATGGATAAGGAGGACTGCGTCCCTGCAGAGATATTGAGGTCCACATTAAATGCAGCCAATCTGAGACTTATCAACGATGGCCCCACGCACAGAGCGGGCCATACGCTTGATTTAATTTTCTCCAATATTAACAATGTGGTGGCAGAGGCGCCATTACCGCTAGTCTGGTCAGACCATTCACTTATTTCATTTAAATTAAATTTAGCGGCTGACAGACCTGCGACAAGCAAGTGCTCCTTTGTGAAGAGACATTGGAAGAAACTAGTCCCTGCTACCATGGGCCCAGTTCTGGCTCAGAATATACCTACTCTTACTTCGAATTTCAACACAGATGCACAGCTGTTTAATGACTGGATCGGGAACATGGTGTCATCCATTGCACCGGCAACACACGCAATATCCAAGCGGGATTCCCCTTCCGCTCCCTGGTTCTCACAGGACCTCAGAGTAGAGAAGGCAGTGTGTAAGAGGCTGGAGAGGCTTTGGAGGGCAAACTACGGGCCCCTAGAAAAGGCCCGATATAAGGAAGCATCCAAAAAACTGCAGAAGGCCGTTAGAAAGGCAAAAAAACTGTTCTATGCAGAATCAATTCAGCAGGCAGAACACTCGAGTAAGAAATCTTTAAGGTGGTTCAGTCCTTCTTTAAACCCAGGTGTATTGAGAGGGAGGTTCCCCCGTCGACCACTCTGTGCGATAGCATTTCAGATTTCTTTGACTATAAAATGATTCAAGTCTATGAGTCCTTCGGGCCAGAGAAGAAAACAGTGAAATCGGACCTGGCTGTCAAAGTGGTGGATGGTGAAACTTTGGCACAATTCCAGCCGATAGCTCTGAGCGTGGTTATGCAGGAATTAAGCCGCTGTAAGTCAGGGTCACCCGACGACCCTTGTCCACCTAAACTCTGGAGCACTATTGCTGAATTTGTGGCTCCCACAATACAGCAGATTTGGAATATGTCCATCTCCTCCGGGGTGTTTCCGAAGTTATGGAAACATGCCACTCTCCTGCCGCTGAAGAAAAAACCAAATGGGGATCCCAAGGACCTTAGTAATCTTCGTCCGATTTCTCTGTTGGCAGCGCCGGGTAAAATGTTGGAGAAAGTAATCCAGCGCCAGTTAGGTAAATTCATTGAAGAAAACAGGATATAGCATGAGACCCAATCAGGCTTTAAGCCCGGCTTCAGCACTGAGACAGCACTAATTGAGGTGGCAGAGTCAGTAAGGTGGACGATGGATTCAGGAGACTCAGCGATGCTGGTGCTCCTGGATCTGTCCGCCGCTTTTGATACGGTCGACCACGCTAGGCTGCATCCAGGACCAGGCACTGGGGTGGATACAGTCGTATCTGACTCAGAGAACACAGAAGGTGGCGCTGGGGACCGTTTCTTCAACACCCAAGGTCCTCAGCTGTGGCGTCCCTCAGGGGTCGGCACTCAGCCCACTATTATTTACTATATACCTGGCTCCACTTTTTACGTTGATTGCCAATTGGGGGGTCAATTCAATCTCATATGCCGACGACACTCAACTGGTGTTTCCATATTCGGAGGTGTCGGAGGCGTCCTTTTCGAGTTTCAAGGGCTGTCTCCAAGATGTTGCATGCTGGATGAACACAAACAAATTAAAACTTAATGCAAACAAGACGGAAGTGATCTTTTTTGGCAAAGGCCCCCCTCCACCCTCAGAACTTTGGTGGCCGGCAGAGATGGGACAGGCCCCTTCGCCTAGCCATATGGCAAAAAATCTGGGGGTGCGGTGGGATGACAGTTTGTCCTTTGCCTCGCACATCCAGCAAGTAGTTGGCTGCTGTCTGAGTAAGCTGAGGAATCTTCGCAAGGTTCTGCGACTCCTACCAGAGGGCTGCCGAAAAACAGTAATCCATGCCACAGTGACATCTAGGCTGGATTACGCAAATGGCCTCTACCTGGGCTTACCTAAGTACCTAATTCAGCGGTTGCAACTGGTCCAAAATGCGGCTGCGAGGCTGTTAATGCGGATCCCTTTCAAGCATTCGGTCTCTCCGCACCTTCTTTCACTTCACTAGCTACCAGTAGCCAGTAGAATCAAATTTAAGGCACTTACGCTGGCCTTTAGAGCTCTGTATGGCACCTGCCCAAATTATCTGAAAACTCGACTGCCGAGATATACCTAGGCTGCTCTCTTCGCTCCAACTGCTGCGTTCAGCTTGTAGTTCCACGAGCAAAAAGGGCTCGGTTGGGAGGACGAACTTTTTCTGCCAATGTGGCGGCACTCTGGAACATCCTGCCCCCAGCGCTTCAGCAGGCCCTCTCCGAGCTCTGCTTTAAGCGGATGATGAAGACCTGGCATTTCACCCAATCGCGCTAGGCGCTAATACTCTAGTCCTCATGGTCAAACCTGTTCTTTATAAAATGTCGTATTATTATTATTATTATTAAGCCTCCAGCAGCCCCGGAAATCCCCCTGCTCTTGTTTTGATTTGCACAAGAACTCCTAGAGTCAAGAAAGAACTGTTAGTTCTTAGTGACGTCTTATGTCCAACCTTAGGTCAAACCCGGCACCTTTCAGGTATAAATATACCAACGTTGCTTTAAGCAAACACACGGTGGTTGGGAGCAGAGCGGCTATCTACTTGCCCGGAAGCCCAGCTGATGCGAGAGCCGAAGGAAGCCGCCCCTCCCTTTTGTCGCACTGAGAAAGACGCTGTCTTTATCCTGAAGCCGAGAAAATCCAGCTCCGGTGTTTCCAGTCACCCTCGCGGGTTGCTGGGATATCGAGTCCTGAGAGAGAGATACAAGACCTCCTTCATTCTAGAACCAAGGTACGGAGCTGACTAAACCCTTAAGAGAATTCTTGATTCAGGTCCTTGGCAAAAACCCAACTTAACTTAAACTGCAACTTACTTACTCCTTCCCACGTATTAGGCTTAGGTTAGGTACACCGGGGTAGGCGTAGATTAGAAGCACCAGTTGAGTACGTTAGTCAATGTTTTTATGTATGTATATATTTTATCCATTTTAAAGTATCATATGGCTAAGAAACCATATCAATCCTTTTACAGTATTATTTTATAATACTCCTTTTACTGTACGTACTTTACTTCATGATAAGTATGCACGATTGACTGAGTGAAATAACCGTCTATTGTTTTCACACGACTCTAGAGATACACTCTTTATTCTGAGGGAGTAAAGTTGTCATGTTTATGCGGTTGTCAGAAGCTAATCCCTTCTTGTCTAAATCCGTAGAGTTAACTCTTTCCTGAACATTCGAGAAAGTTTCTAGTGACCTCTGAGCTAGCTGGCAAAACGAATTAAGTCTAATATAGTCAGTAGAGACCTAGTCGACCTCAGTCCTACGTCTACACTACTGTTTATATTATTCCAATGCGCAGAGCCTATTGGGAATATAGGAACTACACTACATCACAACCTCTTTAGTAATTGTTTTATTAACTTTTTCAGCTCAGTGTACCTTCATTAATACCTTATGGTGTGTGCCATGCTCAGGGCCTGACTAGGAACCCAAAACAGCCCTGGCAATTTTGTCAGAGCAGTCCCCAGGTGGCTGAAAGGGTGGCCGCTGGTTTTGCAGCTGTGGGGTCGCTTTGTGTTTTACTTGGGGATGATACAGCACACTGTTGCAAAATTGGCCCTTTGTAACAAAACCAACCCCCACCCTTCCAGCCTACCGGGGAAACGCCTGATGCCTACCATGGCCAGTCCTGCCCTGGTCATGGTTGGTTGCTGCTGCTGTGCAGAGGTGTACATATTTTGGCTTTGCCTGCCTATATCATTACCAATGACCCTCTGCTAATCACGTGTGTTATAGCAGTGGAGGTCATAGTCCAATTGCACAATTAAAATTCAAGAACAACACAGCGTTTACTGTTCATATTCATCCAGAAATACATATGATTTGGCAAAGCCAATAGCTCTGCCTTGCATTCTGAGTCCTGACTAAAGTATTTTGCTGCTTGGAAAACCAAGAAACGGTTGCTTTCTGTATACCATCCATCTATGGGATAAAGAATGCAATGGGTGATGATTCTTAGTGCATTCAAGGTGTAAAATAGTCCTCAGTATTGCAATACAAGCACCCCATAGAAGGCCAGATGATACACAAAACAACCAATAGCATGAGAAGAGAGAGCGATAATTCTGAGATAGTTTGAAGTATGAGTGAAACTCTGAGTGTAGCCAAAGCACACTGTGTGTATTTTTTAATAAATCTTGCAGACAGCTGCGCTGGCAAGACAGACCTAAAAATTACACATATGAATCTTTAAAAAAGATTTGAACGATAAGCAAACAAGACCTCTTAAAATAGTTTATTTATTATGTGTGAAGATGCTACTCTGATATTTTCCTTTCAATGCCCTTTAATATTTTGAATGATGTGGCAACAACAATAGTCAGCGTTTCAAAGAGTCTTTGGTGGCATGTATTGCTTTAATAAATACCTCTTTAACTAAATAAATCAATGTAAATGATTTGTGACAATATGTGCAATTCGGATAAGTAGCCCTGTGTGTTATAATGTGAAATCCCATGCTTACACATCCAAACTAGAGCTTAAAATCAGCACCGGCAAAAATGTTCAAACTAGCCCTACACACCAGGACTGGTGCCATGGCGGCTTTCATGGACGGCCATGGCAGCCCATCCAGCTGTATAAGCAGCCTCCTACCCTGCAGCTCACAGAGAAAATGCAAGATTAGCAAAATGGCCAGTCCAGCCCTGCCTGTTTTGTTATGCTAACAGAATTTGTAGAGTGCACTATCAACAGGGAGGGTGCCCTGGCGCTGAGCAGATGCGTGACTAGCCTCGTCATGGGTCAAGGGGGGATTAATCAAAGAGCCAGGTTTTCAGCTTCCTGCGGAATTCCAGAAGAGAGGAGAAGGCTCTGATGTGTAGTGGTAGGTGGTCTCATACTTTGTGAGCAATGTAAGAAAAGGCCTGTCCTCCGGATCTGTTTCTGTGAATATGTGGGACGTGAGTGAGTAAAACTCCAGCAGAGTGGAGGTGTCTGAAGTTTGTGTAGATCCAGGTGAGACTCAGGGGCCGCCTTAGGCATGTGCAAGCTGTGCACCTACATAGGGCCACCAAACCCCAGGGG